>NW_027640550.1:0-743695 GCF_949752795.1 Hyperoodon ampullatus
CCCTATTTACAACGACAGCTTGATGTGGCAAAAGGCTGGAAACTTGGGACTGAGAGGATTGGTGAGATTGGGTGAGCAAATGCAAACCGTTTAAAGCAATAATGCATGGCACCCATTCCATGGGTTCCAACTCTCCAGTTTGAAGGGAATATTACTACAGTTTTAACATGTACCGGAAACCTAGAGAACGGACACACTGTGAATACGAAAGGTTTCTAAAACTCAACGAATAGTCCCTCTCCTGGTGCTCCGGTTTGACTTTCCATCTGCTTTACTATCAACCTCCAAACTGGGAGAGACAGCCCCTTTAACCTCCTGGTTCACACAGGTTGCCAATTTGGCAGAGGATGAAAGGGAAGAGGGAGAACCAATGAGAGAGTAGCTGTTAGGCATTTGGACGGGCACATATCACTGTAATTTCCCAGCAGGAAGAAGAATTAACCAAAGTCTCAGCCACCCACCGGGAACCAGTATAGGTCCTGAGCCAAAATTTTGGACTTGCGGTCAGCTCACCTATAACGAGTTGAAACATGGAGCTCAGGGGCAGAGCAATTCACAAACTGGCCGAGTAATAAAGGACAACTATCGTCCAAAAATCTGTTGAGGGAAGGCAACGAGGCGGACTTGAAAGCGAGGCAGAATAGCAGGAAACAGATTTCAAGAGGTACGTTGGAATCGCCTTTAAAGCACAGGAAGAGGGGCACAACTTCGACAATGATGCACTTGGCCAAAAAGGGCGTATGCGTTTTCTCCTGAATATATTCAGGAGAAAACGCATACGCCCTTTTTGGCCAAGCAAGCAAGCGGGCAATGCAAATCTGCACTACAAAGAAGTATCACTTCCCACCGGTCAAAAGGGACATCCACAAAATGTGTAAAAACCAGAAAGGCAAGACAGGCCCTGGAGAACAGGGAGCCTTGTTATGCTGATGGGCGGGATGTAAATTGCCAACTGCCTCTCTGGAGGAGTGCATTGTGTTCCCTAAAACAAGTAAACAACAGAGCTACAGAGCCAAGGGCACTTCCAGTCTAGGGAATATATCTTGGGAAAACTGAAAATCAATAAGACAGAGCCACCCCAAAATTTAAGGCAGCACTGCTTACAAGGACCTCAACTTGGGTACACCTTAAATATCCCAGGAAATATAAAAATGGTTCAAAAAATTGTGGTACTTACGTACGATGGAATATCCCTCAGCCATGAAATCAATGTCATAAGACCAGTAGCAGCAAAATGGGTAGATTCAGGTACGATGATTCTAAGTGAAATAAGTCACAGAGAAAAAGAAACTTATCATAAGATATCACTTATGAAGATCCTGTAAACATGGCTACACTTGAACTGAGTTAGGAAAGAGAACAGTGTCTCACATTTAGAAAACACTCTTATGCCTGCTTAAGGGGGAAGCAGAGGTGGGGTGATGCATAAAACCAGAGTTTGATATAAGCACAGGTACCGTTCCAAAAACCAACTATGGAAGAGACAAGACCTACACCTTCCTCAGTGAAAGGGACTCAAAACCCCATATTTCCCACAGAGGAATATATCTGACTAGTAAGAATCTTAAAACCTATGGATTGATATGTCTCCGTAAGGGAATCAAGTGTGTCTAGACTGGCATAAACATGGCAGCGAGAATCAGCTCAAACCCACTATAAAAAGGAATTTCAAAAACAAAACAAAAAAACTGGGAAATTCTTTACAATTCCTTCAGGATCTCTGATGAAACCTGGAATGACCCTATTTACAACGACAGCTTGATGTGGCAAAAGGCTGGAAACTTGGGACTGAGAGGATTGGTGAGATTGGGTGAGCAAATGCAAACCGTTTAAAGCAATAATGCATGGCACCCATTCCATGGGTTCCAACTCTCCAGTTTGAAGGGAATATTACTACAGTTTTAACATGTACCGGAAACCTAGAGAACGGACACACTGTGAATACGAAAGGTTTCTAAAACTCAACGAATAGTCCCTCTCCTGGTGCTCCGGTTTGACTTTCCATCTGCTTTACTATCAACCTCCAAACTGGGAGAGACAGCCCCTTTAACCTCCTGGTTCACACAGGTTGCCAATTTGGCAGAGGATGAAAGGGAAGAGGGAGAACCAATGAGAGAGTAGCTGTTAGGCATTTGGACGGGCACATATCACTGTAATTTCCCAGCAGGAAGAAGAATTAACCAAAGTCTCAGCCACCCACCGGGAACCAGTATAGGTCCTGAGCCAAAATTTTGGACTTGCGGTCAGCTCACCTATAACGAGTTGAAACATGGAGCTCAGGGGCACAGCAATTCACAAACTGGCCGAGTAATAAAGGACAACTATCGTCCAAAAATCTGTTGAGGGAAGGCAACGAGGCGGACTTGAAAGCGAGGCAGAATAGCAGGAAACAGATTTCAAGAGGTACGTTGGAATCGCCTTTAAAGCACAGGAAGAGGGGCACAACTTCGACAATGATGCACTTGGCCAAAAAGGGCGTATGCGTTTTCTCCTGAATATATTCAGGAGAAAACGCATACGCCCTTTTTGGCCAAGCAAGCAAGCGGGCAATGCAAATCTGCACTACAAAGGAGTATCACTTCCCACCGGTCAAAAGGGACATCCACAAAATGTGTAAAAACCAGAAAGGCAAGACAGGCCCTGGAGAACAGGGAGCCTTGTTATGCTGATGGGCGGGATGTAAATTGCCAACTGCCTCTCTGGAGGAGTGCATTGTGTTCCCTAAAACAAGTAAACAACAGAGCTACAG
The DNA here is from genome assembly GCF_949752795.1 of Hyperoodon ampullatus. NCBI lineage: Eukaryota > Metazoa > Chordata > Mammalia > Artiodactyla > Ziphiidae > Hyperoodon > Hyperoodon ampullatus. The sequence continues at coordinate 2,750 of NW_027640550.1, forward strand.
AGCCAAGGGCACTTCCAGTCTAGGGAATATATCTTGGGAAAACTGAAAATCAATAAGACAGAGCCACCCCAAAATTTAAGGCAGCACTGCTTACAAGGACCTCAACTTGGGTACACCTTAAATATCCCAGGAAATATAAAAATGGTTCAAAAAATTGTGGTACTTACGTACGATGGAATATCCCTCAGCCATGAAATCAATGTCATAAGACCAGTAGCAGCAAAATGGGTAGATTCAGGTACGATGATTCTAAGTGAAATAAGTCACAGAGAAAAAGAAACTTATCATAAGATATCACTTATGAAGATCCTGTAAACATGGCTACACTTGAACTGAGTTAGGAAAGAGAACAGTGTCTCACATTTAGAAAACACTCTTATGCCTGCTTAAGGGGGAAGCAGAGGTGGGGTGATGCATAAAACCAGAGTTTGATATAAGCACAGGTACCGTTCCAAAAACCAACTATGGAATAGACAAGACCTACACCTTCCTCAGTGAAAGGGACTCAAAACCCCATATTTCCCGCAGAGGAATATATCTGACTAGTAAGAATCTTAAAACCTATGTATTGATATGTCTCCGTAAGGGAATCAAGTGTGTCTAGACTGGCATAAACATGGCAGCGAGAATCAGCTCAAACCCACTATAAAAAGGAATTTCAAAAACAAAACAAAAAAACTGGGAAATTCTTTACAATTCCTTCAGGGTCTCTGATGAACCCTGGAATGACCCTATCTACAACGACAGCTGGATGTGGCATAAGGCTGGACACTTGGGACTGAGACGATTGGTGAGATTTGGTGAGCAAATGCAGACCCTTTAAAGCAATAATGCATGGCACCCATTCCATGGGTCCCAACTCTCCAGGTTGAAGGGAATATTACTACAGTTATAACATGTACCGGAAACCTAGAGAACGGACACACTGTGAATACGAAAGGTTTCTAAAACTCAACGAATAGTCCCTCTCCTGGTGCTCCAGTTTGACTTTCCATCTGCTTTACTATCAATCTCCCAACTTGGAGAGACAGCCCCTTCAACCTCCTCGTTCACAAAGGTTTCCAATTTCGCAGAGGATGAAAGGGAAGAGGGAGAACCAATGAGAGAGTAGCTGTTAGGCATTTGAACGGGCACATATCAATCTAACTTCCCGGCAGGAAGAAGAATTAACCAAAGTCTCAGCCACCCACCGGGAACCAGTATAGGTCTTGAACCAAAATTTTGGACTCGCGGTCAGCTCACCAAAAACGAGTTGAAAAATGGAGCTCAGGGGCACAGCAATTCACAAACTGGCCGAGTAATAAAGGACAACTATCGTCCAAAAATCTGTTGAGGGAAGGCAACGAGGCAGACTTGAAAGCGAGGCAGAATTGCAGGAAACAGATTTCAAGAGGTACGTTGGAATCGCCTTTAAAGCACAGGAAGAGGGGCACAACTTCGACAATTATGCACTTGGCCAAAAAGGGCGTATGCGTTTTCTCCTGAATATATTCAGGAGAAAACGCATACGCCCTATTTGGCCAAGCAAGCAAGCGGGCAATGCAAATCTGCACTACAAAGAAGTATCACTTCCCACCGGTCAAAAGGGACATCCACAAAATGTGTAAAAACCAGAAAGGCAAGACAGGCCCTGGAGAACAGGGAGCCTTGTTATGCTGATGGGCGGGATGTAAATTGCCAACTGCCTCTCTGGAGGAGTGCAATGTGTTCCCTAAAACAAGTAAACAACAGAGCTAGAGAGCCAAGGGCACTTCCAGTCTAGGGAATATACATTGGGAAAACTGAAAATCAATAAGAGAGAGCCACCCCAATATTTAGGGCTGCACTGCTTACAAGGACCTCAACTTGGGTACACCTTAAATATCCCAGGAAATATAAAAATGGTTCAAAATATTGTGGTACTTACGTACGATGGAATATCCCTCAGCCATGAAATCAATGTCATAAGACCAGTAGCAGCAAAATGGGTAGATTCAGGTACGATGATTCTAAGTGAAATAAGTCACACAGAAAAAGAAACTTATCATAAGATATCACTTATGAAGATCCTGTAAACATGGCTACACTTGAACTGAGTTAGGAAAGAGAACAGTGTCTCACATTTAGAAAACACTCTTATGCCTGCTTAAGGAGGAAGGAGAGGTGGGGTGATGCATAAACCCAGAGTTTGATATAAGCACAGGTACCGTTCCAAAAACCAACTATGGAATAGACAAGACCTACACCTTCCTCATTGAAAGGGACTCAAAACCCCATATTTCCCGCAGAGGAATATATCTGACTAGTAAGAATCTTAAAACCTATGTATTGATATGTCTCCGTAAGGGAATCAAGTGTGTCTAGACTGGCATAAACATGGCAGCGAGAATCAGCTCAAACCAACTCTAAAAAGGAATTTCAAAAACAAAACAAAAAAACTGGGAAATTCTTTACAATTCCTTCAGGGTCTCTGATGAACCCCGGAATGACCCTATCTACAATGACAGCTGGATGTGGCATAAGGCTGGACACTTGGGACTGAGACGATTGGTGAGATTTGGTGAGCAAATGCAGACCCTTTAAAGCAATAATGCATGGCACCCATTCCATGGGTCCCAACTCTCCAGGTTGAAGGGAATGTTACTACAGTTATAACATGTACGGGAAACCTAGAGAACCGACACACTGTGAATACGAAAGGTTTCTAAAACTCAACGAATAGTCCCTCTCCTGGTGCTCCAGTTTGACTTTCCATCTGCTTTACTATCAATCTCCCAACTTGGAGAGACAGCCCCTTTAACCTCCTGGTTCGCACAGGTTTCCAAATTGGCAGAGGATGAAAGGGAAGAGGGAGAACCAATGAGAGAGTACCTGTTAGGCATTTGGATGGGCACATATCACTGTAATTTCCCGGCAGGAAGAAGAATTAACCAAAGTCTCAGCCACCCACCGGGAACCAGTATAGGTCCTGAACCAAAATTTTGGACTTGCGGTCAGCTCACCAAAAACGAGTTGAAAAATGGAGCTCAGGGGCACAGCAATTCACAAACTGGCCGAGTAATAAAGGACAACTATCATCCAAAAATCTGTTGAGGGAAGGCAACGAGGCGGACTTGAAAGCGATGCAGAATAGCAGGAAACAGATTTCAAGAGGTACGTTGGAATCGCATTTAAAGCACAAGAAGAGGGGCACAACTTCGACAATGATGCACTTGGCCAAAAAGGGCGTATGCGTTTTCTCCTGAATATATTCAGGAGAAAACGCATATGCCCTTTTTGGCCAAGCAAGCAAGCGGGCAATGCAAATCTGCACTACAAAGAAGTATCACTTCCCACCGGTCAAAAGGGACATCCACAAAATGTGTAAAAACCAGAAAGGCAAGACAGGCCCTGCAGAACAGGGAGCCTTGTTATGCTGATGGGCGGGATGTAAATTGCCAACTGCCTCTCTGGAGGAGTGCATTGTGTTCCCTAAAACAAGTAAACAACAGAGCTACAGAGCCAAGGGCACTTCCAGTCTAGGGAATATACCTTGGGAAAACTGAAAATCAATAAGACAGAGCCACCCCAAAATTTAGGGCTGCACTGCTTACAAGGACCTCAACTTGGGTACACCTTCAATATCCCAGGAAATATAAAAATGGTTCAAAAAATTGTGGTACTTACGTACGATGGAATATCCCTCAGCCATGAAATCAATGTCATAAGACCTGTAGCAGCAAAATGGGTAGATTCAGGTACGATGATTCTAAGTGAAATAAGTCACAGAGAAAAAGTAACATATCATAAGATATCACTTATGAAGATCCTGTAAACATGGCTACACTTGAACTGAGTTAGGAAAGAGAACAGTGTCTCACATTTAGAAAACACTCTTATGCCTACTTAAGGTGGAAGGAGAGGTGGGGTGATGCATAAAACCAGAGTTTGATATAAGCACAGGTACCGTTCCAAAAACCAACTATGGAATAGACAAGACCTACACCTTCCTCAGTGAAAGGGACTCAAAACCCCATATTTCCCACAGAGGAATATATCTGACTAGTAATAATCTTAAAACCTATGGATTGATATGTCTCCGTAAGGGAATCAAGTGTGTCTAGACTGGCATAAACATGGCAGCGAGAATCAGCTCAAACCCACTATAAAAAGGAATTTCAAAAACAAAACAAAAAAACTGGGAAATTCTTTACAATTCCTTCAGGATCTCTGATGAAACCTGGAATGACCCTATTTACAACGACAGCTTGATGTGGCAAAAGGCTGGAAACTTGGGACTGAGAGGATTGGTGAGATTGGGTGAGCAAATGCAGACCGTTTAAAGCAATAATGCATGGCACCCATTCCATGGGTTCCAACTCTCCAGTTTGAAGGGAATATTACTACAGTTTTAACATGTACCGGAAACCTAGAGAACGGACACACTGTGAATACGAAAGGTTTCTAAAACTCAACGAATAGTCCCTCTCCTGGTGCTCCGGTTTGACTTTCCATCTGCTTTATTATCAACCTCCCAACTGGGAGAGACAGCCCCTTTAACCTCCTGGTTCGCACAGGTTGCCAATTTGGCAGAGGATGAAAGGGAAGAGGGAGAACCAATGAGAGAGTAGCTGTTAGGCATTTGGACGGGCACATATCACTGTAATTTCCCAGCAGGAAGAAGAATTAACCAAAGTCTCAGCCACCCACCGGGAACCAGTATAGGTCCTGAACCAAAATTTTGGACTTGCGGTCAGCTCACCTATAACGAGTTGAAACATGGAGCTCAGGGGCAGAGCAATTCACAAACTGGCCGAGTAATAAAGGACAACTATCGTCCAAAAATCTGTTGAGGGAAGGCAACGAGGCGGACTTGAGAGCGAGGCAGAATAGCAGGAAACAGATTTCAAGAGGTACGTTGGAATCGCCTTTAAAGCACAGGAAGAGGGGCACAACTTCGACAATGATGCACTTGGCCAAAAAGGGCGTATGCGTTTTCTCCTGAATATATTCAGGAGAAAACGCATACGCCCTTTTTGGCCAAGCAAGCAAGCGGGTAATGCAAATCTGCACTACAAAGAAGTATCACTTCCCACCGGTCAAAAGGGACATCCACAAAATGTGTAAAAACCAGAAATGCAAGACAGGCCCTGGAGAACAGGGAGCCTTGTTATGCTGATGGGCGGGATGTAAATTGCCAACTGCCTCTCTGGAGGAGTGCATTGTGTTCCCTAAAACAAGTAAACAACAGAGCTACAGAGCCAAGGGCACTTCCAGTCTAGGGAATATACCTTGGGAAAACTGAAAATCAATAAGACAGAGCCACCCCAAAATTTAGGGCGGCACTGCTTACAAGGTCCTCAACTTGGGTACACCTTAAATATCCCAGGAAATATAAAAATGGTTCAAAAAATTGTGGTACTTACGTACGATGGAATATCCCTCAGCCATGAAATCAATGTCATAAGACCAGTAGCAGCAAAATGGGTGGATTCAGGTACGATGATTCTAAGTGAAATAAGTCACACAGAAAAAGAAACTTATCATAAGATATCACATATGAAGATCCTGTAAACATGGCTACACTTGAACTGAGTTAGGAAAGAGAACAGTGTCTCACATTTAGAAAACACTCTTATGCCTACTTAAGGGGGAAGGAGAAGTGGAGTGATGCATAAAACCAGAGTTTGATATAAGAACAGTAACCGTTCCAAAAACCAACTATGGAATAGACAAGACCTACACCTTCCTCAGTGAAAGGGACTCAAAACCCCATATTTCCCGCAGAGGAATATATCTGACTAGTAAGAATCTTAAAACCTATGGATTGATAGGTCTCCGTAAGGGAATCAAGTGTGTCTAGACTGGCATAAACATGGCAGCGAGAATCAGCTCAAACCCACAATAAAAAGGAATTTCAAATACAAAACAAAAAAACTGGGAAATTCTTTACAATTCCTTCAGGGTCTCTGATGAAACCTGGAATGACCCTATTTACAACGACAGCTGTATGTGGCAAAAGGCTGGAAACTTGGGACTCAGAGGATTGGTGAGATTGGGTGAGCAAATGCAGACCCTTTAAAGCAATAATGCATGGCACCCATTCCATGGGTCCCAACTCTCCAGGTTGAAGGGAATATTACTTCAGTTATAACATGTACCGGAAACCTAGAGAACGGACACACTGTGAATACGAAAGGTTTCTAAAACTCAACGAATAGTCCCTCTCCTGGTGCTCCGGTTTGACTTTCCATCTGCTTTACTATCAACCTCCCAACTTGGAGAGACTGCCCCTTTAACCTCCCGGTTCGCAAAGGTTGCCAATTTCGCAGAGGATGAAAGGGAAGAGGGAGAACCAATGAGAGAGTAGCTGTTAGGCATTTGGACGGGCACATATCACTGTAATTTCCCGGCAGGAAGAAGAATTAACCAAAGTCTCAGCCACCCACCGGGAACCAGTATAGGTCCTGAACCAAAATTTTGACTTGCGGTCAGCTCACCAAAAACGAGTTGAAAAATGGAGCTCAGGGGCACAGCAATTCACAAACTGGCCGAGTAATAAAGGACAACTATCGTCCAAAAATCTGTTGAGGGAAGGCAACGAGGCAGACTTGAAAGCGAGGCAGAATTGCAGGAAACAGATTTCAAGAGGTACGTTGGAATCGCCTTTAAAGCACAGGAAGAGGGGCACAACTTCGACAATTATGCACTTGGCCAAAAAGGGCGTATGCGTTTTCTCCTGAATATATTCAGGAGAAAACGCATACGCCCTATTTGGCCAAGCAAGCAAGCGGGCAATGCAAATCTGCACTACAAAGAAGTATCACTTCCCACCGGTCAAAAGGGACATCCACAAAATGTGTAAAAACCAGAAAGGCAAGACAGGCCCTGGAGAACAGGGAGCCTTGTTATGCTGATGGGCGGGATGTAAATTGCCAACTGCCTCTCTGGAGGAGTGCAATGTGTTCCCTAAAACAAGTAAACAACAGAGCTAGAGAGCCAAGGGCACTTCCAGTCTAGGGAATATACATTGGGAAAACTGAAAATCAATAAGAGAGAGCCACCCCAATATTTAGGGCTGCACTGCTTACAAGGACCTCAACTTGGGTACACCTTAAATATCCCAGGAAATATAAAAATGGTTCAAAATATTGTGGTACTTACGTACGATGGAATATCCCTCAGCCATGAAATCAATGTCATAAGACCAGTAGCAGCAAAATGGGTAGATTCAGGTACGATGATTCTAAGTGAAATAAGTCACACAGAAAAAGAAACTTATCATAAGATATCACTTATGAAGATCCTGTAAACATGGCTACACTTGAACTGAGTTAGGAAAGAGAACAGTGTCTCACATTTAGAAAACACTCTTATGCCTGCTTAAGGAGGAAGGAGAGGTGGGGTGATGCATAAACCCAGAGTTTGATATAAGCACAGGTACCGTTCCAAAAACCAACTATGGAATAGACAAGACCTACACCTTCCTCATTGAAAGGGACTCAAAACCCCATATTTCCCGCAGAGGAATATATCTGACTAGTAAGAATCTTAAAACCTATGTATTGATATGTCTCCGTAAGGGAATCAAGTGTGTCTAGACTGGCATAAACATGGCAGCGAGAATCAGCTCAAACCAACTCTAAAAAGGAATTTCAAAAACAAAACAAAAAAACTGGGAAATTCTTTACAATTCCTTCAGGGTCTCTGATGAACCCCGGAATGACCCTATCTACAATGACAGCTGGATGTGGCATAAGGCTGGACACTTGGGACTGAGACGATTGGTGAGATTTGGTGAGCAAATGCAGACCCTTTAAAGCAATAATGCATGGCACCCATTCCATGGGTCCCAACTCTCCAGGTTGAAGGGAATGTTACTACAGTTATAACATGTACGGGAAACCTAGAGAACCGACACACTGTGAATACGAAAGGTTTCTAAAACTCAACGAATAGTCCCTCTCCTGGTGCTCCAGTTTGACTTTCCATCTGCTTTACTATCAATCTCCCAACTTGGAGAGACAGCCCCTTTAACCTCCTGGTTCGCACAGGTTTCCAAATTGGCAGAGGATGAAAGGGAAGAGGGAGAACCAATGAGAGAGTACCTGTTAGGCATTTGGATGGGCACATATCACTGTAATTTCCCGGCAGGAAGAAGAATTAACCAAAGTCTCAGCCACCCACCGGGAACCAGTATAGGTCCTGAACCAAAATTTTGGACTTGCGGTCAGCTCACCAAAAACGAGTTGAAAAATGGAGCTCAGGGGCACAGCAATTCACAAACTGGCCGAGTAATAAAGGACAACTATCATCCAAAAATCTGTTGAGGGAAGGCAACGAGGCGGACTTGAAAGCGATGCAGAATAGCAGGAAACAGATTTCAAGAGGTACGTTGGAATCGCATTTAAAGCACAAGAAGAGGGGCACAACTTCGACAATGATGCACTTGGCCAAAAAGGGCGTATGCGTTTTCTCCTGAATATATTCAGGAGAAAACGCATATGCCCTTTTTGGCCAAGCAAGCAAGCGGGCAATGCAAATCTGCACTACAAAGAAGTATCACTTCCCACCGGTCAAAAGGGACATCCACAAAATGTGTAAAAACCAGAAAGGCAAGACAGGCCCTGCAGAACAGGGAGCCTTGTTATGCTGATGGGCGGGATGTAAATTGCCAACTGCCTCTCTGGAGGAGTGCATTGTGTTCCCTAAAACAAGTAAACAACAGAGCTACAGAGCCAAGGGCACTTCCAGTCTAGGGAATATACCTTGGGAAAACTGAAAATCAATAAGACAGAGCCACCCCAAAATTTAGGGCTGCACTGCTTACAAGGACCTCAACTTGGGTACACCTTCAATATCCCAGGAAATATAAAAATGGTTCAAAAAATTGTGGTACTTACGTACGATGGAATATCCCTCAGCCATGAAATCAATGTCATAAGACCTGTAGCAGCAAAATGGGTAGATTCAGGTACGATGATTCTAAGTGAAATAAGTCACAGAGAAAAAGTAACATATCATAAGATATCACTTATGAAGATCCTGTAAACATGGCTACACTTGAACTGAGTTAGGAAAGAGAACAGTGTCTCACATTTAGAAAACACTCTTATGCCTACTTAAGGTGGAAGGAGAGGTGGGGTGATGCATAAAACCAGAGTTTGATATAAGCACAGGTACCGTTCCAAAAACCAACTATGGAATAGACAAGACCTACACCTTCCTCAGTGAAAGGGACTCAAAACCCCATATTTCCCACAGAGGAATATATCTGACTAGTAATAATCTTAAAACCTATGGATTGATATGTCTCCGTAAGGGAATCAAGTGTGTCTAGACTGGCATAAACATGGCAGCGAGAATCAGCTCAAACCCACTATAAAAAGGAATTTCAAAAACAAAACAAAAAAACTGGGAAATTCTTTACAATTCCTTCAGGATCTCTGATGAAACCTGGAATGACCCTATTTACAACGACAGCTTGATGTGGCAAAAGGCTGGAAACTTGGGACTGAGAGGATTGGTGAGATTGGGTGAGCAAATGCAGACCGTTTAAAGCAATAATGCATGGCACCCATTCCATGGGTTCCAACTCTCCAGTTTGAAGGGAATATTACTACAGTTTTAACATGTACCGGAAACCTAGAGAACGGACACACTGTGAATACGAAAGGTTTCTAAAACTCAACGAATAGTCCCTCTCCTGGTGCTCCGGTTTGACTTTCCATCTGCTTTATTATCAACCTCCCAACTGGGAGAGACAGCCCCTTTAACCTCCTGGTTCGCACAGGTTGCCAATTTGGCAGAGGATGAAAGGGAAGAGGGAGAACCAATGAGAGAGTAGCTGTTAGGCATTTGGACGGGCACATATCACTGTAATTTCCCAGCAGGAAGAAGAATTAACCAAAGTCTCAGCCACCCACCGGGAACCAGTATAGGTCCTGAACCAAAATTTTGGACTTGCGGTCAGCTCACCTATAACGAGTTGAAACATGGAGCTCAGGGGCAGAGCAATTCACAAACTGGCCGAGTAATAAAGGACAACTATCGTCCAAAAATCTGTTGAGGGAAGGCAACGAGGCGGACTTGAGAGCGAGGCAGAATAGCAGGAAACAGATTTCAAGAGGTACGTTGGAATCGCCTTTAAAGCACAGGAAGAGGGGCACAACTTCGACAATGATGCACTTGGCCAAAAAGGGCGTATGCGTTTTCTCCTGAATATATTCAGGAGAAAACGCATACGCCCTTTTTGGCCAAGCAAGCAAGCGGGTAATGCAAATCTGCACTACAAAGAAGTATCACTTCCCACCGGTCAAAAGGGACATCCACAAAATGTGTAAAAACCAGAAATGCAAGACAGGCCCTGGAGAACAGGGAGCCTTGTTATGCTGATGGGCGGGATGTAAATTGCCAACTGCCTCTCTGGAGGAGTGCATTGTGTTCCCTAAAACAAGTAAACAACAGAGCTACAGAGCCAAGGGCACTTCCAGTCTAGGGAATATACCTTGGGAAAACTGAAAATCAATAAGACAGAGCCACCCCAAAATTTAGGGCGGCACTGCTTACAAGGTCCTCAACTTGGGTACACCTTAAATATCCCAGGAAATATAAAAATGGTTCAAAAAATTGTGGTACTTACGTACGATGGAATATCCCTCAGCCATGAAATCAATGTCATAAGACCAGTAGCAGCAAAATGGGTGGATTCAGGTACGATGATTCTAAGTGAAATAAGTCACACAGAAAAAGAAACTTATCATAAGATATCACATATGAAGATCCTGTAAACATGGCTACACTTGAACTGAGTTAGGAAAGAGAACAGTGTCTCACATTTAGAAAACACTCTTATGCCTACTTAAGGGGGAAGGAGAAGTGGAGTGATGCATAAAACCAGAGTTTGATATAAGAACAGTAACCGTTCCAAAAACCAACTATGGAATAGACAAGACCTACACCTTCCTCAGTGAAAGGGACTCAAAACCCCATATTTCCCGCAGAGGAATATATCTGACTAGTAAGAATCTTAAAACCTATGGATTGATAGGTCTCCGTAAGGGAATCAAGTGTGTCTAGACTGGCATAAACATGGCAGCGAGAATCAGCTCAAACCCACAATAAAAAGGAATTTCAAATACAAAACAAAAAAACTGGGAAATTCTTTACAATTCCTTCAGGGTCTCTGATGAAACCTGGAATGACCCTATTTACAACGACAGCTGTATGTGGCAAAAGGCTGGAAACTTGGGACTCAGAGGATTGGTGAGATTGGGTGAGCAAATGCAGACCCTTTAAAGCAATAATGCATGGCACCCATTCCATGGGTCCCAACTCTCCAGGTTGAAGGGAATATTACTTCAGTTATAACATGTACCGGAAACCTAGAGAACGGACACACTGTGAATACGAAAGGTTTCTAAAACTCAACGAATAGTCCCTCTCCTGGTGCTCCGGTTTGACTTTCCATCTGCTTTACTATCAACCTCCCAACTTGGAGAGACTGCCCCTTTAACCTCCCGGTTCGCAAAGGTTGCCAATTTCGCAGAGGATGAAAGGGAAGAGGGAGAACCAATGAGAGAGTAGCTGTTAGGCATTTGGACGGGCACATATCACTGTAATTTCCCGGCAGGAAGAAGAATTAACCAAAGTCTCAGCCACCCACCGGGAACCAGTATAGGTCCTGAACCAAAATTTTGACTTGCGGTCAGCTCACCAAAAACGAGTTGAAAAATGGAGCTCAGGGGCACAGCAATTCACAAACTGGCCGAGTAATAAAGGACAACTATCGTCCAGAAATCTGTTGAGGGAAGGCAAAGAGGCGGACTTGAAAGCGAGGCAGAATAGCAGGAAACAGATATCAAGAGGTACGTTGGAATCGCCTTTAAAGCACAGGAAGAGGGGCACAACTTCGACAATGATGCACTTGGCCAAAAAGGGCGTATGCGTTTTCTCCTGAATATATTCAGGAGAAAACGCATACGCCCTTTTTGGCCAAGCAAGCAAGCGGGCAATGCAAATCTGCACTACAAAGAAGTATCACTTCCCACCGGTCAAAAGGGACATCCACAAAATGTGTAAAAACCAGAAAAGCAAGACAGGCCCTGGAGAACAGGGAGCCTTGTTATGCTGATCGGCGGGATGTAAATTGCCAACTGCCTCTCTGGAGGAGTGCATTGTGTTCCCTAAAACAAGTACAGAACAGAGCTACAGAGCCAAGGGCACTTCCAGTCCAGGGAATATACCTTGGGAAAACTGAAAATCAATAAGACAGAGCCACCCCAAAATTTAGGGCTGCACTGCTTACAAGGACCTCACTTGGGTACACCTTAAATATCCCAGGAAATATAAAAATGGTTCAAAATATTGTGGTACTTACGTACGATGGAATATCCCTCAGCCATGAAATCAATGTCGTAAGACCAGTAGCAACAAAATGGGTAGATTCAGGTACGATGATTCTAAGTGAAATAAGTCACAGAGAAAAAGAAACTTATCATAAGATATCACTTATGAAGATCCTGTAAACATGGCTACACTTGAACTGAGTTAGGAAAGAGAACAGTGTCTCACATTTAGAAAACACTCTTATGCCTGCTTAAGGGGGAAGGAGAGGTGGGGTGATGCATAAACCCAGAGTTTGATATAAGCACAGGTACCGTTCCAAAAACCAACTATGGAATAGACAAGACCTTCACCTTCCTCAGTGAAAGGGACTCAAAACCCCATATTTCCCACAGAGGAATATATCTGACTAGTAAGAATCTTAAAACCTATGGATTGATATGTCTCCGTAAGGGAATCAAGTGTGTCTAGACTGGCATAAACATGGCAGCGAGAATCAGCTCAAACCCACTATAAAAAGGAATTTCAAATCCAAAACAAAAAAACTGGGAAATTCTTTACAATTCCTTCAGGGTCTCTGATGAAACCTGGAATGACACTATCTACAACGACAGCTGGATGTGGCATAAGGCTGGACACTTGAGACTGAGACGATTGGTGAGATTTGGTGAGCAAATGCAGACCCTTTAAAGCAATAATGCATGGCACCCATTCCATGGGTCCCAACTCTCCAGGTTGAAGGGAATATTACTACAGTTATACCATGTACGGGAAACCTAGAGAACGGACACACTGTGAATACGAAAGGTTTCTAAAACTCAACGAATAGTCCCTCTCCTGGTGCTCCAGTTTGACTTTCCATCTGCTTTACTATCAACCTCCCAACTTGGAGAGACAGCCCCTTTAACCTCCTGGTTCGCACAGGTTTCCAAATTGGCAGAGGATGAAAGGGAAGAGGGAGAACCAATGAGAGAGTTGCTGTTAGGCATTTGGACGGGCACATATCACACAAAGTTCCCGGCAGGAAGAAGAATTAACCAAAGTCTCAGTCACCCACCGGGAACCAGTATAGGTCCTGAACCAAAATGTTGGACTTGCGGTCAGCTCACCAAAAACGAGTTGAAAAATGGAGCTCAGGGGCACAGCAATTCACAAACTGGCCGAGTAATAAAGGACAACTATCATCAAAAAACCTGTTGAGGGAAGACAACGAGGCGGACTTGAAAGCGAGGCAGAACAGCAGGAAACAGATTTCAAGAGGTACGTTGGAATCGCCTTTAAAGCACAGGAAGAGGGGCACAACTTCGACAATGATGCACTTGGCCAAAAAGGGCGTATGCGTTTTCTCCTGAATATATTCAGGAGAAAACGCATATGCCCTTTTTGGCCAAGCAAGCAAGTGGGCAATGCAAATCTGCACTACAAAGAAGTATCACTTCCCACCGGTCAAAAGAGACATCCACAAAATGTGTAAAAACCAGAAAGGCAAGACAGGCCCTGGAGAACAGGGAGCCTTGTTATGCTGATGGGCGGGATGTAAATTGCCAACTGCCTCTCTGGAGGAGTGCATTGTGTTCCCTAAAACAAGTAAAGAACTGAGCTACAGAGCCAAGGGCACTTCCAGTCTAGGGAATATACCTTGGGAAAACTGAAAATCAATAAGACAGAGCCACCCCAAAATTTAGGGCTGCACTGCTTACAAGGACCTCAACTTGGGTACACCTTAAATATCCCAGGAAATATAAAAATGGTTCAAAAAATTGTGGTACTTATGTACGATGGAATATCCCTCAGCCATGAAATCAATGTCATAAGACCAGTAGCAGCAAAATGGGGAGATTCAGCTACGATGATTCTAAGTGAAATAAGTCACAGAGAAAAAGAAACTTATCATAAGATATCACTTATGAAGATCCTGTAAACATGGCTACACTTGAACTGAGTTAGGAAAGAGAACAGTGTCTCACATTTAGAAAACACTCTTATGCCTGCTTAAGGGGGAAGGAGAGGTGGGGTGATGCATAAACCCAGAGCTTGATATAAGCACAGGTACCGTTCCAAAAACCAACTATGGAATAGACAAGACCTTCACCTTCCTCAGTGAAAGGGACTCAAAACCCCATATTTCCCGCAGAGGAATATATCTGACTAGTAAGAATCTTAAAACCTATGTATTGATATGTCTCCGTAAGGGAATCAAGTGTGTCTACACTGGCATTAACATGGCAGCGAGAATCAGCTCAAACCCACTATATAAAGGAATTTCAAAAACAAAACAAAAAAACTGGAAAATACTTTACAATTCCTTCAGGGTCTCTGATGAAACCTGGAATGACCCTATCTACAACGACAGCTGGATGTGGCATAAGGCTAGACACCTGGGACTGAGACGATTGGTGAGATTTGGTGAGCAAATGCAGACCCTTTAAAGCAATAATGCATGGCACCCATTCCATGGGTCCCAACTCTCCAGGTTGAAGGGAATATTACTACAGTTATAACATGTACCGGAAACCTAGAGAACGGACACACTGTGAATACGAAAGGTATCTAAAACTCAACGAATAGTCCCTCTCCTGGTGCTCCGGTTTAACTTTCCATCTGCTTTACTATCAACCTCCCAAATTGGAGAGACAGCCCCTTTAACCTCCTGGTTCGCACAGGTTGCCAATTTGGCAGAGGATGAAAAGGAAGAGGGAGAACCAATGAGAAATTAGCTGTTAGGCATTTGGACGGGCACATATCACTGTAATTTCCCGGCAGGAAGAATAATTAACCAAAGTCTCAGCCACCCACCGGGAACCAGTATAGGTCCTGAACCAAAATTTTGGACTTGCGGTCAGCTCACCAAAAACGAGTTGAAAAATGGAGCTCAGGGGCACAGCAATTCACAAACTGGCCGAGTAATAAAGGACAACTATCGTCCAAAAATCTGTTGAGGGAAGGCAACGAGGCGGACTTGAAAGAGAGGCAGAATAGCAGGAAACAGATTTCAAGAGGTACGTTGGAATCGCCTTTAAAGCACAGGAAGAGGGGCACAACTTCGACAATGATGCACTTGGCCAAAAAGGGCGTATGCGTTTTCTCCTGAATATATTCAGGAGAAAACGCATACGTCCTTTTTGGCCAAGCAAGCAATCGGGCAATGCAAACCTGCACTACAAAGAAGTATCACTTCCCACCGGTCAAAAGGGACATCCACAAAATGTGTAAAAACCAGAAAGGCAAGACAGGCCCTGGAGAACAGGGAGCCTTGTTATGCTGATGGGCATGATGTAAATTGCCAACTGCCTCTCTGGAGGAGTGCATTGTGTTCCCTAAAACAAGTAAAGAACAGAGCTACAGAGCCAAGGGCACTTCCAGTCTAGGGAATATACCTTGGGAAAACTGAAAATCAATAAGACAGAGCCACCCCAAAATTTAGGGCTGCACTGCTTACAAGGACCTCACTTGGGTACACCTTAAATATCCCAGGAAATATAAAAATGGTTCAAAATATTGTGGTACTTACGTACGATGGAATATCCCTCAGCCATGAAATCAATGTCATAAGACCACTAGCAGCAAAATGGGTAGATTCAGGTACGATGATTCTAAGTGAAATAATCACAGAGTAAAAGAAACTTATCATAAGATATCACTTAGGAAGATCCTGTAAACATGGCTACACTTGAACTGAGTTAGGAAAGAGAACAGTGTCTCACATTTAGAAAACACTCTTATGCCTGCTTAAGGGGGAAGGAGAGGTGGGGTGATGCATAAACCCAGAGTTTGATATAAGCACAGGTACCGTTCCAAAAACCAACTATGAAATAGACAAGACCTACACCTTCCTCAGTGAAAGGGACTCAAAACCCCATATTTCCCGCAGAGGAATATATCTGACTAGTAAGAATCTTAAAACCTATGTATTGATATGTCTCCGTAAGGGCATCAAGTGTGTCTAGACTGGCATAAACATGGCAGCGAGAATCAGCTCAAACCCACTATAAAAAGGAATTTCAAAAACAAAACAAAAAAACTGGGAAATTCTTTACAATTCCTTCAGGGTCTCTGATGAACCCTGGAATGACCCTATCTACAACGACAGCTGGATGTGGCATAAGGCTGGACACTTGGGAATGAGACGATGGGTGAGATTTGGTGAGCAAATGCAGACCCTTTAAAGTAATAATGCATGGCACCCATTCCATGGGTCCCAACTCTCCAGGTTGAAGGGAATATTACTACAGTTATAACACGTACCGGAAACCTAGAAAACGGACACACTGTAAATACAAATGGTTTCTAAACCTAAACGAATAGTCCCTATCATGGTGATCCGGTTTGACTTTCCATCTGCTTTACTATCAACCTCCCAACTTGGAGAGACAGCCCCTTTAACCTCCTGGTTCGCACAGGTTTCCAATTTGGCAGAGGATGAAAGGGAAGAGGGAGAACCAATGAGAGAGTAGCTGTTAGGCATTTGGACGGGCACATATCACTGTAATTTCCCGGCAGGAAGAAGAATTAACCAAAGTCTCAACCCCCACCCGGAACCAGCAGAGGTCCTGAAACAAAATGTTGGACTTGCGGTCAGCTCACCAAAAACGAGTTGAAAAATGGAGCTCAGGGGCACAGCAATTCACAAACTGGCCGAGTAATAAAGGACAACTCTCGTCCAAAAATCTGTTGAGGGAAGGCAACTAGGAGGACTTGAACGCGAGGCAGAATAGCAGGAAACAGATTTCAAGAGGTACGTTGGAATCGCCTTTAAAGCACAGGAAGAGGGGCACAACTTCGACAATGATGCACTTGGCCAAAAAGGGCGTATGCGTTTTCTCCTGAATATATTCAGGAGAAAACGCATACGCCCTTTTTGGCCAAGCAAGCAAGCGGGCAATGCAAATCTGCACTACAAAGTAGTATCACTTCCCACCGGTCAAAAGGAACATCCACAAAATGTGTAAAAACCGGAAAGGCAAGACAGGCCCTGGAGAACAGGGAGCCTTGTTATGCTGATGGGCGGGATGTAAATTGCCAACTGCCGCTCTGGAGGAGTGCATTGTGTTCCCTAAAACGAGTAAAGAACAGAGCTACAGAGCCAAGGGCACTTCCAGTCTAGGGAATATACCTTGGGAAAACTGAAAATCAATAAGACAGAGCCACCCCAAAATTTAGGGCTGCACTGCTTACAAGGACCTCAACTTGGGTACACCTTAAATATCCCAGGAAATATAAAAATGGTTCAAAAAATTGTGGTACTTACGTACGATGGAATATCCCTCAGCCATGAAATCAATGTCATAAGACCAGTAGCAGCAAAATGGGTGGATTCAGGTACGATGATTCTAAGTGAAATAAGTCACACAGAAAAAGAAACTTATCATAAGATATCACTTATGAAGATCCTGTAAACATGGCTACACTTGAACTGAGTTAGGAAAGAGAACAGGGTCTCACATTTAGAAAACACTCTTATGCCTGCTTAAGGGGGAAGGAGAGGTGGGGTGATGCATAAAACCAGAGTTTGATATAAGCACAGGTACCGTTCCAAAAACCAACTATGGAATAGACAAGACCTACACCTTCCTCAGTGAAAGGGACTCAAAACCCCATATTTCCCACAGAGGAATATATCTGACTAGTAAGAATCTTAAAACCTATGGATTGATATATCTCCGTAAGGGAATCAACTGTGTCTAGACTGGCATAAACATGGCAGCGAGAATCAGCTCAAACCCACTATAAAAAGGAATTTCAAAAACAAAACAAAAAAACTGGGAAATTCTTTACAATTCCTTCAGGGTCTCTGATGAAACCTGGAATGACCCTATCTACAATGACAGCTGGATGTGGCATAAGGAGGGACACTTGGGACTGAGACGTTTAGTGAGATTGGGTGAGCAAATGCAGACCCTATAAAGCACAAATGCCTGGCACCCATTCCATGGGTCCCAACTCTCCTGGTTGAAGGGAATATTACTACAGCTATAACATGTACGGGAAACCTAGAAAACGGACACACTGTGAATACGAAAGGTTTCTAAAACTCAACGAATAGTCCCTCTCCTGGTGCTCCGGTTTGACTTTCCATCTGCTTTACTATCAACCTCCCAACTTGGAGAGACAGCCCCTTTAACCTCCTGGTTCGCACAGGTTTCCAATTTGGCAGAGGATGAAAGGGATGAGGGAGAACCAATGAGAGATTAGCTGTTAGGCCTTTGGACGGGCACATATCACTCTAAATTACCGGCAGGAAGAAGAATTAACCAAAGTCTCAGCCACCCACCGGGAACCAGTATAGGTCCTGAACCAAAATTTTGGACTTGCGGTCAGCTCACCAAAAACGAGTTGAAAAATGGAGCTCAGGGGCACTGCAATTCACAAACTGGCCGAGTAATAAAGGACAAGTATCATCCAAAAATCTGTTGAGGGAAGGCAACGAGCTGAACTTGAAAGCGAGGCAGAATAGCAGGAAACAGATTTCAAGAGGTACGTTGGAATCGCATTTAAAGCACAGGAAGAGGGGCACAACTTCGACAATGATGCACTTGGCCAAAAAGGGCTTATGCGTTTTCTCCTGAATATATTCAGGAGAAAACGCATACGCCCTTTTTGGCCAAGCAAGCAAGCGGGCAATGCAAATCTGCACTACAAAGAAGTATCACTTCCCACCGGTCAAAAGGGACATCCACAAAATGTGTAAAAACCAGAAAGGCAAGACAGGCCCTGGAGAACAGGGAGCCTTGTTATGCTGATGGGCGGGATGTAAATTGCCAACTGCCTCTCTGGAGGAGTGCATTGTGTTCCCTAAAACAAGTAAACAACAGAGCTACAGAGCCAAGGGCACTTCCAGTCTAGGGAATATACCTTGGGAAAACTGAAAATCAATAAGACAGAGCCACCCCAAAATTTAGGGCTGCACTGCTTACAAGGACCTCAACTTGGGTACACCTTAAATATCCCAGGAAATATAAAAATGGTTCAAAAAATTGTGGTACTTACGTACGATGGAATATCCCTCAGCCATGAAATCAATGTCATAAGACCAGGAGCAGCAAAATGGGTAGATTCAGGTACGATGATTCTAAGTGAAATAAGTCACAGAGAAAGAAACTTATCATAAGATATCACTTATGAAGATCCTCTAAACATGGCTACACTTGAACTGAGTTAGGAAAGAGAACAGTGTCTCACATTTAGAAAACACTCTTATGCCTGCTTAAGGGGGAAGGAGAGGTGGGGTGATGCATAAACCCAGAGTTTGATATAAGCACAGGTACCGTTCCAAAAACCAACTATGGAATAGACAAGACCTACACCTTCCTCAGTGAAAGGTACTCAAAACCCCATATTTCCCGCAGAGGAATATATCTGACTAGTAAGAATCTTAAAACCTATGTATTGATATGTCTCCGTAAGGGAATCAAGTGTGTCTAGACTGGCATAAACATGGCAGCGAGAATCAGCTCAAACCCACTATAAAAAGGAATTTCAAAAACAAAACAAAAAAACTGGGAAATTCTTTACAATTCCTTCAGGGTCTCTGATGAACCCTGGAATGACCCTATCTACAATGACAGCTGGATGTGGCATAAGGCTGGACACTTGGGACTGAGACGATTGGTGAGATTTGGTGAGCAAATGCAGACCCTTTAAAGTAATAATGCATGGCACCCATTCCATGGGTCCCAACTCTCCAGGTTGAAGGGAATATTACTACAGTTATAACACGTACCGGAAACCTAGAAAACGGACACACTGTGAATACAAATGGTTTCTAAACCTAAACGAATAGTCCCTATCATGGTGATCCGGTTTGACTTTCCATCTGCTTTACTATCAACCTCCCAACTTGGAGAGACAGCCCCTTTAACCTCCTGGTTCGCACAGGTTTCCAATTTGGCAGAGGATGAAAGGGAAGAGGGAGAACCAATGAGAGAGTAGCTGTTAGGCATTTGGACGGGCACATATCACTGTAATTTCCCGGCAGGAAGAAGAATTAACCAAAGTCTCAGCCACCCACCGGGAACCAGTATAGGTCCTGAACCAAAATTTTGGACTTGCGGTCAGCTCACCAAAAACGAGTTGAAAAATGGAGCTCAGGGGCACAGCAATTCACAAACTGGCCGAGTAATAAAGGACAACTATCGTCCAAAAATCTGTTGAGGGAAGACAACGAGGCGGAATTGAAAGCGAGGCAGAATAGCAGGAAACAGATTTCAAGAGGCACGTTGGAATCGCCTTTAAAGCACAGGAAGAGGGGCACAACTTCGACAATGATGCACTTGGCCAAAAAGGGCGTATGCGTTTTCTCCTTTGGCCAAGGAAGCAAGCGGGCAATGCAAATCTGTACTACAAAGAAGTATCACTTCCCACCGGTCAAAAGGGACATCCACAAAATGTGTAAAAACCAGAAAGGCAAGACAGGCCCTGGAGAACAGGGAGCCTTGTTATGCTGATGGGCGGGATGTAAATTGCCAACTGCCTCTCTGGAGGAGTGCATTGTGTTCCCTAAAACAAGTAAAGAACAGAGCTACAGAGCCAAGGGCACTTCCAGTCTAGGGAATATACCTTGGGAAAACTGAAAATCAATAAGACAGAGCCACCACAAAATTTAGGGCTGCACTGCTTACAAGGACCTCAACTTGGGTACACCTTAAATATCCCAGGAAATATAAAAATGGTTCAAAAAATTGTGGTACTTACGTAGGATGGAATATCCCTCAGCCATGAAATCAATGTCATAAGACCAGTAGCAGCAAAATGGGTGGATTCAGGTACGATGATTCTAAGTGAAATAAGTCAACAGAAAAAGAAACTTATCATAAGATATCACTTATGAAGATCCTGTAAACATGGCTACACTTGAACTGATTTAGGAAAGAGAACAGTGTCTCACATTTAGAAAACACTCTTATGCCTACTTAAGGTGGAAGGAGAGGTGGGGTGATGCATAAAACCAGAGTTTGATATAAGCACAGGTACCGTTCCAAAAACCAACTATGGAATAGACAAGACCTACACCTTCCTCAGTGAAAGGGACTCAAAACCCCATATTTCCCACAGAGGAATATATCTGACTAGTAAGAATCTTAAAACCTATGGATTGATATGTCTCCGTAAGGGAATCAAGTGTGTCTAGACTGGCATAAACATGGCAGCGAGAATCAGCTCAAACCCACTATAAAAAGGAATTTCAAAAACAAAACAAAAAAACTGGGAAATTCTTTACAATTCCTTCAGGATCTCTGATGAAACCTGGAATGACCCTATTTACAACGACAGCTTGATGTGGCAAAAGGCTGGAAACTTGGGACTGAGAGGATTGGTGAGATTGGGTGAGCAAATGCAGACCGTTTAAAGCAATAATGCATGGCACCCATTCCATGGGTTCCAACTCTCCAGTTTGAAGGGAATATTACTACAGTTTTAACATGTACCGGAAACCTAGAGAACGGACACACTGTGAATACGAAAGGTTTCTAAAACTCAACGAATAGTCCCTCTCCTGGTGCTCCGGTTTGACTTTCCATCTGCTTTACTATCAACCTCCAAACTGGGAGAGACAGCCCCTTTAACCTCCTGGTTCACACTGGTTGCCAATTTGGCAGAGGATGAAAGGGAAGAGGGAGAACCAATGAGAGAGTAGCTGTTAGGCATTTGGACGGGCACATATCACTGTAATTTCCCGGCAGGAAGAAGAATTAACCAAAGTCTCAGCCACCCACCGGGAACCAGTATAGGTCCTGAACCAAAATTTTGGACTTGCGGTCAGCTCACCTATAACGAGTTGAAACATGTAGCTCAGGGGCAGAGCAATTCACAAACTGGCCGAGTAATAAAGGACAACTATTGTCCAAAAATCTGTTGAGGGAAGGCAACGAGGCGGACTTGAAAGCGAGGCAGAATAGCAGGAAACAGATTTCAAGAGGTACGTTGGAATCGCCTTTAAAGCACAGGAAGAGGGGCACAACTTCGACAATGATGCACTTGGCCAAAAAGGGCGTATGCGTTTTCTCCTGAATATATTCAGGAGAAAACGCATACGCCCTTTTTGGCCAAGCAAGCAAGCGGGCAATGCAAATCTGCACTACAAAGAAGTATCACTTCCCACCGGTCAAAAGGGACATCCACAAAATGTGTAAAAACCAGAAAGGCAAGACAGGCCCTGGAGAACAGGGAGCCTTGTTATGCTGATGGGCGGGATGTAAATTGCCAACTGCCTCTCTGGAGGAGTGCATTGTGTTCCCTAAAACAAGTAAACAACAGAGCTACAGAGCCAAGGGCACTTCCAGTCTAGGGAATATACCTTGGGAAAACTGAAAATCAATAAGACAGAGCCACCCCAAAATTTAAGGCAGCACTGCTTACAAGGACCTCAACTTGGGTACACCTTAAATATCCCAGGAAATATAAAAATGGTTCAAAAAATTGTGGTACTTACGTACGATGGAATATCCCTCAGCCATGAAATCAATGTCAAAAGACCAGTAGCAGCAAAAGGGGTAGATTGAGGTATGATGATTCTAAGTGAAATAAGTCACAGAGAAAAAGAAACTTATCATAAGATATCACTTATGAAGATCCTGTAAACATGGCTACACTTGAACTGAGTTAGGAAAGAGAACAGTGTCTCACATTTAGAAAACACTCTTATGCCTGCTTAAGGGGGAAGGAGAGGTGGGGTGATGCATAAAACCAGAGTTTGATATAAGCACAGGTACCGTTCCAAAAACCAACTATGGAATAGACAAGACCTACACCTTCCTCAGTGAAAGGGACTCAAAACCCCATATTTCCCACAGAGGAATATATCTGACTAGTAATAATCTTAAAACCTATGTATTGATATGTCTCCGTAAGGGAATCAAGTGTGTCTAGACTGGCATAAACATGGGAGTGAGAATCAGCTCAAACCCACTATAAAAAGGAATTTCAAAAACAAAACAAAAAAACTGGGAAATTCTTTACAATTCCTTCAGGGTCTCTGATGAACCCTGGAATGACCCTATCTACAACGACAGCTGGATGTGGCATAAGGCTGAACACTTGGGACTCAGACGATTGGTGAGATTTGGTGAGCAAATGCAGACCCTTTAAAGCAATAATGCATGGCACCCATTCCATGGGTCCCAACTCTCCAGGTTGAAGGGAATATTACTACAGTTATAACATGTACCGGAAACCTAGAGAACGGACACACTGTGAATATGAAAGGATTCTAAAACTCAACGAATAGTCCCTCTCCTGGTGCTCCAGTTTGACTTTCCATCTGCTTTACTATCAACCTCCCAACTTGGAGAGACAGCCCCTTTAACCTCCTGGTTCGCACAGGTTTCCAAATTGGCAGAGGATGAAAGGGAAGAGGGAGAACCAATGAGAGAGTAGCTGTTAGGCACTTGGATGGGCACATATCACTCTAACTTCCCGGCAGGAAGAAGAATTAACCAAAGTCTCAGCCACCCACCGGGAACCAGTATAGGTCCTGAATCAAAATTTTGGACTTGCGGTCAGCTCACCAAAAACGAGTTGAAAAATGGAGCTCAGGGGCACAGCAATTCACAAACTGGCCGAGTAATAAAGGACAACTATCGTCCAAAAATCTGTTGAGGGAAGGCAACGAGGCAGACATGAAAGCGAGGCAGAATAGCAGGAAACAGATTTCAAGAGGTACGTTGGAATCACCTTTAAAGCACAGGAAGAGGGGCACAACTTCGACAATGATGCACTTGGCCAAAAAGGGCGTATGCGTTTTCTCCTGAATATATTCAGGAGAAAACGCATATGCCCTTTTTGGCCAAGCAAGCAAGCGGGCAATGCAAATCTGCACTACAAAGAAGTATCACTTCCCACCGGTCAAAAGGGACATCCACAAAATGTGTAAAAACCAGAAAGGCAAGACAGGCCCTGCAGAACAGGGAGCCTTGTTATGCTGATGGGCGGGATGTAAATTGCCAACTGCCTCTCTGGAGGAGTGCATTGTGTTCCCTAAAACAAGTAAACAACAGAGCTACAGAGCCAAGGGCACTTCCAGTCTAGGGAATATACCTTGGGAAAACTGAAAATCAATAAGACAGAGCCACCCCAAAATTTAGGGCGGCACTGCTTACAAGGACCTCAACTTGGGTACACCTTCAATATCCCAGGAAATATAAAAATGGTTCAAAAAATTGTGGTACTTACGTACGATGGAATATCCCTCAGCCATGAAATCAATGTCATAAGACCTGTAGCAGCAAAATGGGTAGATTCAGGTACGATGATTCTAAGTGAAATAAGTCACAGAGAAAAAGTAACTTATCATAAGATATCACTTATGAAGATCCTGTAAACATGGCTACACTTGAACTGAGTTAGGAAAGAGAACAGTGTCTCACATTTAGAAAACACTCTTATGCCTACTTAAGGTGGAAGGAGAGGTGGGGTGATGCATAAAACCAGAGTTTGATATAAGCACAGGTACCGTTCCAAAAACCAACTATGGAAGAGACAAGACCTACACCTTCCTCAGTGAAAGGGACTCAAAACCCCATATTTCCCACAGAGGAATATATCTGACTAGTAAGAATCTTAAAACCTATGGATTGATATGTCTCCGTAAGGGAATCAAGTGTGTCTAGACTGGCATAAACATGGCAGCGAGAATCAGCTCAAACCCACTATAAAAAGGAATTTCAAAAACAAAACAAAAAAACTGGGAAATTCTTTACAATTCCTTCAGGATCTCTGATGAAACCTGGAATGACCCTATTTACAACGACAGCTTGATGTGGCAAAAGGCTGGAAACTTGGGACTGAGAGGATTGGTGAGATTGGGTGAGCAAATGCAAACCGTTTAAAGCAATAATGCATGGCACCCATTCCATGGGTTCCAACTCTCCAGTTTGAAGGGAATATTACTACAGTTTTAACATGTACCGGAAACCTAGAGAACGGACACACTGTGAATACGAAAGGTTTCTAAAACTCAACGAATAGTCCCTCTCCTGGTGCTCCGGTTTGACTTTCCATCTGCTTTACTATCAACCTCCAAACTGGGAGAGACAGCCCCTTTAACCTCCTGGTTCACACAGGTTGCCAATTTGGCAGAGGATGAAAGGGAAGAGGGAGAACCAATGAGAGAGTAGCTGTTAGGCATTTGGACGGGCACATATCACTGTAATTTCCCAGCAGGAAGAAGAATTAACCAAAGTCTCAGCCACCCACCGGGAACCAGTATAGGTCCTGAGCCAAAATTTTGGACTTGCGGTCAGCTCACCTATAACGAGTTGAAACATGGAGCTCAGGGGCAGAGCAATTCACAAACTGGCCGAGTAATAAAGGACAACTATCGTCCAAAAATCTGTTGAGGGAAGGCAACGAGGCGGACTTGAAAGCGAGGCAGAATAGCAGGAAACAGATTTCAAGAGGTACGTTGGAATCGCCTTTAAAGCACAGGAAGAGGGGCACAACTTCGACAATGATGCACTTGGCCAAAAAGGGCGTATGCGTTTTCTCCTGAATATATTCAGGAGAAAACGCATACGCCCTTTTTGGCCAAGCAAGCAAGCGGGCAATGCAAATCTGCACTACAAAGAAGTATCACTTCCCACCGGTCAAAAGGGACATCCACAAAATGTGTAAAAACCAGAAAGGCAAGACAGGCCCTGGAGAACAGGGAGCCTTGTTATGCTGATGGGCGGGATGTAAATTGCCAACTGCCTCTCTGGAGGAGTGCATTGTGTTCCCTAAAACAAGTAAACAACAGAGCTACAGAGCCAAGGGCACTTCCAGTCTAGGGAATATATCTTGGGAAAACTGAAAATCAATAAGACAGAGCCACCCCAAAATTTAAGGCAGCACTGCTTACAAGGACCTCAACTTGGGTACACCTTAAATATCCCAGGAAATATAAAAATGGTTCAAAAAATTGTGGTACTTACGTACGATGGAATATCCCTCAGCCATGAAATCAATGTCATAAGACCAGTAGC
Source organism: Hyperoodon ampullatus (assembly GCF_949752795.1). NCBI lineage: Eukaryota > Metazoa > Chordata > Mammalia > Artiodactyla > Ziphiidae > Hyperoodon > Hyperoodon ampullatus. The sequence continues at coordinate 29,011 of NW_027640550.1, forward strand.
AGCAAAATGGGTAGATTCAGGTACGATGATTCTAAGTGAAATAAGTCACAGAGAAAAAGAAACTTATCATAAGATATCACTTATGAAGATCCTGTAAACATGGCTACACTTGAACTGAGTTAGGAAAGAGAACAGTGTCTCACATTTAGAAAACACTCTTATGCCTGCTTAAGGGGGAAGCAGAGGTGGGGTGATGCATAAAACCAGAGTTTGATATAAGCACAGGTACCGTTCCAAAAACCAACTATGGAAGAGACAAGACCTACACCTTCCTCAGTGAAAGGGACTCAAAACCCCATATTTCCCACAGAGGAATATATCTGACTAGTAAGAATCTTAAAACCTATGGATTGATATGTCTCCGTAAGGGAATCAAGTGTGTCTAGACTGGCATAAACATGGCAGCGAGAATCAGCTCAAACCCACTATAAAAAGGAATTTCAAAAACAAAACAAAAAAACTGGGAAATTCTTTACAATTCCTTCAGGATCTCTGATGAAACCTGGAATGACCCTATTTACAACGACAGCTTGATGTGGCAAAAGGCTGGAAACTTGGGACTGAGAGGATTGGTGAGATTGGGTGAGCAAATGCAAACCGTTTAAAGCAATAATGCATGGCACCCATTCCATGGGTTCCAACTCTCCAGTTTGAAGGGAATATTACTACAGTTTTAACATGTACCGGAAACCTAGAGAACGGACACACTGTGAATACGAAAGGTTTCTAAAACTCAACGAATAGTCCCTCTCCTGGTGCTCCGGTTTGACTTTCCATCTGCTTTACTATCAACCTCCAAACTGGGAGAGACAGCCCCTTTAACCTCCTGGTTCACACTGGTTGCCAATTTGGCAGAGGATGAAAGGGAAGAGGGAGAACCAATGAGAGAGTAGCTGTTAGGCATTTGGACGGGCACATATCACTGTAATTTCCCGGCAGGAAGAAGAATTAACCAAAGTCTCAGCCACCCACCGGGAACCAGTATAGGTCCTGAACCAAAATTTTGGACTTGCGGTCAGCTCACCTATAACGAGTTGAAACATGTAGCTCAGGGGCAGAGCAATTCACAAACTGGCCGAGTAATAAAGGACAACTATTGTCCAAAAATCTGTTGAGGGAAGGCAACGAGGCGGACTTGAAAGCGAGGCAGAATAGCAGGAAACAGATTTCAAGAGGTACGTTGGAATCGCCTTTAAAGCACAGGAAGAGGGGCACAACTTCGACAATGATGCACTTGGCCAAAAAGGGCGTATGCGTTTTCTCCTGAATATATTCAGGAGAAAACGCATACGCCCTTTTTGGCCAAGCAAGCAAGCGGGCAATGCAAATCTGCACTACAAAGAAGTATCACTTCCCACCGGTCAAAAGGGACATCCACAAAATGTGTAAAAACCAGAAAGGCAAGACAGGCCCTGGAGAACAGGGAGCCTTGTTATGCTGATGGGCGGGATGTAAATTGCCAACTGCCTCTCTGGAGGAGTGCATTGTGTTCCCTAAAACAAGTAAACAACAGAGCTACAGAGCCAAGGGCACTTCCAGTCTAGGGAATATACCTTGGGAAAACTGAAAATCAATAAGACAGAGCCACCCCAAAATTTAAGGCAGCACTGCTTACAAGGACCTCAACTTGGGTACACCTTAAATATCCCAGGAAATATAAAAATGGTTCAAAAAATTGTGGTACTTACGTACGATGGAATATCCCTCAGCCATGAAATCAATGTCAAAAGACCAGTAGCAGCAAAAGGGGTAGATTGAGGTATGATGATTCTAAGTGAAATAAGTCACAGAGAAAAAGAAACTTATCATAAGATATCACTTATGAAGATCCTGTAAACATGGCTACACTTGAACTGAGTTAGGAAAGAGAACAGTGTCTCACATTTAGAAAACACTCTTATGCCTGCTTAAGGGGGAAGGAGAGGTGGGGTGATGCATAAAACCAGAGTTTGATATAAGCACAGGTACCGTTCCAAAAACCAACTATGGAATAGACAAGACCTACACCTTCCTCAGTGAAAGGGACTCAAAACCCCATATTTCCCACAGAGGAATATATCTGACTAGTAATAATCTTAAAACCTATGTATTGATAAGTCTCCGTAAGGGAATCAAGTGTGTCTAGACTGGCATAAACATGGGAGTGAGAATCAGCTCAAACCCACTATAAAAAGGAATTTCAAAAACAAAACAAAAAAACTGGGAAATTCTTTACAATTCCTTCAGGGTCTCTGATGAACCCTGGAATGACCCTATCTACAACGACAGCTGGATGTGGCATAAGGCTGAACACTTGGGACTGAGACGATTGGTGAGATTTGGTGAGCAAATGCAGACCCTTTAAAGCAATAATGCATGGCACCCATTCCATGGGTCCCAACTCTCCAGGTTGAAGGGAATATTACTACAGTTATAACATGTACCGGAAACCTAGAGAACGGACACACTGTGAATATGAAAGGATTCTAAAACTCAACGAATAGTCCCTCTCCTGGTGCTCCAGTTTGACTTTCCATCTGCTTTACTATCAACCTCCCAACTTGGAGAGACAGCCCCTTTAACCTCCTGGTTCGCACAGGTTTCCAAATTGGCAGAGGATGAAAGGGAAGAGGGAGAACCAATGAGAGAGTAGCTGTTAGGCACTTGGATGGGCACATATCACTCTAACTTCCCGGCAGGAAGAAGAATTAACCAAAGTCTCAGCCACCCACCGGGAACCAGTATAGGTCCTGAATCAAAATTTTGGACTTGCGGTCAGCTCACCAAAAACGAGTTGAAAAATGGAGCTCAGGGGCACAGCAATTCACAAACTGGCCGAGTAATAAAGGACAACTATCGTCCAAAAATCTGTTGAGGGAAGGCAACGAGGCAGACATGAAAGCGAGGCAGAATAGCAGGAAACAGATTTCAAGAGGTACGTTGGAATCACCTTTAAAGCACAGGAAGAGGGGCACAACTTCGACAATGATGCACTTGGCCAAAAAGGGCGTATGCGTTTTCTCCTGAATATATTCAGGAGAAAACGCATATGCCCTTTTTGGCCAAGCAAGCAAGCGGGCAATGCAAATCTGCACTACAAAGAAGTATCACTTCCCACCGGTCAAAAGGGACATCCACAAAATGTGTAAAAACCAGAAAGGCAAGACAGGCCCTGCAGAACAGGGAGCCTTGTTATGCTGATGGGCGGGATGTAAATTGCCAACTGCCTCTCTGGAGGAGTGCATTGTGTTCCCTAAAACAAGTAAACAACAGAGCTACAGAGCCAAGGGCACTTCCAGTCTAGGGAATATACCTTGGGAAAACTGAAAATCAATAAGACAGAGCCACCCCAAAATTTAGGGCGGCACTGCTTACAAGGACCTCAACTTGGGTACACCTTCAATATCCCAGGAAATATAAAAATGGTTCAAAAAATTGTGGTACTTACGTACGATGGAATATCCCTCAGCCATGAAATCAATGTCATAAGACCTGTAGCAGCAAAATGGGTAGATTCAGGTACGATGATTCTAAGTAAAATAAGTCACAGAGAAAAAGTAACTTATCATAAGATATCACTTATGAAGATCCTGTAAACATGGCTACACTTGAACTGAGTTAGGAAAGAGAACAGTGTCTCACATTTAGAAAACACTCTTATGCCTACTTAAGGTGGAAGGAGAGGTGGGGTGATGCATAAAACCAGAGTTTGATATAAGCACAGGTACCGTTCCAAAAACCAACTATGGAAGAGACAAGACCTACACCTTCCTCAGTGAAAGGGACTCAAAACCCCATATTTCCCACAGAGGAATATATCTGACTAGTAAGAATCTTAAAACCTATGGATTGATATGTCTCCGTAAGGGAATCAAGTGTGTCTAGACTGGCATAAACATGGCAGCGAGAATCAGCTCAAACCCACTATAAAAAGGAATTTCAAAAACAAAACAAAAAAACTGGGAAATTCTTTACAATTCCTTCAGGATCTCTGATGAAACCTGGAATGACCCTATTTACAACGACAGCTTGATGTGGCAAAAGGCTGGAAACTTGGGACTGAGAGGATTGGTGAGATTGGGTGAGCAAATGCAAACCGTTTAAAGCAATAATGCATGGCACCCATTCCATGGGTTCCAACTCTCCAGTTTGAAGGGAATATTACTACAGTTTTAACATGTACCGGAAACCTAGAGAACGGACACACTGTGAATACGAAAGGTTTCTAAAACTCAACGAATAGTCCCTCTCCTGGTGCTCCGGTTTGACTTTCCATCTGCTTTACTATCAACCTCCAAACTGGGAGAGACAGCCCCTTTAACCTCCTGGTTCACACAGGTTGCCAATTTGGCAGAGGATGAAAGGGAAGAGGGAGAACCAATGAGAGAGTAGCTGTTAGGCATTTGGACGGGCACATATCACTGTAATTTCCCAGCAGGAAGAAGAATTAACCAAAGTCTCAGCCACCCACCGGGAACCAGTATAGGTCCTGAGCCAAAATTTTGGACTTGCGGTCAGCTCACCTATAACGAGTTGAAACATGGAGCTCAGGGGCAGAGCAATTCACAAACTGGCCGAGTAATAAAGGACAACTATCGTCCAAAAATCTGTTGAGGGAAGGCAACGAGGCGGACTTGAAAGCGAGGCAGAATAGCAGGAAACAGATTTCAAGAGGTACGTTGGAATCGCCTTTAAAGCACAGGAAGAGGGGCACAACTTCGACAATGATGCACTTGGCCAAAAAGGGCGTATGCGTTTTCTCCTGAATATATTCAGGAGAAAACGCATACGCCCTTTTTGGCCAAGCAAGCAAGCGGGCAATGCAAATCTGCACTACAAAGAAGTATCACTTCCCACCGGTCAAAAGGGACATCCACAAAATGTGTAAAAACCAGAAAGGCAAGACAGGCCCTGGAGAACAGGGAGCCTTGTTATGCTGATGGGCGGGATGTAAATTGCCAACTGCCTCTCTGGAGGAGTGCATTGTGTTCCCTAAAACAAGTAAACAACAGAGCTACAGAGCCAAGGGCACTTCCAGTCTAGGGAATATATCTTGGGAAAACTGAAAATCAATAAGACAGAGCCACCCCAAAATTTAAGGCAGCACTGCTTACAAGGACCTCAACTTGGGTACACCTTAAATATCCCAGGAAATATAAAAATGGTTCAAAAAATTGTGGTACTTACGTACGATGGAATATCCCTCAGCCATGAAATCAATGTCATAAGACCAGTAGCAGCAAAATGGGTAGATTCAGGTACGATGATTCTAAGTGAAATAAGTCACAGAGAAAAAGAAACTTATCATAAGATATCACTTATGAAGATCCTGTAAACATGGCTACACTTGAACTGAGTTAGGAAAGAGAACAGTGTCTCACATTTAGAAAACACTCTTATGCCTGCTTAAGGGGGAAGCAGAGGTGGGGTGATGCATAAAACCAGAGTTTGATATAAGCACAGGTACCGTTCCAAAAACCAACTATGGAAGAGACAAGACCTACACCTTCCTCAGTGAAAGGGACTCAAAACCCCATATTTCCCACAGAGGAATATATCTGACTAGTAAGAATCTTAAAACCTATGGATTGATATGTCTCCGTAAGGGAATCAAGTGTGTCTAGACTGGCATAAACATGGCAGCGAGAATCAGCTCAAACCCACTATAAAAAGGAATTTCAAAAACAAAACAAAAAAACTGGGAAATTCTTTACAATTCCTTCAGGATCTCTGATGAAACCTGGAATGACCCTATTTACAACGACAGCTTGATGTGGCAAAAGGCTGGAAACTTGGGACTGAGAGGATTGGTGAGATTGGGTGAGCAAATGCAAACCGTTTAAAGCAATAATGCATGGCACCCATTCCATGGGTTCCAACTCTCCAGTTTGAAGGGAATATTACTACAGTTTTAACATGTACCGGAAACCTAGAGAACGGACACACTGTGAATACGAAAGGTTTCTAAAACTCAACGAATAGTCCCTCTCCTGGTGCTCCGGTTTGACTTTCCATCTGCTTTACTATCAACCTCCAAACTGGGAGAGACAGCCCCTTTAACCTCCTGGTTCACACAGGTTGCCAATTTGGCAGAGGATGAAAGGGAAGAGGGAGAACCAATGAGAGAGTAGCTGTTAGGCATTTGGACGGGCACATATCACTGTAATTTCCCAGCAGGAAGAAGAATTAACCAAAGTCTCAGCCACCCACCGGGAACCAGTATAGGTCCTGAGCCAAAATTTTGGACTTGCGGTCAGCTCACCTATAACGAGTTGAAACATGGAGCTCAGGGGCACAGCAATTCACAAACTGGCCGAGTAATAAAGGACAACTATCGTCCAAAAATCTGTTGAGGGAAGGCAACGAGGCAGACTTGAAAGCGAGGCAGAATTGCAGGAAACAGATTTCAAGAGGTACGTTGGAATCGCCTTTAAAGCACAGGAAGAGGGGCACAACTTCGACAATTATGCACTTGGCCAAAAAGGGCGTATGCGTTTTCTCCTGAATATATTCAGGAGAAAACGCATACGCCCTATTTGGCCAAGCAAGCAAGCGGGCAATGCAAATCTGCACTACAAAGAAGTATCACTTCCCACCGGTCAAAAGGGACATCCACAAAATGTGTAAAAACCAGAAAGGCAAGACAGGCCCTGGAGAACAGGGAGCCTTGTTATGCTGATGGGCGGGATGTAAATTGCCAACTGCCTCTCTGGAGGAGTGCAATGTGTTCCCTAAAACAAGTAAACAACAGAGCTAGAGAGCCAAGGGCACTTCCAGTCTAGGGAATATACATTGGGAAAACTGAAAATCAATAAGAGAGAGCCACCCCAATATTTAGGGCTGCACTGCTTACAAGGACCTCAACTTGGGTACACCTTAAATATCCCAGGAAATATAAAAATGGTTCAAAATATTGTGGTACTTACGTACGATGGAATATCCCTCAGCCATGAAATCAATGTCATAAGACCAGTAGCAGCAAAATGGGTAGATTCAGGTACGATGATTCTAAGTGAAATAAGTCACACAGAAAAAGAAACTTATCATAAGATATCACTTATGAAGATCCTGTAAACATGGCTACACTTGAACTGAGTTAGGAAAGAGAACAGTGTCTCACATTTAGAAAACACTCTTATGCCTGCTTAAGGAGGAAGGAGAGGTGGGGTGATGCATAAACCCAGAGTTTGATATAAGCACAGGTACCGTTCCAAAAACCAACTATGGAATAGACAAGACCTACACCTTCCTCAGTGAAAGGGACTCAAAACCCCATATTTCCCGCAGAGGAATATATCTGACTAGTAAGAATCTTAAAACCTATGTATTGATATGTCTCCGTAAGGGAATCAAGTGTGTCTAGACTGGCATAAACATGGCAGCGAGAATCAGCTCAAACCAACTCTAAAAAGGAATTTCAAAAACAAAACAAAAAAACTGGGAAATTCTTTACAATTCCTTCAGGGTCTCTGATGAACCCCGGAATGACCCTATCTACAATGACAGCTGGATGTGGCATAAGGCTGGACACTTGGGACTGAGACGATTGGTGAGATTTGGTGAGCAAATGCAGACCCTTTAAAGCAATAATGCATGGCACCCATTCCATGGGTCCCAACTCTCCAGGTTGAAGGGAATGTTACTACAGTTATAACATGTACGGGAAACCTAGAGAACCGACACACTGTGAATACGAAAGGTTTCTAAAACTCAACGAATAGTCCCTCTCCTGGTGCTCCAGTTTGACTTTCCATCTGCTTTACTATCAATCTCCCAACTTGGAGAGACAGCCCCTTTAACCTCCTGGTTCGCACAGGTTTCCAAATTGGCAGAGGATGAAAGGGAAGAGGGAGAACCAATGAGAGAGTACCTGTTAGGCATTTGGATGGGCACATATCACTGTAATTTCCCGGCAGGAAGAAGAATTAACCAAAGTCTCAGCCACCCACCGGGAACCAGTATAGGTCCTGAACCAAAATTTTGGACTTGCGGTCAGCTCACCAAAAACGAGTTGAAAAATGGAGCTCAGGGGCACAGCAATTCACAAACTGGCCGAGTAATAAAGGACAACTATCATCCAAAAATCTGTTGAGGGAAGGCAACGAGGCGGACTTGAAAGCGATGCAGAATAGCAGGAAACAGATTTCAAGAGGTACGTTGGAATCGCATTTAAAGCACAAGAAGAGGGGCACAACTTCGACAATGATGCACTTGGCCAAAAAGGGCGTATGCGTTTTCTCCTGAATATATTCAGGAGAAAACGCATATGCCCTTTTTGGCCAAGCAAGCAAGCGGGCAATGCAAATCTGCACTACAAAGAAGTATCACTTCCCACCGGTCAAAAGGGACATCCACAAAATGTGTAAAAACCAGAAAGGCAAGACAGGCCCTGCAGAACAGGGAGCCTTGTTATGCTGATGGGCGGGATGTAAATTGCCAACTGCCTCTCTGGAGGAGTGCATTGTGTTCCCTAAAACAAGTAAACAACAGAGCTACAGAGCCAAGGGCACTTCCAGTCTAGGGAATATACCTTGGGAAAACTGAAAATCAATAAGACAGAGCCACCCCAAAATTTAGGGCTGCACTGCTTACAAGGACCTCAACTTGGGTACACCTTCAATATCCCAGGAAATATAAAAATGGTTCAAAAAATTGTGGTACTTACGTACGATGGAATATCCCTCAGCCATGAAATCAATGTCATAAGACCTGTAGCAGCAAAATGGGTAGATTCAGGTACGATGATTCTAAGTGAAATAAGTCACAGAGAAAAAGTAACATATCATAAGATATCACTTATGAAGATCCTGTAAACATGGCTACACTTGAACTGAGTTAGGAAAGAGAACAGTGTCTCACATTTAGAAAACACTCTTATGCCTACTTAAGGTGGAAGGAGAGGTGGGGTGATGCATAAAACCAGAGTTTGATATAAGCACAGGTACCGTTCCAAAAACCAACTATGGAATAGACAAGACCTACACCTTCCTCAGTGAAAGGGACTCAAAACCCCATATTTCCCACAGAGGAATATATCTGACTAGTAATAATCTTAAAACCTATGGATTGATATGTCTCCGTAAGGGAATCAAGTGTGTCTAGACTGGCATAAACATGGCAGCGAGAATCAGCTCAAACCCACTATAAAAAGGAATTTCAAAAACAAAACAAAAAAACTGGGAAATTCTTTACAATTCCTTCAGGATCTCTGATGAAACCTGGAATGACCCTATTTACAACGACAGCTTGATGTGGCAAAAGGCTGGAAACTTGGGACTGAGAGGATTGGTGAGATTGGGTGAGCAAATGCAGACCGTTTAAAGCAATAATGCATGGCACCCATTCCATGGGTTCCAACTCTCCAGTTTGAAGGGAATATTACTACAGTTTTAACATGTACCGGAAACCTAGAGAACGGACACACTGTGAATACGAAAGGTTTCTAAAACTCAACGAATAGTCCCTCTCCTGGTGCTCCGGTTTGACTTTCCATCTGCTTTATTATCAACCTCCCAACTGGGAGAGACAGCCCCTTTAACCTCCTGGTTCGCACAGGTTGCCAATTTGGCAGAGGATGAAAGGGAAGAGGGAGAACCAATGAGAGAGTAGCTGTTAGGCATTTGGACGGGCACATATCACTGTAATTTCCCAGCAGGAAGAAGAATTAACCAAAGTCTCAGCCACCCACCGGGAACCAGTATAGGTCCTGAACCAAAATTTTGGACTTGCGGTCAGCTCACCTATAACGAGTTGAAACATGGAGCTCAGGGGCAGAGCAATTCACAAACTGGCCGAGTAATAAAGGACAACTATCGTCCAAAAATCTGTTGAGGGAAGGCAACGAGGCGGACTTGAGAGCGAGGCAGAATAGCAGGAAACAGATTTCAAGAGGTACGTTGGAATCGCCTTTAAAGCACAGGAAGAGGGGCACAACTTCGACAATGATGCACTTGGCCAAAAAGGGCGTATGCGTTTTCTCCTGAATATATTCAGGAGAAAACGCATACGCCCTTTTTGGCCAAGCAAGCAAGCGGGTAATGCAAATCTGCACTACAAAGAAGTATCACTTCCCACCGGTCAAAAGGGACATCCACAAAATGTGTAAAAACCAGAAATGCAAGACAGGCCCTGGAGAACAGGGAGCCTTGTTATGCTGATGGGCGGGATGTAAATTGCCAACTGCCTCTCTGGAGGAGTGCATTGTGTTCCCTAAAACAAGTAAACAACAGAGCTACAGAGCCAAGGGCACTTCCAGTCTAGGGAATATACCTTGGGAAAACTGAAAATCAATAAGACAGAGCCACCCCAAAATTTAGGGCGGCACTGCTTACAAGGTCCTCAACTTGGGTACACCTTAAATATCCCAGGAAATATAAAAATGGTTCAAAAAATTGTGGTACTTACGTACGATGGAATATCCCTCAGCCATGAAATCAATGTCATAAGACCAGTAGCAGCAAAATGGGTGGATTCAGGTACGATGATTCTAAGTGAAATAAGTCACACAGAAAAAGAAACTTATCATAAGATATCACATATGAAGATCCTGTAAACATGGCTACACTTGAACTGAGTTAGGAAAGAGAACAGTGTCTCACATTTAGAAAACACTCTTATGCCTACTTAAGGGGGAAGGAGAAGTGGAGTGATGCATAAAACCAGAGTTTGATATAAGAACAGTAACCGTTCCAAAAACCAACTATGGAATAGACAAGACCTACACCTTCCTCAGTGAAAGGGACTCAAAACCCCATATTTCCCGCAGAGGAATATATCTGACTAGTAAGAATCTTAAAACCTATGGATTGATAGGTCTCCGTAAGGGAATCAAGTGTGTCTAGACTGGCATAAACATGGCAGCGAGAATCAGCTCAAACCCACAATAAAAAGGAATTTCAAATACAAAACAAAAAAACTGGGAAATTCTTTACAATTCCTTCAGGGTCTCTGATGAAACCTGGAATGACCCTATTTACAACGACAGCTGTATGTGGCAAAAGGCTGGAAACTTGGGACTCAGAGGATTGGTGAGATTGGGTGAGCAAATGCAGACCCTTTAAAGCAATAATGCATGGCACCCATTCCATGGGTCCCAACTCTCCAGGTTGAAGGGAATATTACTTCAGTTATAACATGTACCGGAAACCTAGAGAACGGACACACTGTGAATACGAAAGGTTTCTAAAACTCAACGAATAGTCCCTCTCCTGGTGCTCCGGTTTGACTTTCCATCTGCTTTACTATCAACCTCCCAACTTGGAGAGACTGCCCCTTTAACCTCCCGGTTCGCAAAGGTTGCCAATTTCGCAGAGGATGAAAGGGAAGAGGGAGAACCAATGAGAGAGTAGCTGTTAGGCATTTGGACGGGCACATATCACTGTAATTTCCCGGCAGGAAGAAGAATTAACCAAAGTCTCAGCCACCCACCGGGAACCAGTATAGGTCCTGAACCAAAATTTTGACTTGCGGTCAGCTCACCAAAAACGAGTTGAAAAATGGAGCTCAGGGGCACAGCAATTCACAAACTGGCCGAGTAATAAAGGACAACTATCGTCCAGAAATCTGTTGAGGGAAGGCAAAGAGGCGGACTTGAAAGCGAGGCAGAATAGCAGGAAACAGATATCAAGAGGTACGTTGGAATCGCCTTTAAAGCACAGGAAGAGGGGCACAACTTCGACAATGATGCACTTGGCCAAAAAGGGCGTATGCGTTTTCTCCTGAATATATTCAGGAGAAAACGCATACGCCCTTTTTGGCCAAGCAAGCAAGCGGGCAATGCAAATCTGCACTACAAAGAAGTATCACTTCCCACCGGTCAAAAGGGACATCCACAAAATGTGTAAAAACCAGAAAAGCAAGACAGGCCCTGGAGAACAGGGAGCCTTGTTATGCTGATCGGCGGGATGTAAATTGCCAACTGCCTCTCTGGAGGAGTGCATTGTGTTCCCTAAAACAAGTACAGAACAGAGCTACAGAGCCAAGGGCACTTCCAGTCCAGGGAATATACCTTGGGAAAACTGAAAATCAATAAGACAGAGCCACCCCAAAATTTAGGGCTGCACTGCTTACAAGGACCTCACTTGGGTACACCTTAAATATCCCAGGAAATATAAAAATGGTTCAAAATATTGTGGTACTTACGTACGATGGAATATCCCTCAGCCATGAAATCAATGTCGTAAGACCAGTAGCAACAAAATGGGTAGATTCAGGTACGATGATTCTAAGTGAAATAAGTCACAGAGAAAAAGAAACTTATCATAAGATATCACTTATGAAGATCCTGTAAACATGGCTACACTTGAACTGAGTTAGGAAAGAGAACAGTGTCTCACATTTAGAAAACACTCTTATGCCTGCTTAAGGGGGAAGGAGAGGTGGGGTGATGCATAAACCCAGAGTTTGATATAAGCACAGGTACCGTTCCAAAAACCAACTATGGAATAGACAAGACCTTCACCTTCCTCAGTGAAAGGGACTCAAAACCCCATATTTCCCACAGAGGAATATATCTGACTAGTAAGAATCTTAAAACCTATGGATTGATATGTCTCCGTAAGGGAATCAAGTGTGTCTAGACTGGCATAAACATGGCAGCGAGAATCAGCTCAAACCCACTATAAAAAGGAATTTCAAATCCAAAACAAAAAAACTGGGAAATTCTTTACAATTCCTTCAGGGTCTCTGATGAAACCTGGAATGACACTATCTACAACGACAGCTGGATGTGGCATAAGGCTGGACACTTGAGACTGAGACGATTGGTGAGATTTGGTGAGCAAATGCAGACCCTTTAAAGCAATAATGCATGGCACCCATTCCATGGGTCCCAACTCTCCAGGTTGAAGGGAATATTACTACAGTTATACCATGTACGGGAAACCTAGAGAACGGACACACTGTGAATACGAAAGGTTTCTAAAACTCAACGAATAGTCCCTCTCCTGGTGCTCCAGTTTGACTTTCCATCTGCTTTACTATCAACCTCCCAACTTGGAGAGACAGCCCCTTTAACCTCCTGGTTCGCACAGGTTTCCAAATTGGCAGAGGATGAAAGGGAAGAGGGAGAACCAATGAGAGAGTTGCTGTTAGGCATTTGGACGGGCACATATCACACAAAGTTCCCGGCAGGAAGAAGAATTAACCAAAGTCTCAGTCACCCACCGGGAACCAGTATAGGTCCTGAACCAAAATGTTGGACTTGCGGTCAGCTCACCAAAAACGAGTTGAAAAATGGAGCTCAGGGGCACAGCAATTCACAAACTGGCCGAGTAATAAAGGACAACTATCATCAAAAAACCTGTTGAGGGAAGACAACGAGGCGGACTTGAAAGCGAGGCAGAACAGCAGGAAACAGATTTCAAGAGGTACGTTGGAATCGCCTTTAAAGCACAGGAAGAGGGGCACAACTTCGACAATGATGCACTTGGCCAAAAAGGGCGTATGCGTTTTCTCCTGAATATATTCAGGAGAAAACGCATATGCCCTTTTTGGCCAAGCAAGCAAGTGGGCAATGCAAATCTGCACTACAAAGAAGTATCACTTCCCACCAGTCAAAAGAGACATCCACAAAATGTGTAAAAACCAGAAAGGCAAGACAGGCCCTGGAGAACAGGGAGCCTTGTTATGCTGATGGGCGAGATGTAAATTGCCAACTGCCTCTCTGGAGGAGTGCATTGTGTTCCCTAAAACAAGTAAAGAACTGAGCTACAGAGCCAAGGGCACTTCCAGTCTAGGGAATATACCTTGGGAAAACTGAAAATCAATAAGACAGAGCCACCCCAAAATTTAGGGCTGCACTGCTTACAAGGACCTCAACTTGGGTACACCTTAAATATCCCAGGAAATATAAAAATGGTTCAAAAAATTGTGGTACTTATGTACGATGGAATATCCCTCAGCCATGAAATCAATGTCATAAGACCAGTAGCAGCAAAATGGGGAGATTCAGCTACGATGATTCTAAGTGAAATAAGTCACAGAGAAAAAGAAACTTATCATAAGATATCACTTATGAAGATCCTGTAAACATGGCTACACTTGAACTGAGTTAGGAAAGAGAACAGTGTCTCACATTTAGAAAACACTCTTATGCCTGCTTAAGGGGGAAGGAGAGGTGGGGTGATGCATAAACCCAGAGTTTGATATAAGCACAGGTACCGTTCCAAAAACCAACTATGGAATAGACAAGACCTTCACCTTCCTCAGTGAAAGGGACTCAAAACCCCATATTTCCCGCAGAGGAATATATCTGACTAGTAAGAATCTTAAAACCTATGTATTGATATGTCTCCGTAAGGGAATCAAGTGTGTCTACACTGGCATTAACATGGCAGCGAGAATCAGCTCAAACCCACTATATAAAGGAATTTCAAAAACAAAACAAAAAAACTGGAAAATACTTTACAATTCCTTCAGGGTCTCTGATGAAACCTGGAATGACCCTATCTACAACGACAGCTGGATGTGGCATAAGGCTAGACACCTGGGACTGAGACGATTGGTGAGATTTGGTGAGCAAATGCAGACCCTTTAAAGCAATAATGCATGGCACCCATTCCATGGGTCCCAACTCTCCAGGTTGAAGGGAATATTACTACAGTTATAACATGTACCGGAAACCTAGAGAACGGACACACTGTGAATACGAAAGGTATCTAAAACTCAACGAATAGTCCCTCTCCTGGTGCTCCGGTTTAACTTTCCATCTGCTTTACTATCAACCTCCCAAATTGGAGAGACAGCCCCTTTAACCTCCTGGTTCGCACAGGTTGCCAATTTGGCAGAGGATGAAAAGGAAGAGGGAGAACCAATGAGAAATTAGCTGTTAGGCATTTGGACGGGCACATATCACTGTAATTTCCCGGCAGGAAGAATAATTAACCAAAGTCTCAGCCACCCACCGGGAACCAGTATAGGTCCTGAACCAAAATTTTGGACTTGCGGTCAGCTCACCAAAAACGAGTTGAAAAATGGAGCTCAGGGGCACAGCAATTCACAAACTGGCCGAGTAATAAAGGACAACTATCGTCCAAAAATCTGTTGAGGGAAGGCAACGAGGCGGACTTGAAAGAGAGGCAGAATAGCAGGAAACAGATTTCAAGAGGTACGTTGGAATCGCCTTTAAAGCACAGGAAGAGGGGCACAACTTCGACAATGATGCACTTGGCCAAAAAGGGCGTATGCGTTTTCTCCTGAATATATTCAGGAGAAAACGCATACGTCCTTTTTGGCCAAGCAAGCAATCGGGCAATGCAAACCTGCACTACAAAGAAGTATCACTTCCCACCGGTCAAAAGGGACATCCACAAAATGTGTAAAAACCAGAAAGGCAAGACAGGCCCTGGAGAACAGGGAGCCTTGTTATGCTGATGGGCATGATGTAAATTGCCAACTGCCTCTCTGGAGGAGTGCATTGTGTTCCCTAAAACAAGTAAAGAACAGAGCTACAGAGCCAAGGGCACTTCCAGTCTAGGGAATATACCTTGGGAAAACTGAAAATCAATAAGACAGAGCCACCCCAAAATTTAGGGCTTCACTGCTTACAAGGACCTCACTTGGGTACACCTTAAATATCCCAGGAAATATAAAAATGGTTCAAAATATTGTGGTACTTACGTACGATGGAATATCCCTCAGCCATGAAATCAATGTCATAAGACCACTAGCAGCAAAATGGGTAGATTCAGGTACGATGATTCTAAGTGAAATAATCACAGAGTAAAAGAAACTTATCATAAGATATCACTTAGGAAGATCCTGTAAACATGGCTACACTTGAACTGAGTTAGGAAAGAGAACAGTGTCTCACATTTAGAAAACACTCTTATGCCTGCTTAAGGGGGAAGGAGAGGTGGGGTGATGCATAAACCCAGAGTTTGATATAAGCACAGGTACCGTTCCAAAAACCAACTATGAAATAGACAAGACCTACACCTTCCTCAGTGAAAGGGACTCAAAACCCCATATTTCCCGCAGAGGAATATATCTGACTAGTAAGAATCTTAAAACCTATGTATTGATATGTCTCCGTAAGGGCATCAAGTGTGTCTAGACTGGCATAAACATGGCAGCGAGAATCAGCTCAAACCCACTATAAAAAGGAATTTCAAAAACAAAACAAAAAAACTGGGAAATTCTTTACAATTCCTTCAGGGTCTCTGATGAACCCTGGAATGACCCTATCTACAACGACAGCTGGATGTGGCATAAGGCTGGACACTTGGGAATGAGACGATGGGTGAGATTTGGTGAGCAAATGCAGACCCTTTAAAGTAATAATGCATGGCACCCATTCCATGGGTCCCAACTCTCCAGGTTGAAGGGAATATTACTACAGTTATAACACGTACCGGAAACCTAGAAAACGGACACACTGTAAATACAAATGGTTTCTAAACCTAAACGAATAGTCCCTATCATGGTGATCCGGTTTGACTTTCCATCTGCTTTACTATCAACCTCCCAACTTGGAGAGACAGCCCCTTTAACCTCCTGGTTCGCACAGGTTTCCAATTTGGCAGAGGATGAAAGGGAAGAGGGAGAACCAATGAGAGAGTAGCTGTTAGGCATTTGGACGGGCACATATCACTGTAATTTCCCGGCAGGAAGAAGAATTAACCAAAGTCTCAACCCCCACCCGGAACCAGCAGAGGTCCTGAAACAAAATGTTGGACTTGCGGTCAGCTCACCAAAAACGAGTTGAAAAATGGAGCTCAGGGGCACAGCAATTCACAAACTGGCCGAGTAATAAAGGACAACTCTCGTCCAAAAATCTGTTGAGGGAAGGCAACTAGGAGGACTTGAACGCGAGGCAGAATAGCAGGAAACAGATTTCAAGAGGTACGTTGGAATCGCCTTTAAAGCACAGGAAGAGGGGCACAACTTCGACAATGATGCACTTGGCCAAAAAGGGCGTATGCGTTTTCTCCTGAATATATTCAGGAGAAAACGCATACGCCCTTTTTGGCCAAGCAAGCAGGCGGGCAATGCAAATCTGCACTACAAAGTAGTATCACTTCCCACCGGTCAAAAGGAACATCCACAAAATGTGTAAAAACCGGAAAGGCAAGACAGGCCCTGGAGAACAGGGAGCCTTGTTATGCTGATGGGCGGGATGTAAATTGCCAACTGCCGCTCTGGAGGAGTGCATTGTGTTCCCTAAAACGAGTAAAGAACAGAGCTACAGAGCCAAGGGCACTTCCAGTCTAGGGAATATACCTTGGGAAAACTGAAAATCAATAAGACAGAGCCACCCCAAAATTTAGGGCTGCACTGCTTACAAGGACCTCAACTTGGGTACACCTTAAATATCCCAGGAAATATAAAAATGGTTCAAAAAATTGTGGTACTTACGTACGATGGAATATCCCTCAGCCATGAAATCAATGTCATAAGACCAGTAGCAGCAAAATGGGTGGATTCAGGTACGATGATTCTAAGTGAAATAAGTCACACAGAAAAAGAAACTTATCATAAGATATCACTTATGAAGATCCTGTAAACATGGCTACACTTGAACTGAGTTAGGAAAGAGAACAGGGTCTCACATTTAGAAAACACTCTTATGCCTGCTTAAGGGGGAAGGAGAGGTGGGGTGATGCATAAAACCAGAGTTTGATATAAGCACAGGTACCGTTCCAAAAACCAACTATGGAATAGACAAGACCTACACCTTCCTCAGTGAAAGGGACTCAAAACCCCATATTTCCCACAGAGGAATATATCTGACTAGTAAGAATCTTAAAACCTATGGATTGATATATCTCCGTAAGGGAATCAACTGTGTCTAGACTGGCATAAACATGGCAGCGAGAATCAGCTCAAACCCACTATAAAAAGGAATTTCAAAAACAAAACAAAAAAACTGGGAAATTCTTTACAATTCCTTCAGGGTCTCTGATGAAACCTGGAATGACCCTATCTACAATGACAGCTGGATGTGGCATAAGGAGGGACACTTGGGACTGAGACGTTTAGTGAGATTGGGTGAGCAAATGCAGACCCTATAAAGCACAAATGCCTGGCACCCATTCCATGGGTCCCAACTCTCCTGGTTGAAGGGAATATTACTACAGCTATAACATGTACGGGAAACCTAGAAAACGGACACACTGTGAATACGAAAGGTTTCTAAAACTCAACGAATAGTCCCTCTCCTGGTGCTCCGGTTTGACTTTCCATCTGCTTTACTATCAACCTCCCAACTTGGAGAGACAGCCCCTTTAACCTCCTGGTTCGCACAGGTTTCCAATTTGGCAGAGGATGAAAGGGATGAGGGAGAACCAATGAGAGATTAGCTGTTAGGCCTTTGGACGGGCACATATCACTCTAAATTACCGGCAGGAAGAAGAATTAACCAAAGTCTCAGCCACCCACCGGGAACCAGTATAGGTCCTGAACCAAAATTTTGGACTTGCGGTCAGCTCACCAAAAACGAGTTGAAAAATGGAGCTCAGGGGCACTGCAATTCACAAACTGGCCGAGTAATAAAGGACAAGTATCATCCAAAAATCTGTTGAGGGAAGGCAACGAGCTGAACTTGAAAGCGAGGCAGAATAGCAGGAAACAGATTTCAAGAGGTACGTTGGAATCGCATTTAAAGCACAGGAAGAGGGGCACAACTTCGACAATGATGCACTTGGCCAAAAAGGGCTTATGCGTTTTCTCCTGAATATATTCAGGAGAAAACGCATACGCCCTTTTTGGCCAAGCAAGCAAGCGGGCAATGCAAATCTGCACTACAAAGAAGTATCACTTCCCACCGGTCAAAAGGGACATCCACAAAATGTGTAAAAACCAGAAAGGCAAGACAGGCCCTGGAGAACAGGGAGCCTTGTTATGCTGATGGGCGGGATGTAAATTGCCAACTGCCTCTCTGGAGGAGTGCATTGTGTTCCCTAAAACAAGTAAACAACAGAGCTACAGAGCCAAGGGCACTTCCAGTCTAGGGAATATACCTTGGGAAAACTGAAAATCAATAAGACAGAGCCACCCCAAAATTTAGGGCTGCACTGCTTACAAGGACCTCAACTTGGGTACACCTTAAATATCCCAGGAAATATAAAAATGGTTCAAAAAATTGTGGTACTTACGTACGATGGAATATCCCTCAGCCATGAAATCAATGTCATAAGACCAGGAGCAGCAAAATGGGTAGATTCAGGTACGATGATTCTAAGTGAAATAAGTCACAGAGAAAGAAACTTATCATAAGATATCACTTATGAAGATCCTCTAAACATGGCTACACTTGAACTGAGTTAGGAAAGAGAACAGTGTCTCACATTTAGAAAACACTCTTATGCCTGCTTAAGGGGGAAGGAGAGGTGGGGTGATGCATAAACCCAGAGTTTGATATAAGCACAGGTACCGTTCCAAAAACCAACTATGGAATAGACAAGACCTACACCTTCCTCAGTGAAAGGTACTCAAAACCCCATATTTCCCGCAGAGGAATATATCTGACTAGTAAGAATCTTAAAACCTATGTATTGATATGTCTCCGTAAGGGAATCAAGTGTGTCTAGACTGGCATAAACATGGCAGCGAGAATCAGCTCAAACCCACTATAAAAAGGAATTTCAAAAACAAAACAAAAAAACTGGGAAATTCTTTACAATTCCTTCAGGGTCTCTGATGAACCCTGGAATGACCCTATCTACAATGACAGCTGGATGTGGCATAAGGCTGGACACTTGGGACTGAGACGATTGGTGAGATTTGGTGAGCAAATGCAGACCCTTTAAAGTAATAATGCATGGCACCCATTCCATGGGTCCCAACTCTCCAGGTTGAAGGGAATATTACTACAGTTATAACACGTACCGGAAACCTAGAAAACGGACACACTGTGAATACAAATGGTTTCTAAACCTAAACGAATAGTCCCTATCATGGTGATCCGGTTTGACTTTCCATCTGCTTTACTATCAACCTCCCAACTTGGAGAGACAGCCCCTTTAACCTCCTGGTTCGCACAGGTTTCCAATTTGGCAGAGGATGAAAGGGAAGAGGGAGAACCAATGAGAGAGTAGCTGTTAGGCATTTGGACGGGCACATATCACTGTAATTTCCCGGCAGGAAGAAGAATTAACCAAAGTCTCAGCCACCCACCGGGAACCAGTATAGGTCCTGAACCAAAATTTTGGACTTGCGGTCAGCTCACCAAAAACGAGTTGAAAAATGGAGCTCAGGGGCACAGCAATTCACAAACTGGCCGAGTAATAAAGGACAACTATCGTCCAAAAATCTGTTGAGGGAAGACAACGAGGCGGAATTGAAAGCGAGGCAGAATAGCAGGAAACAGATTTCAAGAGGCACGTTGGAATCGCCTTTAAAGCACAGGAAGAGGGGCACAACTTCGACAATGATGCACTTGGCCAAAAAGGGCGTATGCGTTTTCTCCTTTGGCCAAGGAAGCAAGCGGGCAATGCAAATCTGTACTACAAAGAAGTATCACTTCCCACCGGTCAAAAGGGACATCCACAAAATGTGTAAAAACCAGAAAGGCAAGACAGGCCCTGGAGAACAGGGAGCCTTGTTATGCTGATGGGCGGGATGTAAATTGCCAACTGCCTCTCTGGAGGAGTGCATTGTGTTCCCTAAAACAAGTAAAGAACAGAGCTACAGAGCCAAGGGCACTTCCAGTCTAGGGAATATACCTTGGGAAAACTGAAAATCAATAAGACAGAGCCACCACAAAATTTAGGGCTGCACTGCTTACAAGGACCTCAACTTGGGTACACCTTAAATATCCCAGGAAATATAAAAATGGTTCAAAAAATTGTGGTACTTACGTAGGATGGAATATCCCTCAGCCATGAAATCAATGTCATAAGACCAGTAGCAGCAAAATGGGTGGATTCAGGTACGATGATTCTAAGTGAAATAAGTCAACAGAAAAAGAAACTTATCATAAGATATCACTTATGAAGATCCTGTAAACATGGCTACACTTGAACTGAGTTAGGAAAGAGAAGAATGTCTCACATTTTGAAAACACTCTTATGCCTGCTAAAGGGGGAAGGAGAGGTGGGGTGATGCATAAACCCAGAGTTTGATATAAGCACAGGTACCGTTCCAAAAACCAACTATGGAATAGACAAGACCTACACCTTCCCCAGTGAAAGGGACTCAAAACCCCATATTTCCCTCAGAGGAATATATCTGATGAGTAAGAATCTTAAAACCTATGTATTGATATGTCTCCATAAGGGAATCAAGTGTGTCTAGACTGGCATAAACATGGCAGCGAGAATCAGCTCAAACCCACTATAAAAAGGAATTTCAAAAACAAAACAAAAAAACTGGGAAATTCTTTACAATTCCTTCAGGGTCTCTGATGAACCCTGGAATGACCCTATCTACAACGACAGCTGGATGTGGCATAAGGCTGGACACTTGGGACTGAGACGATTGGTGAGATTTGGTGAGCAAATGCAGACCCTTTAAAGCAATAATGCATGGCACCCATTCCATGGGTCCCAACTCTCCAGGTTGAAGGGCATATTACTACAGTTATAACATGTACCGGAAACCTAGAGAATGGACACACTGTGAATACGAAAGGTTTCTAAAACTCAACGAATAGTCCCTCTCCTGGTGCTCCGGTTTGACTTTCCATCTGCTTTACTATCAACCTCCCAACTTGGAGAGACTGCCCCTTTAACCTCCTGGTTCACACAGGTTGCCAGTTTGGCAGAGGATGAAAAGGAAGAGGGAGAACCAATGAGAAATTAGCTGTTAGGCATTTCGACGGGCACATATCACTGTAATTTCCCGGCAGGAAGAAGAATTAACCAAAGTCTCAGCCACCCACCGGGAACCAGTATAGGTCCTGAACCAAAATTTTGGCCTTGCGGTAAGCTCACCAAAAACGAGTTGAAAAATGGAGCTCAGGGGCACAGCAATTCACAAACTGGCTGAGTAATAAAGGACAACTATCGTCCAAAAATCTGTTGAGGGAAGGCAGCGAGGCGGACGTGAAAGCGAGGCAGAATAGCAGGAAACAGATTTCAAGAGGTACGTTGGAATCGCCATTAAAGCACAGGAAGAGGGGCACAACTTCGACAATGATGCACTTGGCCAAAAAGGGCGTATGCGTTTTCTCCTGAATATATTCAGGAGAAAACGCATACGCCCTTTTTGGCCAAGCAAGCAAGCGGGCAATGCAAATCTGCACTACAAAGAAGTATCACTTCCCACCGGTCAAAAGGGACATCCACAAAATGTGTAAAAACCAGAAAGGCAAGACAGGCCCTGGAGAACAGGGAGCCTTGTTATGCTGATGGGCGGGATGTAAATTGCCAACTGCCTCTCTGGAGGAGTGCATTGTGTTCCCTAAAACAAGTAAACAACAGAGCCAAGGGCACTTCCAGTCTAGGGAATATACCTTGGGAAAACTGAAAATCAATAAGACAGAGCCACCCCAAAATTTAGGGCTGCACTGCTTACAAGGACCTCAACTTGGGTACACCTTAAATATCCCAGGAAATATGAAAATGGTTCAAAAAATTGTGGTACTTACGTACGATGGAATATCCCTCAGCCATGAAATCAATGTCATAAGACCAGTAGCAGCAAAATGGGTAGATTCAGGTACGATGATTCTAAGTGAAATAAGTCACAGAGAAAGAAACTTATCATAAGATATCACATATGAAGATCATGTAAACATGGCTACACTTGAACTGAGTTAGGAAAGAGAACAGTGTCTCACATTTAGAAAACACTCTTATGCCTACTTAAGGGGGAAGGAGAGGTGGGGTGATGCATAAACCCAGAGTTTGATATAAGCACAGGTACCGTTCCAAAAACCAACTATGGAATAGACAAGACCTACACCTTCCTCAGTGAAAGGGACTCAAAACACCGTATTTCCCGCAGAGGAATATATCTGACTAGTAAGAATCTTAAAACCTATGGATTGATATGTCTCCGTAAGGGAATCAAGTGTGTCTAGACTGGCATAAACATGGCAGCGAGAATCAGCTCAAACCCACTATAAAAAGGAATTTCAAAAACAAAACAAAAAAACTGGGAAATTCTTTACAATTCCTTCAGGGTCTCTGATGAACCCTGGAATGACCCTATCTACAACGACAGCTGGATGTGGCATAAGGCTGGACACTTGGGACTGAGACGATTGGTGAGATTTGGTGAGCAAATGCAGACCCTTTAAAGCAATAATGCATGGCACCCATTCCATGGGTCCCAACTCTCCAGGTTGAAGGGCATATTACTACAGTTATAACATGTACCGGAAACCTAGAGAATGGACACACTGTGAATACGAAAGGTTTCTAAAACTCAACGAATAGTCCCTCTCCTGGTGCTCCGGTTTGACTTTCCATCTGCTTTACTATCAACCTCCCAACTTGGAGAGACTGCCCCTTTAACCTCCTGGTTCACACAGGTTGCCAGTTTGGCAGAGGATGAAAAGGAAGAGGGAGAACCAATGAGAAATTAGCTGTTAGGCATTTCGACGGGCACATATCACTGTAATTTCCCGGCAGGAAGAAGAATTAACCAAAGTCTCAGCCACCCACCGGGAACCAGTATAGGTCCTGAACCAAAATTTTGGCCTTGCGGTAAGCTCACCAAAAACGAGTTGAAAAATGGAGCTCAGGGGCACAGCAATTCACAAACTGGCTGAGTAATAAAGGACAACTATCGTCCAAAAATCTGTTGAGGGAAGGCAGCGAGGCGGACGTGAAAGCGAGGCAGAATAGCAGGAAACAGATTTCAAGAGGTACGTTGGAATCGCCATTAAAGCACAGGAAGAGGGGCACAACTTCGACAATGATGCACTTGGCCAAAAAGGGCGTATGCGTTTTCTCCTGAATATATTCAGGAGAAAACGCATACGCCCTTTTTGGCCAAGCAAGCAAGCGGGCAATGCAAATCTGCACTACAAAGAAGTATCACTTCCCACCGGTCAAAAGGGACATCCACAAAATGTGTAAAAACCAGAAAGGCAAGACAGGCCCTGGAGAACAGGGAGCCTTGTTATGCTGATGGGCGGGATGTAAATTGCCAACTGCCTCTCTGGAGGAGTGCATTGTGTTCCCTAAAACAAGTAAACAACAGAGCCAAGGGCACTTCCAGTCTAGGGAATATACCTTGGGAAAACTGAAAATCAATAAGACAGAGCCACCCCAAAATTTAGGGCTGCACTGCTTACAAGGACCTCAACTTGGGTACACCTTAAATATCCCAGGAAATATGAAAATGGTTCAAAAAATTGTGGTACTTACGTACGATGGAATATCCCTCAGCCATGAAATCAATGTCATAAGACCAGTAGCAGCAAAATGGGTAGATTCAGGTACGATGATTCTAAGTGAAATAAGTCACAGAGAAAGAAACTTATCATAAGATATCACATATGAAGATCATGTAAACATGGCTACACTTGAACTGAGTTAGGAAAGAGAAC
Organism: Hyperoodon ampullatus; assembly: GCF_949752795.1. Lineage (NCBI taxonomy): Eukaryota > Metazoa > Chordata > Mammalia > Artiodactyla > Ziphiidae > Hyperoodon > Hyperoodon ampullatus. Next base: position 53,429 of record NW_027640550.1, read on the forward strand.
AGTGTCTCACATTTAGAAAACACTCTTATGCCTACTTAAGGGGGAAGGAGAGGTGGGGTGATGCATAAACCCAGAGTTTGATATAAGCACAGGTACCGTTCCAAAAACCAACTATGGAATAGACAAGACCTACACCTTCCTCAGTGAAAGGGACTCAAAACACCGTATTTCCCGCAGAGGAATATATCTGACTAGTAAGAATCTTAAAACCTATGGATTGATATGTCTCCGTAAGGGAATCAAGTGTGTCTAGACTGGCATAAACATGGCAGCGAGAATCAGCTCAAACCCACTATAAAAAGGAATTTCAAAAACAAAACAAAAAAACTGGGAAATTCTTTACAATTCCTTCAGGGTCTCTGATGAACCCTGGAATGACCCTATCTACAACGACAGCTGGATGTGGCATAAGGAGGGACACTTGGGACAGAGACGATTGGTGAGATTGGGTGAGCAAATGCAGACCCTTTAAAGCAATAATGCATGGCACCCATTCCATGGGTCCGAACTCTCCAGGTTGAAGGGAATATTACTACAGCTATAACATGTGCGGGAAACCTAGAGAACGGACACACTGTGAATACGAAAGGTTTCTAAAACTCAACGAATAGTCCCTCTCCTGGTGCTCCGGTTTGACTTTCCGTCTGCTTTACTATCAACCTCCCAACTTGGAGAGACAGCCCCTTTAACCTCTTGGTTCGCACAGGTTGCCAATTTGGCAGAGGATGAAAGGGAAGAGGGAGAACCAATGAGAGAGTAGCTGTTAGGCATTTGGACGGGCACATATCACTGTAATTTCCCGGCAGGAAGAATAATTAACCAAAGTCTCAGCCACCCACCGGGAACCAGTATAGGTCCTGAACCAAAATATTGGACTTGCGGTCAGCTCACCAAAAACGAGTTGAAAAATGGAGCTCAGGGGCACAGCAATTCACAAACTGGCCGAGTAATAAAGGACAACTATCGTCCAAAAATCAGTTGAGGGAAGGCAACGAGGTGGACTTGAAAGCGAGGCAGAATAGCAGGAAACAGATTTCAAGATGTACGTTGGAATTGACTTTAAAGCACAGGAAGAGGGGCACAACTTCGACAATGATGCACTTGGCCAAAAAGGGCGTATGCGTTTTCTCCTGAATATATTCAGGAGAAAACGCATACGCCCTTTTTGGCCAAGCAAGCAAGCGGACAATGCAAATCTGCACTACAAAGAAGTATCACTTCCCACCGGTCAAAAGGGACATCCACAAAATGTGTAAAAACCAGAAAGGCAAGACAGGCCCTGGAGAACAGGGAGCCTTGTTATGCTGATGGGCGGGATGTAAATTGCCAACTGCCTCTCTGGGGGAGTGCATTGTGTTCCCTAAAACAAGTAAAGAACAGAGCTACAGAGCCAAGGGCACTTCCAGTCTAGGGAATATACCTTGGGAAAACTGAAAATCAATAAGACAGAGCCACCCCAAAATTTAGGGCTGCACTGCTTACAAGGACCTCAACTTGGGTACACCTTAAATATCCCAGGAAATATAAAAATGGTTCAAAAAATTGTGGTACTTACATACGATGGAATATCCCTCAGCCATGAAATCAATGTCATAAGACCAGTAGCAGCAAAATGGGTGGATTCAGGTACGATGATTCTAAGTGAAATAAGTCGCACAGAAAAAGATACTTATCATAGGATATCACTTATGAAGATCCTGTAAACATGGCTACACTTGAACTGAGTTAGGAAAGAGAAGAATGTCTCACATTTAGAAAACACTCTTATGCCTGCTTAAGGGGGAAGGTGAGGTTGGGTGATGCACAGAACCAGAGTTTGATATAAGCACAGGTACCGTTCCAAAAACCAACTATGGAATAGACAAGACCTGCACCTTCCTCAGTGAAAGGGACTCAAAACCCCATATTTCCCGCAGAGGAATATATCTGACTAGTAAGAATCTTAAAACCTATGTATTGATATGTCTCCGTAAGGGAATCAAGTGTGTCTAGACTGGCATAAACATGGCAGCGAGAATCAGCTCAAACACACTATAAAAAGGAATTTCAAAAACAAAACAAAAAAACAGGGAAATTCTTTACAATTCCTTCAGGGTCTCTGATGAAACCTGGAATGACCCTATCTACAACGACAGCTGGATGTGGCATAAGGCTGGACACTTGGGACTGAGAGGATTGGTGAGATAGGGTGAGCAAATGCAGACCCTTTAAAGCAATAATGCATGGCACCCATTCCATGGGTCCCAACTCTCCAGGTTGAAGGGAATATTACTACAGTTTTAACATGTACGAGAAACCTATAGAACGGACACACTGTGAATATGAAAGGTTTCTAAAACTCAACGAATAGTCACTCTCCTGGTGCTCCGGTTTGACTTTCCATCTGCTTTACTATCAATCTCCTAACTTGGAGAGACAGCCCCTTCAACTTCCTGGTTCACACAGGTCTCCAATTTGGCAGAGGATGAAAGGGAAGAGGGAGAACAATGAGAGAGTAGCTGTTAGGTATTTGGTCGGGCACATATCACTCTAACTTCCCGGCAGGAAGAAGAATTAACCAAAGTCTCAGCCACCCACCGGGAACCAGTATAGGTCCTGAACCAAAATTTTGGACTTGCGGTCAGCTCACCAAAAACGAGTTGAAAAATGGAGCTCAGGGGCACAGCAATTCACAAACTGGCCGAGTAATAAAGGACAACTATCATCCAAAAATCTGTTGAGGGAAGGCAACGAGGCGGACTTGAAAGCGAGGCAGAATAGCAGGAAACAGATTTCAAGAGGTACATTGGAATCGCCTTTAAAGCACAGGAAGAGGGGCACAACTTCGACAATGTTGCACTTGGCCAAAAAGGGCGTATGCGTTTTCTCCTGAATATATTCAGGAGAAAACGCATACGCCCTTTTTGGCCAAGCAAGCAAGCGGGCAATGCAAATCTGCACTACAAAGAAGTATCACTTCCCACCGGTCAAAAGGGACATCCACAAAATGTGTAAAAACCAGAAAGGCAAGACAGGCCCTGGAGAACAGGGAGCCTTGTTATGCTGATGGGCGGGATGTAAATTGCCAACTGCCTCTCTGGAGGAGTGCATTGTGTTCCCTAAAACAAGTAAAGAACTGAACTACAGGGCCAAGGGCACTTCCAGTCTAGGGAATATACCTTGGGAAAACTGAAAATCAATAAGACAGAGCCACCCCAAAATTTAGGGCTGCACTGCTTACAAGGACCTCAACTTGGGTACACCTTAAATATCCCAGGAAATATAAAAATGGTTCAAAAAATTGTGGTATTTACGTACGATGGAATATCCCTCAGCCATGAAATCAATGTCATAAGACCAGTAGCAGCAAAATGGGTAGATTCAGGTACAATGATTCTAAGTGAAATAAGTCACAGAGAAAAAGAAACTTATCATAAGATATCACTTATGAAGATCCTGTAAACATGGCTACACTTGAACTGAGTTAGGAAAGAGAACAGTGTCTCACATTTAGAAAACACCCTTATGCCTGCTTAAGGGGGAAGGAGAGGTGGGGTGATGCATAAACCCAGAGTTTGATATAAGAACAGGTACCGTTCCAAAAATCAACTATGGAATAGACAAGACCTACACCTTCCTCAGTGAAAGGGACTCAAAACCCCATATTTCCCGCAGAGGAATATATCTGACTAGTAAGAATCTTAAAACCTATGTATTGATATGTCTCCGTAAGGGAATCAAGTGTGTCTAGACTGGCATAAACATGGCAGCGAGAATCAGCTCAAACCCACTATAAAAAGGAATTTCAAAAACAAAACAAAAAACTGGGAAATTCTTTACAATTCCTTCAGGGCCTCTGATGAAACCTGGAATGACCCTATCTACAATGACAGCTGGATGTGGCATAAGGCTGGACACTTGGGACTGAGACGATTGGTGAGATTTGGTGAGCAAATGCAGACCCTTTAAAGCAATAATGCATGGCACCCATTCCATGGGTCCCAACTCTCCAGGTTGAAGGGAATATTACTACAGTTATAACATGTACCGGAAAACTAGAGAACGGACACACTGTGAATACGAAAGGTTTCTAAAACTCAACGAATAGTCCCTCTCCTGGTGCTCCAGTTTGACTTTCCATCTGCTTTACTATCAACCTCCCAACTTGGAGAGACAGCCCCTTTAACCTCCTGATTCGCACAGGTTGCCAATTTGGCAGAGGATGAAAGGGAAGAGGGAGAACCAATGAGAGAGTAGCTGTTAGGCATTTGGACGGGCACATATCACTGTAATTTCCCGGCAGGAAGAAGAATTAACCAAAGTCTCAGCCACCCACCTGGAACCAGTATAGGTCCTGAACCAAAATTTTGGGCTTGCGGTCAGCTCACCAAAAACGAGTTGAAAAATGGAGCTCAGGGGCACAGCAATTCACAAACTGGTCGAGTAATAAAGGACAACTATCATCCAAAAATCTGTTGAGGGAAGGCAACGAGGCGGACTTGAAAGCGAGGCAGAATAGCAGGAAACAGATTTCAAGAGGTACGTTGGAATCGCCTTTAAAGCACAGGAAGAGGGGCACAACTTCGACAATGATGCACTTGGCCACAAAGGGCGTATGCGTTTTCTCCTGAATATATTCAGGAGAAAACGCATACGCCCTTTTTGGCCAAGCAAGCAAGCGGGCAATGCAAATCTGCACTACAAAGAAGTATCACTTCTCTCCGGTCAAAAGGGACATCCACAAAATGTGTAAAAACCAGAAAGGCAAGACAGGCCCTGGAGAACAGGGAGCCTTGTTATGCTGATGGGCGGGATGTAAATTGCCAACTGCCTCTCTGGAGGAGGGCATTGTGTTCCCTAAAACAAGTAAAGAACAGAGCTATAGAGCCAAGGGCACTTCCAGTCTAGGGAATATACCTTGGGAAAACTGAAAATCAATAAGACAGAGCCACCCCAAAATTTAAGGCTGCACAGCTTACAAGGACCTCAACTTGGGTACATCTTAAATATCCCAGGAAATATAAAAATGGTTCAAAAAATTGTGGTACTTACGTACGATGGAATATCCCTCAGCCATGAAATCAATGTCATAAGACCAGTAGCAGCAAAATGGGTAGATTCAGGTACGATGATTCTAAGTGAAATAAGTCACAGAGAAAGAAACTTATCATAAGATATCACTTATGAAGATCCTGTAAACATGGCTACACTTGAACTGAGTTAGGAAAGAGAACAGTGTCTCACATTTAGAAAACACTCTTATGCCTGCTTAAGGGGGAAGGAGAGGTGGGGTGATGCATAAACCCAGAGTTTGATATAAGCACAGGTACCGTTCCAGAAACCAACTATGGAATAGACAAGACCTACACCTTCCTCAGTGAAAGGGACTCAAAACCCCATATTTCCCGCAGAGGAATATATCTGACTAGTAATAATCTTACAACCTATGGATTGATATGTCTCCGTAAGGGAATCAAGTGTGTCTATACTGGCATAAACATGGCAGCGAGAATCAGCTCAAACCCACTATAAAAAGGAATTTCAAAAACAAAACAAAAAAACTGGGAAATTCTTTACAATTCCTTCAGGGTCTCTGATGAAGCCTGGAATGACCCTATCTACAACGACAGCTGGATGTGGCATAAGGCTGGACACTTGGGACTGAGAGGATTGGTGAGATTGGGTGAGCAAATGCAGACCCTTTAAAGTAATAATGCATGGCACCCATTCCATGGGTCCCAACTCTCCAGGTTGAAGGGAATATTACTACAGTTATAACATGTATCGGAATCCTAGAGAATGGACACACTGTGAATACGAAAGGTTTCTAAAACTCAACGAATAGTCCCTCTCCTGGTGCTCCGGTTTGACTTTCCATCTGCTTTACTATCAACCTCCCAACTTGGAGAGACAGCCCCTTTAACCTCCTGGTTCGCACAGGTTGCCAATTTGGCAGAGGATGAAAAGGAAGAGGGGGAACCAATGAGAGAGTAGCTGTTAGGCATTAGGACGGGCATATTTCACTGTAATGTCCCGTCAGGAAGAAGAATTAACCAAAGTCTCAGCCACCCACCGGTAACCAGCATAGGTCCTGAACAAAAATTTTGGACTTGCGGTCAGCTCACCAAAAACGAGTTGAAAAATGGAGCTCAGGGGCACAGCAATTCACAAACTGGCCGAGTAATAAAGGACAACTATCGTCCAAAAATCTGTTGAGGGAAGGCAACGAGGCGGACTTGAAAGCGAGGCAGAATAGCAGGAAACAGATTTCAAGACGTACGTTGGAATCGCCTTTAAAGCACAGGAAGAGGGGCACAAATTCGACAATGATGCACTTGGCCAAAAAGGGCTTATGCGTTTTCTCCTGAATATATTCAGGAGAAAACGCATACGCCCTTTTTGGCCAAGCAAGCAAGCGGACAATGCAAATCTGCACTACAAAAAAGTATCACTTCCCACCGGTCAAAAGGGACATCCACAAAATGTGTAAAAACCAGAAAGGCAAGACAGGCCCTGGAGAACAGGGAGCCTTGTTATGCTGATGGGCGGGATGTAAATTGCCAACTGCCTCTCTGGGGGAGTGAATTGTGTTCCCTAAAACAAGTAAAGAACAGAGCTACAGAGCCAAGGGCACTTCCAGTCTAGGGAATATACCTTGGGAAAACTGAAAATCAATAAGACAGAGCCACCCCAAAATTTAGGGCTGCACTGCTTACAAGGACCTCAACTTGGGTACACCTTAAATATCCCAGGAAATATAAAAATGGTTCAAAAAATTGTGGTACTTACATACGATGGAATATCCCTCAGCCATGAAATCAATGTCATAAGACCAGTAGCAGCAAAATGGGTGGATTCAGGTACGATGATTCTAAGTGAAATAAGTCGCACAGAAAAAGATACTTATCATAGGATATCACTTATGAAGATCCTGTAAACATGGCTACACTTGAAATGAGTTAGGAAAGAGAACAGTGACTCTCATTTAGAAAACACTCTTATGCCTGCTTAAGGGGGAAGGTGAGGTGGGGAGATGCATAAAACCAGAGTTTGATATAAGCACAGGTACCGTTCCAAAAACCAACTATGGAATAGACAAGACCTGCACCTTCCTCAGTGAAAGGGACTCAAAACCCCATATTTCCCGCAGAGGAATATATCTGACTAGTAAGAATCTTAAAACCTATGTATTGATATGTCTCCGTAAGGGAATCAAGTGTGTCTAGACTGGCATAAACATGGCAGCGAGAATCAGCTCAAACACACTATAAAAAGGAATTTCAAAAACAAAACAAAAAAACAGGGAAATTCTTTACAATTCCTTCAGGGTCTCTGATGAAACCTGGAATGACCCTATCTACAACGACAGCTGGATGTGGCATAAGGCTGGACACTTGGGACTGAGAGGATTGGTGAGATAGGGTGAGCAAATGCAGACCCTTTAAAGCAATAATGCATGGCACCCATTCCATGGGTCCCAACTCTCCAGGTTGAAGGGAATATTACTACAGTTATAACATGTACGAGAAACCTATAGAACGGACACACTGTGAATATGAAAGGTTTCTAAAACTCAACGAATAGTCACTCTCCTGGTGCTCCGGTTTGACTTTCCATCTGCTTTACTATCAATCTCCTAACTTGGAGAGACAGCCCCTTCAACTTCCTGGTTCACACAGGTCTCCAATTTGGCAGAGGATGAAAGGGAAGAGGGAGAACCAATGAGAGAGTAGCTGTTAGGTATTTGGTCGGGCACATATCACTCTAACTTCCCGGGAGGAAGAAGAATTAACCAAAGTCTCAGCCACCCACCGGGAACCAGTATAGGTCCTGAACCAAAATTTTGGACTTGCGGTCAGCTCACCAAAAACGAGTTGAAAAATGGTGCTCAGGGGCACAGCAATTCACAAACTGGCCGAGTAATAAAGGACAACTATCATCCAAAAACCTGTTGAGGGAAGGAAACGAGGCGGACTTGAAAGCGAGGCAGAATAGCAGGAAACAGATTTCAAGAGGTACGTTGGAATCGCCTTTAAAGCACAGGAAGAGGGTCACAACTTCGACAATGATGCACTTGGCCAAAAAGGGCGTATGCGTTTTCTCCTGAATATATTCAGGAGAAAACGCATACGCCCTTTTTGGCCAAGCAAGCAAGCGGGCAATGCAAATCTGCACTACAAAGAAGTATCACTTCCCACCGGTCAAAAGGGACATCCACAAAATGTGTAAAAACCAGAAAGGCAAGACAGGCCCTGGAGAACAGGGAGCCTTGTTATGCTGATGGGCGGGATGTAAATTGCCAACTGCCTCTCTGGAGGAGTGCATTGTGTTCCCTAAAACAAGTAAAGAACTGAACTACATGGCCAAGGGCACATCCAGTCTAGGGAATATACCTTGGGAAAACTGAAAATCAATAAGACAGAGCCACCCCAAAATTTAGGGCTGCACTGCTTACAAGGACCTCAACTTGGGTACACCTTAAATATCCCAGGAAATATAAAAATGGTTCAAAAAATTGTGGTATTTACGTACGATGGGATATCCCTCAGCCATGAAATCAATGTCATAAGACCAGTAGCAGCAAAATGGGTAGATTCAGGTACAATGATTCTAAGTGAAATAAGTCACACAGAAAAATAAACTTATCATAAGATATCACTTATGAAGATCCTGTAAACATGGCTACACTTGAACTGAGTTAGGAAAGAGAACAGTGTCTCACATTTAGAAAACACCCTTATGCCTGCTTAAGGGGGAAGGAGAGGTGGGGTGATGCATAAACCCAGAGTTTGATATAAGAACAGGTACCGTTCCAAAAATCAACTATGGAATAGACAAGACCTACACCTTCCTCAGTGAAAGGGACTCAAAACCCCATATTTCCCGCAGAGGAATATATCTGACTAGTAAGAATCTTAAAACCTATGTATTGATATGTCTCCGTAAGGGAATCAAGTGTGTCTAGACTGGCATAAACATGGCAGCGAGAATCAGCTCAAACCCTCTATAAAAAGTAATTTCAAAAACAAAACAAAAAACTGGGAAATTCTTTACAATTCCTTCAGGGTCTCTGATGAAACCTGGAATGACCCTATCTACAATGACAGCTGGATGTGGCATAAGGCTGGACACTTGGGACTGAGACGATTGGTGAGATAGGGTGAGCAAATGCAGACCCTTTAAAGCAATAATGCATGGCACCCATTCCATCGGTCCCAACTCTCCAGGTTGAAGGGAGTATTACTACAGTTATAACATGTACCGGAAACCTAGAGAACGGACACACTGTGAATACGAAAGGTTTCTAAAACTCAACGAATAGTCCCTCTCTTGGTGCTCCGGTTTGACTTTTCATCTGCTTTACTATCAACCTCCCAACTTGGAGAGACAGCCCCTTTATCCTCCTGGTTCGCACAGGTTGCCAATTTGGCAGAGGATGAAAGGGAAGAGGGAGAACCAATGAGAGAGTAGCTGTTAGGCATTTGGACGGGCACATATCACTGTAATTTCCCGGCAGGAAGAAGAATTAACCAAAGTCTCAGCCATCCACCGGGAACCAGTATAGGTCCAGAACCAAAAATTTGGACTTGCGGTCAGCTCACCAAAAACGAGTTGAAAAATGGTGCTCAGGGGCACAGCAATTCACAAACTGGCCGAGTAATAAAGGACAACTATCATCCAAAAACCTGTTGAGGGAAGGAAACGAGGCGGACTTGAAAACGAGGCAGAATAGCAGGAAACAGATTTCAAGAGGTACGTTGGAATTGCCTTTAAAGCACAGGAAGAGGGGCACAACTTCGACAATGATGCACTTGGCCAAAAAGGGCGTATGCGTTTTCTCCTGAATATATTCAGGAGAAAACGCATACGCCCTTTTTGGCCAAGCAAGCAAGCGGGCAATGCAAATCTGCACTACAAAGAAGTATCACTTCCCAACGGTCAAAAGGGACATCCACAAAATGTGTAAACACCAGAAAGGCAAGACAGGCCCTGGAGAACAGGGAGCCTTGTTATGCTGATGGGCGGGATGTAAATTGCCAACTGCCTCTCTGGAGGAGTGCATTGTGTTCCCTAAAACAAATAAAGAACTGAACTACAAGGCCAAGGGCACTTCCAGTCTAGGGAATATACCTTGGGAAAACTGAAAATCAATAAGACAGAGCCACCCCAAAATTTAGGGCTGCACTGCTTACAAGGACCTCAACTTGGGTACACCTTAAATATCCCAGGAAATATAAAAATGGTTCAAAAAATTGTGGTATTTACGTACGATGGAATATCCCTCAGCCATGAAATCAATGTCATAAGACCAGTAGCAGCAAAATGGGTAGATTCAGGTACAATGATTCTAAGTGAAATAAGTCACAGAGAAAAAGAAACTTATCATAAGATATCACTTATGAAGATCCTGTAAACATGGCTACACTTGAACTGAGTTAGGAAAGAGAACACGGTCTCACATTTAGAAAACACCCTTATGCCTGCTTAAGGGGGAAGGAGAGGTGGGGTGATGCATAAACCCAGAGTTTGATATAAGAACAGGTACCGTTCCAAAAATCAACTATGGAATAGACAAGACCTACACCTTCCTCAGTGAAAGGGACTCAAAACCCCATATTTCCCGCAGAGGAATATATCTGACTAGTAAGAATCTTAAAACCTATGTATTGATATGTCTCCGTAAGGGAATCAAGTGTGTCTAGACTGGCATAAACATGGCAGCGAGAATCAGCTCAAACCCACTATAAAAAGGAATTTCAAAAACAAAACAAAAACTGGGAAATTCTTTACAATTCCTTCAGGGTCTCTGATGAAACCTGGAATGACCCTATCTACAACGACAGCTGGATGTGGCATAAGGCTGGACACTTGGGACTGAGACGATTGGTGAGATTTGGTGAGCAAATGCAGACCCTTTAAAGCAATAATGCATGGCACCCATTCCATGGGTCCCAACTCTCCAGGTTGAAGGGAATATTACTACAGTTATAACATGTACCGGAAAACTAGAGAACGGACACACTGTGAATACGAAAGGTTTCTAAAACTCAATGAATAATCCCTCTCCTGGTGCTCCGGTTTGACTTTCCATCTGCTTTACTATCAACCTCCCAACTTGGAGAGACAGCCCCTTTAACCTCCTGGTTCGCACAGGTTGCCAATTTGGCAGAGGATGAAAGGGAAGAGGGAGAACCAATGAGAGAGTAGCTGTTAGGCATTTGGACGGGCACATATCACTGTAATTTCCCGGCAGGAAGAAGAATTAACCAAAGTCTCAGCCACCCACCTGGAACCAGTATAGGTTCTGAACCAAAATTTTGGACTTGCGGTCAGCTCACCAAAAACGAGTTGAAAAATGGAGCTCAGGGGCACAGCAATTCACAAACTGGCCGAGTAATAAAGGACAACTATCATCCAAAAATCTGTTGTGGGAAGGCAACGAGGCGGACTTGAAAGCGAGGCAGAATAGCAGGAAACAGATTTCAAGAGGTACGTTGGAATCGCCTTTAAAGCACAGGAAGAGGGGCACAACTTCGACAATGATGCACTTGGCCAAAAAGGGCGTATGCATTTTCTCCTGAATATATTCAGGAGAAAACGCATACGCCCTTTTTGGCCAAGCAAGCAAGCGGGCAATGCAAATCTGCACTACAAAGAAGTATCACTTCCCACCGGTCAAAAGGGACATCCAGAAAATGTGTAAAAACCAGAAAGGCAAGACAGGCCCTGGAGAACAAGGAGCCTTGTTATGCTGATGGGCGGGATGTAAATTGCCAACTGCCTCTCTGGAGGAGTGCATTGTGTTCCCTAAAACAAGTAAAGAACAGAGCTACAGAGCCAAGGGCACTTCCAGTCTAGGGAATATACCTTGGGAAAACTGAAAATCAATAAGACAGAGCCACCCCAAAATTTAGGGCTGCACTGCTTACAAGGACCTCAACTTGGGTACACCTTAAATATCCCAGGAAATATAAAAATGGTTCAAAAAATTGTGGTACTTACATACGATGGAATATCCCTCAGCCATGAAATCAATGTCATAAGACCAGTAGCAGCAAAATGGGTTGATTCAGGTACGATGATTCTAAGTGAAATAATTCGCACAGAAAAAGATACTTATCATAGGATATCACTTATGAAGATCCTGTAAACATGGCTACACTTGAACTGAGTTAGGAAAGAGAAGAATGTCTCACATTTAGAAAACACTCTTATGCCTGCTTAAGGGGGAAGGTGAGGTGGGGTGATGCATAAAACCAGAGTTTGATATAAGCACAGGTACCGTTCCAAAAACCAACTATGGAATAGACAAGACCTGCACCTTCCTCAGTGAAAGGGACTCAAAACCCCATATTTCCCGCAGAGGAATATATCTGACTAGTAAGAATCTTAAAACCTATGTATTGATATGTCTCCGTAAGGGAATCAAGTGTGTCTAGACTGGCATAAACATGGCAGCGAGAATCAGCTCAAACACACTATAAAAAGGAATTTCAAAAACAAAACAAAAAAACAGGGAAATTCTTTACAATTCCTTCAGGGTCTCTGATGAAACCTGGAATGACCCTATCTACAACGACAGCTGGATGTGGCATAAGGCTGGACACTTGGGACTGAGAGGATTGGTGAGATAGGGTGAGCAAATGCAGACCCTTTAAAGCAATAATGCATGGCACCCATTCCATGGGTCCCAACTCTCCAGGTTGAAGGGAATATTACTACAGTTATAACATGTACGAGAAACCTATAGAACGGACACACTGTGAATATGAAAGGTTTCTAAAACTCAACGAATAGTCACTCTCCTGGTGCTCCGGTTTGACTTTCCATCTGCTTTACTATCAATCTCCTAACTTGGAGAGACAGCCCCTTCAACTTCCTGGTTCACACAGGTCTCCAATTTGGCAGAGGATGAAAGGGAAGAGGGAGAACCAATGAGAGAGTAGGTGTTAGGTATTTGGTCGGGCACATATCACTCTAACTTCCCGGCAGGAAGAAGAATTAACAAAAGTCTCAGCCACCCACCAGGAACCAGTATAGGTCCTGAACCAAAATTTTGGACTTGCTGTCAGCTCACCAAAAACGAGTTGAAAAATGGAGCTCAGGGGCACAGCAATTCACAAACTGGCCGAGTAATAAAGGACAACTATCGTCCAAAAATCAGTTGAGGGAAGGCAACGAGGCGGACTTGAAAGCGAGGCAGAATAGCAGGAAACAGATTTCAAGAGGTACGTTGGAATCGCCTTTAAAGCACAGGAAGAGGGGCACAACTTCGACAATGATGCACTTGGTCAAAAAGGTCGTATGCGTTTTCTCCTGAATATATTCAGGAGAAAACGCATACGCCCTTTTTGGCCAAGCAAGCAAGCGGGCAATGCAAATCTGCACTACAAAGAAGTATCACTTCCCACCGGTCAAAAGGGACATCCACAAAATGTGTAAAAACCAGAAAGGCAAGACAGGCCCTGGAGAACAGGGAGCCTTGTTATGCTGATGGGCGGGATGTAAATTGCCAACTGCCTCTCTGGAGGAGTGCATTGTGTTCCCTAAAACAAGTAAAGAACAGAGCTACAGAGCCAAGGGCACTTCCAGTCTAGGGAATATACCTTGGGAAAACTGAAAATCAATAAGACAGAGCCACCCCAAAATTTAGGGCTGCACTGCTTACAAGGACCTCAACTTGGGTACACCTTAAATATCCCAGGAAATATAAAAATGGTTCAAAAAATTGTGATACTTACGTACGATGGAATATCCCTCAGCCATGAAATCAATGTCATAAGACCAGTAGCAGCAAAATGGGAAGATTCAGGTACGATGATTCTAAGTGAAATAAGTCACAGAGAAAAAGAAACTTATCATAAGATATCACTTATGAAGATCCTGTAAACATGGCTACACTTGAACTGAGTTAGGAAAGAGAACAGTGTCTCACATTTAGAAAACACTCTTATGCCTGCTTAAGGGGGAAGGAGAGGTGGGGTGATGCATAAAACCAGAGTTTGATATAAGCACAGGTACCGTTCCAAAAACCAACTATGGAGTAGACAAGACCTGCACCTTCCTCAGTGAAAGGGACTCAAAACCCCATATTTCCCGCAGAGGAATATATCTGACTAGTAAGAATCTTAAAACCTATGTATTGATATGTCTCCGTAAGGGAATCAAGTGTGTCTAGACTGGCATAAACATGGCAGCGAGAATCAGCTCAAACCCACTATAAAAAGGAATTTCAAAAACAAAACAAAAAAACTGGGAAATTCTTTACAATTCCTTCAGGGTCTCTGATGAATCCTGGAATGACCCTATCTACAACGACAGCTGGATATGGCATAAGGCTGGACACTTGGGACTGAGACGATTGGTGAGATTTGGTGAGCAAATGCAGACCCTTTAAAGCAATAATGCATGGCACCCATTCCATGGGTCCCAACTCTCCAGGTTGAAGGGAATATTACTACAGTTATAACATGTACCGGAAACCTAGAGAACGGACACACTGTGAATACGAAAGATTTCTAAAACTCAACGAATAGTCCCTCTCCTGGTGCTCCGGTTTGACTTTTCATCTGCTTTACTATCAACCTCCCAACTTGGAGAGACAGCCCCTTTATCCTCCTGGTTCGCACAGGTTGCCAATTTGGCAGAGGATGAAAGGGAAGAGGGAGAACCAATGAGAGAGTAGCTGTTAGGCATTTGGACGGGCACATATCACTGTAATTTCCCAGGAGGAAGAAGAATTAACCAAAGTCTCAGCCACCCACCGGGAACCAGTATAGGTCCTGAACCAAAATTTTGGACTTGCGGTCAGCTCACGAAAAACGAGTTGAAAAATGGTGCTCAGGGGCACAGCAATTCACAAACTGGCCGAGTAATAAAGGACAACTATCATCCAAAAACCTGTTGAGGGAAGGAAACGAGGCGGACTTGAAAGCGAGGCAGAATAGCAGGAAACAGATTTCAAGAGGTACGTTGGAATCGCCTTTAAAGCACAGGAAGAGGGTCACAACTTCGACAATGATGCACTTGGCCAAAAAGGGCGTATGCGTTTTCTCCTGAATATATTCAGGAGAAAACGCATACGCCCTTTTTGGCCAAGCAAGCAAGCGGGCAATGCAAATCTGCACTACAAAGAAGTATCACTTCCCACCGGTCAAAAGGGACATCCACAAAATGTGTAAAAACCAGAAAGGCAAGACAGGCCCTGGAGAACAGGGAGCCTTGTTATGCTGATGGGCGGGATGTAAATTGCCAACTGCCTCTCTGGAGGAGTGCATTGTGTTCCCTAAAACAAGTAAAGAACTGAAATACAGGGCCAAGGGCACTTCCAGTCTAGGGAATATACCTTGGGAAAACTGAAAATCAATAAGACAGAGCCACCCCAAAATTTAGGGCTGCACTGCTTACAAGGACCTCAACTTGGGTACACCTTAAATATCCCAGGAAATATAAAAATGGTTCAAAAAATTGTGGTATTTACATACGATGGAATATCCCTCAGCCATGAAATCAATGTCATAAGACCAGTAGCAGCAAAATGGGTAGATTCAGGTACAATGATTCTAAGTGAAATAAGTCACAGAGAAAAAGAAACTTATCATAAGATATCACTTATGAAGATCCTGTAAACATGGCTACACTTGAACTGAGTTAGGAAAGAGAACAGTGTCTCACATTTAGAAAACACCCTTATGCCTGCTTAAGGGGGAAGGAGAGGTGGGGTGATGCATAAACCCAGAGTTTGATATAAGAACAGGTACCGTTCCAAAAATCAACTATGGAATAGACAAGACCTACACCTTCCTCAGTGAAAGGGACTCAAAACCCCATATTTCCCGCAGAGGAATATATCTGACTAGTAAGAATCTTAAAACCTATGTATTGATATGTCTCCATAAGGGAATCAAGTGTGTCTAGACTGGCATAAACATGGCAGCGAGAATCAGCTCAAACCCACTATAAAAAGGAATTTCAAAAACAAAACAAAAAACTGGGAAATTCTTTACAATTCCTTCAGGGTCTCTGATGAAACCTGGAATGACCCTATCTACAACGACAGCTGGATGTGGCATAAGGCTGGACACTTGGGACTGAGACGATTGGTGAGATTTGGTGAGCAAATGCAGACCCTTTAAAGCAATAATGCATGGCACCCATTCCATGGGTCCCAACTCTCCAGGTTGAAGGGAATATTACTACAGTTATAACATGTACCGGAAAACTAGAGAACGGACACACTGTGAATACGAAAGGTTTCTAAAACTCAACGAATAGTCCCTCTCCTGGTGCTCCGGTTTGACTTTCCATCTGCTTTACTATCAACCTCCCAACTTGGAGAGACAGCCCCTTTAACCTCCTGGTTCGCACAGGTTGCCAATTTGGCAGAGGATGAAAGGGAAGAGGGAGAACCAATGAGAGAGTAGCTGTTAGGCATTTGGACGGGCACATATCACTGTAATGTCCCGGCAGGAAGAAGAATTAACCAAAGTCTCAGCCACCCACCTGGAACCAGTATAGGTCCTGAACCAAAATTTTGGACTTGCGGTCAGCTCACCAAAAACGAGTTGAAAAATGGAGCTCAGGGGCACAGCAATTCACAAACTGGCCGAGTAATAAAGGACAACTATCATCCAAAAATCTGTTGAGGGAAGGCAACGAGGCGGACTTGAAAGAGAGGCAGAATAGCAGGAAACAGATTTCAAGAGGTACGTTGGAATCGCCTTTAAATCACAGGAAGAGGGGCACAACTTCGACAATGATGCACTTGGCCAAAAAGGGCGTATGCGTTTTCTCCTGAATATATTCAGGAGAAAACGCATACGCCCTTTTTGGCCAAGCAAGCAAGCGGGCAATGCAAATCTGCACTACAAAGGAGTATCACTTCCCACCGGTCAAAAGGGACATCCACAAAATGTGTAAAAACCAGAAAGGCAAGACAGGCCCTGGAGAACAGGGAGCCTTGTTATGCTGATGGGCGGGATGTAAATTGCCAACTGCCTCTCTGGAGGAGGGCATTGTGTTCCCTAAAACAAGTAAAGAACAGAGCTACAGAGCCAAGGGCACTTCCAGTCTAGGGAATATACCTTGGGAAAACTGAAAATCAATAAGACAGAGCCACCCCAAAATTTAGGGCTGCACTGCTTACAAGGACCTCAACTTGGGTACATCTTAAATATCCCAGGAAATATAAAAATGGTTCAAAAAATTGTGGTACTTACGTACGATGGAATATCCCTCAGCCATGAAATCAATGTCATAAGACCAGTAGCAGCAAAATGGTTAGATTCAGGTATGATGATTCTAAGTGAAATAAGTCACAGAGAAAGAAACTTATCATAAGATATCACTTATGAAGATCCTGTAAACATGGCTACACTTGAACTGAGTTAGGAAAGAGAACAGTGTCTCACATTTAGAAAACACTCTTATGCCTGCTTAAGGGGGAAGGAGAGGTGGGGTGATGCATAAAACCAGAGTTTGATATCATCACAGGTACCGTTCCAAAAACCAACTATGGAATAGACAAGACCTACACCTTCCTCAGTGAAAGGGACTCAAAACCCCATATTTCCCGCAGAGGAATATATCTGACTAGTAAGAATCTTAAAACCTATGTATTGATATGTCTCCGTAAGGGAATCAAGTGTGTCTAGACTGGCATAAACATGGCAGGGAGAATCAGCTCAAACCCACTATAAAAAGGAATTTCAAAAACAAAAAAAAAAAACTGGGAAATTCTTTACAATTCCTTCAGGGTCTCTGATGAAACCTGGAATGACCCTATTTACAACGACAGCTGGATGTGGCATAAGGCTGCACACTTGGGACTGAGAGGATTGTGAGATTGGGTGAGCAAATGCAGACCCTTTAAAGCAATAATGCATGGCACCCATTCCATGGGTCCCAACTCTCCAGGTTGAAGGGAATATTACTACAGTTATAACATGTACCGGAAACCTAGAGAACGGACACACTTTGAATACGAAAGATTTCTAAAACGCAACGAATAGTCCCTCTACTGGTGCTCCGGTTTGACTTTCCATCTGCTTTACTATCAACCTCCCAACTTGGAGAGACAGCCCCTTAAACCTCCTGGTTCGCACAGGTTGCCAATTTGGCAGAGGATGAAAGGGAAGAGGGAGAACCAATGAGAGAGTAGCTGTTAGGCTTTTGAACGGGCACATATCACTCTAACTTCCCGGCAGGAAGAATAATTAACCAAAGTCTCAGCCCCCCACCGGGAAACTGCATAGTTCCTGAACAAAAATTTTGGACTTGCGGTCAGCTCACCAAAAACGAGTTGAAAAATGGAGCTCAGGGGAACAGCAATTCACAAACTGGCCGAGTAATAAAGGACAACTATCGTCCAAAAATCTGTTGAGGGAAGGCAACGAGGCGGACTTGAATGCGAGGCAGAATAGCAGGAAACAGATTTCAATAGGTACGTTGGAATCGCCTTTAAAGCACAGGAAGAGGGGCACAACTTCGACAATGATGCACTTGGCAAAAAATTCCGTATTCGTTTTCTCCTGAATATATTCAGGAGAAAACGCATACGCCCTTTTTGGCCAAGCAAGCAAGCGGGCAATGCAAATCTGCACTACAAAGGAGTATCACTTCCCACCGGTCAAAAGGGACATCCACAAAATGTGTAAAAACCAGAAAGGCAAGACAGGCCCTGCAGAACAGGGAGCCTTGTTATGCTGATGGACGGGATGTAAATTGCCAACTGCCTCTCTGGAGGAGTACATTGTATTCCCTAAAAAAAGTAAAGAACCGAGCTACAGAGCCAAGGGCACATTCAGTCTAGGGAATATACCTTGGGAAAACTGAAAATCAATAAGACAGAGCCACCCCAAAATTTAGGGCTGCACTGCTTACAAGGACCTCAACTTGGGTACACATTAAATATCCCAGGAAATATAAAAATGGTTCAAAAAATTGTGGTACTTACGTACGATGGAATATCCCTCAGGCATGAAATCAATGTCATAAGACCAGTAGCAGCAAAATGGGTGGATTCAGGTACGATGATTCTAAGTGAAATAAGTCACACAGAAAAAGAAACTTATCATAAGATATCACTTATGATGATCCTGTAAACATGGCTACACTTGAACTTAGTTAGGAAAGAGAACAGAGTCTCACATTTAGAAAACACTCTTATGCCTGCTTAAGGGGGAAGGAGAGGTGGAGTGATGCATAAAACCAGAGTTTAATATAAGCACAGGTATCGATCCAAAAACCAACTATGGAATAGACATGACCTACACCTTCCTCAGTGACAGGGACTCAAAACCCCATATTTCCCGCAGAGGAATATATCTAACTAGTAAGAATCTTAAAACTTATGTATTGATATGTCTCCATAAGGGAATCAAGTGTGTCTAGACTGGCGTAAACATGGCAGCAAGAATCAGCTCAAACCCACTATAAAAAGGAATTTCAAAAACAAAACAAAAAAAACTGGGAAATTCTTTACAATTCCTTCAGGGTCTCTGAAGAAACCTGGGATGACCCTATCTACAATGACAGCTGGAAGTGGCATAAGTAGGGACACTTGGGACTGAGACGATTGGTGAGATTGGGTGAGCAAATGCAGACCCTTTAAAGCAATAATGCATGGCACCATTCCATGGGTCCCAACTCTCCAGTTTGAAGGGAATATTACTACAGTTATAACATGTACGGGAAACCTAGAGAACGGACACACTGTGAATACGAAAGGTTTCTAAAACTCAACGAATAGTCCCTCTCCTGGTGCTCCGGTTTGACTTTCCATCTGCTTTACTATCAACCTCCCAACTTGGAGAGACAGCCCCTTTAACCTCCTGGTTCGCACAGGTTGCCAAATTGGCAGAGGATGAAAGGGAAGAGGGAGAACCAATGAGAGAGTAGCTGTTAGGCATTTGAATGGGCACATATCACTCTAACTTCCCGGCAGGAAGAAATATTAACCAAAGTCTCAGCCCCCCACCGGGAACCAGCATAGGTCCTGAACCAAAATTTTGGACTTGCAGTCAGCTCACCAAAAACGAGTTGAAAAATGGAGCTGAGGGGCACAGCAATTCACAAACTGGCCGAGTAATAAAGGACAACTATCGGTCAAAAATCTTTTGAGGGTAGGCAACGAGGCGGACTTGAAAGCGAGGCAGAATAGCAGGAAACAGATTTCAAGAGGTACGTTGGAATCGCCTTTAAAGCACAGGAAGAGGGGCACAACTTCGACAATGATGAATTTGGCCAAAAAGGGCGTATGCGTTTTCTCCTGAATATATTCAGGAGAAAACGCATACGCCCTTTTTGGCCAAGCAAGCAAGCGGGCAATGCAAATCTGCACTACAAAGAAGTATCACTTCCCACCAGTCAAAAGGGACATCCACAAAATGTGTAAAAACCAGAAAGGCAAGACAGGCCCTGGAGAACAGGGAGCCTTGTTATGCTGATGGGCGGGATGTAAATTGCCAACTGCCTCTCTGGAGGAGTGCATTGTGTTCCCTAAAACAAGTAAACAACAGAGCTACAGAGCCAAGGGCACTTCCAGTCCAGGGAATATACATTGGGAAAACTGAAAATCAATAAGACAGAGCCACCCCAAAATTTAGGGCTGCACTGCTTACAAGGACCTCAACTTGGGTACACCTTAAATATCCCAGGAAATATAAAAATGGTTCAAAAAATTGTGGTACTTACGTACGATGGAATATCCCTCAGCCATGAAATCAATGACATAAGACCAGTAGCAGCAAAATGGGTGGATTCAGGTACGATGATTCTAAGTGAAATAAGGTACACAGAAAAAGAAACTTATCATAAGATATCACTTATGAAGATCCTGTAAACATGGCTACACTTGAACTGAGTTAGGAAAGAGAACAGTGTCTCACATTTAGAAAACACTCTTATGCCTGCTTAAGGGGGAAGGAGAGGTGGGGTGATGCATAAAACCAGAGTTTGATATAAGCACAGGTACCGTTCCAAACACCACCTATGGAATAGACAAGACCTACACCTTCCTCAGTGAAAGGGACTCAAAACACCATATTTCCCACAGGGGAATATATCTGACTTGTAAGAATGTTAAAACCTGTGTATTGATATGTCTCCGTAAGGGAATCAAGTGTGTCTAGACTGGCATAAACATGGCAGCGAGAATCAGCTCAAACCCACTATAAAAAGGAATTTCAAAAACAACACAAAAAAAACTGGGAAATTCTTTACAATTCCTTCAGGGTCTCTGATGAAACCTGGAATGACCCTATCTACAATGACAGCTGGATGTGGCATAAGGCTGGACACTTGGGACTGAGACGATTGGTGAGATTGGGTGAGCAAATGCAGACCCTTTAAAGCACAAATGCCTGGCACCCATTCCATGGGTCCCAACTCTCCAGGTTGAAGGGAATATTAGTACAGCTATAACATGTACGGGAAACCTACAGAACGGACACACTGTGAATACGAAAGGTTTCTAAAACTCAACGAATAGTCCCTCTCCTGGTGTTCCTGTTTGACTTTCCATCTGCTTTACTATCAACCTCCCAACTTGAAGAGACAGCCCCTTTAACCTCCTGGTTCGCACAGGTTGCCAATTTGGCAGAGGATGAAAGGGAAAAGGGAGAACCAATGAGAGAGTAGCTGTTAGGCATTTGAACGGGCACATATCACTGTAATTTCCCGGCAGGAAGAAGAATTAACCAAAGTCTCAGCCCCCCACAGGGAACCAGCATAGGTCCTGAACCAAAATTTCGGACTTGCGGTCACCTCACCAAAAACAAGTTGAAAAATGGAGCTCAGGGGCACAGCAATTCACAAACTGGCCGAGTAATAAAGGACAACTATCGTCCAAAAATCTGTTGAGGGAAGGCAACGAGGCGGACTTGAAAGCGAGGCAGAATAGCAGGAAACAGATTTCAAGAGGTACGTTGGAATCGCCTTTAAAGCACAGGAAGAGGGGCACAACTTCGACAATGATGCACTTGGCCAAAAAGGGCGTATGCGTTTTCTCCTGAACATATTCAGGAGAAAACGCATACGCCCTTTTTGGCCAAGCAAGCAAGCGGGCAATGCAAATCTGCACTACAAAGAAGTATCACTTCCCACCGGTCAAAAGACACATCCACAAAATGTGTAAAAACCAGAAAGGCAAGACAGGTCCTGGAGAACAGGGAGCCTTGTTATGCTGATGGGCGGCATGTAAATTGCCAACTGCCTCTCTGGAGGAGTGCATTGTGTTCCCTAAAACAAGTAAAGAACAGAGCTACAGAGCAGAAGGGCACTTCCAGTCTAGGGAATATACCTTTGGAAAACTGAAAATCAATAAGACAGAGCCACCCCAAAATTTAGGGCTGCACTGCTTAGAAGGACCTCAACTTGGGTACACCTTAAATATCCTAGGAAATATAAAAATGGTTCAAAAAATTGTGGTACTTACGTACGATGGAATATCCCTCAGCCATGAAATCAATGTCATAAGACCAGTAGCAGCAAAATGGGTGTATTCAGTTACGATGATTCTAAGTGAAATAAGTCACAGAGAAAAATAAACTTATCATAAGATATCACTTATGAAGATCCTGTACACATGGCTACACTTGAACTGAGTTAGGAAAGAGAACAGTGTCTCACATTTAGAAAACACTCTTATGCCTGCTTAAGGGGGAAGGAGAGGTGGGGTGATGCATAAAACCAGAGTTTGATATAAGCACAAGTACCGTTCCAAAAACCAACTATGGAATAGACAAGAACTACACCTTCCTCAGTGAAAGGGACTCAAAACCCCATATTTCCCGCAGAGGAATATATCTGACTAGTAAGAATCTTAAAACCTATGTATTGATATGTCTCCGTAAGGGAATCAAGTGTGTCTAGACTGGCATAAACATGGCAGCGAGATTCAGCTCAAACCCACTATAAAAAGGAATTTCAAAAACAAAACAAAAAAACTGGGAAATTCTTTACAATTCCTTCAGGGTCTCTGATGAAACCTGGAATGACCGTATCTACAACGACAGCTGGATGTGGCATAAGGCTGGACACTTGGGACTGAGAGGATTGGTGAGATTGGGTGAGCAAATGCAGACCCTTTAAAGCAATAATGCATGGCACCCATTCCATGGGTCCCAACTCTCCAGGCTGAAGGGAATATTACTACAGCTATGACATGTACGGGAAACCTAGAGAACGGACACACTGTGAATATGAAAGGTTTCTAAAACTCAACGAATAGTCCCTCTCCTGGTGCTCCGGTTTGACTTTACACCTGCTTTACTATCATCCTCCCAACTTGGAGAGACAGCCCCTTTAACCTCCTGGTTTGCACAGGTTGCCAATTTGGCAGAGGGTGAAAGGGAAGAGGGAGAACCAATGAGAGAGTAGCTGTTAGGCATTTGGACGGGCACATATCACTGTAATTTCCAGGCAGGAAGAAGAATTAACCAAAGTCTCAGCCACCCACCGGGAACCAGTATAGGTCCTGAACCAAAATTTTGGACTTGCGGTCAGCTCACCAAAAACGAGTTGAAAAATGGAGCTCAGGGGCACAGCAATTCACAAACTGGCTGAGTAATAAAGGACAACTATCGTCCAAAAATCTGTTGAGGGAAGGCAACGAGGCGGACTTGAAAGCGAGGCAGAATAGCAGGAAACAGATTTCAAGAGGTACGTTGGAATCGCATTTAAAGCACAGGAAGAGGGGCACAACTTCGACAATGATGCACTTGGCCAAAAAGGGCGTATGCGTTTTCTCCTGAATATATTCAGGAGAAAACGCATACGCCCTTTTTGGCCAAGCAAGCAAGCGGGCAATGCAAATCTGCACTACAAAGAAGTATCACTTCCCACCGGTCAAAAGGGACATCCACAAAATGTGTAAAAACCAGAAAGGCAAGACAGGCCCTGGAGAACAGGGAGCCTTGTTATGCTGATGGGCGGGATGTAAATTGCCAACTGCCTCTCTGGAGGAGTACATTGTGTTCCCTAAAACAAACAAAGAACAGAGCTACAGAGCCAAGGGCACTTCCAGTCTAGGGAATATACCTTGGGATAACTGAAAATCAATAAGACAGAGCCACCCCAAAATTTAGGGCTGCACTGCTTACAAGGACATCAACTTGGGTACACCTTAAATATCCCAGGAAATATAAAAAGGGTTCAAATAATTGTGGTACTTACGTACGATGGAATATCCCTCAGCCATGAAATCAATGTCATAAGACCAGTAGCAGCAAAATGGGTGGATTCAGGTACGATGATTCTAAGTGAAATAAGTCACACAGAAAAAGAAACTTATCATAAGATATCACTTATGAAGATCCTGTAAACATGGCTACACTTGAACTGAGTTAGGAAAGAGAACAGTGTCTCACATTTAGAAAACACTCTTAAGCCTGCTTAAGGGGAAAGGAGAGGTGGGGTGATGCATAAAACCAGAGTTTGATATAAGAACAGGTACCGTTCCAAAAACCAACTATGGAATAGACAAGACCTACAACTTCCTCAGTGAAAGGGACTCAAAACCCCATATTTCCCGCAGAGGAATATATCTGACTAGTAAGAACCTTAAAACGTATGTATTGATATGTCTCTGTAAGGGAATCAAGTGTGTCTAGACTGGCATAAACATGGCAGCGAGAATCAGCACAAACCCACTATAAAAAGGAATTTCAAAAACAAAACAAAAAAACTGGGAAAATCTTTACAATTCCTTCAGGGTCTCTGATGAAACCTGGAATGACCCTATCTACAACAACAGATGATGTGACATAAGGAGGGACACTTGGGACTGAGACGATTGGTGAGACTGGGTGAGCAAATGCACACCATTTAAAGCACAAATGCCTGGCACCCATTCCATGGGTCCCAACTCTCCAGGATGAAGGGAATATCACTACAGCTATAACATGTACGGGAAACCTAGAGAACGGACACACTGTGAATACGAAAGGTTTCTAAAACTCAACGAATAGTCCCTCTCCTGGTGCTCCGGTTTGACTTTCCACCTGCTTTACTATCAACCTCCCAACTTGGAGAGACAGCACCTTTAACCTCCTGGTTCACACAGCTTGCCAATTTGGCAGAGGATGAAAGGGAAGAGGGAGAACCAATGAGAGAGTAGCTGTTAGGCATTTGGACGGGCACATATCACTGCAATTTCCTGGCAGGAAGAAGAATTAACCAAAGTCTCAGGCACCCTCCGGGAACCAATATAGTTCCTGAACCTAAATTTTGGACTTGCGGTCAGCTCACAAAAAACGAGTTGAAAAATGGAGCTCAGAGGCACAGCAATTCACAAACTGGCCGAGTAATAAAGGACAACTATCGTCCAAAAATCTGTTGAGGGAAGGCAACGAGGCGGACTTGAAAGCGAGGCAGAATCGCAGGAAACAGATTTCAAGAGGTATGTTGGAATCGCCTTTAAAGCACAGGAAGAGGGGCACAACTTCGACAATGATGCACTTGGCCAAAAAGGGCGTATGCGTTTTCTCCTGAATATATTCAGGAGAAAACGCCTACAACCTTTTTGGCCAAGCAAGCAAGCGGGCAATGCAAATCTGCACTACAAAGAAGTATCACTTCCCACCGTTCAAAAGGGACATCCACAAAATGTGTAAAAACCAGAAAGGCAAGACAGGCCCTGGAGAAGAGGGAGCCTTGTTATGCTGATGGGCGGGATGTAAATTGCCAACTGACTCTCCTGAGGAGTGCATTGTGTTCCTTAAAACAAGTAAAGAACAGAGCTACAGAGCCAAGGGCACTTCCAGTCTAGGGAATATACCTTGGGAAAGCTGAAAATCAATAAGACAGAGCCTCCCCAAAATTTAGGGCTGCACTGCTTACAAGGACCTCAACTTGGGTACACCTTAAATATCCCAGGAAATATAAAAATGGTTCAAAAAATTGTGGTACTTACGTACGATGGAATATCCCTCAGCCATGAAATCAATGTCATAAGACCAGTAGCAGCAAATTGGGTGGATTCAGGTACGATGATTCTAAGTGAAATAAGTCACAGAGAAAAAGAAACTTATCATAAGATATCACTTATGAAGATCCTGTAAACATGGCTACACTTGAACTGAGTAAGGAAAGAGAACAGTGTCTCACATTTAGAAAAAACTCTTATGCCTGCTTAAGGGGGAAGGAGAGGTGGGGTGATGCATAAAACCAGAGTTTGATATAAGCACATGTACCGTTCCAAAAACCAACTATGGAATAGACAAGACCTACACCTTCCTCAGTGAAAGGGACCCAAACCCCATATTTCCCGCAGAGGAATATATCTGACTAGTAAGAATCTTAAAACCTATGTATTGATATGTCTCCGTAAGGGAATCAAGTGTGTCTAGACTGGCATAAACATGGCAGCGAGAATCAGCTCAAACCCACTATAAAAAGGAATTTCAAAAACAAAACAAAAAAACTGGGAAATTCTTTACAATTCCTTCAGGGTCTCTGATGAAACCTGGAATGACCCTATCTACAACGACAGCTGGATGTGGCATAAGGCTGGACACTTGGGACTGAGAGGATTGGTGAGATTGGGTGAGCAAATGCAGACCCTTTAAAGTAATAATGCATGGCACCCATTCAATGAG
Source organism: Hyperoodon ampullatus (assembly GCF_949752795.1). Lineage (NCBI taxonomy): Eukaryota > Metazoa > Chordata > Mammalia > Artiodactyla > Ziphiidae > Hyperoodon > Hyperoodon ampullatus. The sequence goes on from NW_027640550.1 coordinate 80,005, forward strand.
TCCCAACTCTCCAGGTTGAAGGGAATATTACTACAGCTATAACATGTACGGGAAACCTAGAGAACGGACACACTGTGAATACGGAAGGTTTCTAAAACTCAATGAATAGTCCCTCTCCTGGTGCTCCGGTTTGACTTTACACCTGCTTTACTATCATCCTCCCAACTTGGAGAGGCAGCCCCTTTAACCTCCTGGTTAGCACAGGTTGCCAATTTGGCAGAGGATGAAAGGGAAGAGGGAGAACCAATGAGAGAGTAGCTGTTAGGCATTTGGACGGGTACATACCACTGTAATTTCCCGGCAGGAAGAAGAATTAACCAAAGTCTCAGCCCCCCACCGGGAACCAGTATAGGTCCTGAACCAAAATTTTGGACTTGCGGTCAGCTCACCATAAACGAGTTGAAAAATGGAGCTCAGGGGCACAGCAATTCACAAACAGGCCGAGTAATAAAGGACAACTATCATCCAAAAATCTGTTGAGGGAAGGCAACGAGGCGGACTTGAAAGCGAGGCAGAATAGCAGGAAACAGATTTCAAGAGGTACGTTGGAATCGCCTTTAAAGCACAGGAAGAGGGGCACAACTTCGACAATGATGCACTTGGCCAAAAAGGGCGTATGCATTTTCTCCTGAATATATTCAGGAGAAAATGCATACAACCTTTTTGGCCAAGCAAGCAAGCGGGCAATGCAAATCTGCACTACAAAGAAGTATCACTTCCCACCGGTCAAAAGGGACATCCACAAAATGTGTAAAAACCAGAAAGGCAAGACAGGCCCTGGAGAAGAGGGAGCCTTGTTATGCTGATGGGCGGGATGTAAATTGCCAACTCCCTCTCTGGAGGAGTGCATTGTGTTCCCTAAAACAAGTAAAGAACAGAGCTACAGAGCCAAGGGCACTTCCAGTCTAGGGAATATACCTTGGGAAAACTGAAAATCAATAAGAGCGAGCCACCCCAAAATTTAGGGCTGCACTGCTTACAAGGACCTCAACTTGGGTACACCTAGAATATCCCAGGAAATATAAAAATGGTTCAAAAAATTGTGGTACTTACGTACGATGGAATATCCCTCAGCCATGAAATCAATGACATAAGACCAGTAGCAGCAAAATGGGTGGATTCAGGTACGATGATTCTAAGTGAAATAAGGTACACAGAAAAAGAAACTTATCATAAGATATCACTTATGAAGATCCTGTAAACATGGCTACACTTGAACTGAGTTACGAAAGAGAACAGTGTCTCACATTTTGAAAACACTCTTATGCCTGCTTAAGGGGGAAGGAGAGGTGGGGTGATGCATAAAACCAGAGTTTGATATAAGCACAGGTACCGTTCCAACACCAACTATGGAATAGACAAGACCTACACCTTCCTCAGTGAAAGGGACTCAAAACCCCATATTTCCCGCAGAGGAATATATCTGACTAGTAAGAATCTTAAAACCTATGTATTGATATGTCTCCGTAAGGGAATCAAGTGTGTCTAGACTGGCATAAACATGGCAGCGAGAATCAGCTCAAACCCACTATAAAAAGGAATTTCAAAAACAAAACAAAAAAACTGGGAAATTCTTTACAATTCCTTCAGGGTCTCTGATGAAACCTGGAATGACCCTATCTACAACGACAGCTGGATGTGGCATAAGGCTGGACACTTGGGACTGAGAGGATTGGTGAGATTGGGTGAGCAAATGCAGACCCTTTAAAGCAATAATGCATGGCACCCATTCCATGGGTCTCAACTCTCCAGGTTGAAGGGAATATTACTACAGCTATAACATGTACGGGAAACATAGAGAACGGACACACTGTGAATACGAAAGGTTTCTAAAACTCAACGAATAGTCCCTCTCTTGGTGCTCCGGTTTGACTTTACACCTGCTTTACTATCATCCTCCCAACTTGGAGAGACAGCCCCTTTAACCTCCTGGTTAGCACAGGTTGCCAATTTGGCAGAGGATGAAAGGGAAGAGGGAGAACCAATGAGAGAGTAGCTGTTAGGCATTTGGACGGGCACATATCACTGTAATTTCCAGGCAGGAAGAAGAATTAACCAAAGTCTCAGCCCCCCACCGGGAACCAGTATAGGTCCTGAACCAAAATTTTGGACTTGCGGTCAGCTCACCAAAAACGAGTTGAAATATGGAGCTCAGGGGCACAGCAATTCACAAACTGGCCGAGTAATAAAGGACAACTATCGTCCAAAAATCTGTTGAGGGAAGGCAACTAGGAGGACTTGAACGCGAGCCAGAATAGCAGGAAACAGATTTCAAGAGATACGTTGGAATCGCCTTTAAAGCACAGGAAGAGGGGCACAACTTCGACAATGATGCACTTGGCCAAAAAGGGCGTATGCGTTTTCTCCTGAATATATTCAGGAGAAAACGCATACGCCCTTTTTGGCCAAGCAAGCAAGCGGGCAATGCAAATCTGTACTACAAACAAGTATCACTTCCCTCCGGTCAAAAGGGACATCCACAAAATGTGTAAAAACCAGAAAGGCAAGACAGGCCTTGGAGAACAGGGAGCCTTGTTATGCTGAAGGGTGGGATGTAAATTGCCAACTGCTTCTCTGGATGAGTACATTGTGTTCCCTAAAACAAGTAAAGAACAGAGCTACAGAGCCAAGGGCACTTCCAGTCTAGGGAATATACTTTGGGAAAACTGAAAATCAATAAGACAGAGCCACCACAAAATTTAGGGCTGCACTGCTTACAAGGACCTCAACTTGGGTACACCTTAAATATCCCAGGAAATATAAAAATGGTTCAAAAAATTGTGGTTCTTACGTACGATGGAATATCCCTCAGCCATGAAATCAATGTCATAAGACCAGTAGCAGCAAAATGGGTGGATTCAGGTACGATGATTCTAAGTGAAATAAGACACACAGAAAAAGAAACTTATCATAAGATATCACTTATGAAGATGCTGTAAACATGGCTACATTTGAACTGAGTTCGGAAAGAGAACAGTGTCTCACATTTAGAAAACACTCTTATGCCTGCTTAAGGGGGAAGGAGAGGTGGGGTGATGCATAAAACCAGAATTTGATATAAGCATAGGTACCGTTCCAAAAACCAACTATGGAATAGAAAAGACCTACACCTTCCTCAGTGAAAGGGACTCAAAACCCCATATTTCCCGCAGAGGAATATATCTGACTAGTAAGAATCTTAAAACCTATGTATTGATATGTCTCCATAAGGGAATCAAGTGTGTCTAGACTGGCATAAACATGGCAGCGAGAATCAGCTCAAACCCACGATAAAAAGGAATTTCAAAAACAAAACAAAAAAACTGGGAAATTCTTTACAATTCCTTCAGGGTCTCTGATGAAACCTGGAATGACCCTATCTACAACGACAGCTGGATGTGGCATATGGCTGGACACTTGGGACTGACAGGATTGGTGAGATTGGGTGAGCAAATGCAGACCCTTTAAAGCAATAATGCATGGCACCCATTCCATGGGTCGCAACTCTCCAGGTTGAAGGGAATATTACTACAGTTATAACATGTACGGGAAACCTAGAGAACAGACACACTGTGAATACGAAAGGTTTCTAAAACTCAACGAATAGTCCCTCTCCTGGTGCTCCGGTTTGACTTTCCATCTGCTTTACTATCAACCTCCCAACTTGGAGAGACAGCCCCTTTAACCTCCTGTTTTCAACAGGTTTCCAATTTGGCAGAGGATGAAAGGGAAGAGGGAGAACCAATGAGAGAGTAGCTGTTAGGCATTTGGACGGGCACATAACACTGTAATTTCCCGGCAGGAAGAAGAATTAACCAAAGTCTCAGCCACCCACCGGGAACCAGTATAGGTCCTGAACCAAAATTTTGGACTTGCGGTCAGCTCACCAAAAACGAGTTGAAAAATGGAGCTCAGGGGCACAGCAATTCACAAACTGGCCGAGTAATAAAGGACAACTATCGTCCAAAAATCTGTTGAGGGAAGGCAACTAGGAGGACTTGAACGCGAGCCAGAATAGCAGGAAACAGATTTCAAGAGGTACGTTGGAATCGCCTTTAAAGCACAGGAAGAGGGGCACAACTTCGACAATGATGCACTTGGCCAAAAAGGGCGTATGCGTTTTCTGCTGAATATATTCAGGAGAAAACGCATACGCCCTGTTTGGCCAAGCAAGCAAGCGGGCAATGCAAATCTGCACTACAAAGAAGTATCACTTCCCACCGGTCAAATGGGACATCCACAAAATGTGTAAAAACCAGAAAGGCAAGACAGGCCCTGGAGAACAGGGAGCCTTGTTATGCTGATGGGCGGGATGTAAATTGCCAACTGCCCCTCTGGAGGAGTGCATTGTGTTCCCTAAAACATGTAAAGAACAGAGCTACAGAGCCAAGGGCACTTCCAGTCTAGGGAATATACCTTGGGAAAACTGAAAATCAATAAGACAGAGCCTCCCCAAAATTTAGGGCTGCACTGCTTACAAGGACCTCAACTTGGGTACACCTTAAATATCCCAGGAAATATAAAAATGGTTCAGAAAATTGTGGTACTTACGTACGATGGAATATCCCTCAGCCATGAAATCAATGTCATAAGACCAGTAGCAGCAAAATGGGTGGATTCAGGTACGATGATTCTAAGTGAAATAAGGTACACAGAAAAAGAAACTTATCATAAGATATCACTTATGAAGATCCTGTAAATATGGCTACACTTGAACTGAGTTAGGAAAGAGGACAGTGTCTCACATTTAGAAAACATTCTTATGCCTGCTTAAGGGGGAAAGAGAGGTGGGGTGATGCATAAAACCAGAGTTTGATATAAGCACAGGTACCGTTCCAGAAACCAACTATGGAATAGACAAGACCTACACCTTCCTCAGTGAAAGAGTCTCAAAACACCATATTTCCCGCAGAGGAATATATCTGACTAGTAAGAATCTCAAAACCTATGTATTGATATGTCTCCGTAAGGGAATCAAGTGTGTCTAGACTGGCATAAACATGGCAGTGAGAATCAGCTCAAACCCACGATAAAAAGGAATTTCAAAAACAAAACAAAAAAACTGGGAAATTCTTTACAATTCCTTCAGGGTCTCTGATGAAACCTGGAATGACCCTATCTACAATGACAGCTGGATGTGGCATAAGGCTGGACACTTGGGACTGAGAGGATTGGTGAGATTGGGTGAGCAAATGCAGACCCTTTAAAGCAATAATGCATGGCACACATTCCATGGGTCCCAACTCTCCAGGTTGAAGGGAATATTACTACAGCTATAACATGTACGGGAATCCTAGAGAACGGACACATTGTGAATACGAAAGGTTTCTAAAACTCAACGAATAGTCCCTCTCCTGGTGCTCCGGGTTGACTTTCCATCTGCTTTACTATCAACCTCCCAACTTGGAGAGACAGCCCCTTTAACCTCCTGGTTCGCACAGGTTGCCAATTTGGCAGAGGATGAAAGGGAAGAGGGAGAACCATTGAGAGAGTAGCTGTTAGGCATTTGGACGGGCATATATCACTGTAATTTCCCGGCAGGAAGAAGAATTAACCAAAGTCTCAGCCACCCACTGGGAACCAGTATAGGTCCTGAACCAAAATTTTGGACTTGCGGTCAGCTCACCAAAAACGAGTGGAAAAATGGAGCTCAGGGGCACAGCAATTCACAAACTGGCCGAGTAATAAAGGACAACTATCGTCCAAAAATCTGTTGAGGGAAGGCAACGAGGCGGACTTGAAAGTGAGGCAGAATAGCAGGAAACAGATTTCAAGAGGTACGTTGGAATCGCTTTTAAAGCACAGGAAGAGGGGCACAACTTCGACAATGATGCACTTGGCCAAAAAGGGCGTATGCGTTTTCTCCTGAATATATTCAGGAGAAAACGCATACGCCCTTTTTGGCCAAGCAAGCAAGCGGGCAATGCAAATCTGCACTACAAAGAAGTATCACTTCCCACCGGTCAAAAGGGACATCCACAAAATGTGTAAAAACCAGAAAGGCAAGACAGGCCCTGGAGAACAGGGAGCCTTGTTATGCTGATGGGCGGGATGTAAATTGCCAACTGCCTCTCTGGAGGAGTGCATTGTGTTCCCTAAAACAAGTAAACAACAGAGCTACAGAGCCAAGGGCACTTCCAGTCTAGGGAATATACCTTGGGAAAACTGAAAATCAATAAGACAGAGCCACCCCAAAATTTAGGGCTGCACTGCTTACAAGGACCTCAACTTGGGTACACCTAAAATATCCCAGGAAATATAAAAATGGTTCAAAAAATTGTGGTACTTACGTACGATGGAATATCCCTCAGCCATGAAATCAATGACATAAGACCAGTAGCAGCAAAATGGGTGGATTCAGGTACGATGATTCTAAGTGAAATAAGGTACACAGAAAAAGAAACTTATCATAAGATATCACTTATGAAGATCCTGTAAACATGGCTACACTTGAACTGAGTTAGGAAAGAGAACAGTGTCTCACATTTAGAAAACACTCTTATGCCTGCTTAAGGGGGAAGGAGAGGTGGGGTGATGCATAAAACCAGAATTTGATATAAGCATAGGTACCGTTCCAAAAACCAACTATGGAATAGAAAAGACCTACACCTTCCTCAGTGAAAGGGACTCAAAACCCCATATTTCCCACAGAGGAATATATCTGACTAGTAAGAATCTTAAAACCTATGTGTTGATATGTCTCCATAAGGGAATCAAGTGTGTCTAGACTGGCATAAACATGGCAGCGAGAATCAGCTCAAACCCACGATAAAAAGGAATTTCAAAAACAAAACAAAAAAACTGGGAAATTCTTTACAATTCCTTCAGGGTCTCTGATGAAACCTGGAATGACCCTATCTACAACGACAGCTGGATGTGGCATATGGCTGGACACTTGGGACTGACAGGATTGGTGAGATTGGGTGAGCAAATGCAGACCCTTTAAAGCAATAATGCATGGCACCCATTCCATGGGTCGCAACTCTCCAGGTTGAAGGGAATATTACTACAGTTATAACATGTACGGGAAACCTAGAGAACAGACACACTGTGAATACGAAAGGTTTCTAAAACTCAACGAATAGTCCCTCTCCTGGTGCTCCGGTTTGACTTTCCATCTGCTTTACTATCAACCTCCCAACTTGGAGAGACAGCCCCTTTAACCTCCTGTTTTGCACAGGTTTCCAATTTGGCAGAGGATGAAAGGGAAGAGGGAGAACCAATGAGAGAGTAGCTGTTAGGCATTTGGACGGGCACATAACACTGTAATTTCCCGGCAGGAAGAAGAATTAACCAAAGTCTCAGCCACCCACCGGGAACCAGTATAGGTCCTGAATCAAAATTTTGGACTTGCGGTCAGCTCACCAAAAACGAGTTGAAAAATGGAGCTCAGGGGCACAGCAATTCACAAACTGGCCGAGTAATAAAGGACAACTATCGTCCAAAAATCTGTTGAGGGAAGGCAACTAGGAGGACTTGAACGCGAGGCAGAATAGCAGGAAACAGATTTCAAGAGGTACGTTGGAATCACCTTTAAAGCACAGGAAGAGGGGCACAACTTCGACAATGATGCACTTGGCCAAAAAGGGCGTATGCGTTTTCTGCTGAATATATTCAGGAGAAAACGCATACACCCTGTTTGGCCAAGCAAGCAAGCGGGCAATGCAAATCTGCACTACAAAGAAGTATCACTTCCCACCGGTCAAATGGGACATCCACAAAATGTGTAAAAACCAGAAAGGCAAGACAGGCCCTGGAGAACAGGGAGCCTTGTTATGCTGATGGGCGGGATGTAAATTGCCAACTGCCCCTCTGGAGGAGTGCATTGTGTTCCCTAAAACATGTAAAGAACAGAGCTACAGAGCCAAGGGCACTTCCAGTCTAGGGAATATACCTTGGGAAAACTGAAAATCAATAAGACAGAGCCACCCCAAAATTTAGGGCTGCACTGCTTACAAGGACCTCAACTTGGGTACACCTTAAATATCCCAGGAAATATAAAAATGTTTCAAAAAATTGTGGTACTTACATACGATGGAATATCCCTCAGCCATGAAATCAATGACATAAGACCAGTAGCAGCAAAATGGGTGGATTCAGGTACGATGATTCTAAGTGAAATAAGTCACACAGAAAAAGAAACTTATCATAAGATATCACTTATGAAGATCCTGTAAACATGGCTACACTTGAACTGAGTTAGGAAAGAGAACAGTGTCTCACATTTAGAAAACATTCTCATGCCTGCTTAAGCGGGAAAGAGAGGTGGGGTGATGCATAAAACCAGAGTTTGATATAAGCACAGGTACCGTTCCAAAAACCAACTATGGAATAGACAAGACCTACACCTTCCTCAGTGAAAGGGACTCAAAACCCCATATTTCCCGCAGAGGAATATATCTGACTAGTAAGAATCTTAAAACCTATATATTGATATGTCTCCGTAAGGGAATCAAGTGTGTCTAGACTGGCATAAACATGGCAGCGAGAATCAGCTGAAACCCACGATAAAAAGGAATTTCAAAAACAAAACAAAAAAACTGGGAAATTCTTTACAATTCCTTCAGAGTCTCTGATGAAACCTGGAATGACCCTATGTACAACGACAGCTGGATGTGGCATAAGGCTGGACACTTGGGACTGAGAGGATTGGTGAGATTGGGTGAGCAAATGCAGACCCTTTAAAGCAATAATGCATGGCACACATTCCATGGGTCCCAACTCTCCAGGTTGAAGGGAATATTACTACAGTTATAACATGTACGGGAAACCTAGAGAATGGACACACTGTGAATACGAAAGGTTTCTAAAACTCAACGAATAGTCCCTCTCCTGGTGCTCCGGTGTGACTTTCCATCTGCTTTACTATCAACCTCCCAACTTGGAGAGACAGCCCCTTTAACCTCCTGGTTCGCACAGGTTGCCAATTTGGCAGAGGATGAAAGGGAAGAGGGAGAACCAATGAGAGAGTAGCTGTTAGGCATTTGGACGGGCACATATCACTGTAATTTCCCGGCAGGAAGAAGATTTAACCAAAGTCTCAGCCACCCACCGGGAACCAGTATAGTTCCTGAACCATAATTTTGGACTTGCGGTCAGCTCACCAAAAACGAGTTGAAAAATGGAGCTCAGGGGCACAGCAATTCACAAACTGGCCGAGTAATAAAGGACAACTATCGTCCAAAAATCTGTTGAGGGAAGGCAACGAGGCGGACTTGAAAGCGAGGCAGAATAGCAGGAAACAGATTTCAAGAGATACGTTGGAATCGCCTTTAAAGCACAGGAAGAGAGGCACAACTTCGACAATGATGCACTTGGCCAAAAAGGGCATATGCGTTTTCTCCTGAATATATTCAGGAGAAAACACATACGCCCTTTTTGGCCAAGCAAGCAAGCGGGCAATGCAAATCTGCACTACAAAGAAGTATCACTTCCCACCGGTCAAAAGGGACATCCACAAAATGTGTAAAAACCAGAAAGGCAAGACAGGCCCTGGAGAACAGGGAGCCTTGTTATGCTGATGGGCGGGATGTAAATTGCCAACTGCCTCTCTGGAGGAGTGCATTGTGTTCCCTAAAACAAGTAAACAACAGAGCTACAGAGCCAAGGGCACTTCCAGTCTAGGGAATATACTTTGGGAAAACTGAAAATCAATAAGACAGAGCCACCCCAAAATTTAAGGCAGCACTGCTTACAAGGACCTCAACTTGGGTACACCTTAAATATCCCAGGAAATATAAAAATGGTTCAAAAAATTGTGGTACTTACGTACGATGGAATATCCCTCAGCCATGAAATCAATGACATAAGACCAGTAGCAGCAAAATGGGTGGATTCAGGTACGATGATTCTAAGTGAAATAAGGTACACAGAAAAAGAAACTTATCATAAGATTTCACTTATGAAGATCCTGTAAACATGGCTACACTTGAACTGAGTTAGGAAAGAGAACAGTGTCTCACATTTAGAAAACATTCTTATGCCTGCTTAAGGGGGAAAGAGAGGTGGGGTGATGCATAAAACCAGTGTTTGATATAAGCACAGGTACCGCACCAAAAACCAACTATGGAATAGACAAGACCTACACCTTCCTCAGTGAAAGGGTCTGAAAACACCATATTTCCCGCAGAGGAATATATCTGACTAGTAAGAATCTTAAAACCTATGTATTGATATGTCTCTGTAAGGGAATCAAGTGTGTCTAGACTGGCATAAACATGGCAGCGAGAATCAGCTCAAACCCACGATAAAAAGGAATTTCAAAAACAAAAGAAAAAAACTGGGAAATTCTTTACAATTCCTTCAGGGTCTCTGATGAAACCTGGAATGACCCTATCTACAATGACAGCTGGATGTGGCATAAGGCTGGACACTTGGGACTGACAGGATTGGTGAGATTGGGTGAGAAAATGCAGAACCTTTAAAGTAATAATGCATGGCACCCATTCCATGAGTCCCAACTCTCCAGGTTGAAGGGAATATTACTACAGCTATAACATGTACGGGAAACCTAGAGAACGGACACACTGTGAATACGAAAGGTTTCTAAAACTCAACGAATAGTCCCCCTCCTGGTGCTCCGGTGTGACTTTCCATCTGCTTTACTATCAACCTCCCAACTTGGAGAGACAGCCCCTTTAACCTCCTGGTTCGCACAGGTTGCCAATTTGGCAGAGGATGAAAGGGAAGAGGGAGAACCAATGAGAGAGTAGCTGTTAGGCATTTGGACGGGCACATATCACTGTAATTTCCCGGCAGGAAGAAGATTTAACCAAAGTCTCAGCCACCCACCGGGAACCAGCATAGTTCCTGAACCATAATTTTGGACTTGCGGTCAGCTCACCAAAAACGAGTTGAAAAATGGAGCTCAGGGGCACAGCAATTCACAAACTGGCCGAGTAATAAAGGACAACTATCGTCCAAAAATCTGTTGAGGGAAGGCAACGAGGCGGACTTGAAAGCGAGGCAGAATAGCAGGAAACAGATTTCAAGAGGTACGTTGGAATCGCCTTTAAAGCACAGGAAGAGGGGCACAACTTCGACAATGATGCACTTGGCCAAAAAGGGCGTATGCGTTTTCTCCTGAATATATTCAGGAGAAAACGCATACGCCCTTTTTGGCCAAGCAAGCAAGCGGGCAATGCAAATCTGCACTACAAAGAAGTATCACTTCCCTCCGGTCAAAAGGGACATCCACAAAATGTGTAAAAACCAGAAAGGCAAGACAGGCCCTGGAGAAGAGGGAGCCTTGTTATGCTGAAGGGTGGGATGTAAATTGCCAACTGCCTCTCTGGAGGAGTACATAGTGTTCCCTAAAACAAGTAAACAACAGAGCTACAGAGCCAAGGGCACTTCCCCTCTAGGGAATATACTTTGGGAAAACTGAAAATCAATAAGACAGAGCCACCCCAAAATTTAGGGCTGCACTGCTTACAAGGACCTCAACTTGGGTACACCTTAAATATCCCAGGAAATATAAAAATGGTTCAAAAAATTGTGGTACTTACGTACGATGGTATACCCCTCAGCCATGAAATCAATGTCATAAGACCAGTAGCAGCAAAATGGGTGGATTCAGGTACGATGATTCTAAGTGAAATAAGTCACACAGAAAAAGAAACTTATCATAAGATATCACTTATGAAGATCCTGTAAACATGGCTACACTTGAACTGAGTTAGGAAAGAGAACAGTGTCTCACATTTAGAAAACACTGATATGCCTACTTAAGGGGGAAGGAGAGGTGGGGTGATGCATAAAACCAGACTTTGATATTAGCACAGGTACCGTTCCAAAGCCAACTATGGAATAGACAAGACCTACACCTTCGTCAGTGAAAGGGACTCAAAACCCCATACTTCCCGCAGAGGAATATATCTGACTAGTAAGAATCTTAAAACCTATGTATTGATATGTCTCCGTAAGGGAATCAAGTGTGTCTAGACTGGCATAAACATGGCAGCGAGAATCAGCTCAAACCCACTATAAAAAGGAATTTCAAAAACAAAACAAAAAAACTGGCAAATTCTTTACAAATCCTTCAGGGTCTCTGATGAAACCTGAAATGACCCTATCTACAACGACAGCTGGATGTGGCATAAGGCTGGACACTTGGGACTGAGAGGATTGGTGAGATTGGGTGAGAAAATGCAGACCCTTTAAAGCAATCATGCATGGCACCCATTCCATGGGTCCCAACTCTCCAGGTTGAAGGGTATATTACTGCAGTTATAACATATACGGGAAACCTAGAGAACGGACACACTGTGAATACGAAAGGTTTCTAAACCTCAACGAATAGTCCCTCTCTTGGTGCTCCGGTTTGACTTTCCATCTGCTTTACTATCAACCTCCCAACTTGGGGAGACAGCCCCTTTAACCTCCTGTTTCACACAGGTTGCCAATTTGGCAGAGGATGAAAGGGAAGAGGGAGAACCAATGAGAGAGTAGCTGTTAGGCATTTGGACGGGCACATATCACTGTAATTTCCCGGCAGGAAGAAGAATTAACAAAAGTCTCAGCCCCCCACCGGGAACCAGTATAGGCCCTGAACCAAAATTTTGGACTTGCGGTCAGCTCACCAAAAACGAGTTGAAATATGGAGCTCAGGGGCACAGCAATTCACAAACTGGCCGAGTAATAAAGGACAACTATCGTCCAAAAATCTGTTGAGGGAAGGCAACTAGGAGGACTTGAATGCGAGGAGGAATAGCAGGAAACAGATTTCAAGAGATACGTTGGAATCGCCTTTAAAGCACAGGAAGAGGGGCACAACTTCGACAATGATGCACTTGGCCAAAAAGGGCGTATGCGTTTTCTCCTGAATATATTCAGGAGAAAACGCATACACCCTTTTTGGCCAAGCAAGCAAGCGCGCAATGCAAATCTGCACTACAAACAAGTATCACTTCCCTCCGGTCAAAAGGGACATCCACAAAATGTGTAAAAACCAGAAAGGCAAGACAGGCCTTGGAGAACAGGGAGCCTTGTTATGCTGAAGGGTGGGATGTAAATTGCCAACTGCTTCTCTGGATGAGTACATTGTGTTCCCTAAAACAAGTAAAGAACAGAGCTACAGAGCCAAGGGCACTTCCAGTCTATGGAATATACTTTGGGAAAACTGAAAATCAATAAGACAGAGCCACCACAAAATTTAGGGCTGCACTGCTTACAAGGACCTCAACTTGGGTACACCTTAAATATCCCAGGAAATATAAAAATGGTTCAAAAAATTGTGGTTCTTACGTACGATGGAATATCCCTCAGCCATGAAATCAATGTCATAAGACCAGTAGCAGCAAAATGGGTGGATTCAGGTACGATGATTCTAAGTGAAATAAGTCACACAGAAAAAGAAACTTATCATAAGATATCACTTATGAAGATGCTGTAAACATGGCTACATTTGAACTGAGTTCGGAAAGAGAACAGTGTCTCACATTTAGAAAACACTCTTATGCCTGCTTAAGGGGGAAGGAGAGGTGGGGTGATGCATAAAACCAGAATTTGATATAAGCATAGGTACCGTTCCAAAAACCAACTATGGAATAGAAAAGACCTACACCTTCCTCAGTGAAAGGGACTCAAAACCCCATATTTCCCGCAGAGGAATATATCTGACTAGTAAGAATCTTAAAACCTATGTATTGATATGTCTCCATAAGGGAATCAAGTGTGTCTAGACTGGCATAAACATGGCAGCGAGAATCAGCTCAAACCCACGATAAAAAGGAATTTCAAAAACAAAACAAAAAAACTGGGAAATTCTTTACAATTCCTTCAGGGTCTCTGATGAAACCTGGAATGACCCTATCTACAACGACAGCTGGATGTGGCATATGGCTGGACACTTGGGACTGACAGGATTGGTGAGATTGGGTGAGCAAATGCAGACCCTTTAAAGCAATAATGCATGGCACCCATTCCATGGGTCGCAACACTCCAGGTTGAAGGGAATATTACTACAGTTATAACATGTACGGGAAACCTAGAGAACAGACACACTGTGAATACGAAAGGTTTCTAAAACTCAACGAATAGTCCCTCTCCTGGTGCTCCGGTGTGACTTTCCATCTGCTTTACTATCAACCTCCCAACTTGGAGAGACAGCCCCTTTAACTTCCTGGTTCGCACAGGTTGCCAATTTGGCAGAGGATGAAAGGGAAGAGGGAGAACCAATGAGAGAGTAGCTGTTAGGCATTTGGACGGGCACATATCACTGTAATTTCCCGGCAGGAAGAAGATTTAACCAAAGTCTCAGCCACGCACCGGGAACCAGTATAGTTCCTGAACCATAATTTTGGACTTGCGGTCAGCTCACCAAAAACGAGTTGAAAAATGGAGCTCAGGGGCACAGCAATTCACAAACTGGCCGAGTAATAAAGGACAACTATCGTCCAAAAATCTGTTGAGGGAAGGCAACGAGGCGGACTTGAAAGCGAGGCAGAATAGCAGGAAACAGATTTCAAGAGGTACGTTGGAATCGCCTTTAAAGCACAGGAAGAGGGGCACAACTTCGACAATGATGCACTTGGCCAAAAAGGGCGTATGCGTTTTCTCCTGAATATATTCAGGAGAAAACGCATACGCCCTTTTTGGCCAAGAAAGCAAGCGGGCAATGCAAATCTGCACTACAAAGAAGTATCACTTCCCTCTGGTCAAAAGGGACATCCACAAAATGTGTAAAAACCAGAAAGGCAAGACAGGCCCTGGAGAAGAGGGAGCCTTTTTATGCTGAAGGGTGGGATGTAAATTGCCAACTGCCTCTCTGGAGGAGTACATAGTGTTCCCTAAAACAAGTAAACAACAGAGCTAGAGAGCCAAGGGCACTTCCCCTCTAGGGAATATACTTTGGGAAAACTGAAAATCAATAAGACAGAGCAACCCCAAAATTTAGGGCTGCACTGCTTACAAGGACCTCAACTTGGGTACACCTTAAATATCCCAGGAAATATAAAAATGGTTCAAAAAATTGTGGTACTTACGTACGATGGAATATCCCTCAGCCATGAAATCAATGTCATAAGACCAGTAGCAGCAAAATGGGTGGATTCAGGTACGATGATTCTAAGTGAAATAAGTCACACAGAAAAAGAAACTTATCATATGATATCACTTATGAAGATGCTGTAAACATGGCTATACTTGAAATGAGTTAGGAAAGAGAACAGTGTCTCACATTTAGAAAACACTCTTATGCCTGCTTAAGGGGGAAAGAGAGGTGGGGTGATGCATAAAACCAGAGTTTGATATAAGGACAGGTACCGTTCCAAAAACTAACTATGGAATAGAGAAGACCTACACCTTCCTCAGTGAAAGGGACTCAAAACCCCATATTTCCCGCAGAGGAATATATCTGACTAGTAAGAATCTTAAGACATATGTATTGATATGTCTCCGTAAGGGAATCAAGTGTGTCTAGACTGGCATAAACATGGCAGCGAGAATCAGCTCAAACCCACTATAAAAAGGAATTTCAAAAACAAAACAAAAAAACTGGGAAATTCTTTACAAATCCTTCAGAGTATCTGATGATAACTGGAATGACCCTATCTACAATGATAGCTGGATGTGGCATAAGGCTGGACACTTGGGACTGAGAGGATTGGTGAGATTGGGTGAGCAAATGCAGACCCTTTAAAGCAATAATGCATGGCACCCATTCCATGGGTCGCAAATCTCCAGGTTGAAGGGAATATTACTACAGTTATAACATGTACGGGAAACCTAGAGAACGGACACACTGTGAATACGAAAGGTTTCTAAAACTCAACGAATAGTCCCTCGCCTGGTGCTCCAGTTTGACTTTCCATCTGTTTTACTATCAACCTCCCAACTTGGAGAGACAGCCTCTTTAACCTCCTGGTTCGCACAGGTTGCCAATTTGGCAGAGGATGAAAGGGAAGAGGGAGAACCAATGAGAGAGTAGCTGTTGGGCATTTGGACGGGCACATATCACTGTAATTTCCCGGCAGGAAGAAGAATTAACCAAAGTCTCAGCCACCCACCGGGAACCAGTATAGGTCCTGAACCAAAATTTTGGACTTGCGGTCAGCTCACCAAAAACGAGTTGAAAAATGGAGCTCAGGGGCACAGCAATTCACAAACTGGCCGAGTAATAAAGGACAACTATCGTCCAAAAATCTGTTGAGGGAAGGCAACGAGGCGGACTTGAAAGCGAGCCAGAATAGCAGGAAACAGATTTCAAGAGGTACGTTGGAATCGCCTTTAAAGCACAGGAAGAGGGGCACAACTTCGACAATGATGCACTTGGCCAAAAAGGGCGTATGCGTTTTCTCCTGAATATATTCAGGAGAAAACGCATACGCCCTTTTTGGCCAAGCAAGCAAGCGGGCAATGCAAATCTGCACTACAAAGAAGTATCACTTCCCACCGGTCAAAAGGGACATCCACAAAATGTGTAAAAACCAGAAAGGCAAGACAGGCCCTGGAGAACAGGGAGCCTTGTTATGCTGATGGGCGGGATGTAAATTGCCAACTGCCTCTCTGGAGGAGTGCATTGTGTTCCCTAAAACAAGTAAACAACAGAGCTACAGAGCCAAGGGAACTTCCAGTCTAGGGAATATACCTTGGGAAAACTGAAAATCAATAAGACAGAGGCACCCCAAAATTTAGGGCTGCACTGCTTACAAGGACCTCAACTTGGGTACACCTTAAATATCCCAGGAAATATAAAAATGGTTCAAAAAGTTGTGGTACTTACGTACGATGGAATATCCCTCAGCCATGAAATCAATGACATAAGACCAGTAGCAGCAAAATGGGTGGATTCAGGTACGATGATTCTAAGTGAAATAAGGTACACAGAAAAAGAAACTTATCATAAGATTTCACTTATGAAGATCCTGTAAACATGGCTACACTTGAACTGAGTTAGGAAAGAGAACAGTGTCTCATATTTAGAAAACATTCTTATGCCTGCTTAAGGGGGAAAGAGAGGTGGGGTGATGCATAAAACCAGAGTTTGATATAAGCACAGGTACCGCTCCAAAAACCAACTATGGAATAGACAAGACCTACACCTTCCTCAGTGAAAGGGTCTGAAAACACCATATTTCCCGCAGAGGAATATATCTGACTAGTAAGAATCTTAAAACCTATGTATTGATATGTCTCTCTAAGGGAATCAAGTGTGTCTAGACTGGCATAAACATGGCAGCGAGAATCAGCTCAAACCCACGATAAAAAGGAATTTCAAAAACAAAAGAAAAAAACTGGGAAATTCTTTACAATTCCTTCAGGGTCTCTGATGAAACCTGGAATGACCCTATCTACAACGACAGCTGGATGTGGCATAAGGCTGGACACTTGGGACTGACAGGATTGGTGAGATTGGGTGAGCAAATGCAGACCCTTTAAAGTAATAATGCATGGCACCCATTCCATGAGTCCCAACTCTCCAGGTTGAAGGGAATATTACTACAGCTATAACATGTACGGGAAACCTAGAGAACGGACACACTGTGAATACGAAAGGTTTCTAAAACTCAACGAATAGTCCCACTCCTGGTGCTCCGGTTTGACTTTCCACCTGCTTTACTATCAATCTCCCAACATGGAGAGACAGCCCCTTTAACCTCCTGGTTCGCACAGGTTGCCAATTTGGCAGAGGATGAAAGGGAAGAGGGAGAACCAATGAGAGAGTAGCTGTTAGGCATTTGGACGGGCACATATCACTGTAATTTCCCGGCAGGAAGAAAAATTAACCAAAGTCTCAGCCCCCCACCGGAAACCAGCATAGGTCCTGAACCAAAATTTTGGACTTGTGGTCAGCTCACCAAAAACGAGTTGAAAAATAGAGCTCAGGGGCACAGCAATTCACAAACTGGCCGAGTAATAAAGGACAACTATCGTCCAAAAATCTGTTGAGGGAAGGCAACGAGGCGGACTTGAAAGCGAGGCAGAATAGCAGGAAACAGATTTCAAGAGGTACGTTGGAATCACCTTTAAAGCACAGGAAGAGGGCCACAACTTCGACAATGATGCACTTGGCCAAAAAGGGCGTATGCGTTTTCTCCTGAATATATTCAGGAGAAAACGCATACGCCCTTTTTGGCCAAGCAAGCAAGCGGGCAATGCAAATCTGCACTACAAAGAAGTATCACTTCCCTCTGGTCAAAAGGAACATCCACAAAATGTGTAAAAACCAGAAAGGCAAGACAGGCCCTGGAGAAGAGGGAGCCTTGTTATGCTGAAGGGTGGGATGTAAATTGCCAACTTCCTCTCTGGAGGAGTACATAGTGTTCCCTAAAACAAGTAAACAACAGAGCTACAGAGCCAAGGGCACTTCCCGTCTAGGGAATATACTTTGGGAAAACTGAAAATCAAAAAGACAGAGCCACCCCAAAATTTAAGGCTGCACTGCTTACAAGGACCTCAACTTGGGTACACCTTAAATATCCCAGGAAATATAAAAATGGTTCAAAAAATTGTGGTACTTACGTACGATGGAATATCCCTCAGCCATGAAATCAATGTCATAAGACCAGTAGCAGCAAAATGGGTGGATTCAGGTACGATGATTCTAAGTGAAATAAGTCACAGAGAAAAAGAAACTTATCATAAGATATCACTTATGAAGATGCTGTAAACATGGCTATACTTGAAATGAGTTAGGAAAGAGAACAGTGTCTCACATTTAGAAAACACCCTTATGCCTGCTTAAGTGGGAAAGAGAGGTGGGGTGATGCATAAAACCAGAGTTTGATATAAGGACAGGTACCGTTCCAAAAACCAACTATGGAAGAGACAAGACCTACACCTTCCTCAGTGAAAGGGACTCAAAACCCCATATTTCCCGCAGAGGAATATATCTGACTAGTAAGAATCTTAAAACCTATGTATTGATATGTCTCCGTAAGGGAATCAAGTGTGTCTAGACTGGAATAAACATGGCAGCGAGAATCAGCTCAAACCCACTATAAAAAGGAATTTCAAAAACAAAACAAAAAAACTGGTAAATTCTTTACAAATCCTTCAGAGTATCTGATGAAAACTGGAATGACCCTATCTACAACGATAGCTGGATGTGGCATAAGGCTGGACACTTGGGACTGAGACGATTGGTGAGATTGGGTGAGCAAATGCAGACCCTTTAAAGCAATAATGCATGGCACCCATTCCATGGGTCCCAACTCTCCAGGTTGAAGGGAATATTACTACAGTTATAACATGTACGGGAAACCTAGAGAACGGACACACTGTGAATACGAAAGGTTTCTAAAACTCAACGAATAGTCCCTCGCCTGGTGCTCCAGTTTGACTTTCCATCTGCTTTACTATCAACCTCCCAACTTGGAGAGACAGCCCCTTTAACCTCCTGGTTCGCACAGGTTGCCAATTTGGCAGAGGATGAAAGGGAAGAGGGAGAACCAATGAGAGAGTAGCTGTTGGGCATTTGGACGGGCACATATCACTGTAATTTCCCGGCAGGAAGAAGAATTAACCAAAGTCTCAGCCACCCACCGGGAACCAGTATAGGTCCTGAAGCAAAATTTTGGACTTGCGGTCAGCTCACCAAAAACGAGTTGAAGAATGGAGCTCAGGGGCACAACAATTCACAAACTGGCCGAGTAATAAAGGACAACTATCGTCCAAAAATCTTTTGAGGGAAGGCAACGAGGCGGACTTGAAAGCGAGGCAGAATAGCAGGAAACAGATTTCAAGAGGTACGTTGGAATCGCCTTTAAAGCACAGGAAGAGGGGCACAACTTCGACAATGATGCACTTGGCCAAAAAGGGCGTATGCGTTTTCTCCTGAATATATTCAGGAGAAAATGCATACGCCCTTTTTGGCCAAGCAAGCAAGCGGGCAATGCAAATCTGCACTTCAAAGAAGTATCACTTCCCACCGGTCAAAAGGGACATCCACAAAATGTGTAAAAACCAGAAAGGCAAGACAGGCCCTGGAGAACAGGGAGCCTTGTTATGCTGATGGGCGGGATGTAAATTGCCAACTGCCTCTCTGGAGGAGTGCATTGTGTTCCCTAAAACAAGTAAACAACAGAGCTACAGAGCCAAGGGAACTTCCAGTCTAGGGAATATACCTTGGGAAAACTGAAAATCAATAAGACAGAGCCACCCCAAAATTTAGGGTTGCACTGCTTACAAGGACCTCAACTTGGGTACACCTTAAATATCCCAGGAAATATAAAAATGGTTCAAAAAGTTGTGGTACTTACGTACGATGGAATATCCCTCAGCCATGAAATCAATGTCATAAGACCAGTAGCAGCAAAATGGGTGGATTCAGGTACGATGATTCTAAGTGAAATAAGTCACACAGAAAAATAAACTTATCATAAGATTTCACTTATGAAGATCCTGTAAACATGGCTACACTTGAACTGAGTTAGGAAAGAGAACAGTGTCTCACATTTAGAAAACATTCTTATGCCTGCTAAGCGGGAAAGAGAGGTGGGGTGATGCATAAAACCAGAGTTTGATATAAGCACAGGTACCGCTCCAAAAACCAACTATGGAATAGACAAGACCTACACCTTCCTCAGTGAAAGGGTCTGAAAACACCATATTTCCCGCAGAGGAATATATCTGACTAGTAAGAATCTTAAAACCTATGTATTGATATGTCTCTGTAAGGGAATCAAGTGTGTCTAGACTGGCATAAACATGGCAGCGAGAATCAGCTCAAACACACGATAAAAAGGAATTTCAAAAACAAAACAAAAAAACTGGCAAATTCTTTACAATTCCTTCAGGGTCTCTGATGAAACCTGGAATGACCCTATCTACAACGACAGCTGGATGTGGCATAAGGCTGGACAGTTGGGACTGACAGGATTGGTGAGATTGGGTGAGCAAATGCAGACCCTTTAAAGTAATAATGCATGGCACCCATTCCATGAGTCCCAACTCTCCAGGTTGAAGGGAATATTACTACAGCTATAACATGTACGGGAAACCTAGAGAACGGACACACTGTGAATACGAAAGGTCTCTAAAACTCAACGAATAGTCCCACTCCTGGTGCTCCGGTTTGACTTTCCACCTGGTTTACTATCAATCTCCCAACATGGAGAGACAGCCCCTTTAAACTCCTGGTTCGCACAGGTTGCCAATTTGGCAGAGGATGAAAGGGAAGAGGGAGAACCAATGAGAGAGTAGCTGTTAGGCATTTGGACGGGCACATATCAGTGTAAGTTCCCGGCAGGAAGAAGAATTAACCAAAGTCTCAGCCCCCCAACGGAAACCAGCATAGGTCCTGAACCAAAATTTTCGACTTGCGGTCAGCTCACAAAAAACGAGTTGAAAAATAGAGCTCAGGGGCACAGCAATTCACAAACTGGCCGAGTAATAAAGGACAACTATCGTCCAAAAATCTGTTGAGGGAAGGCAACGAGGCGGACTTGAAAGCGAGCCAGAATAGCAGGAAACAGATTTCAAGAGGTACGTTGGAATCGTCTTTAAAGCAAAGGAAGAGGGGCACAACTTCGACAATGATGCACTTGGCCAAAAAGGGCGTATGCGTTTTCTCCTGAATATATTCAGGAGAAAATGCATACGCCCTTTTTTGCCAAGCAAGCAAGCGGGCAATGCAAATCTGCACTACAAAGAAGTATCACTTCCCTCCGGTCAAAAGGAACATCCACAAAATGTGTAAAAACCAGAAAGGCAAGACAGGCCCTGGAGAAGAGGGAGCCTTGTTATGCTGAAGGGTGGGATGTAAATTGCCAACTGCCTCTCTGGAGGAGTACATAGTGTTCCCTAAAACAAGTAAACAACAGAGCTACAGAGCCAAGGGCACTTCCCGTCTAGGGAATATAGTTTGGGAAAACTGAAAATCAATAAGACAGAGCCACCCCAAAATTTAAGGCTGCACTGCTTACAAGGACCTCAACTTGGGTACACCTTAAATATCCCAGGAAATATAAAAATGGTTCAAAAAATTGTGGTACTTACGTACGATGGAATATCCCTCAGCCATGAAATCAATGTCATAAGACCAGTAGCAGCAAAATGGGTGGATTCAGGTACAATGATTCTAAGTGAAATAAGTCACAGAGAAAAAGAAACTTATCATAAGATATCACTTATGAAGATGCTGTAAACATGGCTATACTTGAACTGAGTTAGGAAAGAGAACAGTGTCTCACATTTAGAAAACACTCTTATGCCTGCTTAAGGGGGAAAGAGAGGTGGGGTGATGCATAAAACCAGAGTTTGATATAAGCATAGGTACCGTTCCATAAACCAACTATGGAATAGACAAGACCTACACCTTCCTCAGTGAAAGGGACTCAAAACCCCATATTTCCCGCAGAGGAATATATCTGACTAGTAAGAATCTTAAAACCTATGTATTGATATGTCTCCGTAAGGGAATCAAGTGTGTGTAGACTGGCATAAACATGGCAGCGAGAATCAGCTCAAACCCCCTATAAAAAGGAATTTCAAAAACAAAACAAAAAAACTGGGAAATTCTTTACAATTACTTCAGGGTCTCTGATGAACCCTTGAAAGACCCTATCTACAATGACAGCTGGATGTGGCATAATGAGGGACACTTGGGACTGAGAGGATTGGTGAGATTGGGTGAGCAAATGCAGACCCTTTAAAGCAGAAATGCCTGGAACCCATTCCATGGGTCCCAACTCTCCAGGTTGAAGGGAATATTACTACAGCTATAACATGTACGGGAAACCTAGAGAACGGACACACTGTGAATACGAAAGGTTTCTAAAACTCAACGAATAGTCCCTCTACTGGTGCTCCGGTTTGACTTTCCATCTGCTTTACTATCAACCTCCCAACTTGGAGAGACAGCCCTTTTTACCTCCTGGATCACACAGGTTGCCAAATTGGGAGAGGATGAAAGGGAAGAGGGAGAACCAATGAGAGAGTAGCTGATAGTCATTTGGACGGGCACATATCACTCTAATATCCCGGGAAGAAGAAGAATTAACCAAAGTCTCAGCCACCCACTGGGAACCAGTATAGGTCCTGAACCAAAATTTTGGACTTGCGGTCAGCTCACCAAAAGCGAGTTGAAAAATGGAGCTCAGGGGCACAGCAACTCACAAACTGGCCGAGTAATAAAGGACAACTCTCGTCCAAAAATCTGTTGAGGGAAGGCAACGAGGTGTACTTGAGAGCGAGGCAGAACAGCAGGAAACAGATTTCAAGAGGTACGTTGGAATCGCCTTTAAAGCACAGGAAGAGGGGCACAACTTCGACAATGATGCACTTGGCCAAAAAGGGCGTATGCGTTTTCTCCTGAGTATATTCAGGAGAAAACGCATACACCCATTTTGGCCAAGCAAGCAAGTGGGCAATGCAAATCTGCTCTACAAAGAAGTATCACTTCCCACCAATCAAAAGGGACATCCACAAAATGTGTAAAAACCAGAAAGGCAAGACAGGCCTTGGAGAACAGGGAGCCTTGTTATGCTGATGGGCGGGATGTAAATTCAGAACTGCCTCTCTGGAGGAGTGCATTGTGTTCCCTAAAACAAGTAAAGAACAGAGCTACAGAGCCAAGGGCACTTCCAGTCTAGGGAATATACCTTGGGGAAACTGAAAATCAAGAAGACAGAGCCACCCCAAAATTTAGAGCTGCACTGCTTACAAGGACCTCAACTTGGATACACTTTAAGTATCCCAGGAAATATAAAAATGGATCAAAAAATTGTGGTACTTACGTACGATGGAATATCCCTCAGCCATGAGATCAATGTCATAAGACCAGTAACAGCAAAATGGGTGGATTCAGGTACGATGATTCTAAGTGAAATAAGTCACAGAGAAAAAGAAACTTATCATAAGATATCACTTATGAAGATCCTGTAAACATGGCTACACTTGAACTGAGTTAGGAAAGAAGACATTGTCTCATATTAAGAAAACACTCTCATGCCTGCTTAAGGGGGAAGGAGAGGTGGGGTGATGCATAAAACCAGAGTTTTATATAAGCACAGGTACCGTTCCAAAAACCAACTATGGAATAGACAAGACCTACACCTTCCTCAGTGAAAGGGACTCAAAACCCCATATTTCCCGCAGAGGAATATATCTGACTAGTAAGAATCTTAAAACCTATGTATTGATATGTCTCCGTAAGGGAATCAAGGATGTCTAGATTGGCATAAACATGGCAGCCAGAATCAGCTCAAACCCACTATAAAAAGGAATTTCAAAAACAAAACAAAAAAACTGGGAAATTCTTTACAATTCCTTCAGGGTCTCTGATGAAACCTTGAATGACCCTATCTACAATGACAGCTGGATGTGGCATAAGGCTGGACACTTGGGACTGAGAGGATTGGTAAGATTGGGTGAGCAAATGCAGACCCTTTAACGCAATAATGCATGGCACCCATTCCATGGGTCCCAACACTCCAGGTTGAAGGGAATATTACTACAGCTATAACATGTACGGGAAACCTAGAGAACGGACACACTGTGAATACGAAAGGTTTCTAAAACTCAACGAATAGTCCCTCTCCTGGTGCTCCGGTTTGACTTACCATCTGCTTTACTATCAACCTCACAACTTGGAGAGACAGCCCCTTTAACCTCCTGGTTCGCACAGGTTGCCAAATTGGGAGAGGATGAAAGGGAAGAGGGAGAACCAATGAGAGAATAGCTGTTAGGCATTTGGACGGGCACATATCACTCTAATATCCCAGCAGGAAGAAGAATTAACCAAAGTCTCAGCACCCCACCGGGAACCAGCATAAATCCTGAACCAAAATTTTGGACTTGCGGTCAGCTCACAAAAAACGAGTTGATAAATGGAGCTCAAGGGCACATCAATTCACAAACTGGCCGAGTAATAAAGGACAACTATCGTCCAAAAATCTGTTAAAGGAAGGCAACGAGGCAGACTTGAAAGCGAGGCAGAATAGCAGGAAACAGATTTCAAGAGGTACGTTGGAATCGCCTTTAAAGCACAGGAAGAGGGGCACAACTTCGACAATGATGCACTTGGCCAAAAAGGGCGTATGCGTTTTCTCCTGAATATATTCAGGAGAAAACGCATACGCCCTTTTTGGCCAAGCAAGCAAGCGGGCAATGCAAATCTGCACTACAAAGAAGTATCACTTCCCAACGGTCAAAAGGGACATCCACAAAATGTGTAAACACCAGAAAGGCAAGACAGGCCCTGGAGAACAGGGAGCCTTGTTATGCTGATGGGGCGGATGTAACTTGCCAACTGCCTCTCTGGAGGAGTGCATTGTGTTCCCTAAAACAAGTAAAGAACAGAGCTACAGAGCCAAGGGCACTTCCAGTCTAGGGAATATACCTTGGGAAAACTGAAAATCAATAAGCCAGAGCCATCCCAAAATATAGGTCTGCACTGCTTACAAGGACCTCAACTTGGGTACACCTTAAATATCCCAGGAAATATAAAAATGGTTCAAAAATTTGTGGTACTTACGTACGATGGAATATCCCTCAGCCATGAAATCAATGTCATAAGACCAGTAGCAGCAAAATGGGTGGATTCAGGTACGATGATTCTAAGTGAAATAAGTCACAGAGAAAAAGAAACTTATCATAAGATATCACTTATGATGATCCTGTACACATGGCTACACTTGAACTGAGTTAGGAAAGAGAACAGTGTCTCACATTTAGAAAACACTCTTATGCCTGCTTAAGGGGGAAGGAGAGGTGGGGTGATGCATAAAACCAGAGTTTGATATAAGCACAGGTACCGTTCCAAAAACCAACTATGGAATAGACAAGACCTACACCTTCCTCAGTGAAAGGGACTCAAAACCCCATATTTCCCACAGAGGAATATATCTGACTAGTAAGAATCTTAAAACCTATGTATTGATATGTCTACGTAAGGGAATCAAGTGTGTCTAGACTGGCATAAACATGGCAGCGAGAATCAGCTCAAACCCATTATAAAAAGGAATTTCAAAAACAAAACAAAAAAACTGGGAAATTCTTTACAATTCCTTCAGGGTCTCTGATGAAACCTGGAATGACCCTATCTACAACGACAGCTGGATGTGGCATAAGGCTGGACACTTGGGACTGAGACGATTGGTGGGATTGGGTGAGCAAATGCAGACCCTTTAAAGCACAAATGCCTGGCACCCATTCCATGGGTCCCAACTCTCCAGGATGAAGGGAATATTACTACAGCTATAACATGTACGGGAAACCTAGAGAACGGACACACTGTGAATACGAAAGGTTTCTAAAACTCAACGAATAGTCCCTCTCCTGGTGCTCCGGTTTGACTTACCATCTGCTTTACTATCAACCTCACAACTTGGAGAGACAGCCCCTTTAACCTCCTGGTTCGCACAGGTTGCCAAATTGGGAGAGGATGAAAGGGAAGAGGGAGAACCAATGAGAGAATAGCTGTTAGGCATTTGGACGGGCACATATCACTCTAATATCCCAGCAGGAAGAAGAATTAACCAAAGTCTCAGCACCCCACCGGGAACCAGCATAAATCCTGAACCAAAATTTTGGACTTGCGGTCAGCTCACAAAAAACGAGTTGATAAATGGAGCTCAAGGGCACATCAATTCACAAACTGGCCGAGTAATAAAGGACAACTATCGTCCAAAAATCTGTTAAAGGAAGGCAACGAGGCAGACTTGAAAGCGAGGCAGAATAGCAGGAAACAGATTTCAAGAGGTACGTTGGAATCGCCTTTAAAGCACAGGAAGAGGGGCACAACTTCGACAATGATGCACTTGGCCAAAAAGGGCGTATGCGTTTTCTCCTGAATATATTCAGGAGAAAACGCATACGCCCTTTTTGGCCAAGCAAGCAAGCGGGCAATGCAAATCTGCACTACAAAGAAGTATCACTTCCCAACGGTCAAAAGGGACATCCACAAAATGTGTAAACACCAGAAAGGCAAGACAGGCCCTGGAGAACAGGGAGCCTTGTTATGCTGATGGGGCGGATGTAACTTGCCAACTGCCTCTCTGGAGGAGTGCATTGTGTTCCCTAAAACAAGTAAAGAACAGAGCTACAGAGCCAAGGGCACTTCCAGTCTAGGGAATATACCTTGGGAAAACTGAAAATCAATAAGCCAGAGCCATCCCAAAATATAGGTCTGCACTGCTTACAAGGACCTCAACTTGGGTACACCTTAAATATCCCAGGAAATATAAAAATGGTTCAAAAATTTGTGGTACTTACGTACGATGGAATATCCCTCAGCCATGAAATCAATGTCATAAGACCAGTAGCAGCAAAATGGGTGGATTCAGGTACGATGATTCTAAGTGAAATAAGTCACAGAGAAAAAGAAACTTATCATAAGATATCACTTATGATGATCCTGTACACATGGCTACACTTGAACTGAGTTAGGAAAGAGAACAGTGTCTCACATTTAGAAAACACTCTTATGCCTGCTTAAGGGGGAAGGAGAGGTGGGGTGATGCATAAAACCAGAGTTTGATATAAGCACAGGTACCGTTCCAAAAACCAACTATGGAATAGACAAGACCTACACCTTCCTCAGTGAAAGGGACTCAAAACCCCATATTTCCCACAGAGGAATATATCTGACTAGTAAGAATCTTAAAACCTATGTATTGATATGTCTACGTAAGGGAATCAAGTGTGTCTAGACTGGCATAAACATGGCAGCGAGAATCAGCTCAAACCCATTATAAAAAGGAATTTCAAAAACAAAACAAAAAAACTGGGAAATTCTTTACAATTCCTTCAGGGTCTCTGATGAAACCTGGAATGACCCTATCTACAACGACAGCTGGATGTGGCATAAGGCTGGACACTTGGGACTGAGACGATTGGTGGGATTGGGTGAGCAAATGCAGACCCTTTAAAGCACAAATGCCTGGCACCCATTCCATGGGTCCCAACTCTCCAGGATGAAGGGAATATTACTACAGCTATAACATGTACGGTAAACCTAGAGAACAGACACACTGTGAATACGAAAGGTTTCTAAAACTCAACGAATAGTCCCTCTCCTGGTGCTCCGGTTTGACTTTCAATCTGCTTTACTATCAATCTCCCAACTTGGAGAGACAGCCCCTTTAACCTCCTGGCTCGCACAGGTTGCCAATTTGGCAGAGGATGAAAGGGAAGAGGGAAAACCAATGAGAGAGTAGCTGTTAGGCATTAGGACGGGCACATATCACTCTAACTTCCCAGCAGGAAGAAGAATTAACCAAAGTCTCAGACCCCCACCGTGAACCAGCATAGGTCCTGAACCAAATTTTGCACTCCTGGTCAGCTCACAAAAAAACGAGTTGAAAAATGGAGCGCAAGGGCACAGCAATTCACAAACTTTCAGAGTAATAAAGGACAACTATCGTCCAAAAATCTGTAAAGGGAAGGCAACGAGGCGGACTTGAAAGCGAGGCAGAATAGCAGGAAACAGATTTCAAGAGGTACGTTGGAATCGCCTTTAAAGCACAGGAAGAGGGGCACAACTTCGACAATGATGCACTTGGCCAAAAAGGGCGTATGCATTTTCTCCTGAATATATTCAGGAGAAAACGCATACACCCTTTTTGGCCAAGCAAGCAAGTGGGCAATGCAAATCTGCACTACAAAGAAGTATCACTTCCCACCTGTCAAAAGGGACATCCACAAAATGTGTAAAAACCAGAATGGCAAGACAGGCCCTGGAGAACAGGAAGCCTTGTTATGCTGATGGGCGGGATGTAAACTGCCAACTGCCTCTCTGGAGGAGTGCACTGTGTTCCCTAAAACAAGTAAACAACAGAGCTACAGAGCCAAGGGCACGTCCAGTCTAGGGAATATACCTTGGGAAAACTGAAAATCAATAAGACAGAGCCACCCCAAAATTTAGGGCTGCACTGCTTTCAAGGACCTCAACTTGGGTACACCTTAAGTATCCCAGGAAATATAAATATGGTTCAAAAAATTGTGGTACTTACCTACGATGGAATATCCCTCAGCCATGAAATCAATGTCATAAGACCAGTAGCAGCAAAATGGGTGGATTCAGGTACGATGATTCTAAGTGAAATAAGTCACACAGAAAAAGAAACTTATCATAAGATATCACTTATGAAGATCCTGTAAACATGGCTACACTTGAACTGAGTTAGAAAAGAGAACAGAGTCTCACATTTAGGAAACACTCTTATGCCTGCTTAAGGGTGAAGGAGATGTGGGGTGATGCCTAAAACCAGAGTTTGATATAAGCACAGGCACTGCTCGAAAAACCAACTATGGAATAGACAAGAGCTACACCTTCCTCAGTGAAAGGGACTCAAAACCCCATATTTCCCACAGAGGAATATATCTGACTAGTAAGAATCTTAAAACCTATGTATTGATATGTCTCCATAAGGGAATCGAGTGTGTCTAGACTGGCATAAACATGGCAGCGGGAATTAGCTCAAACCCACTATAAAAAGGAATTTCAAAAACAAAACAAAAAAACTGGGAAATTCTTTACAATTCCTTCAGGGTCTCTGATGAAACCTGGAATGACCCTATCTACAACGACAGCTGGATGTGGCATAAGGCTGGACACTTGGGACTGAGACGATTGGTGGGATTGGGTGAGCAAATGCAGACCCTTTAAAGCACAAATGCCTGGCACCCATTCCATGGGTCCCAACTCTCCAGGATGAAGGGAATATTACTACAGCTATAACATGTACGGTAAACCTAGAGAACGGACACACTGTGAATACGAAAGGTTTCTAAAACTCAACGAATAGTCCCTCTCCTGGTGCTCCGGTTTGACTTTCAATCTGCTTTACTATCAATCTCCCAACTTGGAGAGACAGCCCCTTTAACCTCCTGGCTCGCACAGGTTGCCAATTTGGCAGAGGTGAAAGGGAAGAGGGAGAACCAATGAGAGAGTAGCTGTTAGGCATTAGGACGGGCACATATCACTCTAACTTCCCAGCAGGAAGAAGAATTAACCAAAGTCTCAGACCCCCACCGTGAACCAGCATAGGTCCTGAACCAAAATTTTGCACTCCTGGTCAGCTCACAAAAAAACGAGTTGTAAAATGGAGCGCAAGGGCACAGCAATTCACAAACTGGCAGAGTAATAAAGGACAACTATCGTCCAAAAATCTGTAAAGGGTAGGCAACGAGGCGGACTTGAAAGCGAGGCAGAATACCAGGAAACAGATTTCAAGAGGTACGTTGGAATCGCCTTTAAAGCACAGGAAGAGGGGCACAACTTCGACAATGATGCACTTGGCCAAAAAGGGCGTATGCGTTTTCTGCTGAATATATTCAGGAGAAAACGCATACGCCCTTTTTGGCCAAGCAAGCAAGCGGGCAATGCAAATCTGCACTACAAAGAAGTATCACTTCCCACCGGTCAAAAGGGACATCCACAAAATGTGTAAACACCAGAAAGGCAAGACAGGCCCTGGAGAACAGGGAGCCTTGTTATGCTGATGGGGCGGATGTAACTTGCCAACTGCCTCTCTGGAGGATTGCATTGTGATCCCTAAAACAAGTAAAGAACAGAGCTACAGAGCCAAGGGCACTTCCAGTCTAGGGAATATACCTTGGGAAAACTGAAAATCAATAAGCCAGAGCCACCCCAAACTATAGGTCTGCACTGCTTACAAGGACCTCAACTTGGGTACACCTTAAATATCCCAGGAAATATAAAAATGGTTCAAAAAATTGTGGTACCTACGTACGATGGAATATCCCTCAGCCATGAAATCAATGTCATAAGACCAGTAGCAGCGAAATGGGTGGATTCAGGTACGATGATTCTAAGTGAAATAAGTCACACAGAAAAAGAAACTTATCATAAGATATCACTTATGATGATCCTGTACACATGGCTACACTTGAACTGAGTTAGGAAAGAGAACAGTGTCTCACATTTAGAAAACATTCTTATGCCTGCTTAAGGGGGAAAGAGAGGTGGGGTGATGCATAAAACCAGAGTTTGATATAAGCACAGGTACCGCTCCAAAAACCAACTATGGAATAGACAAGACCTACACCTTCCTCAGTGAAAGGGTCTGAAAACACCATATTTCCCGCAGTTGAATATATCTGACTAGTAAGAATCTTAAAACCTATGTATTGATATGTCTCTGTAAGGGAATCAAGTGTGTCTAGACTGGCATAAACATGGCAGCGAGAATCAGCTCAAACCCACGATAAAAAGGAATTTCAAAAACAAAAGAAAAAAACTGGGAAATTCTTTACAATTCCTTCAGGGTCTCTGATGAAACCTGGAATGACCCTATCTACAACGACAGCTGGATGTGGCATAAGGCTGGACACTTGGGACTGACAGGATTGGTGAGATTGGGTGAGCAAATGCAGACCCTTTAAAGTAATAATGCATGGCACCCATTCCATGAGTCCCAACTCTCCAGGTTGAAGGGAATATTACTACAGCTATAACATGTACGGGAAACCTAGAGAACGGACACACTGTGAATACGAAAGGTTTCTAAAACTCAACGAATAGTCCCACTCCTGGTGCTCCGGTTTGACTTTCCACCTGCTTTACTATCAATCTCCCAACATGGAGAGACAGCCCCTTTAAACTCCTGGTTCGCACAGGTTGCCAATTTGGCAGAGGATGAAAGGGAAGAGGGAGAACCAATGAGAGAGTAGCTGTTAGGCATTTGGACGGGCACATATCACTGTAATTTCCCGGCAGGAAGAAGAATTAACCAAAGTCTCAGCCCCCCAACGGAAACCAGCATAGGTCCTGAACCAAAATTTTCGACTTGCGGTCAGCTCACAAAAAACGAGTTGAAAAATAGAGCTCAGGGGCACAGCAATTCACAAACTGGCCGATTAATAAAGGACAACTATCGTCCAAAAATCTGTTGAGGGAAGGCAACGAGGCGGACTTGAAAGCGAGCCAGAATAGCAGGAAACAGATTTCAAGAGGTACGTTGGAATCGCCTTTAAAGCACAGGAAGAGGGGCACAACATCGACAATGATGCACTTGGCCAAAAAGGGCGTATGCGTTTTCTCCTGAATATATTCAGGAGAAAATGCATACGCCCTTTTTTGCCAAGCAAGCAAGCGGGCAATGTAAATCTGCACTACACAGAAGTATCACTTCCCTCCGGTCAAAAGGAACATCCACAAAATGTGTAAAAACCAGAAAGGCAAGACAGGCCCTGGAGAAGAGGGAGCCTTGTTATGCTGAAGGGTGGGATGTAAATTGCCAACTGCTCTCTGGAGGAGTACATAGTGTTCCCTAAAACAAGTAAACAACAGAGCTACAGAGCCAAGGGCACTTCCCGTCTAGGGAATATACTTTGGGAAAACTGAAAATCAATAAGACAGAGCCACCCCAAAATTTAAGGCTGCACTGCTTACAAGGACCTCAACTTGGGTACACCTTAAATATCCCAGGAAATATAAAAATGGTTCAAAAAATTGTGGTACTTACGTACGATGGAATATCCCTCAGCCATGAAATCAATGTCATAAGACCAGTAGCAGCAAAATGGGTGGATTCAGGTACGATGATTCTAAGTGAAATAAGTCACAGAGAAAAAGAAACTTATCATAAGATATCACTTATGAAGATCCTGTAAACATGGCTATACTTGAAATGAGTTAGGAAAGAGAACAGTGTCTCACATTTAGAAAACACTCTTATGCCTGCTTAAGGGGGAAAGAGAGGTGGCGTGATGCATAAAACCAGAGTTTGATATAAGCACAGGTACCGTTCCAAAAACCAACTATGGAATAGACAAGACCTACACCTTCCTCAGTGAAAGGGACTCAAAACCCCATATTTCCCGCAGAGGAATATATCTGACTAGTAAGAATCTTAAAACCTATGTATTGATATGTCTCCATAAGGGAATCAAGTGTGTCTAGACTGGCATAAACATGGCAGCGAGAATCAGCTCAAACCCCCTATAAAAAGGAATTTCAAAAACAAAACAAAAAAACTGGGAAATTCTTTACAATTACTTCAGGGTCTCTGATGAACCCTTGAAAGACCCTATCTACAATGACAGCTGGATGTGGCATAATGAGGGACACTTGGGACTGAGAGGATTGGTGAGATTGGGTGAGCAAATGCAGACCCTTTAAAGCAGAAATGCCTGGAACCCATTCCATGGGTCCCAACTCTCCAGGTTGAAGGGAATATTACTACAGCTATAACATGTACGGGAAACCTAGAGAACGGACACACTGTGAATACGAAAGGTTTCTAAAACTCAACGAATAGTCCCTCTACTGGTGCTCCGGTTTGACTTTCCATCTGCTTTACTATCAACCTCCCAACTTGGAGAGACAGCCCTTTTTACCTCCTGGATCACACAGGTTGCCAAATTGGGAGAGGATGAAAGGGAAGAGGGAGAACCAATGAGAGAGTAGCTGATAGTCATTTGGACGGGCACATATCACTCTAATATCCCGGGAAGAAGAAGAATTAACCAAAGTCTCAGCCACCCACTGGGAACCAGTATAGGTCCTGAACCAAAATTTTGGACTTGCGGTCAGCTCACCAAAAGCGAGTTGAAAAATGGAGCTCAGGGGCACAGCAACTCACAAACTGGCCGAGTAATAAAGGACAACTCTCGTCCAAAAATCTGTTGAGGGAAGGCAACGAGGTGTACTTGAGAGTGAGGCAGAACAGCAGGAAACAGATTTCAAGAGGTACGTTGGAATCGCATTTAAAGCACAGGAAGAGGGGCACAACTTCGACAATGATGCACTTGGCCAAAAAGGGCGTATGCGTTTTCTCCTGAATATATTCAGGAGAAAACGCATACGCCCATTTTGGCCAAGCAAGCAAGCGGGCAATGCAAATCTGCACTACAAAGAAGTATCACTTCCCACCAATCAAAAGGGACATCCACAAAATGTGTAAAAACCAGAAAGGCAAGACAGGCCTTGGAGAACAGGGAGCCTTGTTATGCTGATGGGCGGGATGTAAATTCAGAACTGCCTCTCTGGAGGAGTGCATTGTGTTCCCTAAAACAAGTAAAGAACAGAGCTACAGAGGCAAGGGCACTTCCAGTCTAGGGAATATACCTTGGGGAAACTGAAAATCAAGAAGACAGAGCCACCCCAAAATTTAGAGCTTCACTGCTTACAAGGACCTCAACTTGGATACACTTTAAGTATCCCAGGAAATATAAAAATGGTTCAAAAAATTGTGGTACTTACGTACGATGGAATATCCCTCAGCCATGAGATCAATGTCATAAGACCAGTAACAGCAAAATGGGTGCATTCAGGTACGATGATTCTAAGTGAAATAAGTCACACAGAAAAAGAAACTTATCATAAGATATCACTTATGAAGATCCTGTAAACATGGCTACACTTGAACTGAGTTAGGAAAGAAGACATTGTCTCATATTAAGAAAACACTCTCATGCCTGCTTAAGGGGGAAGGAGAGGTGGGGTGATGCATAAAACCAGAGTTTTATATAAGCACAGGTACCGTTCCAAAAACCAACTATGGAATAGACAAGACCTACACCTTCCTCAGTGAAAGGGACTCAAAACCCCATATTTCCCACAGAGGAATATATCTGACTAGTAAGAATCTTAAAACCTATGTATTGATATGTCTACGTAAGGGAATCAAGTGTGTCTAGACTGGCATAAACATGGCAGCGAGAATCAGCTCAAACCCATTATAAAAAGGAATTTCAAAAACAAAACAAAAAAACTGGGAAATTCTTTACAATTCCTTCAGGGTCTCTGATGAAACCTGGAATGACCCTATCTAGAATGACAGCTGGATGTGGCATAAGGCTGGACACTTGGGACTGAGAGGATTGGTGAGATTGGGTGAGCAAATGCAGACCCTTTAAAGCACAAATGCCTGGCACCCATTCCATGGGTCCCAACTCTCCAGGTTGAAGGGAATATTACTACAGCTCTAACATGTACGGGAAATCTAGAGAACGGACACACTGTGAATACGAAAGGTTTCTAAAACTCAACGAATAGTCCCTCTCCTGGTGCTCCGGTTTGAATTTCCATCTGCTTTACTATCAACCTCCCAACTTGGAGAGACAGCCCCTTTAACCTCCTGGTTCGCACAGGTTTCCAATTTGGCAGGGGATGAAAGGGAAGAGGGAGAACCAATGAGAGAGTAGCTGTTAGGCATATGGACGGGCACATATCACTGTAATTTCCCGGCAGGAAGAAAAATTAACCAAAGTCTCAGCCACCCACCGGGAACCACCATAGGTCCCGAACCAAAATTTTGGACATGCGGTCAGCTCACAAAAAACGAGTTGAAAAATGGAGCTTAGGGGCACAGCAATTCACAAACTGGCCGAGTAATAAAGGAAAACTATCGTCAAAAATCTGTTGAGGGAAGGCAGCGAGGTAGACTTGAAAGCGAGGCACAATAGCAGGAAACAGATATCAAGAGGTAC
This sequence comes from Hyperoodon ampullatus, assembly GCF_949752795.1. NCBI lineage: Eukaryota > Metazoa > Chordata > Mammalia > Artiodactyla > Ziphiidae > Hyperoodon > Hyperoodon ampullatus. The sequence goes on from NW_027640550.1 coordinate 115,324, forward strand.
GTTGGAATCGCCTTTAAAGCACAGGAAGAGGGGCACAACTTCGACAATGATGCACTTGGCCTAAAAGGGCGTATGCTTTTTCTCCTGAATATATTCAGGAGAAAACGCATACGCCCTTTTTGGCCAAGCAAGCAAGCGGGCAATGCAAATCTGCACTACAAAGAAGTATCACTTCCCACCGGTCAAAAGGGACATCCACAAAATGTGTAAAAACCAGAAAGGCAAGACAGGCCCTGGAGAACAGGGAGCCTTGTTATGCTGATGGGCGGGATGTAAATTGCCAACTGCCTCACTGGAGGAGTGCATTGTGTTCCCTAAAACAAGTAAACAACAGAGCTACAGAGCCAAGGGCACTTCCAGTCTAGGGAATATACCTTGGGAAAACTGAAAATCAATAAGACAGAGCCACCCCAAAATTTAGGGCTGCACTGCTTACAAGGACCTCAACTTGGGTACACCTTAAATATCCCAGGAAATATAAAAATGGTTCAAAAAATTGTGGTACTTACATACGATGGAATATCCCTCAGCGGTGAAATCAATGTCATAAGACAAGTAGCAGCAAAATGGGTGGATTCAGGTACGATGATTCTAAGTGAAATAAGTCACACAGAAAAAGAAACTTATCATAAGATATCACTTATGAAGATCCTGTAAACATGGTTACACTTGAACTGAGTTAGGAAAGAGAACAGAGTCTCACATTTAGGAAACACTCTTATGCCTGCTTAAGGGTGAAGGAGAGGTGGGGTGATGCATAAAACCAGAGTTTGATATAAGCACAGGTACCGTTCCAAAAACCAACTATGGAATAGAAAAGACCTACACCTTTCTCAGTGAAAGGGACTCAAAACCCCATAGTTCCCGCAGAGGAATATATCTGACTAGTAAGAATGTTAAAACCTATGTATTGATATGTCTCCGTAGGGGAATCAAGTGTGTCTAGACTGGCATAAACATGGCAGCGAGAATCAGCTCAAACCCACTATAAAAAGGAATTTCAAAAACAAAACAAAAAGACTGGGAAATTCTTTACAATTCCTTCAGGGTCTCTGATGAAACCTGGAATGACCCTATGTACAACGACAGCTGGATGTGGCATAAGGCTGGACACTTGGGTCTAAGAGGATTTGTGAGATTGGTTGAGAAAATGCAGACCCTTTAAATCACAAATGCCTGGCACACATTCCATGGGTCACAACTCTCCAGGTTGAAGGGAATATTACTACAGTTATAACATGTACGGGAAACCTAGAGAACGGACACACTGTGAATACGAAAGGTTTCTAAAACTCAACGAATAGTCCCTCGCCTGGTGCTCCAGTTTGACTTTCCATCTGCTTTACTATCAACCTCCCAACTTGGAGAGACAGCCCCTTTAACCTCCTGGTTCGCACAGGTTGCCAATTTGGCAGAGGATGAAAGGGAAGAGGGAGAACCAATGAGAGAGTAGCTGTTGGGCATTTGGACGGGCACATATCACTGTAATTTCTCGGCAGGAAGAAGAATTAACCGAAGTCTCAGCCACCCACCGGGAACCAGTATAGGTCCTGAACCAAAATTTTGGACTTGCGGTCAGCTCACCAAAAACGAGTTGAAAAATGGAGCTCAGGGGCACAACAATTCACAAACTGGCCGAGTAATAAAGGACAACTATCGTCCAAAAATCTGTTGAGGGAAGGCAACGAGGCGGACTTGAAAGCGAGGCAGAATAGCAGGAAACAGATTTCAAGAGGTACGTTGGAATCGCCTTTAAAGCACAGGAAGAGGGGCACAACTTCGACAATGATGCACTTGGCCAAAAAGTGCGTATGCGTTTTCTCCTGAATATATTCAGGAGAAAACGCATACGCCCTTTTTGCCCAAGCAAGCAAGCGGGCAATGCAAATCTGCACTACAAAGAAGTATCACTTCCCACCGGTCAAAAGGGACATCCACAAAATGTGTAAAAACCAGAAATGCAAGACAGGCCCTGGAGAACAGGGAGCCTTGTTATGCTGATGGGCGGGATGTAAATTGCCAACTGCCTCTCTGGAGGAGTGCATTGTGTTCCCTAAAACAAGTAAACAACAGAGCTACAGAGCCAAGGGAACTTCCAGTCTAGGGAATATACCTTGGGAAAACTGAAAATCAATAAGACAGAGCCACCCCAAAATTTAGGGCTGCACTGCTTACAAGGACCTCAACTTGGGTACACCTTAAATATCCCAGGAAATATAAAAATGGTTCAAAAAGTTGTGGTAATTACGTACGATGGAATATCCCTCAGCCATGAAATGAATGACATAAGACCAGTAGCAGCAAAATGGGTGGATTCAGGTACGATGATTCTAAGTGAAATAAGGTACACAGAAAAAGAAACTTATCATAAGATTTCACTTATGAAGATCCTGTAAACATGGCTACACTTGAACTGAGTTAGGAAAGAGAACAGTGTCTCACATTTAGAAAACATTCTTATGCCTTCTTAAGGGGGAAAGAGAGGTGGGGTGATGCATAAAACCAGAGTTTGATATAAGCACAGGTACCGCTCCAAAAACTAACTATGGAATAGACAAGATCTACACCTTCCTCAGTGAAAGGGTCTGAAAACACCATATTTCCCGCAGAGGAATATATCTGACTAGTAAGAATCTTAAAACCTATGTATTGATATGTCTCTGTAAGGGAATCAAGTGTGTCTAGACTGGCATAAACATGGCAGCGAGAATCAGCTCAAACCCACGATAAAAAGGAATTTCAAAAACAAAACAAAAAAACTGGGAAATTCTTTACAATTCCTTCAGGGTCTCTGATGAAACCTGGAATGACCCTATCTACAACGACAGCTGGATGTGGCATAAGGCTGGACACTTGGGACTGACAGGATTGGTGAGATTGGGTGAGCAAATGCAGACCCTTTAAAGTAATAATGCATGGCACCCATTCCATGAGTCCCAACTCTCCAGGTTGAAGGGAATATTACTACAGCTATAACATGTACGGGAAACCTAGAGAACGGACACACTGTGAATACGAAAGGTTTCTAAAACTCAACGAATAGTCCCACTCCTGGTGCTCCGGTTTGACTTTCCACCTGCTTTACTATCAATCTCCCAACATGGAGAGACAGCCCCTTTAACCTCCTGGTTCGCACAGGTTGCCAATTTGGCAGAGGATGAAAGGGAAGAGGGAGAACCAATGAGAGAGTAGCTGTTAGGCATTTGGACGGGCACATATCACTGTAATTTCCCGGCAGGAAGAAGAATTAACCAAAGTCTCAGCCCCCCACCGGAAACCAGCATAGGTCCTGAACCAAAATTTTGGACTTGCGGTCAGCTCACCAAAAACGAGTTGAAAAATAGAGCTCAGGGGCACAGCAATTCACAAACTGGCCGAGTAATAAAGGACAACTATCGTCCAAAAATCTGTTGAGGGAAGGCAACGAGGCGGACTTGAAAGCGAGGCAGAATAGCAGGAAACAGATTTCAAGAGGTACGTTGGAATCGCCTTTAAAGCACAGGAAGAGGGACACAACTTCGACAATGATGCACTTGGCCAAAAAGGGCGTATGCGTTTTCTCCTGAATATATTCAGGAGAAAACGCATACGCCCTTTTTGGCCAAGCAAGCAAGCGGGCAATGCAAATCTGCACTACAAAGAAGTATCACTTCCCTCCTGTCAAAAGGGACATCCACAAAATGTGTAAAAACCAGAAAGGCAAGACAGGCCCTGGAGAAGAGGGAGCCTTGTTATGCTGAAGGGTGGGATGTAAATTGCCAACTGCCTCTCTGGAGGAGTACATAGTGTTCCCTAAAACAAGTAAACAACAGAGCTACAGAGCCAAGGGCACTTCCCGTCTAGGGAATATACTTTGGGAAAACTGAAAATCAATAAGACAGAGCCACCCCAAAATTTAAGCCTGCACTGCTTACAAGGACCTCAACTTGGGTACACCTTAAATATCCCAGGAAATATAAAAATGGTTCAAAAAATTGTGGTACTTACGTACGATGGAATATCCCTCAGCCATGAAATCAATGTCATAAGACCAGTAGCAGCAAAATGGGTGGATTCAGGTACGATGATTCTAAGTGAAATAAGTCACACAGAAAAAGAAACTTATCATAAGATATCACTTATGAAGATGCTGTAAACATGGCTATACTTGAAATGAGTTAGGAAAGAGAACAGTGTCTCACATTTAGAAAACACTCTTATGCCTGCTTAAGGGGGAAAGAGAGGTGGGGTGATGCATAAAACCAGAGTTTGATATAAGGACAGGTACCGTTCCAAAAACCAACTATGGAATAGACAAGACCTACACCTTCCTCAGTGAAAGGGACTCAAAACCCCATATTTCCCGCAGAGGAATATATCTGACTAGTAAGAATCTTAAAACCTATGTATTGATATGTCTCCGTAAGGGAATCAAGTGTGTCTAGACTGGCATAAACATGGCAGCGAGAATCAGCTCAAACCCACTATAAAAAGGAATTTCAAAAACAAAACAAAAAAACTGGGAAATTCTTTACAAATCCTTCAGAGTATCTGATGAAAACTGGAATGACCCTATCTACAACGATAGCTGGATGTGGCATAAGGCTGGACACTTGGGACTGAGAGGATTGGTGAGATTGGGTGAGCAAATGCAGACCCTTTAAAGCAATAATGCATGGCACCCATTCCATGGGTCCCAACTCTCCAGGTTGAAGGGAATATTACTTACTACAGTTATAACATGTACGGGAAACCTAGAGAACGGACACACTGTGAATACGAAAGGTTTCTAAAACTCAACGAATAGTCCCTCGCCTGGTGCTCCAGTTTGACTTTCCAACTGCTTTACTATCAACCTCCCAACTTGGAGAGACAGCCCCTTTAACCTCCTGGTTCGCACAGGTTGCCAATTTGGCAGAGGATGAAAGGGAAGAGGGAGAACCAATGAGAGAGTAGCTGTTGGGAATTTGGACGGGCACCTATCACTGTAATTTCCCGGCAGGAAGAAGAATTAACCAAAGTCTCGGCCACCCACCGGGAACCAGTATAGGTCCCGAACCAAAATTTTGGACTTGCGGTCAGCTCACCAAAAACGAGTTGAAAAATGGAGCTCAGGGGCACAACAATTCACAAACTGGCCGAGTAATAAAGGACAACTATCGTCCAAAAATCTGTTGAGGGAAGGCAACGAGGCGGACTTGAAAGCGAGCCAGAATAGCAGGAAACAGATTTCAAGAGGTACGTTGGAATCGCCTTTAAAGCACAGGAAGAGGGGCACAACTTCGACAATGATGCACTTGGCCAAAAAGTGCGTATGCGTTTTCTCCTGAATATATTCAGGAGAAAACGCATACGCCCTTTTTGGCCAAGCAAGCAAGCGGGCAATGCAAATCTGCACTACAAAGAAGTATCACTTCCCACCGGTCAAAAGGGACATCCACAAAATGTGTAAAAACCAGAAAGGCAAGACAGGCCCTGGAGAACAGGGAGCCTTGTTATGCTGATGGGCGGGATGTAAATTGCCAACTGCCTCTCTGGAGGAGTGCATTGTGTTCCCTAAAACAAGTAAACAACAGAGCTACAGAGCCAAGGGAACTTCCAGTCTAGGGAATATACCTTGGGAAAACTGAAAATCAATAAGACAGAGCCACCCCAAAATTTAGGGCTGCACTGCTTACAAGGACCTCAACTTGGGTACACCTTAAATATCCCAGGAAATATAAAAATGGTTCAAAAAGTTGTTGTACTTACGTACGATGGAATATCCCTCAGCCATGAAATCAATGACATAAGACCAGTAGCAGCAAAATGGGTGGATTCAGGTACGATGATTCTAAGTGAAATAAGGTACACAGAAAAAGAAACTTATCATAAGATTTCACTTATGAAGATCCTGTAAACATGGCTACACTTGAACTGAGTTAGGAAAGAGAACAGTGTCTCACATTTAGAAAACATTCTTATGCCTGCTTAAGGGGGAAAGAGAGGTGGGGTGATGCATAAAACCAGAGTTTGATATAAGCACAGGTACCGCTCCAAAAACCAACTATGGAATAGACAAACCTACACCTTCCTCAGTGAAAGGGTCTGAAAACACCATATTTCCCGCAGAGGAATATATCTGACTAGTAAGAATCTTAAAACCTATGTATTGATATGTCTCTCTAAGGGAATCAAGTGTGTCTAGACTGGCATAAACATGGCAGCGAGAATCAGCTCAAACCCACGATAAAAAGGAATTTCAAAAACAAAACAAAAAAACTGGGAAATTCTTTACAATTCCTTCAGGGTCTCTGATGAAAGCTGGAATGACCCTATCTACAACGACAGCTGGATGTGGCATAAGGCTGGACACTTGGGACTGACAGGATTGGTGAGATTGGGTGAGCAAATGCAGACCCTTTAAAGTAATAATGCATGGCACCCATTCCATGAGTCCCAACTCTCCAGGTTGAAGGGAATATTACTACAGCTATAACATGTACGGGAAACCTAGAGAACGGACACACTGTGAATACAAAAGGTTTCTAAAACTCAACGAATAGTCCCACTCCTGGTGCTCCGGTTTGACTTTCCACCTGCTTTACTATCAATCTCCCAACATGGAGAGACAGCCCCTTTAACCTCCTGGTTCGCAAAGGTTGCCAATTTGGCAGAGGATGAAAGGGAAGAGGGAGAACCAATGAGAGAGTAGCTGTTAGGCATTTGGACGGGCACATATCACTGTAATTTCCCGGCAGGAAGAAGAATTAACCAAAGTCTCAGCCCCCCACCGGAAACCAGCATAGGTCCTGAACCAAAATTTTCGACTTGCGGTCAGCTCACCAAAAACGAGTTGAAAAATAGAGCTCAGGGGCACAGCAATTCACAAACTGGCTGAGTAATAAAGGACAACTATCGTCCAAAAATCTGTTGAGGGAAGGCAACGAGGCGGACTTGAAAGCGAGGCAGAATAGCAGGAAACAGATTTCAAGAGGTACGTTGGAATCGCCTTTAAAGCACAGGAAGAGGGGCACAACTTCGACAATGATGCACTTGGCCAAAAAGGGCGTATGCGTTTTCTCCTGAATATATTCAGGAGAAAACGCATACGCCCTTTTTGGCCAAGCAAGCAAGCGGGCAATGCAAATCTGCACTACAAAGAAGTATCACTTCCCTCCGGTCAAAAGGGACATCCACAAAATGTGTAAAAACCAGAAAGGCAAGACAGGCCCTGGAGAAGAGGGAGCCTTGTTATGCTGAAGGGTGGGATGTAAATTGCCAACTGCCTCTCTGGAGGAGTACATAGTGTTCCCTAAAACAAGTAAACAACAGAGCTACAGAGCCAAGGGCACTTCCCGTCTAGGGAATATACTTTGGGAAAACTGAAAATCAATAAGACAGAGCCACCCCAAAATTTAAGGCTGCACTGCTTACAAGGACCTCAACTTGGGTACACCTTAAATATCCCAGGAAATATAAAAATGGTTCAAAAAATTGTGGTACTTACCTACGAAGGAATATCCCTCAGCCATGAAATCAATGTCATAAGACCAGTAGCAGCAAAATGGGTAGATTCAGGTACGATGATTCTAAGTGAAATAAGTCACACAGAAAAAGAAACTTATCATAAGATATCACTTATGAAGATGCTGTAAACATGGCTATACTTGAAATGAGTTAGGAAAGAGAACAGTGTCTCACATTTAGAAAACACTCTTATGCCTGCTTAAGGGGGAAAGAGAGGTGGGGTGATGCATAAAACCAGAGTTTGATATAAGGACAGGTACCGTTCCAAAAACCAACTATGGAATAGACAAGACCTACACCTTCCTCAGTGAAAGGGACTCAAAACCCCATATTTCCCGCAGAGGAATATATCTGACTAGTAAGAATCTTAAGACCTATGTATTGATATGTCTCCGTAAGGGAATCAAGTGTGTCTAGACTGGCATAAACATGGCAGCGAGAATCAGCTCAAACCCACTATAAAAAGGAATTTCAAAAACAAAACAAAAAAACTGGGAAATTCTTTACAAATCCTTCAGAGTATCTGATGAAAACTGGAATGACCCTATCTACAACGATAGCTGGATGTGGCATAAGGCTGGACACTTGGGACTGAGAGGATTGGTGAGATTGGGTGAGCAAATGCAGACCCTTTAAAGCAATAATGCATGGCACCCATTCCATGGGTCCCAACTCTCCAGGTTGAAGGGAATATTACTACAGTTATAACATGTACGGGAAACCTAGAGCACGGACACACTGTGAATACGAAAGGTTTCTAAAACTCAACGAATAGTCCCTCGCCTGGTGCTCCAGTTTGACTTTCCATCTGCTTTACTATCAACCTCCCAACTTGGAGAGACAGCCCCTTTAACCTCCTGGTTCGCACAGGTTGCCAATTTGGCAGAGGATGAAAGGGAAGAGGGAGAACCAATGAGAGAGTAGCTGTTGGGCATTTGAACGGGCACATATCACTGTAATTTCCCGGCAGGAAGAAGAATTAACCAAAGTCTCAGCCACCCACCGGGAACCAGTATAGGTCCTGAACCAAAATTTTGGACTTGCGGTCAGCTCACCAAAAACGAGTTGAAAAATGGAGCTCAGGGGCACAGCAATTCACAAACTGGCCGAGTAATAAAGGACAACTATCGTCCAAAAATCTGTTGAGGGAAGGCAACGAGGCGGACTTGAAAGAAGCCAGAATAGCAGGAAACAGATTTCAAGAGGTACGTTGGAATCGCCTTTAAAGCACAGGAAGAGGGGCACAACTTCGACAATGATGCACTTGGCCAAAAAGGGCATATGCGTTTTCTCCTGAATATATTCAGGAGAAAACGCATACGCCCTTTTTGGCCAAGCAAGCAAGCGGGCAATGCAAATATGCACTACAAAGAAGTATCACTTCCCACCGGTCAAAAGGGACATCCACAAAATGTGTAAAAACCAGAAAGGCAAGACAGGCCCTGGAGAACAGGGAGCCTTGTTATGCTGATGGGCGGGATGTAAATTGCCAACTGCCTCTCTGGAGGAGTGCATTGTGTTCCCTAAAACAAGTAAACAACAGAGCTACAGAGCCAAGGGAACTTCCAGTCTAGGGAATATACCTTGGGAAAACTGAAAATCAATAAGACAGAGCCACCCCAAAATTTAGGGCTGCACTGCTTACAAGGACCTCAACTTGGGTACACCTTAAATATCCCAGGAAATATAAAAATGGTTCAAAAAGTTGTGGTACTTACGTACGATGGAATATCCCTCAGCCATGAAATCAATGACATAAGACCAGTAGCAGCAAAATGGGTGGATTCAGGTACGATGATTCTAAGTGAAATAAGGTACACAGAAAAAGAAACTTATCATAAGATTTCACTTATGAAGATCCTGTAAACATGGCTACACTTGAACTGAGTTAGGAAAGAGAACAGTGTCTCATATTTAGAAAACATTCTTATGCCTGCTTAAGGGGGAAAGAGAGGTGGGGAGATGCATAAAACCAGAGTTTGATATAAGCACAGGTACCGCTCCAAAAACCAACTATGGAATAGACAAGACCTACACCTTCCTCAGTGAAAGGGTCTGAAAACACCATATTTCCCGCAGAGGAATATATCTGACTAGTAAGAATCTTAAAACCTATGTATTGATATGTCTCTGTAAGGGAATCAAGTGTGTCTAGACTGGCATAAACATGGCAGCGAGAATCAGCTCAAACCCACGATAAAAAGGAATTTCAAAAACAAAAGAAAAAAACTGGGAAATTCTTTACAATTCCTTCAGGGTCTCTGATGAAACCTGGAATGACCCTATCTACAACAACAGCTGGATGTGGCATAAGGCTGGACACTTGGGACTGACAGGATTGGTGAGATTGGGTGAGCAAATGCAGACCCTTTAAAGTAATAATGCATGGCACCCATTTCATGAGTCCCAACTCTCCAGGTTGAAGGGAATATTACTACAGCTATAACATGTACGGGAAACCTAGAGAACGGACACACTGTGAATACGAAAGGTTTTTAAAACTCAACGAATAGTCCCACTCCTGGTGCTCCGGTTTGACTTTCCACCTGCTTTACTATCAATCTCCCAACATGGAGAGACAGCCCCTTTAACCTCCTGGTTCGCACAGGTTGCCAATTTGGCAGAGGATGAAAGGGAAGAGGGAGAACCAATGAGAGAGTAGCTGTTAGGCATTTGGACGGGCACATATCACTGTAATTTCCCGGCAGGAAGAAGAATTAACCAAAGTCTCAGCCCCCCACCGGAAACCAGCATAGGTCCTGAACCAAAATTTTGGACTTGCGGTCAGCTCACCAAAAACGAGTTGAAAAATAGAGCTCAGGGGCAGAGCAATTCACAAACTGGCCGAGTAATAAAGGACAACTATCGTCCAAAAATCTGTTGAGGGAAGGCAACGAGGCGGACTTGAAAGCGAGGCAGAATAGCAGGAAACAGATTTCAAGAGGTACGTTGGAATCGCCTTTAAAGCACAGGAAGAGGGGCACAACTTCGACAATGATGCACTTGGCCAAAAAGGGCGTATGCGTTTTCTCCTGAATATATTCAGGAGAAAACGCATACGCCCTTTTTGGCCAAGCAAGCAAGCGGGCAATGCAAATCTGCACTACAAAGAAGTATCACTTCCCTCCGGTCAAAAGGGACATCCACAAAATGTGTAAAAACCAGAAAGGCAAGACAGGCCCTGGAGAAGAGGGAGCCTTGTTATGCTGAAGGGTGGGATGTAAATTGCCAACTGCCTCTCTGGAGGAGTACATAGTGTTCCCTAAAACAAGTAAACAACAGAGCTACAGAGCCAAGGGCACTTCCCGTCTAGGGAATATACTTTGGGAAAACTGAAAATCAATAAGACAGAGCCACCCCAAAATTTAAGGCTGCACTGCTTACAAGGACCTCAACTTGGGTACACCTTAAATATCCCAGGAAATATAAAAATGGTTCAAAAAATTGTGGTACTTATGTACGATGGAATATCCCTCAGCCATGAAATCAATGTCATAAGACCAGTAGCAGCAAAATGGGTGGATTCAGGTACGATGATTCTAAGTGAAATAAGTCACACAGAAAAAGAAACTTATCATAAGATATCACTTATGAAGATGCTGTAAACATGGCTATACTTGAAATGAGTTAGGAAAGAGAACAGTGTCTCACATTTAGAAAACACTCTTATGCCTGCTTAAGGGGGAAAGAGAGGTGGGGTGATGCATAAAACCAGAGTTTGATATAAGGACAGGTACCGTTCCAAAAACCAACTTTGGAATAGACAAGACCTACACCTTCCTCATTGAAAGGGACTCAAAACCCCATATTTCCCGCAGAGGAATATATCTGACTAGTAAGAATCTTAAGACCTATGTATTGATATGTCTCCGTAAGGGAATCAAGTGTGTCTAGACTGGCATAAACAAGGCAGCGAGAATCAGCTCAAACCCACTATAAAAAGGAATTTCAAAAACAAAACAAAAAAACTGGGAAATTCTTTACAATTCCTTCAGGGTCAATGATGAAACCTGGAATGACCCTATCTACAATGACAGCTGGATGTGGCATAAGGCTGGACACTTGGGACTGAGAGGATTGGTGAGATTGGGTGAGCAAATGCAGACCCTTTAAAGCAATAATGCATGGCACCCATTCCATGGGTCCCAACTCTCCAGGTTGAAGGGAATATTACTACAGTTATAACATGTACGGGAAACCTAGAGAACGGACACACTGTGAATACGAAAGGTTTCTAAACCTCAACGAATTGTCCCTCTCCTGGTGCTCCGGTTTGACTTTCCATCTGCTTTACTATCAACCTCCCAACTTGGAGAGACAGCCCCTTTAACACCCTGGTTCGCACAGGATGCCAATTTGGCAGAGGATGAAAGGGAAGAGGGAGAACCAATGAGAGAGTAGCTGTTAGGCATTTGGACGGGCACATATCACTGTAATTTCCCGGCAGGAAGAAGAATTAACCAAAGTCTCAGCCCCCCACCGGGAACCAGTATAGGTCCTGAACCAAAATTTTGGACTTGCGGTCAGCTCACCAAAAACGAGTTGAAAAATGGTGCTCAGGGGCACAGCAATTCACAAACTGGCAGAGTAATAAAGGAGAACTATCGTCCAAAAATCTGTTGAGGGAAGGCAACGAGGCGGACTTGAAAGCGAGGCAGAACAGCAGGAAACAGATTTCAAGAGGTACGTTGGAATCACCTTTAAAGCACAGGAAGAGGGGCACAACTTCGACAATGATGCACTTGGCCAAAAAGGGCGTATGCGTTTTCTCCTGAATATATTCAGGAGAAAACGCATACGCCCTTTTTGGCCAAGCAAGCAAGCGGGCAATGCAAATCTGCACTACAAAGAAGTATCACCTCCCACCGTTCAAAAGGGACATCCACAAAATGTGTAAAAACCAGAAAGGCAAGACAGGCCCTGGAGAACTGGGAGCCTTGTTATGCTGATGGGCGGTATGTAAATTGCCAACTGCCTCTCTGGAGGAGTGCATTGTGTTCCCTAAAACATGTAAAGAACATAGCTACAGAGCCAAGGGCACTTCCAGTCTAGGGAATATACCTTGGGAAAACTGAAAATCAATAAGACAGAGCCACCCCAAAATTTAGGGCTGCACTGCTTACAAGGACCTCAACTTGGGTACACCTTAAATATCCCAGGAAATATAAAAATGGTTCAAAAAATTGTGGTACTTACGTAGGATGGAATATCCCTCAGCCATGAAATCAATGACATAAGACCAGTAGCAGCAAAATGGGTGGATTCAGGTACGATGATTCTAAGTGAAATAAGTCACACAGAAAAAGAAACTTATCATAAGATATCACTTATGAAGATCCTGTAAACATGGCTACACTTGAACTGAGTTAGGAAAGAGAACAGTGTCTCACATTTAGAAAACACTCTTATGCCTGCTTAAGGTGGAAAGAGAATTGGGGTGATGCATAAAACCAGAGTTTGATATAAGCACAGGTACCCTTCCAAAAACCAACTATGGAATAGACAAGACCTACACCCTCCTCAGTGAAAGGGACTCAAAACCCCATATTTCCCGCAGAGGAATATATCTGACTAGTAAGAATCTTAAAACCTATGTATTGATATGTCTCCGTAAGGGAATCAAGTGTGTCTAGACTGGCATAAACATGGCAGCGAGAATCAGCTCAAACCCACTATAAAAAGGAATTTCAAAAACAAAACAAAAAAACTGGGAAATTCTTTACATTTCCTTCAGAGTCTCTGATGAAACCTGGAATGACCCTATCTACAATGACAGCTGGATGTGGCATAAGGCTGGACACTCGGGACTGAGAGGATTGGTGAGATTGGGTGAGCAAATGCAGACCCTTTAAAGCAATAATGCATGGCACCCATTCCATGGGTCCCAACTCTCCAGGTTGAAGGGAATATTACTACAGTTATAACATGTACGGGAAACCTAGAGAACGGACACACTGTGAATACGAAAGGTTTCTAAAACTCAACGAATAGTCCCTCTCCTGGTGCTCCGGTTTGACTTTCCATCTGCTTTACTATCAACCTCCCCACATGGAGAGACAGCCCCTTTAACCTCCTGGTTCGCACAGGTTGCCAATTTGGCAGAGGATGAAAGGGAAGAGGGAGAACCAATGAGAGAGTAGCTGTTAGGCATTTGGACGGGCACATATCACTGTAATTTCCTGGCAGGAAGAAGAATTAACCAAAGTCTCAGCCCCCCACCGGGAACGAGTATAGGTCCTGAACCAAAATTTTGGACTTGCGGTCAGCTCACCAAAAACGAGTTGAAAAATGGAGCTCAGGGGCACAGCAATTCACAAACTGGCCGAGTAATAAAGGACAACTATCGTCCAAAAATCTGTTGAGGGAAGGCAACGAGGGGGACTTGAAAGCGAGCCAGAATAGCAGGAAACAGATTTCAAGAGGTACGTTGGAATCGCCTTTAAAGCACAGGAAGAGGGGCACAACTTCGACAATGATGCACTTGGCCAAAAAGGGCGTATGCGTTTTCTCCTGAATATATTCAGGAGAAAACGCATACGCCCTTTTTGGCCAAGCAAGCAAGCGGGCAATGCAAATCTGCACTACAAAGAAGTATCACTTCCCACCGGTCAAAAGGGACATCCACAAAATGTGTAAAAACCAGAAAGGCAAGACAGGCCCTGGAGAACAGGGAGCCTTGTTATGCTGATGGGCGGCATGTAAATTGCCAACTGCCTCTCTGGAGGAGTGCATTGTGTTCCCTAAAACAAGTAAACAACAGAGCTACAGAGCCAAGGGAACTTCCAGTCTAGGGAATATACCTTGGGAAAACTGAAAATCAATAAGACAGAGCCACCCCAAAATTTAGGGCTGCACTGCTTACAAGGACCTCAACTTGGGTACACCTTAAATATCCCAGGAAATATAAAAATGGTTCAAAAAGTTGTGGTACTTACGTACGATGGAATATCCCTCAGCCATGAAATCAATGACATAAGACCAGTAGCAGCAAAATGGGTGGATTCAGGTACGATGATTCTAAGTGAAATAAGGTACACAGAAAAAGAAACTTATCATAAGATTTCACTTATGAAGATCCTGTAAACATGGCTACACTTGAACTGAGTTAGGAATGAGAACAGTGTCTCACATTTAGAAAACATTCTTATGCCTGCTTAAGGGGGAAACAGAGGTGGGGTGATGCATAAAACCAGAGTTTTATATAAGCACAGGTACCGCTCCAAAAACCAACTATGGAATAGACAAGACCTACACCTTCCTCAGTGAAAGGGTCTGAAAACACCATATTTCCCGCAGAGGAATATATCTGACTAGTAAGAATCTTAAAACCTATGTATTGATATGTCTCTGTAAGGGAATCAAGTGTGTCTAGACTGGCATAAACATGGCAGTGAGAATCAGCTCAAACCCACGATAAAAAGGAATTTCAAAAACAAAACAAAAAACTGGGAAATTCTTTACAATTCCTTCAGGGTCTCTGATGAAACCTGGAATGACCCTATCTACAATGACAGCTGGATGTGGCATAAGGCTGGACACTTGGGACTGACAGGATTGGTGAGATTGGGTGAGCAAATGCAGACCCTTTAAAGTAATAATGCATGGCACCCATTCCATGAGTCCCAACTCTCCAGGTTGAAGGGAATATTACTACAGCTATAACATGTACGGGAAACCTAGAGAACGGACACACTGTGAATACGAAAGGTTTCTAAAACTCAACGAATAGTCCCACTCCTGGTGCTCCGGATTGACTTTCCACCTGCTTTACTATCAATCTCCCAACATGGAGAGACAGCCCCTTTAACCTCCTGGTTCGCACAGGTTGCCAATTTGGCAGAGGATGAAAGGGAAGAGGGAGAACCAATGAGAGAGTAGCTGTTAGGCATTTGGACGGGCACATATCACTGTAATTTCCCGGCAGGAAGAAGAATTAACCAAAGTCTCAGCCCCCCACCGGAAACCAGCATAGGTCCTGAACCAAAATTTTCGACTTGCGGTCAGCTCACCAAAAACGAGTTGAAAAATAGAGCTCAGGGGCACAGCAATTCACAAACTGGCCGAGTAATAAAGGACAACTATCGTCCAAAAATCTGTTGAGGGAAGGCAACGAGGCGGACTTGAAAGCGAGCCAGAATAGCAGGAAACAGATTTCAAGAGGTACGTTGGAATCGCCTTTAAAGCACAGGAAGAGGGGCACAACTTCGACAATGATGCACTTGGCCAAAAAGGGCGTATGCGTTTTCTCCTGAATATATTCAGGAGAAAATGCATACGCCCTTTTTGGCCAAGCAAGCAAGCAGGCAATGCAAATCTGCACTACAAAGAAGTATCACTTCCCTCCGGTCAAAAGGAACATCCACAAAATGTGTAAAAACCAGAAAGGCAAGACAGGCCCTGGAGAAGAGGGAGCCTTGTTATGCTGAAGGGTGGGATGTAAATTGCCAACTGCCTCTCTGGAGGAGTACATAGTGTTCCCTAAAACACGTAAACAACAGAGCTACAGAGCCAAGGGCACTTCCCGTCTAGGGAATATACTTTGGGAAAACTGAAAATCAATAAGACAGAGCCACCCCAAAATTTAAGGCTGCACTGCTTACAAGGACCTCAACTTGGGTACACCTTAAATATCCCAGGAAATATAAAAATGGTTCAAAAAATTGTGGTACTTACGTACGATGGAATATCCCTCAGCCATGAAATCAATGTCATAAGACCAGTAGCAGCAAAATGCGTGGATTCAGGTACGATGATTCTAAGTGAAATAAGTCACAGAGAAAAAGAAACTTATCATAAGATATCACTTATGAAGATGCTGTAAACATGGCTACACTTGAAATGAGTTTGGAAAGAGAACAGTGTCTCACATTTAGAAAACACTCTTATGCCTGCTTAAGGGGGAAAGAGAGGTGGGGTGATGCATAAAACCAGAGTTTGATATAAGCACAGGTACCGTTCCAAAAACCAACTGTGGAATAGACAAGACCTACACCTTCCTCAGTGAAAGGGACTCAAAACCCCATATTTCCCGCAGAGGAATATATCTGACTAGTAAGAATCTTAAAACCTATGTATTGATATGTCTCCGTAAGGGAATCAAGTGTGTCTAGACTGGCATAAACAAGGCAGCGAGAATCAGCTCAAACCCACTATAAAAAGGAATTTCAAAAACAAAACAAAAAAACTGGGAAATTCTTTACAATTCCTTCAGGGTCAATGATGAAACCTGGAATGACCCTATCTACAATGACAGCTGGATGTGGCATAAGGATGGACACTTGGGACTGAGAGGATTGGTGAGATCGGGTGAGCAAATGCAGACCCTTTAAAGCAATAATGCATGGCACCCATTCCATGGGTCCCAACTCTCCAGGTTGAAGGGAATATTACTACAGTTATAACATGTACGGGAAACCTAGAGAACGGACACACTGTGAATACGAAAGGTTTCTAAACCTCAACGAATAGTCCCTCTCCTGGTGCTCCGGTTTGACTTTCCATCTGCTTTACTATCAACCTCCCAACATGGAGAGACAGCCCCTTTAACACCCTGGTTCGCACAGGATGCCAATTTGGCAGAGGATGAAAGGGAAGAGGGAGAACCAATGAGAGAGTAGCTGTTAGGCATTTGGACGGGCACATATCACTGTAATTTCCCGGCAGGAAGAAGAATTAACCAAAGTCTCAGCCCCCCACCGGGAACCAGTATAGGTCCTGAACCAAAATTTTGGACTTGCGGTCAGCTCACCAAAAACGAGTTGAAAAATGGTGCTCAGGGGCACAGCAATTCACAAACTGGCAGAGTAATAAAGGAGAACTATCGTCCAAAAATCTGTTGAGGGAAGGCAACGAGGCGGACTTGAAAGCGAGGCAGAACAGCAGGAAACAGATTTCAAGAGGTACGTTGGAATCGCCTTTAAAGCACAGGAAGAGGGGCACAACTTCGACAATGATGCACTTGGCCAAAAAGGGCGTATGCGTTTTCTCCTGAATATATTCAGGAGAAAACGCATACGCCCTTTTTGGCCAAGCAAGCAAGCGGGCAATGCAAATCTGCACTACAAAGCAGTATCACCTCCCACCGTTCAAAAGGGACATCCACAAAATGTGTAAAAACCAGAAAGGCAAGACAGGCCCTGGAAAACTGGGAGCCTTGTTATGCTGATGGGCGGGATGTAAATTGCCAACTGCCTCTCTGGAGGAGTGCATTGTGTTCCCTAAAACATGTAAAGAACATAGCTACAGAGCCAAGGGCACTTCCAGTCTAGGGAATATACCTTGGGAAAACTGAAAATCAATAAGACAGAGCCACCCCAATATTTAGGGCTGCACTGCTTACAAGGACCTCAACTTGGGTACACCTTAAATATCCCAGGAAATATAAAAATGGTTCAAAAAATTGTGGTACTTACGTACGATGGAATATCCCTCAGCCATGAAATCAATGACATAAGACCAGTAGCAGCAAAATGGGTGGATTCAGGTACGATGATTCTAAGTGAAATAAGTCACACAGAAAAAGAAACTTATCATAAGATATCACTTATGAAGATCCTGTAAACATGGCTACACTTGAACTGAGTTAGGAAAGAGAACAGTGTCTCACATTTAGAAAACACTCTTATGCCTGCTTAAGGGGGAAAGAGAGGTGGGGTGATGCATAAAACCAGAGTTTGATATAAGCACAGGTACCCTTCCAAAAACCAACTATGGAATAGACAAGACCTACACCCTCCTCAGTGAAAGGGACTCAAAACCCCATATTTCCCGCAGAGGAATATATCTGACTAGTAAGAATCTTAAAACCTATGTATTGATATGTCTCCGTAAGGGAATCAAGTGTGTCTAGACTGGCATAAACATGGCAGCGAGAATCAGCTCAAACCCACTATAAAAAGGAATTTCAAAAACAAAACAAAAAAACTGGGCAATTCTTTACATTTCCTTCAGAGTCTCTGATGAAACCTGGAATGACCCTATCTACAATGACAGCTGGATGTGGCATAAGGCTGGACACTCGGGACTGAGAGGATTGGTGAGATTGGGTGAGCAAATGCAGACCCTTTAAAGCAATAATGCATGGCACCCATTCCATGGGTCCCAACTCTCCAGGTTGAAGGGAATATTACTACAGTTATAACATGTACGGGAAACCTAGAGAACGGACACACTGTGAATATGAAAGGTTTCTAAAACTCAACGAATAGTCCCTCTCCTGGTGCTCCGGTTTGACTTTCCATCTGCTTTACTATCAACCTCCCCACATAGAGAGACAGCCCCTTTAACCTCCTGGTTCGCACAGGTTGCCAATTTGGCAGAGGATGAAAGGGAAGAGGGAGAACCAATGAGAGAGTAGCTGTTAGGCATTTGGACGGGCACATATCACTGTAATTTCCCGGCAGGAAGAAGAATTAACCAAAGTCTCAGCCCCCCACCGGGAACGAGTATACGTCCTGAACCAAAATTTTGGACTTGCGGTCAGCTCACCAAAAATGAGTTGAAAAATGGAGCTCAGGGGCACAGCAATTCACAAACTGGCCGAGTAATAAAGGACAACTATCGTCCAAAAATCTGTTGAGGGAAGGCAACGAGGCGGACTTGAAAGCGAGGCAGAATAGCAGGAAACAGATTTCAAGAGGTACGTTGGAATCGCCTTTATAGCACAGGAAGAAGGGCACAACTTCGACAATGATGCACTTGGCCAAAAAGGGCGTATGCGTTTTCTCCTGAATATATTCAGGAGAAAACGCATACGCCCTTTTTGGCCAAGCAAGCAAGCGGGCAATGCAAATCTGCACTACAAAGAAGTATCACTTCCCACCGGTCAAAAGGGACATCCACAAAATGTGTAAAAACCAGAAAGGCAAGACAGGCCCTGGAGAACAGGGAGCCTTGTTATGCTGATGGGCGGGATGTAAATTGCCAACTGCCTCTCTGGAGGAGTACATTGTGTTCCCTAAAACAAGCAAAGAACAGAGCTACAGAGCCAAGGGCACTTCCAGTCTAGGGAATATACCTTGGGAAAACTGAAAATCAATAAGACAGAGCCACCCCAAAATTTAGGGCTGCACTGCTTACAAGGACCTCAACTTGGATACACCTTAAGTATCCCAGGAAATATAAAAAATGGTTCAAAAAATTGTGGTAATTACGTACGATGGAATATCCCTCAGCCATGAAATCAATGTCATAAGACCAGTAGCAGCAAAATGGGTGGATTCAGGTACGACGATTCTAAGTGAAATAAGTCACACAGAAAAAGAAACTTATCATAAGATATCACTTATGAAGATCCTGTAAACATGGCTACACTTGAACTGAGTTAGGAAAGAGAACAGAGACTCACATTTAGAAAACACTCTTATGCTTGCTTAAGGTGGAAGGAGAGGTGGGGTGATGCATAAAACCAGAGTTTGATATAAGCACAGGTACCGTTCCAAAAACCAACTATGGAATAGACAAGACCTACACCTTCCTCAGTGAAAGGCACTCAAAACCCCATATTTCCCGCAGAGGAATATATCTGACTAGTAAGAATCTTAAAACCTATGTATTGATATGTCTCCATAAGGGAATCAAGTGTGTCTAAACTAGAATAAAATTGGCAGCGAGAATCAGCTCAAACCCACGATAAAAAGGAATTTCAAAAACAAAAGAAAAAAACTGGGAAATTCTTTACAATTCCTTCAGGGTCTCTGATGAAACCTGGAATGACCCTATCTACAATGACAGCTGGATGTGGCATAAGGCTGGACACTTGGGACTGACAGGATTGGTGAGATTGGGTGAGCAAATGCAGAACCTTTAAAGCACAAATTCCTGGCACCCATTCCATGGGTCACAACTCTCCAGGTTGAAGGGAATATTACTAAAGTTATAACATGTACGGGAAACCTAGAGAATGGACACACTGTGAATACGAAAGGTTTCTAAAACTCAACGAATAGTCCCTCTCCTGGTGCTCCGGTTTGACTTTCCATCAGCTTTACTATCAACCTCCCAAATTGGAGAGACAGCCCCTTTAACCTCCTGGTTCACACAGGTTTCCAATTTGGCAGAGGATGAAAGGGAAGAGGAAGAACCAATGAGAGAGTAGCTGTTAGGCATTTGGACGGGCACATATCACTGTAATTTCCCGGCAGGAAGAAGAATTAACCAAAGTCTCAGACACCCACCGGGAACCAGTATAGGTCCTGAACCAAAATTTTGGACTTGCGGTCAGCTCACAAAAAACAAGTTGAAAAATGGAGCTCAGGGGCACAGCAATTCACAAACTGGCCGAGTAATAAAGGACAACTATCGTCCAAAAATCTGTTGAGGGAAGGCAACGAGGCGGACTTGAAAGCGAGGCAGAATAGCAGGAAACAGATTTCAAGAGGTACGTTGGAATCGCCTTTAAAGCACAGGAAGAGGGGCACAACTTCGACAATGATGCACTTTGCCAAAAAGGGCGAGAAAACGCATACACCCTTTTTGGCCAAGCAAGCAAGCGGGCAATGCAAATCTGCACTACAAAGAAGTATCACTTCCCACCGGTCAAAAGGGACATCCACAAAATGTGTAAAAACCAGAAAGGCAAGACAGGCCCTGGAGAACCGGGAGCCTTGTTATGCTGATGGGCGGGATGTAAATTGCCAACTGCCTCTCTGGAGGAGGGCATTGTGTTCCCTAAAACAATTAAAGAATAGAGCTACAGAGCCAAGTGCACTTCCAGTCTAGGGAATATACCTTGTGAATTCTGAAAATCAATAAGACAGAGCAACCCCAAAATTTAGGGCTGCACTGCTTACAAGGACCACAACTTGGGTACACCTTAAATATCCCAGGAAATATAAAAGTGGTTCAAAAAATTGTGGTACTTACGTATGATGGAATATCCCTCAGCCATGAAATCAATGTCATAAGACCAGTAGCAGCAAAATGGGTGGATTCAGGTACGATGATTTTAAGTGATATACGTCACACAGAAAAAGAAACGTATCATAAGATATCACTTATGAAGATCCTGTAAACATGGCTACAGTTGAACTGAGTTAGGAAAGAGAAGAGTGTCTCACATTTAGAAAACACTCTTATGCCTGCTTAAGGGGGAAGGAGAGGTGGGGTGATGCATAAAACCAGAGTTTGATATAAGCACAGGTACCGTTCCAAAAACCAACTATGGAATAGACAAGACCTACACCTTCCTCAGTGAAAGGGACTCAAAACCCCATATTTCCCGCAGAGGAATATATCTGACTACTAAGAATCTTAAAACCTATGTATTGATATGTCTCCGTAAGGGAATCAAGTGTGTCTAGACTGGCATAAACATGGCAGCGAGAATCAGCTCAAACCCACTATAAAAAGGAATTTCAAAAACAAAAGAAAAAAAACTGGGAAATTCTATACAATTCCTTCAGGGTCTCTGATGAAACCTGGAATGACCCTATCTACAACGACAGCTGGATGTGGCATATGGCTGGACACTTGGGATTGAGAGGATTGGTGAGATTGGGTGAGCAAATGCAGACCCTTTAAAGCACAAATGCCTGGCACCCATTCCGTGGGTCCCAACTCTCCAGATTGAAGGGAATATTACTACAGCTATAAAATGTACGGGAAACCTAGGGAACGGACACACTGTGAATACGAAAGGTTTCTAAAACTCAACGAATAGTCCCTCTCCTGGTGCTCCGGTATGACTTTCCATCTGTTTTACTATCAACCTCCCAAATTGTAGAGACAGCCCCTTTAACCTCCTGGTTCGCACAGGTTGCCAATTTGGCAGAGGATGAAAGGGAAGAGGGAGAACCAATGAGAGAGTAGCTGTTAGGCATTTGGACGGGAACATATCACTCTAACTTCCCGGCAGGAAAAACAATTAACCAAAGTCTCACTCCCCCAATGGGAACAAGCATAGGTCCTGAACCAAAATTTTGGACCTGCGGTCAGCTCACCAAAAACGAGTTGAAAAATGGAGATCAGGGGCACAGCAATGCACAAATTGGCCGAGTAATAAAGGACAACTATCGTCCAAAAATCTGTTGAGGGAAGACAACGAGGCGGACTTGAAAGCGAGGCAGAATAGCAGGAAACAGATTTCAAGAGGTACGTTGGAATCGCCTTTAAAGCACAGGAAGAGGGGCACAACTTCGACAATGATGCACTTGGCCAAAAAGGGCGTATGCGTTTTCTCCTGAATATATTCAGGAGAAAACGCATACGCCCTTTTTGGCCAAGCAAGCAAGCGGGCAATGCAAATCTGCACTACATAGAAGTATCACTTCCCACCGGGCAAAAGGGACATCCACAAAATGTGTAAAAACCAGAAAGGCAAGACAGGCCCTGGAGAACAGGGAGCCTTGTTATGCTGATGGGCGGGATGTAAATTGCCAACTGCCTCTCTGGAGGAGTATATTGTGTTCCCTTAAAAAAGTAAAGAACAGAGCTAAAGAGCCAAGGGCACTTCCAGTCTAGGGAATATACCTTGGGAATTCTGAAAATCAATAAGACAGAGCCACCCCAAAATTTAGGGCTGCACTGCTTACAAGGACCTCAAATTGGGTACACCTTAAATATCCCAGGAAATATAAAAATGGTTCAAAAATTGTGGTACTTACGTACGATGGAATATCCCTCAGCCATGAAAACAATGTCATAAACCAGTAACAGCAAAATGGGTGGATTCAGGTACGATGATTCTAAGTGAAATAAGTCACACAGAAAAAGAAACTTATCATAAGATATCACTTATGAAGATCCTGTAAACATGGCTACACTTGAACTGAGTTAGGAAAGAGAACAGAGTCTCACATTTAGAAAACACATTTATGCCTGCTTAAGGGGGAAGGAGAGGTGGGGTGATGCATAAAACCAGAGTTTGATATAAGCACAGGTACCGTTCCAAAAACCAACTATGGAATAGACAAGACCTACACCTTCCTCAGTGAAAGGGACTCAAAACCCCATATTTCCCGCAGAGGAATATATCTGACTAGTAAGAATCTTAAAACCTATGTATTGATATGTCTCCATAAGGGAATCAAGTGTGTCTAGACGTTCATAAACATGGCAGCGAGAATCAGCTCAAACACCCTATAAAAAGGAATTTCAAAAACAAAACAAAAAAACTGGGAAATTCTTTACAATTACTTCAGGGTCTCTGATGAACCCTTGAAAGACCCTATCTACAATGACAGCTGGATGTGGCATAATGAGGGACACTTGGGACTGAGAGGATTGGTGAGATTGGGTGAGCAAATGCAGACCCTTTAAAGCAGAAATGCTTGGAACCCATTCCATGGGTCCCAACTCTCCAGGTTGAAGGGAATATTACTACAGCTATAACATGTACGGGAAACCTAGAGAACGGACCCACTGTGAATACGAAAGGTTTCTAAAACTCAACGAATAGTCCCTCTACTGGTGCTCCGGTTTGACTTTCCATCTGCTTTACTATCAACCTCCCAACTTGGAGAGACAGCCCTTTTTACCTCCTGGATCACACAGGTTGCCAAATTGGGAGAGGATGAAAGGGAAGAGGGAGAACCAATGAGAGAGTAGCTGATAGTCATTTGGACGGGCACATATAACTCTAATATCCCGGGAAGAAGAAGAATTAACCAAAGTCTCAGCCACCCACTGGGAACCAGTATAGGTCCTGAACCAAAATTTTGGACTTGCGGTCAGCTCACCAAAAACGAGTTGAAAAATGGAGCTCAGGGGCACAACAACTCACAAACTGGCCGAGTAATAAAGGACAACTCTCGTCCAAAAATCTGTTGAGGGAAGGCAACGAGGTGTACTTGAGAGCGAGGCAGAACAGCAGGAAACAGATTTCAAGAGGTACGTTGGAATCGCATTTAAAGCACAGGAAGAGGGGCACAACTTCGACAATGATGCACTTGGCCAAAAAGGGCGTATGCGTTTTCTCCTGAATATATTCAGGAGAAAACGCATACGCCCATTTTGGCCAAGCAAGCAAGCGGGCAATGCAAATCTGCACTACAAAGAAGTATCACTTCCCACCAGTCAAAAGGGACATCCACAAAATGTGTAAAAACCCGAAAGGCAAGACAGGCCTTGGAGAACAGGGAGCCTTGTTATGCTGATGGGCGGGATGTAAATTCCCAACTGCCTCTCTGGAGGAGTGCATTGTGTTCCCTAAAACAAGTAAAGAACAGAGCTACAGAGCCAAGGGCACTTCCAGTCTAGGGAATATACCTTGAGGAAACTGAAAATCAAGAAGACAGAGCCACCCCAAAATTTAGAGCTGCACTGCTTACAAGGACCTCAACTTGGATACACTTTAAGTATCCCAGGAAATATAAAAATGGTTCAAAAAATTGTGGTACTTACGTACGATGGGATATCCCTCAGCCATGAGATCAATGTCATAAGACCAGTAGCAGCAAAATGGGTGGATTCAGGTACGATGATTCTAAGTGAAATAAGTCACACAGAAAAAGAAACTTATCATAAGATATCACTTATGAAGATCCTGTAAACATGGCTACACTTGAACTGAGTTAGGAAAGAAGACATTGTCTCATATTAAGAAAACACTCTCATGCCTGCTTAAGGGGGAAGGAGAGGTGGGGTGATGCATAAAACCAGAGTTTTATATAAGCACAGGTACCGTTCCAAAAACCAACTATGGAATAGACAAGACCTACACCTTCCTCAGTGAAAGGGACTCAAAACCCCATATTTCCCGCAGAGGAATATATCTGACTAGTAAGAATCTTAAAACCTATGTATTGATATGTCTCCGTAAGGGAATCAAGGATGTCTAGACTGGCATAAACATGGCAGCCAGAATCAGCTCAAACCCACTATAAAAAGGAATTTCAAAAACAAAACAAAAAATCTGGGAAATTCTTTACAATTCCTTCAGGTTCTCTGATGAAACCTTGAATGACCCTATCTACAATGACAGCTGGATGTGGCATAAGGCTGGACACCTGGGACTGAGAGGATTGGTGAGATTGGGTGAGCAAATGCAGACCCTTTAACGCAATAATGCATGGCACACATTCCATGGGTCCCAACACTCCAGGTTGAAGGGAATATTACTACAGCTATAACATGTACGGGAAACCTAGAGAACGGACACACTGTGAATACGAAAGGTTTCTAAAACTCAACGAATAGTCCCTCTCCTGGTGCTCCGGTTTGACTTACCATCTGCTATACTATCAACCTCACAACTTGGAGAGACAGCCCCTTTAACCTCCTGGTTCGCACAGGTTGCCAAATTGGGAGAGGATGAAAGGGAAGAGGGAGAACCAATGAGAGAATAGCTGTTAGGCATTTGGACGGGCACATATCACTCTAATATCCCAGCAGGAAGAAGAATTAACAAAAGACTCAGCACCCCACCGGGAACCAGCCTAAATCCTGAACCAAAATTTTGGACTTGCGGTCAGCTCACAAAAAACGAGTTGATAAATGGAGCTCAAGTGCACATCAATTCACAAACTGGCCGAGTAATAAAGGACAACTATCGTCCAAAAATCTGTTAAAGGAAGGCAACGAGGCAGACTTGAAAGCGAGGCAGAATAGCAGGAAACAGATTTCAAGAGGTACGTTGGAATCGCCTTTAAAGCACAGGAAGAGGGGCACAACTTCGTCAATGATGCACTTGGTCAAAAAGGGCATATGCGTTTTCTCCTGAATATATTCAGGAGAAAACGCATACGACCGTTTTGGCCAAGCAAGCAAGCGGACAATGGAAATCTGCACTACAAAGAAGTATCACTTCCCACCGGTCAAAAGGGATATCCACAAAATGTGTAAAAACCAGAAAGGCAAGACAGGCCCTGGAGAACAGGGAGCATTGTTATGCTGATGGGCGGGATGTAAACTGCCAACTGCCTCTCTGGAGGAGTGAATTGTGTTCCCTAAAACAAGTAAACAACAGAGCTACAGAGCCAAGGGCACTTCCAGTCTAGGGAATATACCTTGGGAAAACTGAAAATCAATAAGACAGAGCCACCCCAAAATTTAGGGCTGCACTGCTTACAAGGACCTCAACTTGGGTACACCTTAAGTATCCCAGGAAATATAAATATGGTTCAAAAAATTGTGGTACTTACATACGATGGAATATCCCTCAGCCATGAAATCAATGTCATAAGACCAGTAGCAGCAAAATGGGTGGATTCAGGTACGATGATTCTAAGTGAAATAAGTCACAGAGAAAAAGAAACTTATCATAAGATATCACTTATGAAGATCCTGTAAACATGGCTACACTTGAACTGAGTTAGGAAAGAGAACAGTGTCTCACATTTAGAAAACACCCTTATGCCTGCTTAAGGGGGAAGGAGAGGTGGGGTGATGCATAAAACCAGAGTTTGATATAAGCACAATTACCGTTCCAAAAACCAACTATGGAATAGACAAGACCTACACCTTCCTCAGTGAAAGGGACTCAAAACCCCATATTTCCCGCAGAGGAATATATCTGACTAGTAAGAATCTTAAAACCTATGTATTGATATGTCTCCGTAAGGGAATCAAGTGTGTCTAGACTGGCATAAACATGGCAGCGAGAATCAGCTCAAACCCACTATAAAAAGGAATTTCAAAAACAAAACAAAAGAACTGGGAAATTCTTTACAATTCCGTCAGGGTCTCTGATAAATCCTGGAATGACCCTATCTACAATGACAGCTGGATGTGGCATAAGGCTGGACACTAGGGACTGAGAGGATTGGTGAGATTGGGTGAGCAAATGCAGACCCTTTAAAGCACAAATGCCTGGCACCCATTCCATGGGTCCCAACTCTACAGGTTGAAGGGAATATTACTACAGTTATAACATATACGGGAAACTTAGACCGGACACACTGTGAATACGAAAGGTTTCTAAAACTCAACGAATAGTCCCTCTCCTGGTGTTCCGTTTTGACTTTCCATCTGCTTTACTATCAATCTCCCAACTTGGAGAGACAGCCCCTTTAACCTCCTGGTTCGCACAGGTTGCCAATTTGGCAGAGGATGAAAGGGAAGAGGGAGAACCAATGAGACAGTAGCTGTTAGGCATTTGGACGGGCACATATCACTCTAATTTTCCGGCAGGAAGAAGAATTAACCAAAGTCTCAGCCACCCAACGGGAACCAGCATAGTTCTTGAACCAAAATTTTTGACATGCGGTCAGCTCACAAAAAACGAGTTGAAAAATGGAGCTCAGGGGCACAGCAATTCACAAACTGGCCGAGTTTAAAGGACAACTATCGTCCAAAAACCTGTTGAGGGAAGGCAATGAGGCGGACTTGAAAGCGAGGCAGAATAGCAGGAAACAGATTTCAAGAGGTACGTTGGAATCGCCTTTAAAGCACAGGAAGAGGGGCACAACTTCGACAATGATGCACTTGGCCAAAAAGGGCGTATGCGTTTTCTCCTGAATATATTCAGGAGAAAACGCATACGCCCTTTTTGGCCAAGCAAGCAAGCGGGCAATGCAAATCTGCACTACAAAGAAGTATCACTTCCCACCGGTCAAAAGGGACATCCACAAAATGTGTAAAAACCAGAAAGGCAAGACAGGCCCTGGAGAACAGGGAGCCTTTTTATGCTGATAGGCGGGATGTAAATTGACAACTGCCTCTCTGGAGGAGTGCATTGTGTTCCCTAAAAAAAATAAACAACAGAGCTAGAGAGCCAAGGGCACTTCCAATCTAGGGAATATACCTTGGGAAAACTGAAAATAAATAAGACAGAGCCACCCCAAAATTTAAGGCTGCACTGCTTACAAGGACCTCAACTTGGGTACACCTAAAATATCCCAGGAAATATAAAAATGGTTCCAAAAATTGTGGTAATTATGTACGATGGATTATCCCTCAGCCATGAAATCAATGTCATAAGACCAGTAGCAGCAAAATGGGTGGATTCAGGTACGATGATTCTATGTGAAATAAGTCACACAGAAAAAGAAACTTATCATAAGATATCAATTATGAAGATCCTGTAAACATGGCTACACTTGAACTGAGTTAGGAAAGAGAACAGTGTCTCACATTTAGAAAACACTCTTATGCCTGCTTAAGGGGGAAGGAGAGGTGGGGTGATGCATAAAACCAGAGTTTGATATAAGCACAGGTACCGTTCCAAAAACCAACTATGGAATAGACAAGACCTACACCTTCCTCAGTGAAAGGGACTCAAAACCCCATATTTCACGCAGAGGAATATATCTGACTAGTAAGAATCTTAAAACCTATGTATTGATATGTCTCCGTAAGGGAATCAAGTGTGTCTAGACTGGCATAAACATGGCAGCGAGAATCAGCTCAAACCCACTATAAAAAGGAATTTCGAAAAAAAAAAAAAAAAAACTGGGAAATTCTTTACAATTCCTTCAGGGTCTCTGATGAAACCTGGAATGACCCTATCTACAACGACAGCTGGAAGTGGCATAAGTCTGGACACTTGGGACTGAGAGGATTGGTGAGATTGGGTGAGCAAATGCAGACCCTTTAAAGCACAAATGCCTGGCACCCATTCCATGGGTCCCAACTCTCCAGGTTAAAGGGAATATTACTACAGCTATAACATGTACGGGAAACCTAGAGAATGGACACACTGTGAATATGAAAGCTTTCTAAAACTCAACGAATAGTCCCTCTCCTGGTGCTAGGGTTTGACTTTCCATCTGCTTTACTATCAACCTCCCAACTTGGAGAGACAGCCCCTTTAACCTCCTGGTTCGCACAGGTTGCCAATTTGGCAGAGGATGAAAGGGAATAGGGAGAACCAATGAGAGAGTAGCTGTTAGGCATTTGGACGGGCACATATCACTCTAATTTCCTGGCAGGAAGAAGAATTAACCAAAGTCTCAGCCACCCACCGGGAACCAGTATAGGTCCTGAACCAAAATTTTGGACATGCGGTCAGCTCACAAAAAACGAGTTGATAAATGGAGCTCAGGGGCACAGCAATTCACAAACTGGCCGAGTAATAAAGGACAACTATCGTCCAAAAATCTGTTGAGGGAAGGCAACGAGGCAGACTTGAAAGCGAGGCAGAATAGCAGGAAAGAGATTTCAAGAGGTACGTTGGAATCGACTTTAAAGCACAGGAAGAGGGGTGCAACTTAGACAATGATGCAATTGGCCAAAAAGGGCGTATGCGTTTTCTCCTGAATATATTCAGGAGAAAACGCATACACCCTTTTTGGCCAAGCAAGCAAGCGGGCAATGCAAATCTGCACTACAAAGAAGTATCACTTCCCACCGGTCAAAAGGGACATCCACAAAATTTGTAAAATCCATAAAGGCAAGACAGGCCCTGGAGAACAGGGAGCCTTGTTATGCTGATGGGCGGGATATAACTAGCAAACTGCCTCTCTGGAGGAGTGCATTGTGTTCCCTAAAACAAATAAACAACAGAGCTACAGAGCCAAGGGCACTTCCAGTGTAGGGAATATACTTTGGGAAAACTGAAAATCGATAAGACAGAGCCACCCCAAAATTTAGGGCTGCACTGCATACAAGGACCTCAACTTGGGTACACCTTAAATATCCCAGGAAATATACAAATGGTTCAAAAATTTGTGTTAGTTACGTACGATGGAATATCCCTCAGCCATGAAATCAATGTCATAAGACCAGTAGCAGCAAAATGGGTGGATTCAGGTACGATGATTCTAAGTGAAATAAGTCACAGAGAAAAAGAAACTTATCATAAGATATCACTTATGAAGATCCTGTAAACATGGCTACACTTGAACTGAGTTAGGAAAGAGAACAGTGTCTCACATTTAGAAAACACTCTTATGCCTGCTTAAGGGGGAAGGAGAGGTGGGGTGATGCATAAAACCAGAGTTTGATATAAGCACAGGTACCGTTCCAAAAACCAACTATGGAATAGACAAGACCTACACCTTCCTCAGTGAAAGGGACTCAAAACCCCATATTTCCCGCAGAGGAATATATCTGACTAGTAAGAATCTTAAAACCTATGTATTGATATGTCTACGTAAGGGAATCAAGTGTGTCTAGACTGGCATAAACATGGCAGCGAGAATCAGCTCAAACCCACTATAAAAATGAATTTCAAAAACAAAACAAAAAAACTAGGAAATTCTTTACAATTCCTTCAGGGTCTCTGATGAAACCTGGAATGACCCTATCTACAACGACAGCTGGATGTGGCATAAGGCTGGACACTTGGGACTGAGAGGATTGGTGAGATTGGGTGAGCAAATGCAGACCCTTTAAAGCACAAATGCCTGGCACCCATTCCATGGGTCCCAACTCTCCAGCTTAAAGGGAATATTACTACAGCTATAACATGTACTGGAAACCTAGAGAACGGACCCAAGGTGAATACGAAAGGTTTCTAAAACTCAACGAATATTCCCTCTCCTGGTGCTAGGGTTTGACATTCCATCTACTTTACTATCAACCTCCCAACTTGCAGAGACAGACCCTTTAACCTCCTGGCTCGCACAGGTTGCCAATTTGGCAGAGGATGAAAGGGAAGAGGGAGAACCAATGAGAGAGTAGCTGTTAGGCATTAGGACGGGCACATATCACTCTAACTTCCCAGCAGGAAGAAGAATTAACCAAAGTCTCAGACCCCCACCGTGAACCAGCATAGGTCCTGAACCAAAATTTTGGACTCCTGGTCAGCTCACAAAAAAACGAGTTGAAAAATGGAGCGCAAGGGCACAGCAATTCACAAACTTTCAGAGTAATAAAGGACAACTATCGTCCAAAAATCTGTAAAGGGAAGGCAACGAGGCGGACTTGAAAGCGAGGCAGAATACCAGGAAACAGATTTCAAGAGGTACGTTGGAATCGCCTTTAAAGCACAGGAAGAGGGGCACAACTTCGACAATGATGCACTTGGCCAAAAAGGGCGTATGCATTTTCTCCTGAATATATTCAGGAGAAAACGCATACGCCCTTTTTGGCCAAGCAAGCAAGTGGGCAATGCAAATCTGCACTACAAAGAAGTATCACTTCCCACCGGTCAAAAGGGACATCCACAAAATGTGTAAAAACCAGAATGGCAAGACAGGCCCTGGAGAACAGGAAGCCTTGTTATGCTGATGGGTGGGATGTAAATTGCCAACTGCCTCTCTGGAGGAGTGCATTGTGTTCCCTAAAACAAGTAAACAACAGAGCTACAGAGCCAAGGGCACTTCCAGTCTAGGGAATATACCTTGGGAAAACTGAAAATCAATAAGACAGAGCCACCCCAAAATTTAGGGCTGCACTGCTTTCAAGGACCTCAACTTGGGTACACCTTAAGTATCCCAGGAAATATAAATATGGTTCAAAAAATTGTGGTACTTACCTACGATGGAATATCCCTCAGCCATGAAATCAATGTCATAAGACCAGTATCAGCAAAATGGGTGGATTCAGGTACGATGATTCTAAGTGAAATAAGTCACACAGAAAAAGAAACTTATCATAAGATATCACTTATGATGATCCTGTACACATGGCTACACTTGAACTGAGTTAGGAAAGAGAACAGTGTCTCACATTTAGAAAACACTCTTATGCCTGCTTAAGGGGGAAGGAGAGGTGGGGTGATGCATAAAACCAGAGTTTAATATAAGCACAGGTACCGTTCCAAAAACCAACTATGGAATAGACAAGACCTACACCTTCCTCAGTGAAAGGGACTCAAAACCCCATATTTTGCACAGAGGAATATATCTGACTAGTAAGAATCTTAAAACCTATGTATTGATATGTCTACGTAAGGGAATCAAGTGTGTCTAGACTGGCATAAACATGGCAGCGAGAATCAGCTCAAACCCATTATAAAAAGGAATTTCAAAAACAAAACAAAAAAACTGGGAAATTCTTTACAATTCCTTCAGGGTCTCTGATGAAACCTGGAATGACCCTATCTAGAATGACAGCTGGATGTGGCATAAGGCTGGACACTTGGGACTGAGAGGATTGGTGAGATTGGTTGAGCAAATGCAGACCCTTTAAAGCACAAATGCCTGGCACCCATTCCATGGGTCCCAACTCTCCAGGTTGAAGGGAATATTACTACAGCTCTAACATGTACGGGAAATCTAGAGAACGGACACACTGTGAATACGAAAGGTTTCTAAAACTCAACGAATAGTCCCACTCCTGGTGCTCCGGTTTGAATTTCCATCTGCTTTACTATCAACCTCCCAACTTGGAGAGACAGCCCCTTTAACCTCCTGGTTCGTACAGGTTTCCAATTTGGCAGGGGATGAAAGGGAAGAGGGAGAACCAATGAGAGAGTAGCTGTTAGGCATTTGGACGGGCACATATCACTGTAATTTCCCGCCAGGAAGAAAAATTAACCAAAGTCTCAGCCACCCACCGGGAACCACCATAGGTCCCGAACCAAAATTTTGGACATGCGGTCAGCTCACAAAAAACGAGTTGAAAAATGGAGCTCAGGGGCACAGCAATTCACAAACTGGCCGAGTAATAAAGGAAAACTATCGTCCAAAAATCTGTTGAGGGAAGGCAGCGAGGGAGACTTGAAATCGAGGCACAATAGCAGGAAACAGATTTCAAGAGGTACGTTGGAATCGCCTTTAAAGCACAGGAAGAGGGGCACAACTTCGACAATGATGCACTTGGCCAAAAAGGGCGTATGCGTTTTCTCCTGAATATATTCAGGAGAAAACGCATACGCCCTTTTTGGCCAAGCAAGCAAGCGGGCAATGCAAATCTGCACTACAAAGAAGTATCACATCCCAACGGTCAAAAGGGACATCCACAAAATGTGTAAACACCAGAAAGGCAAGACAGGCCCTGGAGAACAGGGAGCCTTGTTATGCTGATGGGCGGGATGTAAATTGCCAACTGCCTCACTGGAGGAGTGCATTGTGTTCCCTAAAACAAGTAAACAACAGAGCTACAGAGCCAAGGGCACTTCCAGTCTAGGGAATATACCTTGGGAAAACTGAAAATCAATAAGACAGAACCACCCCAAAATATAGGGCTGCACTGCTTACAAGGACCTCAACTTGGGTACACCTTAAATATCCCAGGAAATATAAAAATGGTTCAAAAAATTGTGGTACTTACGTACGATGGAATATCCCTCAGCCATGAAATCAATGTCATAAGACCAGTAGCAGCAAAATGGGTGGATTCAGGTACGATGGTTCTAAGTGAAATAAGTCACACAGAAAAAGAAACTTATCATAAGATATCACTTATGAAGATCCTGTAAACATGGTTACACTTGAACTGAGTTAGGAAAGAGAACAGAGTCTCACATTTAGGAAACAATCTTATGCCTGCTTAAGGGTGAAGGAGAGGTGGGGTGATGCATAAAACCAGAGTTTGATATAAGCACAGGTACCGTTCCAAAAACCAACTATGGAATAGACAAGACCTACACCTTCCTCAATGAAAGGGACTCAAAACCCCATAGTTCCCACAGAGGAATATATCTGACTAGTAAGAATCTTAAAACCTATGTATTGATATGTCTCCGTAAGAGAATCAAGTGTGTCTAGACTGGCATAAACATGGCAGCGAGAATCAGCTCAAACCCACTATAAAAAGGAATTTCAAAAGCAAAACAAAAAAACTGGGAAATTCTTTACAATTCCTTCAGGGTCTCTGATGAAACCTGGAATGACCCTATGTACAACGACAGCTGGATGTGGCATAAGGCTGGACACTTGGGTCTGAGAGGATTTGTGAGATTGGGTGAGAAAATGCAGACCCTTTAAATCACAAATGCCTGGCACACATTCCATGGGTCACAACTCTCCAGGTTGAAGGGAATATTACTACAGCTATAACATGTACAGGAAACCTAGAGAACAGAGACACGGTGAATATGAAAGGTTTCTAAAACTCAACGAATAGTCCCTCTCCTGGTGCTCCGGTTTGACTTGCCATCTGCTTTACTATCAATCTCCCTATTTTGAGAGACAGCCCCTTTAACCTCCTGGTTCGCACAGGTGGCCAATTTGGCAGAGGATGAAAGGGAAGAGGGAGAACCAATGAGAGAGTAGCTGTTAGGCATTTGGACGGGCACATATCACTGTAATTTCCCGGCAGGAAGAAGAATTAACCAAAGCCTCAGCCCCCCACCGGGAACCAGTATAGGTCCTGAACCAAAATTTTGGACTTGCAGTCAGCTCACAAAAAACGAGTTGAAAAATGGAGCTCAGGGGCACAGCAATTCCCAAACTGGCCGAGTAATAAAGGACAACTATCGTCCAAAAATCTGTTGATGGAAGGCAACGTGGCGGACTTGAAACGAGGCAGAATAGCAGGAAACAGATTTCAAGAGGTACATTGGAATCGCCTTTAAAGCACAGGAAGAGGGGCACAACTTCGACAATGATGCACTTGGCCAAAAAGGGCGTTTGCGTTTTCTCCTGAATATATTCAGGAGAAAACGCATACGCCCTTTTTGGCCAAGCAAGCAAGCGGGCAATGCAAATCTGCACTACAAAGAAGTATCACTTCCCTCCGGTCAAAAGGGACATCCACAAAATGTGTAAAAACCAGAAAGGCAAGACAGGCCCTGGAGAAGAGGGAGCCTTGTTATGCTGAAGGGTGGGATGTAAATTGCCAACTGCCTCTCTGGAGGAGTACATAGTGTTCCCTAAAACAAGTAAACAACAGAGCTACAGAGCCAAGGGCACTTCCCGTCTAGGGAATATACTTTGGGAAAACTGAAAATCAATAAGACAGAGCCACCCCAAAATTTAAGGCTGCACTGCTTACAAGGACCTCAACTTGGGTACACCTTAAATATCCCAGGAAATATAAAAATGGTTCAAAAAATTGTGGTACTTACCTACGAAGGAATATCCCTCAGCCATGAAATCAATGTCATAAGACCAGTAGCAGCAAAATGGGTAGATTCAGGTACGATGATTCTAAGTGAAATAAGTCACACAGAAAAAGAAACTTATCATAAGATATCACTTATGAAGATGCTGTAAACATGGCTATACTTGAAATGAGTTAGGAAAGAGAACAGTGTCTCACATTTAGAAAACACTCTTATGCCTGCTTAAGGGGGAAAGAGAGGTGGGGTGATGCATAAAACCAGAGTTTGATATAAGGACAGGTACCGTTCCAAAAACCAACTATGGAATAGACAAGACCTACACCTTCCTCAGTGAAAGGGACTCAAAACCCCATATTTCCCGCAGAGGAATATATCTGACTAGTAAGAATCTTAAGACCTATGTATTGATATGTCTCCGTAAGGGAATCAAGTGTGTCTAGACTGGCATAAACATGGCAGCGAGAATCAGCTCAAACCCACTATAAAAAGGAATTTCAAAAACAAAACAAAAAAACTGGGAAATTCTTTACAAATCCTTCAGAGTATCTGATGAAAACTGGAATGACCCTATCTACAACGATAGCTGGATGTGGCATAAGGCTGGACACTTGGGACTGAGAGGATTGGTGAGATTGGGTGAGCAAATGCAGACCCTTTAAAGCAATAATGCATGGCACCCATTCCATGGGTCCCAACTCTCCAGGTTGAAGGGAATATTACTACAGTTATAACATGTACGGGAAACCTAGAGCACGGACACACTGTGAATACGAAAGGTTTCTAAAACTCAACGAATAGTCCCTCGCCTGGTGCTCCAGTTTGACTTTCCATCTGCTTTACTATCAACCTCCCAACTTGGAGAGACAGCCCCTTTAACCTCCTGGTTCGCACAGGTTGCCAATTTGGCAGAGGATGAAAGGGAAGAGGGAGAACCAATGAGAGAGTAGCTGTTGGGCATTTGAACGGGCACATATCACTGTAATTTCCCGGCAGGAAGAAGAATTAACCAAAGTCTCAGCCACCCACCGGGAACCAGTATAGGTCCTGAACCAAAATTTTGGACTTGCGGTCAGCTCACCAAAAACGAGTTGAAAAATGGAGCTCAGGGGCACAGCAATTCACAAACTGGCCGAGTAATAAAGGACAACTATCGTCCAAAAATCTGTTGAGGGAAGGCAACGAGGCGGACTTGAAAGAAGCCAGAATAGCAGGAAACAGATTTCAAGAGGTACGTTGGAATCGCCTTTAAAGCACAGGAAGAGGGGCACAACTTCGACAATGATGCACTTGGCCAAAAAGGGCATATGCGTTTTCTCCTGAATATATTCAGGAGAAAACGCATACGCCCTTTTTGGCCAAGCAAGCAAGCGGGCAATGCAAATATGCACTACAAAGAAGTATCACTTCCCACCGGTCAAAAGGGACATCCACAAAATGTGTAAAAACCAGAAAGGCAAGACAGGCCCTGGAGAACAGGGAGCCTTGTTATGCTGATGGGCGGGATGTAAATTGCCAACTGCCTCTCTGGAGGAGTGCATTGTGTTCCCTAAAACAAGTAAACAACAGAGCTACAGAGCCAAGGGAACTTCCAGTCTAGGGAATATACCTTGGGAAAACTGAAAATCAATAAGACAGAGCCACCCCAAAATTTAGGGCTGCACTGCTTACAAGGACCTCAACTTGGGTACACCTTAAATATCCCAGGAAATATAAAAATGGTTCAAAAAGTTGTGGTACTTACGTACGATGGAATATCCCTCAGCCATGAAATCAATGACATAAGACCAGTAGCAGCAAAATGGGTGGATTCAGGTACGATGATTCTAAGTGAAATAAGGTACACAGAAAAAGAAACTTATCATAAGATTTCACTTATGAAGATCCTGTAAACATGGCTACACTTGAACTGAGTTAGGAAAGAGAACAGTGTCTCATATTTAGAAAACATTCTTATGCCTGCTTAAGGGGGAAAGAGAGGTGGGGAGATGCATAAAACCAGAGTTTGATATAAGCACAGGTACCGCTCCAAAAACCAACTATGGAATAGACAAGACCTACACCTTCCTCAGTGAAAGGGTCTGAAAACACCATATTTCCCGCAGAGGAATATATCTGACTAGTAAGAATCTTAAAACCTATGTATTGATATGTCTCTGTAAGGGAATCAAGTGTGTCTAGACTGGCATAAACATGGCAGCGAGAATCAGCTCAAACCCACGATAAAAAGGAATTTCAAAAACAAAAGAAAAAAACTGGGAAATTCTTTACAATTCCTTCAGGGTCTCTGATGAAACCTGGAATGACCCTATCTACAACAACAGCTGGATGTGGCATAAGGCTGGACACTTGGGACTGACAGGATTGGTGAGATTGGGTGAGCAAATGCAGACCCTTTAAAGTAATAATGCATGGCACCCATTTCATGAGTCCCAACTCTCCAGGTTGAAGGGAATATTACTACAGCTATAACATGTACGGGAAACCTAGAGAACGGACACACTGTGAATACGAAAGGTTTTTAAAACTCAACGAATAGTCCCACTCCTGGTGCTCCGGTTTGACTTTCCACCTGCTTTACTATCAATCTCCCAACATGGAGAGACAGCCCCTTTAACCTCCTGGTTCGCACAGGTTGCCAATTTGGCAGAGGATGAAAGGGAAGAGGGAGAACCAATGAGAGAGTAGCTGTTAGGCATTTGGACGGGCACATATCACTGTAATTTCCCGGCAGGAAGAAGAATTAACCAAAGTCTCAGCCCCCCACCGGAAACCAGCATAGGTCCTGAACCAAAATTTTGGACTTGCGGTCAGCTCACCAAAAACGAGTTGAAAAATAGAGCTCAGGGGCAGAGCAATTCACAAACTGGCCGAGTAATAAAGGACAACTATCGTCCAAAAATCTGTTGAGGGAAGGCAACGAGGCGGACTTGAAAGCGAGGCAGAATAGCAGGAAACAGATTTCAAGAGGTACGTTGGAATCGCCTTTAAAGCACAGGAAGAGGGGCACAACTTCGACAATGATGCACTTGGCCAAAAAGGGCGTATGCGTTTTCTCCTGAATATATTCAGGAGAAAACGCATACGCCCTTTTTGGCCAAGCAAGCAAGCGGGCAATGCAAATCTGCACTACAAAGAAGTATCACTTCCCTCCGGTCAAAAGGGACATCCACAAAATGTGTAAAAACCAGAAAGGCAAGACAGGCCCTGGAGAAGAGGGAGCCTTGTTATGCTGAAGGGTGGGATGTAAATTGCCAACTGCCTCTCTGGAGGAGTACATAGTGTTCCCTAAAACAAGTAAACAACAGAGCTACAGAGCCAAGGGCACTTCCCGTCTAGGGAATATACTTTGGGAAAACTGAAAATCAATAAGACAGAGCCACCCCAAAATTTAAGGCTGCACTGCTTACAAGGACCTCAACTTGGGTACACCTTAAATATCCCAGGAAATATAAAAATGGTTCAAAAAATTGTGGTACTTATGTACGATGGAATATCCCTCAGCCATGAAATCAATGTCATAAGACCAGTAGCAGCAAAATGGGTGGATTCAGGTACGATGATTCTAAGTGAAATAAGTCACACAGAAAAAGAAACTTATCATAAGATATCACTTATGAAGATGCTGTAAACATGGCTATACTTGAAATGAGTTAGGAAAGAGAACAGTGTCTCACATTTAGAAAACA
This sequence comes from Hyperoodon ampullatus, assembly GCF_949752795.1. NCBI lineage: Eukaryota > Metazoa > Chordata > Mammalia > Artiodactyla > Ziphiidae > Hyperoodon > Hyperoodon ampullatus. The sequence goes on from NW_027640550.1 coordinate 154,267, forward strand.
CTCTTATGCCTGCTTAAGGGGGAAAGAGAGGTGGGGTGATGCATAAAACCAGAGTTTGATATAAGGACAGGTACCGTTCCAAAAACCAACTTTGGAATAGACAAGACCTACACCTTCCTCATTGAAAGGGACTCAAAACCCCATATTTCCCGCAGAGGAATATATCTGACTAGTAAGAATCTTAAGACCTATGTATTGATATGTCTCCGTAAGGGAATCAAGTGTGTCTAGACTGGCATAAACAAGGCAGCGAGAATCAGCTCAAACCCACTATAAAAAGGAATTTCAAAAACAAAACAAAAAAACTGGGAAATTCTTTACAATTCCTTCAGGGTCAATGATGAAACCTGGAATGACCCTATCTACAATGACAGCTGGATGTGGCATAAGGCTGGACACTTGGGACTGAGAGGATTGGTGAGATTGGGTGAGCAAATGCAGACCCTTTAAAGCAATAATGCATGGCACCCATTCCATGGGTCCCAACTCTCCAGGTTGAAGGGAATATTACTACAGTTATAACATGTACGGGAAACCTAGAGAACGGACACACTGTGAATACGAAAGGTTTCTAAACCTCAACGAATTGTCCCTCTCCTGGTGCTCCGGTTTGACTTTCCATCTGCTTTACTATCAACCTCCCAACTTGGAGAGACAGCCCCTTTAACACCCTGGTTCGCACAGGATGCCAATTTGGCAGAGGATGAAAGGGAAGAGGGAGAACCAATGAGAGAGTAGCTGTTAGGCATTTGGACGGGCACATATCACTGTAATTTCCCGGCAGGAAGAAGAATTAACCAAAGTCTCAGCCCCCCACCGGGAACCAGTATAGGTCCTGAACCAAAATTTTGGACTTGCGGTCAGCTCACCAAAAACGAGTTGAAAAATGGTGCTCAGGGGCACAGCAATTCACAAACTGGCAGAGTAATAAAGGAGAACTATCGTCCAAAAATCTGTTGAGGGAAGGCAACGAGGCGGACTTGAAAGCGAGGCAGAACAGCAGGAAACAGATTTCAAGAGGTACGTTGGAATCACCTTTAAAGCACAGGAAGAGGGGCACAACTTCGACAATGATGCACTTGGCCAAAAAGGGCGTATGCGTTTTCTCCTGAATATATTCAGGAGAAAACGCATACGCCCTTTTTGGCCAAGCAAGCAAGCGGGCAATGCAAATCTGCACTACAAAGAAGTATCACCTCCCACCGTTCAAAAGGGACATCCACAAAATGTGTAAAAACCAGAAAGGCAAGACAGGCCCTGGAGAACTGGGAGCCTTGTTATGCTGATGGGCGGTATGTAAATTGCCAACTGCCTCTCTGGAGGAGTGCATTGTGTTCCCTAAAACATGTAAAGAACATAGCTACAGAGCCAAGGGCACTTCCAGTCTAGGGAATATACCTTGGGAAAACTGAAAATCAATAAGACAGAGCCACCCCAAAATTTAGGGCTGCACTGCTTACAAGGACCTCAACTTGGGTACACCTTAAATATCCCAGGAAATATAAAAATGGTTCAAAAAATTGTGGTACTTACGTAGGATGGAATATCCCTCAGCCATGAAATCAATGACATAAGACCAGTAGCAGCAAAATGGGTGGATTCAGGTACGATGATTCTAAGTGAAATAAGTCACACAGAAAAAGAAACTTATCATAAGATATCACTTATGAAGATCCTGTAAACATGGCTACACTTGAACTGAGTTAGGAAAGAGAACAGTGTCTCACATTTAGAAAACACTCTTATGCCTGCTTAAGGTGGAAAGAGAATTGGGGTGATGCATAAAACCAGAGTTTGATATAAGCACAGGTACCCTTCCAAAAACCAACTATGGAATAGACAAGACCTACACCCTCCTCAGTGAAAGGGACTCAAAACCCCATATTTCCCGCAGAGGAATATATCTGACTAGTAAGAATCTTAAAACCTATGTATTGATATGTCTCCGTAAGGGAATCAAGTGTGTCTAGACTGGCATAAACATGGCAGCGAGAATCAGCTCAAACCCACTATAAAAAGGAATTTCAAAAACAAAACAAAAAAACTGGGAAATTCTTTACATTTCCTTCAGAGTCTCTGATGAAACCTGGAATGACCCTATCTACAATGACAGCTGGATGTGGCATAAGGCTGGACACTCGGGACTGAGAGGATTGGTGAGATTGGGTGAGCAAATGCAGACCCTTTAAAGCAATAATGCATGGCACCCATTCCATGGGTCCCAACTCTCCAGGTTGAAGGGAATATTACTACAGTTATAACATGTACGGGAAACCTAGAGAACGGACACACTGTGAATACGAAAGGTTTCTAAAACTCAACGAATAGTCCCTCTCCTGGTGCTCCGGTTTGACTTTCCATCTGCTTTACTATCAACCTCCCCACATGGAGAGACAGCCCCTTTAACCTCCTGGTTCGCACAGGTTGCCAATTTGGCAGAGGATGAAAGGGAAGAGGGAGAACCAATGAGAGAGTAGCTGTTAGGCATTTGGACGGGCACATATCACTGTAATTTCCTGGCAGGAAGAAGAATTAACCAAAGTCTCAGCCCCCCACCGGGAACGAGTATAGGTCCTGAACCAAAATTTTGGACTTGCGGTCAGCTCACCAAAAACGAGTTGAAAAATGGAGCTCAGGGGCACAGCAATTCACAAACTGGCCGAGTAATAAAGGACAACTATCGTCCAAAAATCTGTTGAGGGAAGGCAACGAGGGGGACTTGAAAGCGAGCCAGAATAGCAGGAAACAGATTTCAAGAGGTACGTTGGAATCGCCTTTAAAGCACAGGAAGAGGGGCACAACTTCGACAATGATGCACTTGGCCAAAAAGGGCGTATGCGTTTTCTCCTGAATATATTCAGGAGAAAACGCATACGCCCTTTTTGGCCAAGCAAGCAAGCGGGCAATGCAAATCTGCACTACAAAGAAGTATCACTTCCCACCGGTCAAAAGGGACATCCACAAAATGTGTAAAAACCAGAAAGGCAAGACAGGCCCTGGAGAACAGGGAGCCTTGTTATGCTGATGGGCGGCATGTAAATTGCCAACTGCCTCTCTGGAGGAGTGCATTGTGTTCCCTAAAACAAGTAAACAACAGAGCTACAGAGCCAAGGGAACTTCCAGTCTAGGGAATATACCTTGGGAAAACTGAAAATCAATAAGACAGAGCCACCCCAAAATTTAGGGCTGCACTGCTTACAAGGACCTCAACTTGGGTACACCTTAAATATCCCAGGAAATATAAAAATGGTTCAAAAAGTTGTGGTACTTACGTACGATGGAATATCCCTCAGCCATGAAATCAATGACATAAGACCAGTAGCAGCAAAATGGGTGGATTCAGGTACGATGATTCTAAGTGAAATAAGGTACACAGAAAAAGAAACTTATCATAAGATTTCACTTATGAAGATCCTGTAAACATGGCTACACTTGAACTGAGTTAGGAATGAGAACAGTGTCTCACATTTAGAAAACATTCTTATGCCTGCTTAAGGGGGAAACAGAGGTGGGGTGATGCATAAAACCAGAGTTTTATATAAGCACAGGTACCGCTCCAAAAACCAACTATGGAATAGACAAGACCTACACCTTCCTCAGTGAAAGGGTCTGAAAACACCATATTTCCCGCAGAGGAATATATCTGACTAGTAAGAATCTTAAAACCTATGTATTGATATGTCTCTGTAAGGGAATCAAGTGTGTCTAGACTGGCATAAACATGGCAGTGAGAATCAGCTCAAACCCACGATAAAAAGGAATTTCAAAAACAAAACAAAAAACTGGGAAATTCTTTACAATTCCTTCAGGGTCTCTGATGAAACCTGGAATGACCCTATCTACAATGACAGCTGGATGTGGCATAAGGCTGGACACTTGGGACTGACAGGATTGGTGAGATTGGGTGAGCAAATGCAGACCCTTTAAAGTAATAATGCATGGCACCCATTCCATGAGTCCCAACTCTCCAGGTTGAAGGGAATATTACTACAGCTATAACATGTACGGGAAACCTAGAGAACGGACACACTGTGAATACGAAAGGTTTCTAAAACTCAACGAATAGTCCCACTCCTGGTGCTCCGGATTGACTTTCCACCTGCTTTACTATCAATCTCCCAACATGGAGAGACAGCCCCTTTAACCTCCTGGTTCGCACAGGTTGCCAATTTGGCAGAGGATGAAAGGGAAGAGGGAGAACCAATGAGAGAGTAGCTGTTAGGCATTTGGACGGGCACATATCACTGTAATTTCCCGGCAGGAAGAAGAATTAACCAAAGTCTCAGCCCCCCACCGGAAACCAGCATAGGTCCTGAACCAAAATTTTCGACTTGCGGTCAGCTCACCAAAAACGAGTTGAAAAATAGAGCTCAGGGGCACAGCAATTCACAAACTGGCCGAGTAATAAAGGACAACTATCGTCCAAAAATCTGTTGAGGGAAGGCAACGAGGCGGACTTGAAAGCGAGCCAGAATAGCAGGAAACAGATTTCAAGAGGTACGTTGGAATCGCCTTTAAAGCACAGGAAGAGGGGCACAACTTCGACAATGATGCACTTGGCCAAAAAGGGCGTATGCGTTTTCTCCTGAATATATTCAGGAGAAAATGCATACGCCCTTTTTGGCCAAGCAAGCAAGCAGGCAATGCAAATCTGCACTACAAAGAAGTATCACTTCCCTCCGGTCAAAAGGAACATCCACAAAATGTGTAAAAACCAGAAAGGCAAGACAGGCCCTGGAGAAGAGGGAGCCTTGTTATGCTGAAGGGTGGGATGTAAATTGCCAACTGCCTCTCTGGAGGAGTACATAGTGTTCCCTAAAACACGTAAACAACAGAGCTACAGAGCCAAGGGCACTTCCCGTCTAGGGAATATACTTTGGGAAAACTGAAAATCAATAAGACAGAGCCACCCCAAAATTTAAGGCTGCACTGCTTACAAGGACCTCAACTTGGGTACACCTTAAATATCCCAGGAAATATAAAAATGGTTCAAAAAATTGTGGTACTTACGTACGATGGAATATCCCTCAGCCATGAAATCAATGTCATAAGACCAGTAGCAGCAAAATGGGTGGATTCAGGTACGATGATTCTAAGTGAAATAAGTCACAGAGAAAAAGAAACTTATCATAAGATATCACTTATGAAGATGCTGTAAACATGGCTACACTTGAAATGAGTTTGGAAAGAGAACAGTGTCTCACATTTAGAAAACACTCTTATGCCTGCTTAAGGGGGAAAGAGAGGTGGGGTGATGCATAAAACCAGAGTTTGATATAAGCACAGGTACCGTTCCAAAAACCAACTGTGGAATAGACAAGACCTACACCTTCCTCAGTGAAAGGGACTCAAAACCCCATATTTCCCGCAGAGGAATATATCTGACTAGTAAGAATCTTAAAACCTATGTATTGATATGTCTCCGTAAGGGAATCAAGTGTGTCTAGACTGGCATAAACAAGGCAGCGAGAATCAGCTCAAACCCACTATAAAAAGGAATTTCAAAAACAAAACAAAAAAACTGGGAAATTCTTTACAATTCCTTCAGGGTCAATGATGAAACCTGGAATGACCCTATCTACAATGACAGCTGGATGTGGCATAAGGATGGACACTTGGGACTGAGAGGATTGGTGAGATCGGGTGAGCAAATGCAGACCCTTTAAAGCAATAATGCATGGCACCCATTCCATGGGTCCCAACTCTCCAGGTTGAAGGGAATATTACTACAGTTATAACATGTACGGGAAACCTAGAGAACGGACACACTGTGAATACGAAAGGTTTCTAAACCTCAACGAATAGTCCCTCTCCTGGTGCTCCGGTTTGACTTTCCATCTGCTTTACTATCAACCTCCCAACATGGAGAGACAGCCCCTTTAACACCCTGGTTCGCACAGGATGCCAATTTGGCAGAGGATGAAAGGGAAGAGGGAGAACCAATGAGAGAGTAGCTGTTAGGCATTTGGACGGGCACATATCACTGTAATTTCCCGGCAGGAAGAAGAATTAACCAAAGTCTCAGCCCCCCACCGGGAACCAGTATAGGTCCTGAACCAAAATTTTGGACTTGCGGTCAGCTCACCAAAAACGAGTTGAAAAATGGTGCTCAGGGGCACAGCAATTCACAAACTGGCAGAGTAATAAAGGAGAACTATCGTCCAAAAATCTGTTGAGGGAAGGCAACGAGGCGGACTTGAAAGCGAGGCAGAACAGCAGGAAACAGATTTCAAGAGGTACGTTGGAATCGCCTTTAAAGCACAGGAAGAGGGGCACAACTTCGACAATGATGCACTTGGCCAAAAAGGGCGTATGCGTTTTCTCCTGAATATATTCAGGAGAAAACGCATACGCCCTTTTTGGCCAAGCAAGCAAGCGGGCAATGCAAATCTGCACTACAAAGCAGTATCACCTCCCACCGTTCAAAAGGGACATCCACAAAATGTGTAAAAACCAGAAAGGCAAGACAGGCCCTGGAAAACTGGGAGCCTTGTTATGCTGATGGGCGGGATGTAAATTGCCAACTGCCTCTCTGGAGGAGTGCATTGTGTTCCCTAAAACATGTAAAGAACATAGCTACAGAGCCAAGGGCACTTCCAGTCTAGGGAATATACCTTGGGAAAACTGAAAATCAATAAGACAGAGCCACCCCAATATTTAGGGCTGCACTGCTTACAAGGACCTCAACTTGGGTACACCTTAAATATCCCAGGAAATATAAAAATGGTTCAAAAAATTGTGGTACTTACGTACGATGGAATATCCCTCAGCCATGAAATCAATGACATAAGACCAGTAGCAGCAAAATGGGTGGATTCAGGTACGATGATTCTAAGTGAAATAAGTCACACAGAAAAAGAAACTTATCATAAGATATCACTTATGAAGATCCTGTAAACATGGCTACACTTGAACTGAGTTAGGAAAGAGAACAGTGTCTCACATTTAGAAAACACTCTTATGCCTGCTTAAGGGGGAAAGAGAGGTGGGGTGATGCATAAAACCAGAGTTTGATATAAGCACAGGTACCCTTCCAAAAACCAACTATGGAATAGACAAGACCTACACCCTCCTCAGTGAAAGGGACTCAAAACCCCATATTTCCCGCAGAGGAATATATCTGACTAGTAAGAATCTTAAAACCTATGTATTGATATGTCTCCGTAAGGGAATCAAGTGTGTCTAGACTGGCATAAACATGGCAGCGAGAATCAGCTCAAACCCACTATAAAAAGGAATTTCAAAAACAAAACAAAAAAACTGGGCAATTCTTTACATTTCCTTCAGAGTCTCTGATGAAACCTGGAATGACCCTATCTACAATGACAGCTGGATGTGGCATAAGGCTGGACACTCGGGACTGAGAGGATTGGTGAGATTGGGTGAGCAAATGCAGACCCTTTAAAGCAATAATGCATGGCACCCATTCCATGGGTCCCAACTCTCCAGGTTGAAGGGAATATTACTACAGTTATAACATGTACGGGAAACCTAGAGAACGGACACACTGTGAATATGAAAGGTTTCTAAAACTCAACGAATAGTCCCTCTCCTGGTGCTCCGGTTTGACTTTCCATCTGCTTTACTATCAACCTCCCCACATAGAGAGACAGCCCCTTTAACCTCCTGGTTCGCACAGGTTGCCAATTTGGCAGAGGATGAAAGGGAAGAGGGAGAACCAATGAGAGAGTAGCTGTTAGGCATTTGGACGGGCACATATCACTGTAATTTCCCGGCAGGAAGAAGAATTAACCAAAGTCTCAGCCCCCCACCGGGAACGAGTATACGTCCTGAACCAAAATTTTGGACTTGCGGTCAGCTCACCAAAAATGAGTTGAAAAATGGAGCTCAGGGGCACAGCAATTCACAAACTGGCCGAGTAATAAAGGACAACTATCGTCCAAAAATCTGTTGAGGGAAGGCAACGAGGCGGACTTGAAAGCGAGGCAGAATAGCAGGAAACAGATTTCAAGAGGTACGTTGGAATCGCCTTTATAGCACAGGAAGAAGGGCACAACTTCGACAATGATGCACTTGGCCAAAAAGGGCGTATGCGTTTTCTCCTGAATATATTCAGGAGAAAACGCATACGCCCTTTTTGGCCAAGCAAGCAAGCGGGCAATGCAAATCTGCACTACAAAGAAGTATCACTTCCCACCGGTCAAAAGGGACATCCACAAAATGTGTAAAAACCAGAAAGGCAAGACAGGCCCTGGAGAACAGGGAGCCTTGTTATGCTGATGGGCGGGATGTAAATTGCCAACTGCCTCTCTGGAGGAGTACATTGTGTTCCCTAAAACAAGCAAAGAACAGAGCTACAGAGCCAAGGGCACTTCCAGTCTAGGGAATATACCTTGGGAAAACTGAAAATCAATAAGACAGAGCCACCCCAAAATTTAGGGCTGCACTGCTTACAAGGACCTCAACTTGGATACACCTTAAGTATCCCAGGAAATATAAAAAATGGTTCAAAAAATTGTGGTAATTACGTACGATGGAATATCCCTCAGCCATGAAATCAATGTCATAAGACCAGTAGCAGCAAAATGGGTGGATTCAGGTACGACGATTCTAAGTGAAATAAGTCACACAGAAAAAGAAACTTATCATAAGATATCACTTATGAAGATCCTGTAAACATGGCTACACTTGAACTGAGTTAGGAAAGAGAACAGAGACTCACATTTAGAAAACACTCTTATGCTTGCTTAAGGTGGAAGGAGAGGTGGGGTGATGCATAAAACCAGAGTTTGATATAAGCACAGGTACCGTTCCAAAAACCAACTATGGAATAGACAAGACCTACACCTTCCTCAGTGAAAGGCACTCAAAACCCCATATTTCCCGCAGAGGAATATATCTGACTAGTAAGAATCTTAAAACCTATGTATTGATATGTCTCCATAAGGGAATCAAGTGTGTCTAAACTAGAATAAAATTGGCAGCGAGAATCAGCTCAAACCCACGATAAAAAGGAATTTCAAAAACAAAAGAAAAAAACTGGGAAATTCTTTACAATTCCTTCAGGGTCTCTGATGAAACCTGGAATGACCCTATCTACAATGACAGCTGGATGTGGCATAAGGCTGGACACTTGGGACTGACAGGATTGGTGAGATTGGGTGAGCAAATGCAGAACCTTTAAAGCACAAATTCCTGGCACCCATTCCATGGGTCACAACTCTCCAGGTTGAAGGGAATATTACTAAAGTTATAACATGTACGGGAAACCTAGAGAATGGACACACTGTGAATACGAAAGGTTTCTAAAACTCAACGAATAGTCCCTCTCCTGGTGCTCCGGTTTGACTTTCCATCAGCTTTACTATCAACCTCCCAAATTGGAGAGACAGCCCCTTTAACCTCCTGGTTCACACAGGTTTCCAATTTGGCAGAGGATGAAAGGGAAGAGGAAGAACCAATGAGAGAGTAGCTGTTAGGCATTTGGACGGGCACATATCACTGTAATTTCCCGGCAGGAAGAAGAATTAACCAAAGTCTCAGACACCCACCGGGAACCAGTATAGGTCCTGAACCAAAATTTTGGACTTGCGGTCAGCTCACAAAAAACAAGTTGAAAAATGGAGCTCAGGGGCACAGCAATTCACAAACTGGCCGAGTAATAAAGGACAACTATCGTCCAAAAATCTGTTGAGGGAAGGCAACGAGGCGGACTTGAAAGCGAGGCAGAATAGCAGGAAACAGATTTCAAGAGGTACGTTGGAATCGCCTTTAAAGCACAGGAAGAGGGGCACAACTTCGACAATGATGCACTTTGCCAAAAAGGGCGAGAAAACGCATACACCCTTTTTGGCCAAGCAAGCAAGCGGGCAATGCAAATCTGCACTACAAAGAAGTATCACTTCCCACCGGTCAAAAGGGACATCCACAAAATGTGTAAAAACCAGAAAGGCAAGACAGGCCCTGGAGAACCGGGAGCCTTGTTATGCTGATGGGCGGGATGTAAATTGCCAACTGCCTCTCTGGAGGAGGGCATTGTGTTCCCTAAAACAATTAAAGAATAGAGCTACAGAGCCAAGTGCACTTCCAGTCTAGGGAATATACCTTGTGAATTCTGAAAATCAATAAGACAGAGCAACCCCAAAATTTAGGGCTGCACTGCTTACAAGGACCACAACTTGGGTACACCTTAAATATCCCAGGAAATATAAAAGTGGTTCAAAAAATTGTGGTACTTACGTACGATGGAATATCCCTCAGCCATGAAATCAATGTCATAAGACCAGTAGCAGCAAAATGGGTGGATTCAGGTACGATGATTTTAAGTGATATACGTCACACAGAAAAAGAAACGTATCATAAGATATCACTTATGAAGATCCTGTAAACATGGCTACAGTTGAACTGAGTTAGGAAAGAGAAGAGTGTCTCACATTTAGAAAACACTCTTATGCCTGCTTAAGGGGGAAGGAGAGGTGGGGTGATGCATAAAACCAGAGTTTGATATAAGCACAGGTACCGTTCCAAAAACCAACTATGGAATAGACAAGACCTACACCTTCCTCAGTGAAAGGGACTCAAAACCCCATATTTCCCGCAGAGGAATATATCTGACTACTAAGAATCTTAAAACCTATGTATTGATATGTCTCCGTAAGGGAATCAAGTGTGTCTAGACTGGCATAAACATGGCAGCGAGAATCAGCTCAAACCCACTATAAAAAGGAATTTCAAAAACAAAAGAAAAAAAACTGGGAAATTCTATACAATTCCTTCAGGGTCTCTGATGAAACCTGGAATGACCCTATCTACAACGACAGCTGGATGTGGCATATGGCTGGACACTTGGGATTGAGAGGATTGGTGAGATTGGGTGAGCAAATGCAGACCCTTTAAAGCACAAATGCCTGGCACCCATTCCGTGGGTCCCAACTCTCCAGATTGAAGGGAATATTACTACAGCTATAAAATGTACGGGAAACCTAGGGAACGGACACACTGTGAATACGAAAGGTTTCTAAAACTCAACGAATAGTCCCTCTCCTGGTGCTCCGGTATGACTTTCCATCTGTTTTACTATCAACCTCCCAAATTGTAGAGACAGCCCCTTTAACCTCCTGGTTCGCACAGGTTGCCAATTTGGCAGAGGATGAAAGGGAAGAGGGAGAACCAATGAGAGAGTAGCTGTTAGGCATTTGGACGGGAACATATCACTCTAACTTCCCGGCAGGAAAAACAATTAACCAAAGTCTCACTCCCCCAATGGGAACAAGCATAGGTCCTGAACCAAAATTTTGGACCTGCGGTCAGCTCACCAAAAACGAGTTGAAAAATGGAGATCAGGGGCACAGCAATGCACAAATTGGCCGAGTAATAAAGGACAACTATCGTCCAAAAATCTGTTGAGGGAAGACAACGAGGCGGACTTGAAAGCGAGGCAGAATAGCAGGAAACAGATTTCAAGAGGTACGTTGGAATCGCCTTTAAAGCACAGGAAGAGGGGCACAACTTCGACAATGATGCACTTGGCCAAAAAGGGCGTATGCGTTTTCTCCTGAATATATTCAGGAGAAAACGCATACGCCCTTTTTGGCCAAGCAAGCAAGCGGGCAATGCAAATCTGCACTACATAGAAGTATCACTTCCCACCGGGCAAAAGGGACATCCACAAAATGTGTAAAAACCAGAAAGGCAAGACAGGCCCTGGAGAACAGGGAGCCTTGTTATGCTGATGGGCGGGATGTAAATTGCCAACTGCCTCTCTGGAGGAGTATATTGTGTTCCCTTAAAAAAGTAAAGAACAGAGCTAAAGAGCCAAGGGCACTTCCAGTCTAGGGAATATACCTTGGGAATTCTGAAAATCAATAAGACAGAGCCACCCCAAAATTTAGGGCTGCACTGCTTACAAGGACCTCAAATTGGGTACACCTTAAATATCCCAGGAAATATAAAAATGGTTCAAAAATTGTGGTACTTACGTACGATGGAATATCCCTCAGCCATGAAAACAATGTCATAAACCAGTAACAGCAAAATGGGTGGATTCAGGTACGATGATTCTAAGTGAAATAAGTCACACAGAAAAAGAAACTTATCATAAGATATCACTTATGAAGATCCTGTAAACATGGCTACACTTGAACTGAGTTAGGAAAGAGAACAGAGTCTCACATTTAGAAAACACATTTATGCCTGCTTAAGGGGGAAGGAGAGGTGGGGTGATGCATAAAACCAGAGTTTGATATAAGCACAGGTACCGTTCCAAAAACCAACTATGGAATAGACAAGACCTACACCTTCCTCAGTGAAAGGGACTCAAAACCCCATATTTCCCGCAGAGGAATATATCTGACTAGTAAGAATCTTAAAACCTATGTATTGATATGTCTCCATAAGGGAATCAAGTGTGTCTAGACGTTCATAAACATGGCAGCGAGAATCAGCTCAAACACCCTATAAAAAGGAATTTCAAAAACAAAACAAAAAAACTGGGAAATTCTTTACAGTTACTTCAGGGTCTCTGATGAACCCTTGAAAGACCCTATCTACAATGACAGCTGGATGTGGCATAATGAGGGACACTTGGGACTGAGAGGATTGGTGAGATTGGGTGAGCAAATGCAGACCCTTTAAAGCAGAAATGCTTGGAACCCATTCCATGGGTCCCAACTCTCCAGGTTGAAGGGAATATTACTACAGCTATAACATGTACGGGAAACCTAGAGAACGGACCCACTGTGAATACGAAAGGTTTCTAAAACTCAACGAATAGTCCCTCTACTGGTGCTCCGGTTTGACTTTCCATCTGCTTTACTATCAACCTCCCAACTTGGAGAGACAGCCCTTTTTACCTCCTGGATCACACAGGTTGCCAAATTGGGAGAGGATGAAAGGGAAGAGGGAGAACCAATGAGAGAGTAGCTGATAGTCATTTGGACGGGCACATATAACTCTAATATCCCGGGAAGAAGAAGAATTAACCAAAGTCTCAGCCACCCACTGGGAACCAGTATAGGTCCTGAACCAAAATTTTGGACTTGCGGTCAGCTCACCAAAAACGAGTTGAAAAATGGAGCTCAGGGGCACAACAACTCACAAACTGGCCGAGTAATAAAGGACAACTCTCGTCCAAAAATCTGTTGAGGGAAGGCAACGAGGTGTACTTGAGAGCGAGGCAGAACAGCAGGAAACAGATTTCAAGAGGTACGTTGGAATCGCATTTAAAGCACAGGAAGAGGGGCACAACTTCGACAATGATGCACTTGGCCAAAAAGGGCGTATGCGTTTTCTCCTGAATATATTCAGGAGAAAACGCATACGCCCATTTTGGCCAAGCAAGCAAGCGGGCAATGCAAATCTGCACTACAAAGAAGTATCACTTCCCACCAGTCAAAAGGGACATCCACAAAATGTGTAAAAACCCGAAAGGCAAGACAGGCCTTGGAGAACAGGGAGCCTTGTTATGCTGATGGGCGGGATGTAAATTCCCAACTGCCTCTCTGGAGGAGTGCATTGTGTTCCCTAAAACAAGTAAAGAACAGAGCTACAGAGCCAAGGGCACTTCCAGTCTAGGGAATATACCTTGAGGAAACTGAAAATCAAGAAGACAGAGCCACCCCAAAATTTAGAGCTGCACTGCTTACAAGGACCTCAACTTGGATACACTTTAAGTATCCCAGGAAATATAAAAATGGTTCAAAAAATTGTGGTACTTACGTACGATGGGATATCCCTCAGCCATGAGATCAATGTCATAAGACCAGTAGCAGCAAAATGGGTGGATTCAGGTACGATGATTCTAAGTGAAATAAGTCACACAGAAAAAGAAACTTATCATAAGATATCACTTATGAAGATCCTGTAAACATGGCTACACTTGAACTGAGTTAGGAAAGAAGACATTGTCTCATATTAAGAAAACACTCTCATGCCTGCTTAAGGGGGAAGGAGAGGTGGGGTGATGCATAAAACCAGAGTTTTATATAAGCACAGGTACCGTTCCAAAAACCAACTATGGAATAGACAAGACCTACACCTTCCTCAGTGAAAGGGACTCAAAACCCCATATTTCCCGCAGAGGAATATATCTGACTAGTAAGAATCTTAAAACCTATGTATTGATATGTCTCCGTAAGGGAATCAAGGATGTCTAGACTGGCATAAACATGGCAGCCAGAATCAGCTCAAACCCACTATAAAAAGGAATTTCAAAAACAAAACAAAAAATCTGGGAAATTCTTTACAATTCCTTCAGGTTCTCTGATGAAACCTTGAATGACCCTATCTACAATGACAGCTGGATGTGGCATAAGGCTGGACACCTGGGACTGAGAGGATTGGTGAGATTGGGTGAGCAAATGCAGACCCTTTAACGCAATAATGCATGGCACACATTCCATGGGTCCCAACACTCCAGGTTGAAGGGAATATTACTACAGCTATAACATGTACGGGAAACCTAGAGAACGGACACACTGTGAATACGAAAGGTTTCTAAAACTCAACGAATAGTCCCTCTCCTGGTGCTCCGGTTTGACTTACCATCTGCTATACTATCAACCTCACAACTTGGAGAGACAGCCCCTTTAACCTCCTGGTTCGCACAGGTTGCCAAATTGGGAGAGGATGAAAGGGAAGAGGGAGAACCAATGAGAGAATAGCTGTTAGGCATTTGGACGGGCACATATCACTCTAATATCCCAGCAGGAAGAAGAATTAACAAAAGACTCAGCACCCCACCGGGAACCAGCCTAAATCCTGAACCAAAATTTTGGACTTGCGGTCAGCTCACAAAAAACGAGTTGATAAATGGAGCTCAAGTGCACATCAATTCACAAACTGGCCGAGTAATAAAGGACAACTATCGTCCAAAAATCTGTTAAAGGAAGGCAACGAGGCAGACTTGAAAGCGAGGCAGAATAGCAGGAAACAGATTTCAAGAGGTACGTTGGAATCGCCTTTAAAGCACAGGAAGAGGGGCACAACTTCGTCAATGATGCACTTGGTCAAAAAGGGCATATGCGTTTTCTCCTGAATATATTCAGGAGAAAACGCATACGACCGTTTTGGCCAAGCAAGCAAGCGGACAATGGAAATCTGCACTACAAAGAAGTATCACTTCCCACCGGTCAAAAGGGATATCCACAAAATGTGTAAAAACCAGAAAGGCAAGACAGGCCCTGGAGAACAGGGAGCATTGTTATGCTGATGGGCGGGATGTAAACTGCCAACTGCCTCTCTGGAGGAGTGAATTGTGTTCCCTAAAACAAGTAAACAACAGAGCTACAGAGCCAAGGGCACTTCCAGTCTAGGGAATATACCTTGGGAAAACTGAAAATCAATAAGACAGAGCCACCCCAAAATTTAGGGCTGCACTGCTTACAAGGACCTCAACTTGGGTACACCTTAAGTATCCCAGGAAATATAAATATGGTTCAAAAAATTGTGGTACTTACATACGATGGAATATCCCTCAGCCATGAAATCAATGTCATAAGACCAGTAGCAGCAAAATGGGTGGATTCAGGTACGATGATTCTAAGTGAAATAAGTCACAGAGAAAAAGAAACTTATCATAAGATATCACTTATGAAGATCCTGTAAACATGGCTACACTTGAACTGAGTTAGGAAAGAGAACAGTGTCTCACATTTAGAAAACACCCTTATGCCTGCTTAAGGGGGAAGGAGAGGTGGGGTGATGCATAAAACCAGAGTTTGATATAAGCACAATTACCGTTCCAAAAACCAACTATGGAATAGACAAGACCTACACCTTCCTCAGTGAAAGGGACTCAAAACCCCATATTTCCCGCAGAGGAATATATCTGACTAGTAAGAATCTTAAAACCTATGTATTGATATGTCTCCGTAAGGGAATCAAGTGTGTCTAGACTGGCATAAACATGGCAGCGAGAATCAGCTCAAACCCACTATAAAAAGGAATTTCAAAAACAAAACAAAAGAACTGGGAAATTCTTTACAATTCCGTCAGGGTCTCTGATAAATCCTGGAATGACCCTATCTACAATGACAGCTGGATGTGGCATAAGGCTGGACACTAGGGACTGAGAGGATTGGTGAGATTGGGTGAGCAAATGCAGACCCTTTAAAGCACAAATGCCTGGCACCCATTCCATGGGTCCCAACTCTACAGGTTGAAGGGAATATTACTACAGTTATAACATATACGGGAAACTTAGACCGGACACACTGTGAATACGAAAGGTTTCTAAAACTCAACGAATAGTCCCTCTCCTGGTGTTCCGTTTTGACTTTCCATCTGCTTTACTATCAATCTCCCAACTTGGAGAGACAGCCCCTTTAACCTCCTGGTTCGCACAGGTTGCCAATTTGGCAGAGGATGAAAGGGAAGAGGGAGAACCAATGAGACAGTAGCTGTTAGGCATTTGGACGGGCACATATCACTCTAATTTTCCGGCAGGAAGAAGAATTAACCAAAGTCTCAGCCACCCAACGGGAACCAGCATAGTTCTTGAACCAAAATTTTTGACATGCGGTCAGCTCACAAAAAACGAGTTGAAAAATGGAGCTCAGGGGCACAGCAATTCACAAACTGGCCGAGTTTAAAGGACAACTATCGTCCAAAAACCTGTTGAGGGAAGGCAATGAGGCGGACTTGAAAGCGAGGCAGAATAGCAGGAAACAGATTTCAAGAGGTACGTTGGAATCGCCTTTAAAGCACAGGAAGAGGGGCACAACTTCGACAATGATGCACTTGGCCAAAAAGGGCGTATGCGTTTTCTCCTGAATATATTCAGGAGAAAACGCATACGCCCTTTTTGGCCAAGCAAGCAAGCGGGCAATGCAAATCTGCACTACAAAGAAGTATCACTTCCCACCGGTCAAAAGGGACATCCACAAAATGTGTAAAAACCAGAAAGGCAAGACAGGCCCTGGAGAACAGGGAGCCTTTTTATGCTGATAGGCGGGATGTAAATTGACAACTGCCTCTCTGGAGGAGTGCATTGTGTTCCCTAAAAAAAATAAACAACAGAGCTAGAGAGCCAAGGGCACTTCCAATCTAGGGAATATACCTTGGGAAAACTGAAAATAAATAAGACAGAGCCACCCCAAAATTTAAGGCTGCACTGCTTACAAGGACCTCAACTTGGGTACACCTAAAATATCCCAGGAAATATAAAAATGGTTCCAAAAATTGTGGTAATTATGTACGATGGATTATCCCTCAGCCATGAAATCAATGTCATAAGACCAGTAGCAGCAAAATGGGTGGATTCAGGTACGATGATTCTATGTGAAATAAGTCACACAGAAAAAGAAACTTATCATAAGATATCAATTATGAAGATCCTGTAAACATGGCTACACTTGAACTGAGTTAGGAAAGAGAACAGTGTCTCACATTTAGAAAACACTCTTATGCCTGCTTAAGGGGGAAGGAGAGGTGGGGTGATGCATAAAACCAGAGTTTGATATAAGCACAGGTACCGTTCCAAAAACCAACTATGGAATAGACAAGACCTACACCTTCCTCAGTGAAAGGGACTCAAAACCCCATATTTCACGCAGAGGAATATATCTGACTAGTAAGAATCTTAAAACCTATGTATTGATATGTCTCCGTAAGGGAATCAAGTGTGTCTAGACTGGCATAAACATGGCAGCGAGAATCAGCTCAAACCCACTATAAAAAGGAATTTCGAAAAAAAAAAAAAAAAAACTGGGAAATTCTTTACAATTCCTTCAGGGTCTCTGATGAAACCTGGAATGACCCTATCTACAACGACAGCTGGAAGTGGCATAAGTCTGGACACTTGGGACTGAGAGGATTGGTGAGATTGGGTGAGCAAATGCAGACCCTTTAAAGCACAAATGCCTGGCACCCATTCCATGGGTCCCAACTCTCCAGGTTAAAGGGAATATTACTACAGCTATAACATGTACGGGAAACCTAGAGAATGGACACACTGTGAATATGAAAGCTTTCTAAAACTCAACGAATAGTCCCTCTCCTGGTGCTAGGGTTTGACTTTCCATCTGCTTTACTATCAACCTCCCAACTTGGAGAGACAGCCCCTTTAACCTCCTGGTTCGCACAGGTTGCCAATTTGGCAGAGGATGAAAGGGAATAGGGAGAACCAATGAGAGAGTAGCTGTTAGGCATTTGGACGGGCACATATCACTCTAATTTCCTGGCAGGAAGAAGAATTAACCAAAGTCTCAGCCACCCACCGGGAACCAGTATAGGTCCTGAACCAAAATTTTGGACATGCGGTCAGCTCACAAAAAACGAGTTGATAAATGGAGCTCAGGGGCACAGCAATTCACAAACTGGCCGAGTAATAAAGGACAACTATCGTCCAAAAATCTGTTGAGGGAAGGCAACGAGGCAGACTTGAAAGCGAGGCAGAATAGCAGGAAAGAGATTTCAAGAGGTACGTTGGAATCGACTTTAAAGCACAGGAAGAGGGGTGCAACTTAGACAATGATGCAATTGGCCAAAAAGGGCGTATGCGTTTTCTCCTGAATATATTCAGGAGAAAACGCATACACCCTTTTTGGCCAAGCAAGCAAGCGGGCAATGCAAATCTGCACTACAAAGAAGTATCACTTCCCACCGGTCAAAAGGGACATCCACAAAATTTGTAAAATCCATAAAGGCAAGACAGGCCCTGGAGAACAGGGAGCCTTGTTATGCTGATGGGCGGGATATAACTAGCAAACTGCCTCTCTGGAGGAGTGCATTGTGTTCCCTAAAACAAATAAACAACAGAGCTACAGAGCCAAGGGCACTTCCAGTGTAGGGAATATACTTTGGGAAAACTGAAAATCGATAAGACAGAGCCACCCCAAAATTTAGGGCTGCACTGCATACAAGGACCTCAACTTGGGTACACCTTAAATATCCCAGGAAATATACAAATGGTTCAAAAATTTGTGTTAGTTACGTACGATGGAATATCCCTCAGCCATGAAATCAATGTCATAAGACCAGTAGCAGCAAAATGGGTGGATTCAGGTACGATGATTCTAAGTGAAATAAGTCACAGAGAAAAAGAAACTTATCATAAGATATCACTTATGAAGATCCTGTAAACATGGCTACACTTGAACTGAGTTAGGAAAGAGAACAGTGTCTCACATTTAGAAAACACTCTTATGCCTGCTTAAGGGGGAAGGAGAGGTGGGGTGATGCATAAAACCAGAGTTTGATATAAGCACAGGTACCGTTCCAAAAACCAACTATGGAATAGACAAGACCTACACCTTCCTCAGTGAAAGGGACTCAAAACCCCATATTTCCCGCAGAGGAATATATCTGACTAGTAAGAATCTTAAAACCTATGTATTGATATGTCTACGTAAGGGAATCAAGTGTGTCTAGACTGGCATAAACATGGCAGCGAGAATCAGCTCAAACCCACTATAAAAATGAATTTCAAAAACAAAACAAAAAAACTAGGAAATTCTTTACAATTCCTTCAGGGTCTCTGATGAAACCTGGAATGACCCTATCTACAACGACAGCTGGATGTGGCATAAGGCTGGACACTTGGGACTGAGAGGATTGGTGAGATTGGGTGAGCAAATGCAGACCCTTTAAAGCACAAATGCCTGGCACCCATTCCATGGGTCCCAACTCTCCAGCTTAAAGGGAATATTACTACAGCTATAACATGTACTGGAAACCTAGAGAACGGACCCAAGGTGAATACGAAAGGTTTCTAAAACTCAACGAATATTCCCTCTCCTGGTGCTAGGGTTTGACATTCCATCTACTTTACTATCAACCTCCCAACTTGCAGAGACAGACCCTTTAACCTCCTGGCTCGCACAGGTTGCCAATTTGGCAGAGGATGAAAGGGAAGAGGGAGAACCAATGAGAGAGTAGCTGTTAGGCATTAGGACGGGCACATATCACTCTAACTTCCCAGCAGGAAGAAGAATTAACCAAAGTCTCAGACCCCCACCGTGAACCAGCATAGGTCCTGAACCAAAATTTTGGACTCCTGGTCAGCTCACAAAAAAACGAGTTGAAAAATGGAGCGCAAGGGCACAGCAATTCACAAACTTTCAGAGTAATAAAGGACAACTATCGTCCAAAAATCTGTAAAGGGAAGGCAACGAGGCGGACTTGAAAGCGAGGCAGAATACCAGGAAACAGATTTCAAGAGGTACGTTGGAATCGCCTTTAAAGCACAGGAAGAGGGGCACAACTTCGACAATGATGCACTTGGCCAAAAAGGGCGTATGCATTTTCTCCTGAATATATTCAGGAGAAAACGCATACGCCCTTTTTGGCCAAGCAAGCAAGTGGGCAATGCAAATCTGCACTACAAAGAAGTATCACTTCCCACCGGTCAAAAGGGACATCCACAAAATGTGTAAAAACCAGAATGGCAAGACAGGCCCTGGAGAACAGGAAGCCTTGTTATGCTGATGGGTGGGATGTAAATTGCCAACTGCCTCTCTGGAGGAGTGCATTGTGTTCCCTAAAACAAGTAAACAACAGAGCTACAGAGCCAAGGGCACTTCCAGTCTAGGGAATATACCTTGGGAAAACTGAAAATCAATAAGACAGAGCCACCCCAAAATTTAGGGCTGCACTGCTTTCAAGGACCTCAACTTGGGTACACCTTAAGTATCCCAGGAAATATAAATATGGTTCAAAAAATTGTGGTACTTACCTACGATGGAATATCCCTCAGCCATGAAATCAATGTCATAAGACCAGTATCAGCAAAATGGGTGGATTCAGGTACGATGATTCTAAGTGAAATAAGTCACACAGAAAAAGAAACTTATCATAAGATATCACTTATGATGATCCTGTACACATGGCTACACTTGAACTGAGTTAGGAAAGAGAACAGTGTCTCACATTTAGAAAACACTCTTATGCCTGCTTAAGGGGGAAGGAGAGGTGGGGTGATGCATAAAACCAGAGTTTAATATAAGCACAGGTACCGTTCCAAAAACCAACTATGGAATAGACAAGACCTACACCTTCCTCAGTGAAAGGGACTCAAAACCCCATATTTTGCACAGAGGAATATATCTGACTAGTAAGAATCTTAAAACCTATGTATTGATATGTCTACGTAAGGGAATCAAGTGTGTCTAGACTGGCATAAACATGGCAGCGAGAATCAGCTCAAACCCATTATAAAAAGGAATTTCAAAAACAAAACAAAAAAACTGGGAAATTCTTTACAATTCCTTCAGGGTCTCTGATGAAACCTGGAATGACCCTATCTAGAATGACAGCTGGATGTGGCATAAGGCTGGACACTTGGGACTGAGAGGATTGGTGAGATTGGTTGAGCAAATGCAGACCCTTTAAAGCACAAATGCCTGGCACCCATTCCATGGGTCCCAACTCTCCAGGTTGAAGGGAATATTACTACAGCTCTAACATGTACGGGAAATCTAGAGAACGGACACACTGTGAATACGAAAGGTTTCTAAAACTCAACGAATAGTCCCACTCCTGGTGCTCCGGTTTGAATTTCCATCTGCTTTACTATCAACCTCCCAACTTGGAGAGACAGCCCCTTTAACCTCCTGGTTCGTACAGGTTTCCAATTTGGCAGGGGATGAAAGGGAAGAGGGAGAACCAATGAGAGAGTAGCTGTTAGGCATTTGGACGGGCACATATCACTGTAATTTCCCGCCAGGAAGAAAAATTAACCAAAGTCTCAGCCACCCACCGGGAACCACCATAGGTCCCGAACCAAAATTTTGGACATGCGGTCAGCTCACAAAAAACGAGTTGAAAAATGGAGCTCAGGGGCACAGCAATTCACAAACTGGCCGAGTAATAAAGGAAAACTATCGTCCAAAAATCTGTTGAGGGAAGGCAGCGAGGGAGACTTGAAATCGAGGCACAATAGCAGGAAACAGATTTCAAGAGGTACGTTGGAATCGCCTTTAAAGCACAGGAAGAGGGGCACAACTTCGACAATGATGCACTTGGCCAAAAAGGGCGTATGCGTTTTCTCCTGAATATATTCAGGAGAAAACGCATACGCCCTTTTTGGCCAAGCAAGCAAGCGGGCAATGCAAATCTGCACTACAAAGAAGTATCACATCCCAACGGTCAAAAGGGACATCCACAAAATGTGTAAACACCAGAAAGGCAAGACAGGCCCTGGAGAACAGGGAGCCTTGTTATGCTGATGGGCGGGATGTAAATTGCCAACTGCCTCACTGGAGGAGTGCATTGTGTTCCCTAAAACAAGTAAACAACAGAGCTACAGAGCCAAGGGCACTTCCAGTCTAGGGAATATACCTTGGGAAAACTGAAAATCAATAAGACAGAACCACCCCAAAATATAGGGCTGCACTGCTTACAAGGACCTCAACTTGGGTACACCTTAAATATCCCAGGAAATATAAAAATGGTTCAAAAAATTGTGGTACTTACGTACGATGGAATATCCCTCAGCCATGAAATCAATGTCATAAGACCAGTAGCAGCAAAATGGGTGGATTCAGGTACGATGGTTCTAAGTGAAATAAGTCACACAGAAAAAGAAACTTATCATAAGATATCACTTATGAAGATCCTGTAAACATGGTTACACTTGAACTGAGTTAGGAAAGAGAACAGAGTCTCACATTTAGGAAACAATCTTATGCCTGCTTAAGGGTGAAGGAGAGGTGGGGTGATGCATAAAACCAGAGTTTGATATAAGCACAGGTACCGTTCCAAAAACCAACTATGGAATAGACAAGACCTACACCTTCCTCAATGAAAGGGACTCAAAACCCCATAGTTCCCACAGAGGAATATATCTGACTAGTAAGAATCTTAAAACCTATGTATTGATATGTCTCCGTAAGAGAATCAAGTGTGTCTAGACTGGCATAAACATGGCAGCGAGAATCAGCTCAAACCCACTATAAAAAGGAATTTCAAAAGCAAAACAAAAAAACTGGGAAATTCTTTACAATTCCTTCAGGGTCTCTGATGAAACCTGGAATGACCCTATGTACAACGACAGCTGGATGTGGCATAAGGCTGGACACTTGGGTCTGAGAGGATTTGTGAGATTGGGTGAGAAAATGCAGACCCTTTAAATCACAAATGCCTGGCACACATTCCATGGGTCACAACTCTCCAGGTTGAAGGGAATATTACTACAGCTATAACATGTACAGGAAACCTAGAGAACAGAGACACGGTGAATATGAAAGGTTTCTAAAACTCAACGAATAGTCCCTCTCCTGGTGCTCCGGTTTGACTTGCCATCTGCTTTACTATCAATCTCCCTATTTTGAGAGACAGCCCCTTTAACCTCCTGGTTCGCACAGGTGGCCAATTTGGCAGAGGATGAAAGGGAAGAGGGAGAACCAATGAGAGAGTAGCTGTTAGGCATTTGGACGGGCACATATCACTGTAATTTCCCGGCAGGAAGAAGAATTAACCAAAGCCTCAGCCCCCCACCGGGAACCAGTATAGGTCCTGAACCAAAATTTTGGACTTGCAGTCAGCTCACAAAAAACGAGTTGAAAAATGGAGCTCAGGGGCACAGCAATTCCCAAACTGGCCGAGTAATAAAGGACAACTATCGTCCAAAAATCTGTTGATGGAAGGCAACGTGGCGGACTTGAAACGAGGCAGAATAGCAGGAAACAGATTTCAAGAGGTACATTGGAATCGCCTTTAAAGCACAGGAAGAGGGGCACAACTTCGACAATGATGCACTTGGCCAAAAAGGGCGTTTGCGTTTTCTCCTGAATATATTCAGGAGAAAACGCATACGCCCTTTTTGGCCAAGCAAGCAAGCGGGCAATGCAAATCTGCACTACAAAGAAGTATCACTTCCCACCGGTCAAAAGGGACATCCACAAAATGTGTAAAAACCAGAAAGGCAAGACAGGCCCTCGAGAACAGGGAGCCTTGTTATGCTGATGGGCGGGATGTAAATTGCCAACTGCCTCACTGGAGGAGTGCATTGTGTTCCCGAAAACTAGTAAAGAACAGAGCTACAGAGCCAAGGGCACTTCCAGTCTAGGGAATATACCTTGGGAAAACTGAAAATCAATAAGACAGAGCCACCCCAAAATTTAGGGCTGCACTGCTTACAAGGACCTCAACTTGGGTACACTTTAAATATCCCAGGAAATATAAAAATGGTTCAAAAAATTGTGGTACTTACATACGATGGAATATCCCTCAGCCATGAAATCAATGTCATAAGACCAGTAGCAGCAAAATGGGTAGATTCAGGTACGATGATTCTAAGTGAAATAAGTCACACAGAAAAAGAAACTTATCATAAGATATCACTTATGAAGATCCTGTAAACATGGTTACACTTGAACTGAGTTAGGAAAGAGAACAGTGTCTCACATTTAGGAAACACTCTTATGCCTGCTTAAGGGTGAAGGAGAGGTGGGGTGATGCATAAAACCAGAGTTTGATATAAGCACAGGTACCGTTCCAAAAACCAACTATGGAATAGAAAAGACCTACAACTTCCTCAGTGAAAGGGACTCAAAACCCCATAGTTCCCGCAGCGGAATATATCTGACTAGTAAGAATGTTAAAACCTATGTATTGATATGTCTCCGTAGGGTTATCAAGTGTGTCTAGACTGGCATAAACATGGCAGCGAGAATCAGCTCAAACCCACTATAAAAAGGAATTTCAAAAACAAAACAAAAAAACTGGGAAATTCTTTACAATTCCTTCAGGGTCAATGATGAAACCTGGAATGACCCTATCTACAATGACAGCTGGATGTGGCATAAGGATGGACACTTGGGACTGAGAGGATTGGTGAGATCGGGTGAGCAAATGCAGACCCTTTAAAGCAATAATGCATGGCACCCATTCCATGGGTCCCAACTCTCCAGGTTGAAGGGAATATTACTACAGTTATAACATGTACGGGAAACCTAGAGAACGGACACACTGTGAATACGAAAGGTTTCTAAACCTCAACGAATAGTCCCTCTCCTGGTGCTCCGGTTTGACTTTCCATCTGCTTTACTATCAACCTCCCAACATGGAGAGACAGCCCCTTTAACACCCTGGTTCGCACAGGATGCCAATTTGGCAGAGGATGAAAGGGAAGAGGGAGAACCAATGAGAGAGTAGCTGTTAGGCATTTGGACGGGCACATATCACTGTAATTTCCCGGCAGGAAGAAGAATTAACCAAAGTCTCAGCCCCCCACCGGGAACCAGTATAGGTCCTGAACCAAAATTTTGGACTTGCGGTCAGCTCACCAAAAACGAGTTGAAAAATGGTGCTCAGGGGCACAGCAATTCACAAACTGGCAGAGTAATAAAGGAGAACTATCGTCCAAAAATCTGTTGAGGGAAGGCAACGAGGCGGACTTGAAAGCGAGGCAGAACAGCAGGAAACAGATTTCAAGAGGTACGTTGGAATCGCCTTTAAAGCACAGGAAGAGGGGCACAACTTCGACAATGATGCACTTGGCCAAAAAGGGCGTATGCGTTTTCTCCTGAATATATTCAGGAGAAAACGCATACGCCCTTTTTGGCCAAGCAAGCAAGCGGGCAATGCAAATCTGCACTACAAAGCAGTATCACCTCCCACCGTTCAAAAGGGACATCCACAAAATGTGTAAAAACCAGAAAGGCAAGACAGGCCCTGGAAAACTGGGAGCCTTGTTATGCTGATGGGCGGGATGTAAATTGCCAACTGCCTCTCTGGAGGAGTGCATTGTGTTCCCTAAAACATGTAAAGAACATAGCTACAGAGCCAAGGGCACTTCCAGTCTAGGGAATATACCTTGGGAAAACTGAAAATCAATAAGACAGAGCCACCCCAATATTTAGGGCTGCACTGCTTACAAGGACCTCAACTTGGGTACACCTTAAATATCCCAGGAAATATAAAAATGGTTCAAAAAATTGTGGTACTTACGTACGATGGAATATCCCTCAGCCATGAAATCAATGACATAAGACCAGTAGCAGCAAAATGGGTGGATTCAGGTACGATGATTCTAAGTGAAATAAGTCACACAGAAAAAGAAACTTATCATAAGATATCACTTATGAAGATCCTGTAAACATGGCTACACTTGAACTGAGTTAGGAAAGAGAACAGTGTCTCACATTTAGAAAACACTCTTATGCCTGCTTAAGGGGGAAAGAGAGGTGGGGTGATGCATAAAACCAGAGTTTGATATAAGCACAGGTACCCTTCCAAAAACCAACTATGGAATAGACAAGACCTACACCCTCCTCAGTGAAAGGGACTCAAAACCCCATATTTCCCGCAGAGGAATATATCTGACTAGTAAGAATCTTAAAACCTATGTATTGATATGTCTCCGTAAGGGAATCAAGTGTGTCTAGACTGGCATAAACATGGCAGCGAGAATCAGCTCAAACCCACTATAAAAAGGAATTTCAAAAACAAAACAAAAAAACTGGGCAATTCTTTACATTTCCTTCAGAGTCTCTGATGAAACCTGGAATGACCCTATCTACAATGACAGCTGGATGTGGCATAAGGCTGGACACTCGGGACTGAGAGGATTGGTGAGATTGGGTGAGCAAATGCAGACCCTTTAAAGCAATAATGCATGGCACCCATTCCATGGGTCCCAACTCTCCAGGTTGAAGGGAATATTACTACAGTTATAACATGTACGGGAAACCTAGAGAACGGACACACTGTGAATACGAAAGGTTTCTAAAACTCAACGAATAGTCCCTCTCCTGGTGCTCCGGTTTGACTTTCCATCTGCTTTACTATCAACCTCCCCACATAGAGAGACAGCCCCTTTAACCTCCTGGTTCGCACAGGTTGCCAATTTGGCAGAGGATGAAAGGGAAGAGGGAGAACCAATGAGAGAGTAGCTGTTAGGCATTTGGACGGGCACATATCACTGTAATTTCCCGGCAGGAAGAAGAATTAACCAAAGTCTCAGCCCCCCACCGGGAACGAGTATACGTCCTGAACCAAAATTTTGGACTTGCGGTCAGCTCACCAAAAATGAGTTGAAAAATGGAGCTCAGGGGCACAGCAATTCACAAACTGGCCGAGTAATAAAGGACAACTATCGTCCAAAAATCTGTTGAGGGAAGGCAACGAGGCGGACTTGAAAGCGAGGCAGAATAGCAGGAAACAGATTTCAAGAGGTACGTTGGAATCGCCTTTATAGCACAGGAAGAAGGGCACAACTTCGACAATGATGCACTTGGCCAAAAAGGGCGTATGCGTTTTCTCCTGAATATATTCAGGAGAAAACGCATACGCCCTTTTTGGCCAAGCAAGCAAGCGGGCAATGCAAATCTGCACTACAAAGAAGTATCACTTCCCACCGGTCAAAAGGGACATCCACAAAATGTGTAAAAACCAGAAAGGCAAGACAGGCCCTGGAGAACAGGGAGCCTTGTTATGCTGATGGGCGGGATGTAAATTGCCAACTGCCTCTCTGGAGGAGTACATTGTGTTCCCTAAAACAAGCAAAGAACAGAGCTACAGAGCCAAGGGCACTTCCAGTCTAGGGAATATACCTTGGGAAAACTGAAAATCAATAAGACAGAGCCACCCCAAAATTTAGGGCTGCACTGCTTACAAGGACCTCAACTTGGATACACCTTAAGTATCCCAGGAAATATAAAAAATGGTTCAAAAAATTGTGGTAATTACGTACGATGGAATATCCCTCAGCCATGAAATCAATGTCATAAGACCAGTAGCAGCAAAATGGGTGGATTCAGGTACGACGATTCTAAGTGAAATAAGTCACACAGAAAAAGAAACTTATCATAAGATATCACTTATGAAGATCCTGTAAACATGGCTACACTTGAACTGAGTTAGGAAAGAGAACAGAGACTCACATTTAGAAAACACTCTTATGCTTGCTTAAGGTGGAAGGAGAGGTGGGGTGATGCATAAAACCAGAGTTTGATATAAGCACAGGTACCGTTCCAAAAACCAACTATGGAATAGACAAGACCTACACCTTCCTCAGTGAAAGGCACTCAAAACCCCATATTTCCCGCAGAGGAATATATCTGACTAGTAAGAATCTTAAAACCTATGTATTGATATGTCTCCATAAGGGAATCAAGTGTGTCTAAACTAGAATAAAATTGGCAGCGAGAATCAGCTCAAACCCACGATAAAAAGGAATTTCAAAAACAAAAGAAAAAAACTGGGAAATTCTTTACAATTCCTTCAGGGTCTCTGATGAAACCTGGAATGACCCTATCTACAATGACAGCTGGATGTGGCATAAGGCTGGACACTTGGGACTGACAGGATTGGTGAGATTGGGTGAGCAAATGCAGAACCTTTAAAGCACAAATTCCTGGCACCCATTCCATGGGTCACAACTCTCCAGGTTGAAGGGAATATTACTAAAGTTATAACATGTACGGGAAACCTAGAGAACGGACACACTGTGAATACGAAAGGTTTCTAAAACTCAACGAATAGTCCCTCTCCTGGTGCTCCGGTTTGACTTTCCATCAGCTTTACTATCAACCTCCCAAATTGGAGAGACAGCCCCTTTAACCTCCTGGTTCACACAGGTTTCCAATTTGGCAGAGGATGAAAGGGAAGAGGAAGAACCAATGAGAGAGTAGCTGTTAGGCATTTGGACGGGCACATATCACTGTAATTTCCCGGCAGGAAGAAGAATTAACCAAAGTCTCAGACACCCACCGGGAACCAGTATAGGTCCTGAACCAAAATTTTGGACTTGCGGTCAGCTCACAAAAAACAAGTTGAAAAATGGAGCTCAGGGGCACAGCAATTCACAAACTGGCCGAGTAATAAAGGACAACTATCGTCCAAAAATCTGTTGAGGGAAGGCAACGAGGCGGACTTGAAAGCGAGGCAGAATAGCAGGAAACAGATTTCAAGAGGTACGTTGGAATCGCCTTTAAAGCACAGGAAGAGGGGCACAACTTCGACAATGATGCACTTTGCCAAAAAGGGCGAGAAAACGCATACACCCTTTTTGGCCAAGCAAGCAAGCGGGCAATGCAAATCTGCAGTACAAAGAAGTATCACTTCCCACCGGTCAAAAGGGACATCCACAAAATGTGTAAAAACCAGAAAGGCAAGACAGGCCCTGGAGAACCGGGAGCCTTGTTATGCTGATGGGCGGGATGTAAATTGCCAACTGCCTCTCTGGAGGAGGGCATTGTGTTCCCTAAAACAATTAAAGAATAGAGCTACAGAGCCAAGTGCACTTCCAGTCTAGGGAATATACCTTGTGAATTCTGAAAATCAATAAGACAGAGCAACCCCAAAATTTAGGGCTGCACTGCTTACAAGGACCACAACTTGGGTACACCTTAAATATCCCAGGAAATATAAAAGTGGTTCAAAAAATTGTGGTACTTACGTACGATGGAATATCCCTCAGCCATGAAATCAATGTCATAAGACCAGTAGCAGCAAAATGGGTGGATTCAGGTACGATGATTTTAAGTGATATACGTCACACAGAAAAAGAAACGTATCATAAGATATCACTTATGAAGATCCTGTAAACATGGCTACAGTTGAACTGAGTTAGGAAAGAGAAGAGTGTCTCACATTTAGAAAACACTCTTATGCCTGCTTAAGGGGGAAGGAGAGGTGGGGTGATGCATAAAACCAGAGTTTGATATAAGCACAGGTACCGTTCCAAAAACCAACTATGGAATAGACAAGACCTACACCTTCCTCAGTGAAAGGGACTCAAAACCCCATATTTCCCGCAGAGGAATATATCTGACTACTAAGAATCTTAAAACCTATGTATTGATATGTCTCCGTAAGGGAATCAAGTGTGTCTAGACTGGCATAAACATGGCAGCGAGAATCAGCTCAAACCCACTATAAAAAGGAATTTCAAAAACAAAAGAAAAAAAACTGGGAAATTCTATACAATTCCTTCAGGGTCTCTGATGAAACCTGGAATGACCCTATCTACAACGACAGCTGGATGTGGCATATGGCTGGACACTTGGGATTGAGAGGATTGGTGAGATTGGGTGAGCAAATGCAGACCCTTTAAAGCACAAATGCCTGGCACCCATTCCGTGGGTCCCAACTCTCCAGATTGAAGGGAATATTACTACAGCTATAAAATGTACGGGAAACCTAGGGAACGGACACACTGTGAATACGAAAGGTTTCTAAAACTCAACGAATAGTCCCTCTCCTGGTGCTCCGGTATGACTTTCCATCTGTTTTACTATCAACCTCCCAAATTGTAGAGACAGCCCCTTTAACCTCCTGGTTCGCACAGGTTGCCAATTTGGCAGAGGATGAAAGGGAAGAGGGAGAACCAATGAGAGAGTAGCTGTTAGGCATTTGGACGGGAACATATCACTCTAACTTCCCGGCAGGAAAAACAATTAACCAAAGTCTCACTCCCCCAATGGGAACAAGCATAGGTCCTGAACCAAAATTTTGGACCTGCGGTCAGCTCACCAAAAACGAGTTGAAAAATGGAGATCAGGGGCACAGCAATGCACAAATTGGCCGAGTAATAAAGGACAACTATCGTCCAAAAATCTGTTGAGGGAAGACAACGAGGCGGACTTGAAAGCGAGGCAGAATAGCAGGAAACAGATTTCAAGAGGTACGTTGGAATCGCCTTTAAAGCACAGGAAGAGGGGCACAACTTCGACAATGATGCACTTGGCCAAAAAGGGCGTATGCGTTTTCTCCTGAATATATTCAGGAGAAAACGCATACGCCCTTTTTGGCCAAGCAAGCAAGCGGGCAATGCAAATCTGCACTACATAGAAGTATCACTTCCCACCGGGCAAAAGGGACATCCACAAAATGTGTAAAAACCAGAAAGGCAAGACAGGCCCTGGAGAACAGGGAGCCTTGTTATGCTGATGGGCGGGATGTAAATTGCCAACTGCCTCTCTGGAGGAGTATATTGTGTTCCCTTAAAAAAGTAAAGAACAGAGCTAAAGAGCCAAGGGCACTTCCAGTCTAGGGAATATACCTTGGGAATTCTGAAAATCAATAAGACAGAGCCACCCCAAAATTTAGGGCTGCACTGCTTACAAGGACCTCAAATTGGGTACACCTTAAATATCCCAGGAAATATAAAAATGGTTCAAAAATTGTGGTACTTACGTACGATGGAATATCCCTCAGCCATGAAAACAATGTCATAAACCAGTAACAGCAAAATGGGTGGATTCAGGTACGATGATTCTAAGTGAAATAAGTCACAGAGAAAAAGAAACTTATCATAAGATATCACTTATGAAGATCCTGTAAACATGGCTACACTTGAACTGAGTTAGGAAAGAGAACAGAGTCTCACATTTAGAAAACACATTTATGCCTGCTTAAGGGGGAAGGAGAGGTGGGGTGATGCATAAAACCAGAGTTTGATATAAGCACAGGTACCGTTCCAAAAACCAACTATGGAATAGACAAGACCTACACCTTCCTCAGTGAAAGGGACTCAAAACCCCATATTTCCCGCAGAGGAATATATCTGACTAGTAAGAATCTTAAAACCTATGTATTGATAT
Organism: Hyperoodon ampullatus; assembly: GCF_949752795.1. Classification (NCBI taxonomy): domain Eukaryota; kingdom Metazoa; phylum Chordata; class Mammalia; order Artiodactyla; family Ziphiidae; genus Hyperoodon; species Hyperoodon ampullatus. Next base: position 185,712 of record NW_027640550.1, read on the forward strand.
GTCTCCATAAGGGAATCAAGTGTGTCTAGACGTTCATAAACATGGCAGCGAGAATCAGCTCAAACACCCTATAAAAAGGAATTTCAAAAACAAAACAAAAAAACTGGGAAATTCTTTACAGTTACTTCAGGGTCTCTGATGAACCCTTGAAAGACCCTATCTACAATGACAGCTGGATGTGGCATAATGAGGGACACTTGGGACTGAGAGGATTGGTGAGATTGGGTGAGCAAATGCAGACCCTTTAAAGCAGAAATGCTTGGAACCCATTCCATGGGTCCCAACTCTCCAGGTTGAAGGGAATATTACTACAGCTATAACATGTACGGGAAACCTAGAGAACGGACCCACTGTGAATACGAAAGGTTTCTAAAACTCAACGAATAGTCCCTCTACTGGTGCTCCGGTTTGACTTTCCATCTGCTTTACTATCAACCTCCCAACTTGGAGAGACAGCCCTTTTTACCTCCTGGATCACACAGGTTGCCAAATTGGGAGAGGATGAAAGGGAAGAGGGAGAACCAATGAGAGAGTAGCTGATAGTCATTTGGACGGGCACATATAACTCTAATATCCCGGGAAGAAGAAGAATTAACCAAAGTCTCAGCCACCCACTGGGAACCAGTATAGGTCCTGAACCAAAATTTTGGACTTGCGGTCAGCTCACCAAAAACGAGTTGAAAAATGGAGCTCAGGGGCACAACAACTCACAAACTGGCCGAGTAATAAAGGACAACTCTCGTCCAAAAATCTGTTGAGGGAAGGCAACGAGGTGTACTTGAGAGCGAGGCAGAACAGCAGGAAACAGATTTCAAGAGGTACGTTGGAATCGCATTTAAAGCACAGGAAGAGGGGCACAACTTCGACAATGATGCACTTGGCCAAAAAGGGCGTATGCGTTTTCTCCTGAATATATTCAGGAGAAAACGCATACGCCCATTTTGGCCAAGCAAGCAAGCGGGCAATGCAAATCTGCACTACAAAGAAGTATCACTTCCCACCAGTCAAAAGGGACATCCACAAAATGTGTAAAAACCCGAAAGGCAAGACAGGCCTTGGAGAACAGGGAGCCTTGTTATGCTGATGGGCGGGATGTAAATTCCCAACTGCCTCTCTGGAGGAGTGCATTGTGTTCCCTAAAACAAGTAAAGAACAGAGCTACAGAGCCAAGGGCACTTCCAGTCTAGGGAATATACCTTGAGGAAACTGAAAATCAAGAAGACAGAGCCACCCCAAAATTTAGAGCTGCACTGCTTACAAGGACCTCAACTTGGATACACTTTAAGTATCCCAGGAAATATAAAAATGGTTCAAAAAATTGTGGTACTTACGTACGATGGGATATCCCTCAGCCATGAGATCAATGTCATAAGACCAGTAGCAGCAAAATGGGTGGATTCAGGTACGATGATTCTAAGTGAAATAAGTCACACAGAAAAAGAAACTTATCATAAGATATCACTTATGAAGATCCTGTAAACATGGCTACACTTGAACTGAGTTAGGAAAGAAGACATTGTCTCATATTAAGAAAACACTCTCATGCCTGCTTAAGGGGGAAGGAGAGGTGGGGTGATGCATAAAACCAGAGTTTTATATAAGCACAGGTACCGTTCCAAAAACCAACTATGGAATAGACAAGACCTACACCTTCCTCAGTGAAAGGGACTCAAAACCCCATATTTCCCGCAGAGGAATATATCTGACTAGTAAGAATCTTAAAACCTATGTATTGATATGTCTCCGTAAGGGAATCAAGGATGTCTAGACTGGCATAAACATGGCAGCCAGAATCAGCTCAAACCCACTATAAAAAGGAATTTCAAAAACAAAACAAAAAATCTGGGAAATTCTTTACAATTCCTTCAGGTTCTCTGATGAAACCTTGAATGACCCTATCTACAATGACAGCTGGATGTGGCATAAGGCTGGACACCTGGGACTGAGAGGATTGGTGAGATTGGGTGAGCAAATGCAGACCCTTTAACGCAATAATGCATGGCACACATTCCATGGGTCCCAACACTCCAGGTTGAAGGGAATATTACTACAGCTATAACATGTACGGGAAACCTAGAGAACGGACACACTGTGAATACGAAAGGTTTCTAAAACTCAACGAATAGTCCCTCTCCTGGTGCTCCGGTTTGACTTACCATCTGCTATACTATCAACCTCACAACTTGGAGAGACAGCCCCTTTAACCTCCTGGTTCGCACAGGTTGCCAAATTGGGAGAGGATGAAAGGGAAGAGGGAGAACCAATGAGAGAATAGCTGTTAGGCATTTGGACGGGCACATATCACTCTAATATCCCAGCAGGAAGAAGAATTAACAAAAGACTCAGCACCCCACCGGGAACCAGCCTAAATCCTGAACCAAAATTTTGGACTTGCGGTCAGCTCACAAAAAACGAGTTGATAAATGGAGCTCAAGTGCACATCAATTCACAAACTGGCCGAGTAATAAAGGACAACTATCGTCCAAAAATCTGTTAAAGGAAGGCAACGAGGCAGACTTGAAAGCGAGGCAGAATAGCAGGAAACAGATTTCAAGAGATACGTTGGAATCGCCTTTAAAGCACAGGAAGAGGGGCACAACTTCGTCAATGATGCACTTGGTCAAAAAGGGCATATGCGTTTTCTCCTGAATATATTCAGGAGAAAACGCATACGACCGTTTTGGCCAAGCAAGCAAGCGGACAATGGAAATCTGCACTACAAAGAAGTATCACTTCCCACCGGTCAAATGGGATATCCACAAAATGTGTAAAAACCAGAAAGGCAAGACAGGCCCTGGAGAACAGGGAGCATTGTTATGCTGATGGGCGGGATGTAAACTGCCAACTGCCTCTCTGGAGGAGTGAATTGTGTTCCCTAAAACAAGTAAACAACAGAGCTACAGAGCCAAGGGCACTTCCAGTCTAGGGAATATACCTTGGGAAAACTGAAAATCAATAAGACAGAGCCACCCCAAAATTTAGGGCTGCACTGCTTACAAGGACCTCAACTTGGGTACACCTTAAGTATCCCAGGAAATATAAATATGGTTCAAAAAATTGTGGTACTTACATACGATGGAATATCCCTCAGCCATGAAATCAATGTCATAAGACCAGTAGCAGCAAAATGGGTGGATTCAGGTACGATGATTCTAAGTGAAATAAGTCACAGAGAAAAAGAAACTTATCATAAGATATCACTTATGAAGATCCTGTAAACATGGCTACACTTGAACTGAGTTAGGAAAGAGAACAGTGTCTCACATTTAGAAAACACCCTTATGCCTGCTTAAGGGGGAAGGAGAGGTGGGGTGATGCATAAAACCAGAGTTTGATATAAGCACAATTACCGTTCCAAAAACCAACTATGGAATAGACAAGACCTACACCTTCCTCAGTGAAAGGGACTCAAAACCCCATATTTCCCGCAGAGGAATATATCTGACTAGTAAGAATCTTAAAACCTATGTATTGATATGTCTCCGTAAGGGAATCAAGTGTGTCTAGACTGGCATAAACATGGCAGCGAGAATCAGCTCAAACCCACTATAAAAAGGAATTTCAAAAACAAAACAAAAGAACTGGGAAATTCTTTACAATTCCGTCAGGGTCTCTGATAAATCCTGGAATGACCCTATCTACAATGACAGCTGGATGTGGCATAAGGCTGGACACTAGGGACTGAGAGGATTGGTGAGATTGGGTGAGCAAATGCAGACCCTTTAAAGCACAAATGCCTGGCACCCATTCCATGGGTCCCAACTCTACAGGTTGAAGGGAATATTACTACAGTTATAACATATACGGGAAACTTAGACCGGACACACTGTGAATACGAAAGGTTTCTAAAACTCAACGAATAGTCCCTCTCCTGGTGTTCCGTTTTGACTTTCCATCTGCTTTACTATCAATCTCCCAACTTGGAGAGACAGCCCCTTTAACCTCCTGGTTCGCACAGGTTGCCAATTTGGCAGAGGATGAAAGGGAAGAGGGAGAACCAATGAGACAGTAGCTGTTAGGCATTTGGACGGGCACATATCACTCTAATTTTCCGGCAGGAAGAAGAATTAACCAAAGTCTCAGCCACCCAACGGGAACCAGCATAGTTCTTGAACCAAAATTTTTGACATGCGGTCAGCTCACAAAAAACGAGTTGAAAAATGGAGCTCAGGGGCACAGCAATTCACAAACTGGCCGAGTTTAAAGGACAACTATCGTCCAAAAACCTGTTGAGGGAAGGCAATGAGGCGGACTTGAAAGCGAGGCAGAATAGCAGGAAACAGATTTCAAGAGGTACGTTGGAATCGCCTTTAAAGCACAGGAAGAGGGGCACAACTTCGACAATGATGCACTTGGCCAAAAAGGGCGTATGCGTTTTCTCCTGAATATATTCAGGAGAAAACGCATACGCCCTTTTTGGCCAAGCAAGCAAGCGGGCAATGCAAATCTGCACTACAAAGAAGTATCACTTCCCACCGGTCAAAAGGGACATCCACAAAATGTGTAAAAACCAGAAAGGCAAGACAGGCCCTGGAGAACAGGGAGCCTTTTTATGCTGATAGGCGGGATGTAAATTGACAACTGCCTCTCTGGAGGAGTGCATTGTGTTCCCTAAAAAAAATAAACAACAGAGCTAGAGAGCCAAGGGCACTTCCAATCTAGGGAATATACCTTGGGAAAACTGAAAATAAATAAGACAGAGCCACCCCAAAATTTAAGGCTGCACTGCTTACAAGGACCTCAACTTGGGTACACCTAAAATATCCCAGGAAATATAAAAATGGTTCCAATAATTGTGGTAATTATGTACGATGGATTATCCCTCAGCCATGAAATCAATGTCATAAGACCAGTAGCAGCAAAATGGGTGGATTCAGGTACGATGATTCTATGTGAAATAAGTCACACAGAAAAAGAAACTTATCATAAGATAACAATTATGAAGATCCTGTAAACATGGCTACACTTGAACTGAGTTAGGAAAGAGAACAGTGTCTCACATTTAGAAAACACTCTTATGCCTGCTTAAGGGGGAAGGAGAGGTGGGGTGATGCATAAAACCAGAGTTTGATATAAGCACAGGTACCGTTCCAAAAACCAACTATGGAATAGACAAGACCTACACCTTCCTCAGTGAAAGGGACTCAAAACCCCATATTTCACGCAGAGGAATATATCTGACTAGTAAGAATCTTAAAACCTATGTATTGATATGTCTCCGTAAGGGAATCAAGTGTGTCTAGACTGGCATAAACATGGCAGCGAGAATCAGCTCAAACCCACTATAAAAAGGAATTTCGAAAAAAAAAAAAAAAAAACTGGGAAATTCTTTACAATTCCTTCAGGGTCTCTGATGAAACCTGGAATGACCCTATCTACAACGACAGCTGGAAGTGGCATAAGTCTGGACACTTGGGACTGAGAGGATTGGTGAGATTGGGTGAGCAAATGCAGACCCTTTAAAGCACAAATGCCTGGCACCCATTCCATGGGTCCCAACTCTCCAGGTTAAAGGGAATATTACTACAGCTATAACATGTACGGGAAACCTAGAGAATGGACACACTGTGAATATGAAAGCTTTCTAAAACTCAACGAATAGTCCCTCTCCTGGTGCTAGGGTTTGACTTTCCATCTGCTTTACTATCAACCTCCCAACTTGGAGAGACAGCCCCTTTAACCTCCTGGTTCGCACAGGTTGCCAATTTGGCAGAGGATGAAAGGGAATAGGGAGAACCAATGAGAGAGTAGCTGTTAGGCATTTGGACGGGCACATATCACTCTAATTTCCTGGCAGGAAGAAGAATTAACCAAAGTCTCAGCCACCCACCGGGAACCAGTATAGGTCCTGAACCAAAATTTTGGACATGCGGTCAGCTCACAAAAAACGAGTTGATAAATGGAGCTCAGGGGCACAGCAATTCACAAACTGGCCGAGTAATAAAGGACAACTATCGTCCAAAAATCTGTTGAGGGAAGGCAACGAGGCAGACTTGAAAGCGAGGCAGAATAGCAGGAAAGAGATTTCAAGAGGTACGTTGGAATCGACTTTAAAGCACAGGAAGAGGGGTGCAACTTAGACAATGATGCAATTGGCCAAAAAGGGCGTATGCGTTTTCTCCTGAATATATTCAGGAGAAAACGCATACACCCTTTTTGGCCAAGCAAGCAAGCGGGCAATGCAAATCTGCACTACAAAGAAGTATCACTTCCCACCGGTCAAAAGGGACATCCACAAAATTTGTAAAATCCATAAAGGCAAGACAGGCCCTGGAGAACAGGGAGCCTTGTTATGCTGATGGGCGGGATATAACTAGCAAACTGCCTCTCTGGAGGAGTGCATTGTGTTCCCTAAAACAAATAAACAACAGAGCTACAGAGCCAAGGGCACTTCCAGTGTAGGGAATATACTTTGGGAAAACTGAAAATCGATAAGACAGAGCCACCCCAAAATTTAGGGCTGCACTGCATACAAGGACCTCAACTTGGGTACACCTTAAATATCCCAGGAAATATACAAATGGTTCAAAAATTTGTGTTAGTTACGTACGATGGAATATCCCTCAGCCATGAAATCAATGTCATAAGACCAGTAGCAGCAAAATGGGTGGATTCAGGTACGATGATTCTAAGTGAAATAAGTCACAGAGAAAAAGAAACTTATCATAAGATATCACTTATGAAGATCCTGTAAACATGGCTACACTTGAACTGAGTTAGGAAAGAGAACAGTGTCTCACATTTAGAAAACACTCTTATGCCTGCTTAAGGGGGAAGGAGAGGTGGGGTGATGCATAAAACCAGAGTTTGATATAAGCACAGGTACCGTTCCAAAAACCAACTATGGAATAGACAAGACCTACACCTTCCTCAGTGAAAGGGACTCAAAACCCCATATTTCCCGCAGAGGAATATATCTGACTAGTAAGAATCTTAAAACCTATGTATTGATATGTCTACGTAAGGGAATCAAGTGTGTCTAGACTGGCATAAACATGGCAGCGAGAATCAGCTCAAACCCACTATAAAAATGAATTTCAAAAACAAAACAAAAAAACTAGGAAATTCTTTACAATTCCTTCAGGGTCTCTGATGAAACCTGGAATGACCCTATCTACAACGACAGCTGGATGTGGCATAAGGCTGGACACTTGGGACTGAGAGGATTGGTGAGATTGGGTGAGCAAATGCAGACCCTTTAAAGCACAAATGCCTGGCACCCATTCCATGGGTCCCAACTCTCCAGCTTAAAGGGAATATTACTACAGCTATAACATGTACTGGAAACCTAGAGAACGGACCCAAGGTGAATACGAAAGGTTTCTAAAACTCAACGAATATTCCCTCTCCTGGTGCTAGGGTTTGACATTCCATCTACTTTACTATCAACCTCCCAACTTGCAGAGACAGACCCTTTAACCTCCTGGCTCGCACAGGTTGCCAATTTGGCAGAGGATGAAAGGGAAGAGGGAGAACCAATGAGAGAGTAGCTGTTAGGCATTAGGACGGGCACATATCACTCTAACTTCCCAGCAGGAAGAAGAATTAACCAAAGTCTCAGACCCCCACCGTGAACCAGCATAGGTCCTGAACCAAAATTTTGGACTCCTGGTCAGCTCACAAAAAAACGAGTTGAAAAATGGAGCGCAAGGGCACAGCAATTCACAAACTTTCAGAGTAATAAAGGACAACTATCGTCCAAAAATCTGTAAAGGGAAGGCAACGAGGCGGACTTGAAAGCGAGGCAGAATACCAGGAAACAGATTTCAAGAGGTACGTTGGAATCGCCTTTAAAGCACAGGAAGAGGGGCACAACTTCGACAATGATGCACTTGGCCAAAAAGGGCGTATGCATTTTCTCCTGAATATATTCAGGAGAAAACGCATACGCCCTTTTTGGCCAAGCAAGCAAGTGGGCAATGCAAATCTGCACTACAAAGAAGTATCACTTCCCACCGGTCAAAAGGGACATCCACAAAATGTGTAAAAACCAGAATGGCAAGACAGGCCCTGGAGAACAGGAAGCCTTGTTATGCTGATGGGTGGGATGTAAATTGCCAACTGCCTCTCTGGAGGAGTGCATTGTGTTCCCTAAAACAAGTAAACAACAGAGCTACAGAGCCAAGGGCACTTCCAGTCTAGGGAATATACCTTGGGAAAACTGAAAATCAATAAGACAGAGCCACCCCAAAATTTAGGGCTGCACTGCTTTCAAGGACCTCAACTTGGGTACACCTTAAGTATCCCAGGAAATATAAATATGGTTCAAAAAATTGTGGTACTTACCTACGATGGAATATCCCTCAGCCATGAAATCAATGTCATAAGACCAGTATCAGCAAAATGGGTGGATTCAGGTACGATGATTCTAAGTGAAATAAGTCACACAGAAAAAGAAACTTATCATAAGATATCACTTATGATGATCCTGTACACATGGCTACACTTGAACTGAGTTAGGAAAGAGAACAGTGTCTCACATTTAGAAAACACTCTTATGCCTGCTTAAGGGGGAAGGAGAGGTGGGGTGATGCATAAAACCAGAGTTTAATATAAGCACAGGTACCGTTCCAAAAACCAACTATGGAATAGACAAGACCTACACCTTCCTCAGTGAAAGGGACTCAAAACCCCATATTTTGCACAGAGGAATATATCTGACTAGTAAGAATCTTAAAACCTATGTATTGATATGTCTACGTAAGGGAATCAAGTGTGTCTAGACTGGCATAAACATGGCAGCGAGAATCAGCTCAAACCCATTATAAAAAGGAATTTCAAAAACAAAACAAAAAAACTGGGAAATTCTTTACAATTCCTTCAGGGTCTCTGATGAAACCTGGAATGACCCTATCTAGAATGACAGCTGGATGTGGCATAAGGCTGGACACTTGGGACTGAGAGGATTGGTGAGATTGGTTGAGCAAATGCAGACCCTTTAAAGCACAAATGCCTGGCACCCATTCCATGGGTCCCAACTCTCCAGGTTGAAGGGAATATTACTACAGCTCTAACATGTACGGGAAATCTAGAGAACGGACACACTGTGAATACGAAAGGTTTCTAAAACTCAACGAATAGTCCCTCTCCTGGTGCTCCGGTTTGAATTTCCATCTGCTTTACTATCAACCTCCCAACTTGGAGAGACAGCCCCTTTAACCTCCTGGTTCGTACAGGTTTCCAATTTGGCAGGGGATGAAAGGGAAGAGGGAGAACCAATGAGAGAGTAGCTGTTAGGCATTTGGACGGGCACATATCACTGTAATTTCCCGCCAGGAAGAAAAATTAACCAAAGTCTCAGCCACCCACCGGGAACCACCATAGGTCCCGAACCAAAATTTTGGACATGCGGTCAGCTCACAAAAAACGAGTTGAAAAATGGAGCTCAGGGGCACAGCAATTCACAAACTGGCCGAGTAATAAAGGAAAACTATCGTCCAAAAATCTGTTGAGGGAAGGCAGCGAGGTAGACTTGAAATCGAGGCACAATAGCAGGAAACAGATTTCAAGAGGTACGTTGGAATCGCCTTTAAAGCACAGGAAGAGGGGCACAACTTCGACAATGATGCACTTGGCCAAAAAGGGCGTATGCGTTTTCTCCTGAATATATTCAGGAGAAAACGCATACGCCCTTTTTGGCCAAGCAAGCAAGCGGGCAATGCAAATCTGCACTACAAAGAAGTATCACATCCCAACTGTCAAAAGGGACATCCACAAAATGTGTAAACACCAGAAAGGCAAGACAGGCCCTGGAGAACAGGGAGCCTTGTTATGCTGATGGGCGGGATGTAAATTGCCAACTGCCTCACTGGAGGAGTGCATTGTGTTCCCTAAAACAAGTAAACAACAGAGCTACAGAGCCAAGGGCACTTCCAGTCTAGGGAATATACCTTGGGAAAACTGAAAATCAATAAGACAGAACCACCCCAAAATATAGGGCTGCACTGCTTACAAGGACCTCAACTTGGGTACACCTTAAATATCCCAGGAAATATAAAAATGGTTCAAAAAATTGTGGTACTTACGTACGATGGAATATCCCTCAGCCATGAAATCAATGTCATAAGACCAGTAGCAGCAAAATGGGTGGATTCAGGTACGATGGTTCTAAGTGAAATAAGTCACACAGAAAAAGAAACTTATCATAAGATATCACTTATGAAGATCCTGTAAACATGGTTACACTTGAACTGAGTTAGGAAAGAGAACAGAGTCTCACATTTAGGAAACAATCTTATGCCTGCTTAAGGGTGAAGGAGAGGTGGGGTGATGCATAAAACCAGAGTTTGATATAAGCACAGGTACCGTTCCAAAAACCAACTATGGAATAGACAAGACCTACACCTTCCTCAATGAAAGGGACTCAAAACCCCATAGTTCCCACAGAGGAATATATCTGACTAGTAAGAATCTTAAAACCTATGTATTGATATGTCTCCGTAAGAGAATCAAGTGTGTCTAGACTGGCATAAACATGGCAGCGAGAATCAGCTCAAACCCACTATAAAAAGGAATTTCAAAAGCAAAACAAAAAAACTGGGAAATTCTTTACAATTCCTTCAGGGTCTCTGATGAAACCTGGAATGACCCTATGTACAACGACAGCTGGATGTGGCATAAGGCTGGACACTTGGGTCTGAGAGGATTTGTGAGATTGGGTGAGAAAATGCAGACCCTTTAAATCACAAATGCCTGGCACACATTCCATGGGTCACAACTCTCCAGGTTGAAGGGAATATTACTACAGCTATAACATGTACAGGAAACCTAGAGAACAGAGACACGGTGAATATGAAAGGTTTCTAAAACTCAACGAATAGTCCCTCTCCTGGTGCTCCGGTTTGACTTGCCATCTGCTTTACTATCAATCTCCCTATTTTGAGAGACAGCCCCTTTAACCTCCTGGTTCGCACAGGTGGCCAATTTGGCAGAGGATGAAAGGGAAGAGGGAGAACCAATGAGAGAGTAGCTGTTAGGCATTTGGACGGGCACATATCACTGTAATTTCCCGGCAGGAAGAAGAATTAACCAAAGCCTCAGCCCCCCACCGGGAACCAGTATAGGTCCTGAACCAAAATTTTGGACTTGCAGTCAGCTCACAAAAAACGAGTTGAAAAATGGAGCTCAGGGGCACAGCAATTCCCAAACTGGCCGAGTAATAAAGGACAACTATCGTCCAAAAATCTGTTGATGGAAGGCAACGTGGCGGACTTGAAACGAGGCAGAATAGCAGGAAACAGATTTCAAGAGGTACATTGGAATCGCCTTTAAAGCACAGGAAGAGGGGCACAACTTCGACAATGATGCACTTGGCCAAAAAGGGCGTTTGCGTTTTCTCCTGAATATATTCAGGAGAAAACGCATACGCCCTTTTTGGCCAAGCAAGCAAGCGGGCAATGCAAATCTGCACTACAAAGAAGTATCACTTCCCACCGGTCAAAAGGGACATCCACAAAATGTGTAAAAACCAGAAAGGCAAGACAGGCCCTCGAGAACAGGGAGCCTTGTTATGCTGATGGGCGGGATGTAAATTGCCAACTGCCTCACTGGAGGAGTGCATTGTGTTCCCGAAAACTAGTAAAGAACAGAGCTACAGAACCAAGGGCACTTCCAGTCTAGGGAATATACCTTGGGAAAACTGAAAATCAATAAGACAGAGCCACCCCAAAATTTAGGGCTGCACTGCTTACAAGGACCTCAACTTGGGTACACTTTAAATATCCCAGGAAATATAAAAATGGTTCAAAAAATTGTGGTACTTACATACGATGGAATATCCCTCAGCCATGAAATCAATGTCATAAGACCAGTAGCAGCAAAATGGGTAGATTCAGGTACGATGATTCTAAGTGAAATAAGTCACACAGAAAAAGAAACTTATCATAAGATATCACTTATGAAGATCCTGTAAACATGGTTACACTTGAACTGAGTTAGGAAAGAGAACAGTGTCTCACATTTAGGAAACACTCTTATGCCTGCTTAAGGGTGAAGGAGAGGTGGGGTGATGCATAAAACCAGAGTTTGATATAAGCACAGGTACCGTTCCAAAAACCAACTATGGAATAGAAAAGACCTACAACTTCCTCAGTGAAAGGGACTCAAAACCCCATAGTTCCCGCAGCGGAATATATCTGACTAGTAAGAATGTTAAAACCTATGTATTGATATGTCTCCGTAGGGTTATCAAGTGTGTCTAGACTGGCATAAACATGGCAGCGAGAATCAGCTCAAACCCACTATAAAAAGAATTTCAAAAACAAAACAAAAAGACTGGGAAATTCTTTACAATTCCTTCAGGGTCTCTGATGAAACCTGGAATGACCCTATGTACAACGACAGCTGGATGTGGCATAAGGCTGGACACTTGGGTCTAAGAGGATTTGTGAGATTGGTTGAGAAAATGCAGACCCTTTAAATCACAAATGCCTGGCACACATTCCATGGGTCACAACTCTCCAGGTTGAAGGGAATATTACTACAGCTATAACATGTACAGGAAACCTAGAGAACAGACACACTGTGAATATGAAAGGTTTCTAAAACTCAACGAATAGTCCCTCTCCTGGTGCTCCGGTTTGACTTGCCATCTGCTTTACTATCACCTCCCAACTTGGAGAGACAGCCCCTTTAACCTCCTGGTTCGAACAGGTGGCCAATTTGGCAGAGGATGAAAGGGAAGAGGGAGAACCAATGAGAGAGTAGCTGTTAGGCATTTGGACGGGCACATATCACTGTAATTTCCTGGCAGGAAGAAGAATTAACCAAAGTCTCAGCCCCCCACTGGGACCAGCATAGGTCCTGAACCAAAATTTGGACTTGCGGTCAGCTCACCAAAAACGAGTTGAAAAATGGAGCTCAGGGGCACAGCAATTCACAAACTGGCCGAGTAATAAAGGACAACTATCGTCCAAAAATCTGGTGAGGGAAGGCAACGAGAAGGACTTGAAAGCGAGGCAGAATAGCAGGAAACAGATTTCAAGAGGTACGTTGGAATCGCCTTTAAAGCACAGGAAGAGGGGCACAACTTCAACAATGATGCACTTGGCCAAAAAGGGCGTATGTGTTTTCTCTTGAATATATTCAGGAGAAAACGCATACGCCCTTTTTGGCCAAGCAAGCAAGCGGGCAATGCAAATCTTCACTACAAAGAAGTATCACTTCCCACCGGTCAAAAGGGACATCCACAAAATGTGTAAAAACCAGAAAGGCAAGACAGGCCCTGGAGAACAGGGAGCCTTGTTATGCTGATGGACGGGATGTAAATTGCCAACTGCCTCTATGGAGGAGTGCATTGTGTTCCCTAAAACAAGCAAACAACAGAGCTACAGAGCCAAGGGCACTTCCAGTCTAGGGAATATACCTTGGGAAAACTGAAAATCAATAAGACAGAGCCACCCCAAAATTTAGGGCTGCACTGCTTACAAGGACCTCAACTTGGGTACACCTTAAATATCCCAGGAAATATAAAAATGGTTCAAAAAATTGTGGTAATTACGTACGATGGAATATCCCTCAGCCATGAAATCAATTTCATAAGACCACTAGCAGCAAAATGGTTGGATTCAGGTACGATGATTCTAAGTGAAATAAGTCACACAGAAAAAGAAACTTATCATAAGATATCACTTATGAAGATCCTGTAAACATGGCTACACTTGAACTGAGTTAGGAAAGAGAACAGTGTCTCACATTTAGAAAACACTCTTATGCCTGCTGAAGCGGGAAGGAGAGGTGGGGTGATGCATAAACCCAGAGTTTGATATAAGCACAGGTACCGTTCCAAAAACCAACTATGGAATAGACAACACCTACATCTTCCTCAGTGAAAGGGACTCAAAACCCCATATTTCCCGCAGAGGAATATGTCTGACTAGTAAGAATCTTAAAACCTATGTATTGATATGTCTCCATAAGGGAATCAAGTGTGTCTAGACTGGCATAAACATGGCAGCGATAATCAGCTCAAACCCACGATAAAAAGGAATTTCAAAAACAAAACAAAAAAACTGGGAAATTCTTTACAATTCCTTCAGGGTCTCTGATGAAACCTGGAATGACCCTATGTACAACGACAGCTGGATGTGGCATAAGGCTGGACACTTGGGACTAAGAGAATTGGTGAGATTTGGTGAGCAAATTCAGAACCTTTAAAGCAATAATGCATGGCACCCATTCCAAGGGTCCTAACTCTCCAGCTTGAAGGGAACATTACTACAGCTATAACATATACGGGAAACCTAGAGAACGGACACACTGTGAATATGAATGCTTTCTAAAACTCAACGAATAGTCCCTCTCCTGGTGCTCCTGTTTGACTTTCCATCTGCTTTACTATCAATCTCCCAACTTGGAGAGACAGCCCCTTTAACCTCCTGTTTCGCACAGGTTACCAATTTGGCAGAGGATGAAAGGGAAGAGGGAGAACCAATGAGAGTGTAGCTGTTAGGCATTTGGACGGGCACATATCACTCTAACTTCCCAGGAGAAAGAAGAATTAACCAAAGTCTCAGCCCCCCACCGGTAACCAGCATAGGTCCTGAACCAAAATTTTGGACTTGCGGTCAGCTCACCAAAAACGAGTTGAAAAATGGAGCTCAGGGGCACAGCAATTCACAAACTGGCCGAGTAATAAAGGACAACTATCGTCCAAAAATCTGTTGAGGGAAGGCAACGAGGCGGACTTGAAAGCGAGGCAGAATAGCAGGAAACAGATTTCAAGAGGTACGTTGGGATCGCCCTTAAAGCACAGGAAGAGGGGCACAACTTCGACAATGATGCACTTGGCCAAAAAAGGCGTATGCGTTTTCTCCTGAATATATTCAGGAGAAAACGCATACACCCTATTTGGCCAAGCAAGCAAGCGGGCAATGCTAATCTGCATTACAAAGACGTATCACTTCCCACCGGTCCAAAGGGACATCCACAACTGTGTAAAAACCAGAAAGGGCAGACAGGCCCTGGAGAACAGGGAGCCTTGTTATGCTGATGGGCGGGATGTACATTGCCAACTGCCTCTCTGGAGGAGTGCATTGTGTTCCCTAAAACAAGTAAACAACAGATCTACAGAGCCATGGGAACTTCCAGTCTAGGGAATATACCTTGGGAAAACTGAAAATCAATAAGACAGAGCCACCCCAAAATTTAGGGCTGCACTGCTTACAAGGACCTCAACTTGGGTACACCTTAAATATCCCAGGAAATATAAAAATGGTTCAAAAAATTGTGGTACTTACGTACATTGGAATATCCCTCAGCCATGAAATCAATGTCATAAAACCGGTAGCAGCAAAATGGGTGGATTCACGTACGATGATTCTAAGTGAAATAAGTCACACAGAAAAAGAAACTTATCATAAGATATCACTTATGAAGATCCTGTAAACATGGCTACACTTGAACTGATTTAGGAAAGAGAACAGTGTCTCACATTTAGAAAACACTCTTATGCCTGCTTAAGGGGGAAGGAGAGGTGGGGTGATGCATAAAACCAGAGTTTGATATAAGCACAGGTACCGTTCCAAAAACCAACTATGGAATAGACAAGACCTACACCTTCCTCAGTGAAAGGGACTCAAAACACCATATTTCCCGCAGAGGAATATATCTGACTAGTAAGAATCTCAAAACCTATGTATTGATATGTCTCCGTAAGGGAATCAATTGTGTCTAGACTGGCATAAACACGTCAGTGAAAATCAGCTCAACCCCATTATAAAAATGAATTTCAAAAAACCCCAAAAAACAGCGAAATTCTTACACAATTCCTTCAGGGTTTCTGATGAAACCTGGAATGACCCTATCTGCAAAGACAGCTGGATGAGACATAAGGCTGGACACTTGGGACTGAGAGGACTGGTGGGATTGGGAGAGAAAATGCAGACCTTTTAAAGTAGTAATGCATGCCACCATTCCATGTGTCCCAAATCTCCAGGTAGAAGGGTATATCACTACAATTATAACATGTATGGGAAACCTAGAAAATGGACACCCTGTGATGGCGAAAGGTTTCTAAAACTCTCCTAATTTTTCCTCTCCTTGTGCTCCACTTTGGCATTCCAACTGCTTTACTATCAATCTCTCAACTTAGGAGAGTCAGCCCCTATAACCTCCTGGTTTGCACAGTTTGCTAATTGTGCAGAGGATGAAAGGGAAGAGGGAGAACCAATCAGAGAGTAGATGTAGGCATTTGGAAGGTCACATGTCACTCTAAGTTCCCGGCAGGAAGAATTAACCAAAGCCTCAACCACCCACAGGGAACCAATATAGCGACCCCTGGAACCAGTATAGGTCCTGAAGCAAAATTGTGGATTTGCGGCCAGCTCACAAAGATGGGATTTGAAAATTGGAGCTCAGGGGCACAGCAATTCACAAACCTGCAGACTTATAAAGGACTACTCTCTTCCAAAAATCTGTTGAGGGAAGGCAATGAAGCGGACTTGAAAATGAGGCAGAATTGCACAAAACATATTTCAAGAGGTAAATTGGAATCGCCTTTAAAGCACAGGAAAAACATCCCAACTTGGACAGAGATGCACTTGGCCAAAAAGGGCGTATGCGTTTTCTCCTGAATATATTCAGAAGAAAACGCATACGCCCTTTTTGGCCAATCAAGCAAGCGCGCAATACAAATCCACACTACAAAGAATTGTCACTTACCACCGGTCAAAAGGGACATCCGAATATCTGTAAAAACCAGAAAGGCAAGAGAGAGATGGCAAGGGCATGAAGCAATGTGATCCCAGTGGTCATGGAGGATTGTGATGAGAAGCGCATGGAGAATTGTGATGACAAGATTATGTACCATTTTGTTGACAAAGGCAAGGAGCATTATGATGACAAGGTTCATGGAGCACTGTGATGAAAAGCATCACGGAGCATTGTGATTACAGGGGTCCTGGAGCATTGGGATGACAAGCACATGGATCATTGTGATGACAATGGTCATGGAGCATTTTAATGACAAGAGTCCCGGATCATTGTGTTGTCAGGGTTCATGGAGCGTTGTGATGACAGTGGTCATGGAGCATTGTGATGACAAGGTACTGGAGCACTGTGATGAGAAGACCATGGAGCTTTGTGATGACAAGTCTCATGGAGCATTCTGATGAAAAGTGCCATGGAGCATTGTGATTACAGGGGTCTTGGAGCATTATGATGACAAGGTCATGGAGCATTGGGATGAGAAGGCCATGGAGCGTTCTGATGACATGCATCATGGAGCTTTGTGATGAGAAGGGCATGGAGCATTGTGATTACAGTGGTCTTGGAGCACTGTGATGAAAAGGGCATGGATCATTTTGATGAAAAAGGCATGGAGCCTTGTCATGACAGGGTTCAAGGAGCAAACTGACAACAAGTGTCAGGGAGCATTGTGATGACAAAGGTATTGAGTATTGTGATGACAAAGGTCATGGAGCATTGTGATGAGAAGACCATGGATAATTGTGATGACGAGCGTCATGGGGCGTTGTGATGATAAGTGTTATGGAACATATTGATCACAAGGATTTGGAGCATTGTGATGACAGAGGTCATGGAGCATTTTGGTTTCATTGTGATGACAATAGCCTGAAGCATTATGATGATGGGCATGGTGCATTGTGATGACAGGGTTCATGGAGCATTGAGATGAAAAGGGGCATGGAGCATTGCGATTACAGGAGTCTTGGAGCATTGTGATGACAAAGGCATGGAACATCGTGAATGAGAAGGCCATGGAGCATTCTGTTGACATGCGTCATGGAGCTTTGTGATGACAAGGGCATGGAGCATTGTGATTACAGGGGTCTTGGAGCATTGTGATGACAAGGGTCATGGAGCCTTGTGATGATAAGGCTGTGGAACATTGTGATGGCAGGGGTCATGGAGCATTGTTATGACAGGGGTAATGGAGCATTGTGATGACAAGGGCATGGAACACTGTGATACATGGGTCATGGAGGATTGTAATGAGAAGCGCATGGAGCATTGTGATAAGAATGGCATCGAGCATTGTGATGAAAAGCATCATGGAGCCTGTGATGACAAGGGCATGGAACAATGTGATGAGAGGGTTCATGGAGAATTGTGATGACAATGGCATGCAGCATTGTGATGACAAGGGTCATTGAGCTTTGTGATGACAAAGGTCATGGAGCATTTTGATGACAAGGGTGTGGTGCATTCTGTTGTGAAGGGCAGGGAGCATTGTGATGACAGGGGTTATGGAACATTGTGATGTCAGGGGAATGAAGCATTGTGATGATAAAGGCATGTAGCATTGTTGTGACAAGGGTCATGGAATATTGTGATGACAGGGGTGAGGGAGTATTGTGTTGGCTAGTGATGGAACATTGTGATATCAGTGGTGAGAGAGCATTTTGATGAGAAGTGCATGGAGAAGTGTGATGACAAGGTTTATGGAGCATCGTGATGACAAAGATGTGGAGCATTGTGATGACAAGCGAATGGCATATTGTGATGCCATGGGTCATGGAGTATTGTGCTAACAAAGGCATTGAGCATTGGGATGACAAGGGTCACCGAGCATTGTGATGAAATGTTCATGGAGCGCTGTGGTGACAAAGGTCACAGAGCCTTGTGATGATGAGGGCATGAACCATTGTGATGACAAAGGTCATGAAGCATTGTGATGACTGGAGTCAGGGAGCATTGTGATGACAGGGGTCATAGAGCATTGTGATGAAAGGGCATGGAGCATTGTGATGACAGGGGCATGTTGCATTGGTTTGACAAGTTTCAGGGATTATTGTGATGACAGTGGGCATGGCGCATTGTGATGACAAGGGCATGGAGCATTGTGATGAGAAGGTCATGGAGTATTGTGAAGAAGGGTGTCAGGGAGCATTGTGATGACATATGTCATGGTCCATTGCGATGACAATGGAATGGAGCATTGTGATGCCAAGTGTCATGGAGGATTGTGATGACAAAGGTAATGGAGCATTTTGATGACAAGCGCTTGGAGCATTGTGATGACAAGGGTCATGGAGCATTGTGATAACAAGGGCCATTGAGAATTTTGATGACATGTTCATGAAGCATTGTGATTACAATCACATGGAGCTTGCTGTGACAGGGATCATGGAGCATTGCGATGACAAGTGCATAGAGAATTGTGATGACAAAGCATGTAACACTGTGATGAAAAGCATCATGGAGAACAGTGATGCCAAGAACGTGGAGAATTGTGATGACAGGGGACATGGAGCATTGTAATGACCAGGGCATGGAGTATTGTGATGGCAAGACCGTGGAGCATTGTGATGAGAAGACCATGGATAATTGTGATGATGAGCGTCATGGAGCACTGTAATGACAAGGGGTATGGAGCATTGTGATAACAGGGGTCATGGAGCATTGTGATGACAAGTTTCATGGAGCATTCTGATGACAAGCTTGTGGAGTATTTTGATGACAATGACATGGAGCATTTTGATGAAAATGGCATGGGGCATTGTGATGAAAAAGACATAGAGCCTTTTCATGACAGTTTTCAGGGAGCATTCTGACGACAAGTGTCAGGGACCATTGTGATGACAAAGGTCATGGAGAATTGTGACGACAAGGACATGGAGTATTGTGATGACAAGCACATGGAGCTTGCTATGACGGGGTCATGGAGCATTGCGATGACAAGTGCATAGAGAATTGTGATGACAAAGCATGTAACACTGTGATGAGAAGTGTCATGGAGCATAGTGATGCCAAGATCGTGGACAATTGTGATGACCGGGGACATGGAGCATTGTGATGCCCAAGGCATGGAGCACTGTGATGGCAAGACCGTGGAGCATTGTGATGAGAAGACCATGGTAATTGTGATGAGGAGCATCATGGAACACTGTAATGACAAGGGGCATGGAGCATTGTGATGACAGGTGTCATGGAGCATTGTGATGACAGGTGTCATGGATCATTGAGATGACAAGGGTCACGGAGCATTCTGATGACAAGCTTGTGGAGTATTGTGATGACAATGGCATGAAGCATTGTGATGAAAAGGGCATGGATCATTGTGATGAAAAAGGCATGGAGACTTGTCATGACAGGGTTCAATGAGCATACTGATGACAAGTGTCAGGGAGCATTGTGATGACAAGTGTATTGAGAATTGTGATGACAAAGGTCATGGAGCATTGTGATGAGAATTCCATGGATAATTGTGATGACCAGCGTCATGGGGCGTTGTGATGACAAGTGTTATGGAACATTGTGATCACAAGGGTTTGGAGCATTGTGATGAGAGAGGTCATGGAGAATTTTGATTTCATTGTGATGACAATAGCATGAAGCATTATGATGATGGGCATGGTGCATTGTGATGACAGGGTTCATGGAGCATTGAGATGAAAAGAGGCATGGATCATTGTAATAACAAGGGTCTTGGAGCATTGTGATGACAAGGGATTGGAGTATTGTGATGAGAAGGCCATGGAGCATTCTGATGACATGCGTCAGGGAGCTTTGTGATGACATGGGCATGGAGCATTGTGATTACAGGGGTCTTGGAGCATTGTGATGACAAGGGTCATGGAGTCTTGTGATGACAAGGCCGTAGAACATTGTGATGGCAGGGGTCATGGAGCATTGTTATGACAGGTGTAATGGAGCATTGTGATGACAAGGGCATGGAGCATTGGTCTGAAAAGTTTCATGGATTATTGTGATGAGAGTGAGCATGGAGCATTGTGATGACAAGGGCACGGAACACAGTGATACATGTGTCATGGAGGATTGCAATGACAAGGGCATGGAGCATTGTGATGACAAGCGTCATGGAGCTTTGTGATGACAACGGCATGGAGCAATGTGATGAGAGGTTTCATGGAGCTTTGTGATGACATAGGCCATGGAGCATTTTGATGACAAGGGTGTGGTGCATTGTGATGAGAAGGGCAGGGAGCATTGTGATGACAGGGTCATGGAGGAATTGGATGAAAAGGGTCATGGAACATTTTGATGACAGTGTTTATGGAACATTGTGATGTTAGGGGTCATGGAACATTGTGATGAAAAGGGTCATGGAGCATTGTGATGACAGGGGTTATGGAACATTGTGATGTCAGGGGTCATGGAGCATTGTGATGATAAGAGCATGTAGCATTGTTGTGACAAGGGTCATGGAACATTGGGATGACAGGGTGGAGGGAGTATTGTGTTGACTAGTGATGGAACATTGTGATATCAGTGGTGAGAGAGCATTTTGATGAGAGGTGCATGGAGCATTGTGATGACAAGGCTGTGGAGCATTGTGATGAGAAACGCAGGGCACATTGTGATGACATGGGTCATGGAACATTGTGCTGACAAACGCATGGAGCATTGTGATGACAAGGTTTATGGAGCATTGTGATGACAACGATGTGGAGCATTGTGATGACAAGCGCATGGCACATTTGATGCCATGTGTCATGGAGTAATGTGCTGACAAAGGCATGGAGCATTGCGATGACAAGGGTCACCGAGCATTGTGATGAAATGTTCATGGAGTGTTGTGGTCACAAAGGTCACAGAGCCTTGTGATGACGAGGGCATGGACCATTGTGATGACAAAGGTCATGAAGCATTGTGATGACTGGAGTCACGGAGCATTGTGATGACAGGGGTCATAGAGCATTGTGATGAAAGGGCCTGGAGCATTGTGATGACAGGGTCATGGAGCATTTTTCTGACAAGTTTCATGGATTATTGTGATGACAGTGGGCATGGCGCATTGTGATGACAAGGGCATGGAGCATTGTGATGAGAAGGTCATGGAGTATTGTGAAGAAGGGTGTCAGGGAGCATTGTGAAAACATATGTCATGGTCTATTGCAATGACAATGGAATGTAGCATTGTGATGCCAAGTGTCATGGAGGATTGTGATGACAAAGGTAATGGAGCATTTTGATGACAAGGGCTTGGAGCATTGTGATGACAAGGGTCATGGAGCATTGTGATAACAAGGGCCATTGAGAATTTTGATGACATGTTCATGAAGCATTGTGATGACAATCACATGGAGCTTGCTGTGACAGGGATCATGGAGCATTGCGATGACAAGTGCATAGAGAATTGTGATGACAAAACATGTAACACTGTGATGAGAAGTATTATGGAGCATAGTAATGCCAAGAACGTGGAGAATTGTGATGACAGGGGACATGGAGCATTGTGATGACCGGGGCATGGAGCATTTTGCTGACAAGAGTGTGGTGCATTGTGATGAGAAGACCATGGATAATTGTGATGACGAGCGTCATGGAGCACTGTAATGACAAGGGGTATAGAGCATTGTGATGACAGTGGTCATGGAGCATTGTGATGACCGGGGACATGGAGCATTGTGATGACTGGGGACATGGAGCATTGTGATGACCAGGGCATGGAGCCTTGTGATGGCAATGTCGTGGAGCACTGTGATGAGAAGATCATGGATAATTGTGATGACGAGTGTCATGGAGCACTGTAATGACAAGGGGTATAGAGCATTGTGATGACAGTGGTCATGGAGCATTGTGATGACCGGGGACATGGAGCATTGTGATGCCCAAGGCATGGAGCACAGTGATGGCAAGACCGTGGAGCATTGTGATGAGAAGACCATGGATAATTGTGATGAGGAGCGTCATGGAGCACTGTAATGACAAGTGGTATGGAGCCTTGTGATGACAGGGGTCATGGAGCATTGTTATGACAGTGGTCATGGAGCATTGTGATGACAAGGGTCATGGAGCATTTTGATGACAAGGTCGTGGAGCATTGTGATGAGAAGACCATGGACAATTGTGATTACGACTGTCATGGAGCACTGTAATGACAAGCGCTATGGAGCATTGTGATGACAGGGGTCATGGAGCATTGTGATGACTGGGGACATGGAGCATTGTGATGACCAGGGCATGGAGCATTGTGATGGCAAGACCGTGGAGCACTGTGATGAGAAGACCATGGATAATTGTGATGACGAACATCATGGAGCACTGTAATGACAAGGGGCATGGAGCATTGTGATGACAGGTGTCATGGAGCATTGTGATGACAGGGGCCATGGATCATTGAGATGAAAAGTGTCACGGAGCATTCTGATGACAAGCTTCTGGAGTATTGTGATGACAATGGCATGGAGCATTGTGATGAAAAGGGCATGGATCATTGTGATGAAAAAGGCATGGAGACTTGTCATGACAGGGTTCAATGAGCATACTGATGACAAGTATCAGGGAGCATTGTGATGACAAGTGTATTGAGAATTGTGATGACAAAGGTCATGGAGCATTGTGATGAGAAGTCCATGGATAATTGTGATGACCAGCGTCATGGGGCGTTGTGATGACAAGTGTTATGGAACATTGTGATCACAAGGGTTTGGAGCATTGTGATGAGAGAGGTCATGGAGAATTTTGATTTCATTGTGATGACAATAGCATGAAGCATTATGATGATGGGCATGGTGCATTGTGATGACAGGGTTCATGGAGCATTGAGATGCAAAGAGGCATGGATCATTGTAATAACAAGGGTCTTGGAGCATTGTGATGACAAGGGCATGGAGTATTGTGATGAGAAGGCCATGGAGCATTCTGATGACATGCGTCAGGGAGCTTTGTGATGACATGGGCATGGAGCATTGTGATTACAGGGGTCTTGGAGCATTGTGATGACAAGGGCCATGGAGTCTTGTGATGACAAGCTGTAGAACATTGTGATGGCATGGGTCATGGAGCATTGTTATGACAGGTGTAATGGAGCATTGTGATGACAAGGGCATGGAGCATTGGTCTGAAAAGTTTCATGGATTATTGTGATGAGAGTGAGCATGGAGCATTGTGATGACAAGGGCACGGAACACAGTGATACATGTGTCATGGAGGATTGCAATGACAAGGGCATGGAGCATTGTGATGACAAGCGTCATGGAGCTTTGTGATGACAACGGCATGGAGCAATGTGATGAGAGGTTTCATGGAGCTTTGTGATGACAATGGCATGGAGCATTGTGATTCCAAGGGTCATGGAGCTTTGTGATGACATAGGCCATGGAGCATTTTGATGACAAGAGTGTGGTGCATTGTGATGAGAAGGGCAGGGAGCATTGTGATGACAGGGTCATGGAGCAATTGGATGAAAAGGGTCATGGAACATTTTGATGACAGTGTTTATGGAACATTGTGATGTTAGGGGTCATGGAGCATTGTGATGACAAGGCTGTGGAGCATTGTGATGAGAAACGCAGGGCACATTGTGATGACATGGGTCATGGATCATTGTGCTGACAAACGCATGGAGCATTGTGATGACAAGGTTTGTGGAGCATTGTGATGACAACGATGTGGAGCATTGTGATGACAAGCGCATGGAATATTTGATGCCATGTGTCATGGAGTAATGTGCTGACAAAGGCATGGAGCATTGTGATGACAAGGGTCACCGAGCATTGTGATGAAATGTTCATGGAGTGTTGTGGTCACAAAGGTTACAGATCCTTGTGATGACGAGGGCATGGACCATTGAGATGACAAAGGTCATGAAGCATTGTGATGACTGGAGTCACGGAGCATTGTGATGACAGGGGTCATAGAGCATTGTGATGAAAGGGCATGGAGCCTTGTGATGACAGGGTCATGGAGCATTTTTCTGACAAGTTTAATGGATTATTGTGATGACAGTGGGCATGGCGCATTGTGATGGCAAGGGCATGGAGCATTGTGATGAGAAGGTCATGGAGTATTGTGAAGAAGGGTGTCAGGGAGCATTGTGATGACATATGTCATGGTCTATTGCAATGACAATGGAATGTAGCATTGTGATGCCAAGTGTCATGGAGGATTGTGATGACAAAGGTAATGGAGCATTTTGATGACAAGGGCTTGGAGCATTGTGATGACAAGGGTCATGGCGCATTGTGATAACAAGGGCCATTGAGAATTTTGATGACATGTTCATGAAGCATTGTGATGACAATCACATGGAGCTTGCTATGACAGGGGTCATGGAGCATTATGATGACAAGTGCATAGAGAATTGTGATGACAAAACATGTAACACTGTGATGAGAAGTATCATGGAGCATAGTGATGCCAAGAACGTGGAGAATTGTGATGACACGGGACATGGAGCATTGTGATGACCAGGTCATGGAGCATTGTGATGGCAAGACCGTGGAGCATTGTGATGAGAAGACCATGGATAATTGTGATGACGAGCGTCATGGAGCACTGTAATGACAAGGGGTATGGAGCATTGTGATGACAGGGGTAATGGAGCATTGTGATGACTGGGGACATGGAGCATCGTGATGACCAAGGCATGGAGCATTGTGATGGCAAGACCGTGGGGCATTGTGATGAGAAGACCATGGATAATTGTGATGACGAGCGTCATGGAACACTGTAATGACAAGGGGTATGGAGCATTGTGATGACAGGGGTCATGGAGCATTCTGAAGACAATGATCATGGAGCATTCTGATGACAAGCTTGTGGAGTATTGTGATGACAATGACGTGGAGCGTTGTGATGAAAAGGGCATGGAGCATTCTGATGAAAGAGGCATGGAGCCTTTTCATGACAGTGTTCAAGGAGTATTCTGACGACAAGTGTCAGGGAACATTGTGATGACAAGTGTATTGAGAATTGTGATGACAAAGGTCATGGAGCATTGTGACGACAAGTGCATGGAGTATTGTCATGACAGTCATCATGGAGTGTTGTGATGACAAGTGTTATGGAACATTGTGATCACAAGGGGTTGGAGCATTGTGATGACAGAGGTCATGGACCATTTTGATTTCAAGGAGCATGGAGCATTGTGATGACAAGGGCATGGAGCAATGTGATCCCAAGGTTCATGGAGGATTGTGATGAAAATGGTAAAGGAGTATTGTGATGACAAGCTCATGGAGCATTGTGATGACAAGGTCATGTAGGATTTTGATGACACAGGCATGGAGAATTGTGATGATAAGGGTCATGGAGCACTGTGATGATAAGCGTCACGGAGCATTGTGATTACAGGGGTCATGGAGCATTGGGATGACAAGGGCATGGATCATTGTGATGACAATTGTCATGGAGCATTGGGCTGAAAATGTTCATGGAGCATTGTGATGACAAGGGAATGGAGCATTGTGATGACAAGAGTCCCGGATCATTGTGTTGTCAGGGGTCATGGAGTGTTGTGATGACAGTGGTCATGGAGGACTGTGATGATATGGGTCATGGAGCATTGTGATGAGAAGGTCATGAAGCATTGGGCTGAAAATGTTCATGGAGTATTGTGATGACAGGGGTCATGGAGCATTGTAATGAGAAGGGAATTGAGCACTGTGATGACAAGGTCCTGGAGCATTGTGATGGGAAGTCCATGGAGCCTTGTGATGACAATTCTCATGGAACATTCTGATGAAAAGGGGCATGGAGCATTGTGATTACAGGGGTCTTGGAGCATTGTGATGACAAGGGCATGGAGCATTGTGATGAGAAGGCCATGGAGCATTCTGATGACATGTGTCATGGAGCTTTGTGCTGACAAGGGCATGGAGCATTGTGATGAAAATGGCATGGATCATTGTTATGAAAAAGGCATGGAGCCTTGTCATGACAGGGTTCTAGGAGCATACTGACGACAAGTGTCACGGAGCATTGTGATGACAAGTGTATTGAGCATTGTGATGACAAAGTTCATGGAGCATTGTGATGAGAAGACCATGGATAATTGTGATGATGAGCGTCATGGGGTGTTGTGATGATAAGTTTTAGGGAACATGGTGATCACAAGGGTTTGGAGCATTGTGATGAGAGAGGTCATGGAGCATTTTGATTTCATTGTGATGACAATAGCCTGAAGCATTATGGTGATGGGCATGGTGCATTGTGATGACAGCGTTCATGGAGCATTGAGATGAAAAGGGGCATGGAGCATTGTGATTACAGGGGTCTTGGAGCATTTTGATGACAAGGGCAAGGAGCATTGTGATGAGAAGGCCATGGAGCATTCTGATGACATGTGTCATTGAGCTTTGTGATGACAAGGGCATGGAGCATTGTGATTACAGGGGTCTTGGAGCATTGTGATGACAAGGGTCATGGAGCCTTGTGATGACAATGGTGTGGAACATTGTGATGGCAGGTGTCATGGAGCATTGTTATGACAGGGGTAATGGAGCATTGTGATGAGAAGGGCATGGAGCATTGGTCTGAAAAGTTTCATGGATTATTGTGATGAGAGTGGGCATGGAGCATTGTGATGACAAGGTCACGGAACACTGTGATCCATGGGCCATGGAGGATTGTAATGACAAGGGCATGGAGCATTGTGATGAGAAGGGCATCGAACATTGTTTTGACAAGCGTCATGGAGCTTTGTGATGACAAGGGCATGGAACAATGTGATGAGAGGGTTCATGGAACATTGTGATTCCAAGGGTTATGGAGCTTTGTGATGACAAAAGTCATGGAGCATTTTGATGTCAAGGGCGTGGTGCATTGTGTTGAGAAGGGCAGGGAGCATTTTGATGACAGGGTCATGTAGCAATTTGATGAAAAGTGTAATGGAACATTTTGATGACAGGGGTTATAGAACATTGTGATGTCAGGGGTCATGGAGCTTTGGGATGAAAAGGGTCATGGAGCATTTTGATGACAGGGGTTATGGAACATTGTGATGTCAGGGGTCATGGAACATTGTGATGATAAGGGGATGTAGCATTGTGATGACAGGGGTCATGGAACATTGTGATTACAGGGGTGAGGGAGTATTGTGATGACTAGTGATGGAACATTGTGATATCTCTGTTGAGAGAGCATTTTGATGAGAAGTGCATGGAGCATTGTGATTACAAGGTTTATGGAGCATTACGATGACAAGGTTGTGGACCGTTGTGATGAAAATCACGTGCCACATTGTGATGACAAGGGTCATGGAGCATTGTTCTGACAAAGGCATGGAGCATTGTGATGAAAATTTCATGGAGTATTGTGGTTACAAAGGTCACAGAGCTTTGTGATGATGTGGGCATGGACCACTGTGATGACAAATGTTATGAAGCATTGTGATGACTGGAGTCAGAGAGCATTGTGATGACAGGTGTCATGGAGCATTGTGATGACAAGGGCATGGAGCATTGTGATGACAGGGGCATGGAGCATTGGTCTGACAAGTTTAATAGATTATTGTGATGACAGTGGGCATGGGGCATTGTGATGACAAGGGCATGGGGCATTGTGATGAGAAGGTCATGGAGTATTGTGAAGACAGGTGTCAGGGAGCATTGTGATGACATATGTCATGGTCCCTTGCGATGACAATGGCATGGAGCATTGTGATGCCAAATGTAATGGAGGATTGTGATGACAAATATAATGGAGCATTGTGATGACTAGGGCTTGGAGCATTATGATGACAAGGGCCATTGAAAATTTTCATGACAAGGTCGTGAAGCATTGTGATGACAAGGTGCTGGAGCATTGTGATGAGAAAACCATGGAGCCTTGTGAGACAAGTCTCATGGAGCATACTGATGAAAAGGGGCATGGAGCATTGTGATTAGAGTGTCTTGGAAAATTGTGATGACAAGGGCATGGAGCATTGTGATGAGAAGGCCAAGGAGCAGTCTGATGACATGCGTCATTGAGCTTTGTGATGACAAGGGCATGGAGCATTGTAATTACAGGTGTCTTGGAGCATTGTGATGAAAAACGCATGGATCATTGTGATGAAAAAGGCATGAAGCCTTGTCATGACAGGGTTCAAGGAGCATACAGAGAACAAGTGTCTGGGTGCATTTTGATGACAAGTGTATTGAGCATTGTGATGACAAAGGTCATGGAGCATTGTGATGAGAAGACCATAGATAATTGTGATGACGAGCGTCATGGGGCATTGTGATGACAAGTGTTATGGAATATTGTGATCACAAGGGTTTGGAGCAGTGTTATGACAGAGGTCATGGAGAATTTTGATTTCATTGTGATGACAATAGCCTGAAGCATTATGATGATGGGCATGGTGCATTGTGATGACAGGGTTCATGGATCATTGAGATAAAAAGGGACATGGAGCATTGTGATTACAGGTGTCTTGGAGCATTGTGATGAGAAGGGTCATGGAGCCTTGTGATGACAAGGCCATGGAACATCGTGTTGGCAGGGGTCATGGAGCATTGTTATCACATGGGTAATGGAGCATTGTGATGGCAAGGGCATGGAGCATTCTGATGACATGCATCATGGAGCTTTGTGATGACAAGGGCGTGTAGCACTGTGATTACAGGGGTCTTGGAGCATTGTGATGACAAGGGTCATGGAGCCTTGTGATGACAAGGCCGTGGAACGTTGTGATGGCAGGGGTCATGGAGCATTGTTATGACAGGGGTAATGGAGCATTGTGATGACAAGGGCATGGAACATTTGTCTGAAAAGTTTCATGGATTATTGTGATGAGAGTGGGCATGGAGCATTGTGATGACAAGGGCACGGAACACAGTGATACATGGGTCATGGAGGATTGTAATGACAAGGGCATGGAGCATTGTGATGAGAAGGGCATCGAGCAGTGTGATGACAAGCACCATGGAGCTTTTTGATGACAATTGCATGGAACAATGTGATGAGAGGTTTCATGCGGTATTGTGATGACAATGGCATGGAGCATTGTGATGCCAAGGGTCATGGAGCTTTGTGATGACAAAGGTCATGGAGCATTTTGATGACAAGGGCGTGGTGCATTGTGATGAGAAGGGCAGGGAGCATTGTGATGACATTGTCATGGACCAATTTGATGAAAAGGGTCATGGAACATTTTGATGAGAGGCGTTATGTAACATTGTGATGTCAGGGGTCATGGAGCATTTTGATGAAAAGGGTCATGGAGCATTTTGATGACAGGGGTTATGGAACATTGTGATGTCAGGGATCATCGAACATTGTGATGATAAGTGCATGTAGCATTGTGATGACAGGAGTCATGGAACATAGTGATGACAGGGTTGAGGGAGTATTGTGATGAATAGTGATGTAACATTGTGTTATCAGTGGTGAGAGAGCATTTTGATTTGAAGTGCATGGAGCATTGTGATGACAAGGTTTATGGAGCATTGTGATGACAAGATTGTGGAGCACTGTGACGACAAGCGCATGGTGCATTGTGATGACATGGGTCATGGAGCATTGTGCTGACAAGCGCATGGAGCATTGTGATGACAAGGGTCATGGAGCATTGTGCTGAGAAAGGCATAGAGCATTGTGATGACAAGGGTCAAAGAGCATTGTGATGAAAAGTTCATGAAGCATTGTGGTTAAAAAGGTCACAGAGACTGTTGATGACAAGGGCATGGACCATTGTGATGACATAGGTCATGAAGCCTTGTGATGACTGGAGTCACGGAGCATTGTGATGACAGGGGTCATGGAGCATTGTGATAACAAGGGCATGGGGCATTGTGATGACAAGGGCATGGAGCATTGGTCTAATAAGTTTCATGGCTTATTGCGATGACAGTTGGAATGGCGCATTGTGATGACAAGGGAATGGAGCATTGTGATGACCAGGTCATTCATTATTGTGAAGACAGGTGTCAGGGAGCATTGTGATGACATATGTAATGGCCCATTGTGATGACAATGCCATGGAGCATTGTGATGCCAAGGGTCGTGGAGGATTCTGATGACAAAGGTAATGGAGCATTGTGATGACAATGGCTTGGAGCATTGTGATGACAAGGGTCAGGGAGCATTGTGCTGACAAGTGCATGGAAAATTGTGATGACAAGGGACATGGAGCATTCTGATGACAAGCTTGTGGAGTATTTTGATGACAATGGCATGGAGCATTGTGATGAAAACGGCATGGTGCATTTTGATGAAAAAGGCATGGAGCCTTTTTGTGACAGGGTTCAAGGAGCATTCTGATGACAAGTGTCAGGGAGCATTGTGATGACAAGTGTATCGAGAATTGTGATGACAAAGGTCATGGAGCATTGTGATGAAAAGGGCATGGAGTATTGTGATGACAGGCATCATGGAGCATTGTGATGACAAGTGTTATGGAACATTGTGATCACAAGGGTTTGGAGCATTGTGATGACAGAGGTCATGGATCATTTTGATTTCAAGGAGCATGGAGCATTGTGATGACAAGGGCAAGGAGCAATGTGATCCCAAGGTTCATGGAGGATTGTGATGGCAATGGTAATGGAGTATTGTGATGACAAGTGCATAGAACATTGTAATGACAAGGTCATGTAGCATTTTGCTGACAAAGGCATGGAGCATTGTGATGACAGGTGTCATGGAGCACTGTGATGACAAGCATCACGGAGCATTGTGATTACAGGGGTCATGGAGCATTGGGATGACAAGGGCATGCATCATTGTGATGACAAGTGTCATGGAGCATTGGGCTGAAAATGTTCATGGAGTATTGTGATGACAGGGGTCATGGAGCATTGTGATGACTAGGGAATGGAGCATTGTGATGACAAGAGTCCCGGATCATTGTGTTGTCAGGTGATATTGAGCGTTGTGATGACTGTGGTCATGGAGAATTGTGATGATATTGGTCATGGAGCATTGTGATGAGAAGGTCATGGAACATTGGGCTGAAAATGTTCATGGAGTATTGTGATGACAGGGGTCATGGAGCATTGTGATGATAAGGGAATGGGGCATATTGATGACAATGTCCTGGAGCATTGTGATGAGAAGACCATGGAGCCTTGTGATGACAAGTCTCATGGAGCATTCTGATGAAAAGGGGCATGGACCATTGTGATTACAGGGGTCTTGGAGCATTGTGATGACAAGGGCATGGAGCATTGTGATGAGAAGGCCATTGAGCATTCTGATGACATGCATCATGGAACTTTGTGATGACAAGGGCATGGAGCATTGTGATTACAGGGGTCTTGGAGCATTGTGATGAAAATGGCATGGATCATTGTGATGAAAAAGGCATGGAGCCTTGTCATGAAAGGGTTCAGGGAGCATACTGATGGCAAGAGTCAGGGAGCATTGTGATGACATGTGTATTGCGCATTGTGATGACAAATGTCATGGGGCATTGTGATGAGAAGTCCATGGATAATTGTGATGAGTAGCGTCATGGGGTATTGTGATGACAAGTGTTATGGAACATTGTGATCACAAGGGTTTGGAGCATTGTGATGACAGAGGTCATGGAACATTTTGATTTCATTGTGATGACAAGAGCATGAAGCATTATGATGATGGGCATGAAGCATTGTGATGACAGGTGTCAGGGAGCATTGTGATGACAGGGGTCATGGAGCATTGTGATGACAAGGGAATGGAACATTGTGATGACAAGGGTACGGAACATTGTGATGAAAAGTGCCATTGAGAATTTTGATGATAAAGTCGTGAAGCATTGTGATGACAAACACTTGGAGCTTGCTATGACAGCGGTCATGGAACATTGCAATGACAAGTGCATGGAGAATTGTGATGAAACGAGCATGTAACTTTGTGATGAGAAGTGTCAAGTAGCATTGTGATGACAAGTACGTGGAGAATTGTTATGACAAGGGACATGGAGCATTGTGATAACCAGGGAATGGAGCATTGTGATGACAGGGGTCATGGAGCATTATTATGACAAGGGCCATGGTGCATTCTGATATAAGATATCACTTATGAAGGGACTGTAAACCTGGCTACATATGAACTGAATTAGGAAAGAGAACAGAGTCTCAGATTTAGAAAACACTCTTATGCTTGCTTAAGGGGGAAGGAGAGGTGGGGAGACACACAAAACCAGAGTTTGATATTAACACAGGTACCGTTCCATAATCCAAATACAGAAGAGACAAGCCCGACTCCTTCCTCAGTGAATGGGACTCAACACCCCTATTCCCCACAGAGAAATATATCTGACTAGTAAGGATCTTAAAACCTATGTATTGATATGTCTCCATAAGGGAACCAAGTGTGTCTAGAATGACATAAACACGGCAGTGAGAATCAGCTCAAACCCACTATAAAAAGGAATTTCAAAACAAAACAAAGAAACAGTGAAATTCTTACACAATACCTTCAGGGGTTCTGATGAAACTTGGAATGACCCTATCTACAACAACAGCTGGATGTGGCATAAGGCTGTTCACTTGGGACTGAGAGGATTGGTGAGATTGGGTGTGAAAATGCAGACGCTTTAAATCAATAATGCCTGCCACTGATTCCATGGTTCCCAACTCTCCAGGTAGAAGGGAATATCACTACAGTTATAACATGTATGGGAAACCTAGAGAATGGACACCCTCTGATGGTGAAAGGTTTCTAAAACTCTACTAATTTTTTTCTCTCCATGTGCTCCAGCTTGACATTCCAACTGCTTTAATATCAATCTCCCAACTTGGAGAGTCAGCCCCTATAACCTCCTGGTTCGCACAGTTGGCACATTGTGCAGAGGATATAAGGGAAGAGGGAGAACCAATGAGAGAGTAGCTGTAGGCATTTGGACGGCCACATGTCAGTCTAATTTCCCGTCATGAAGAAGAATTAACCAAACTCTGAGCCTGCCCCACACCCATAACTAGTATAGGTCCTGAAGCAAAATTGTGGGTTTGCGGTCAGCTCACAAAAACACAAGTTGAAAAATGGAGCTCAGGGGCACAGCAATTCACTAACTTGCAGAGTTATAGAGGACTACTCTCTTCCAAAAATCTGTTGAGGAGGAGCCATGAGGCGGACTTGAAAATGAGGGAGATTTGCACGAAACAGATTTCCAGAAGTACATTGGAATCGCCTTTAAACACAGGAAAAGCATCACAACTTCGACAATTATGGAATTGTCCATAAAGGGCGCATGCGTTTTCTCCTGAATATATTCAGGAGAAAACACATACACCCATTTTGGCCAACCAAGCAACCGCACAATGCAAATCTGCACTACAAAGAAGTATCACTTCCCACCAGTCAAAAGGGATATCCGTAAAATGTGTAAAAACCAGAAAGGCAAGAGGGGCTCTGGAGAACAGGGAGCCTTGTTATGCTGATGGGTGGGATGTAGATTGCCAACAGTAACTCTGGAGGAGTGCATTGTGTTCCCTAAAAGAATTACTCAACAGAGCTTCACAACCTAAGGCACTTCCAGTCATGGGAATATACCTTGGGAAAATTGAAAATCAATAGGACACAGCCAACCCAAAATATAGGGCAGCACTGCTTACAAGAACCTCGACTTCGGGACACCTTAAATAACCCAGGAAAGACAAAAATGGTAAGGAAATTGTGGTACATACGTATGATGGAATATCCCTCAGCCATGAAGTCAATGTCATAAGGCCAGTAGCAGCATAATGATGGGATTCATGTACCATGATTCTAACTGAAAAAATCACACAGAAAAAGAAACTTATCATAAGATATCACTTATGAAGGGTGTATAAACATGGCTACACATGGAATGAATTAGGAAAGGGAACAGAGTCTCATATATAGAAAACACTCTTATGCATGCTTAAGGGGAAAGCAGAGGTGGGGTGATGAATAAAACCAGAGTTTGATATTAGCACAGGTACGGTTCCATAATCCAAATACAGAATAGACAAGACCTACTACTTCCTCTGTGAACGGGACTCAAAACCCCATATTTCCTGCAGAGGAATATATCTTACTAGTAAGAATCTTAAAACTTATGTATTGATATGTCTCCGTAAGGGAATCAAGTGTGTCTAGACTGGCATAAACATGGCAGCGAGAATCAGCTCAAACCCACTATAAAAAGGAATTTCAAAAACAAAACAAAAAAACTGGGAAATTCATTACAATTCCTTCAGGGTCTGTGATGAAACATGGAATGACCCTATCTACAATGACAGTTGGATGTGGCATAAGGAGGGACACTAGGGACTGAGAGGATTGATGAGATTGGGTGAGCAAATGCAGACCCTTTAAAGCAATAATGCATGGCACCCATTTCATGGGTTTCAACTCTCCAGGTTGAAGGGAATATTGAATATATTCAGGAGAAAACGCATACGCACTTTCTGGCCAAGCAAGCAAGCGGGCATGCAAATCTGCACTACAAAGAAGTATCACTTCCCACCGGTCAAAAGGGACATCCACAAAATGTGTAAAAACCAGAAAGGAAAGACAGGCCCTGGAGAACAGGGAGCCTTGTTATGCTGATGGGCGGGATGTAAATTGCCAACTGCCTCTCTGGAGGAGTGCATTGTGTTCCCTAAAACAAGTAAAGAACAGAGCTACAGAGCCAAGGGCACTTCCAATCTTGGGAATATACCTTGGGAAATCTGAAAATCAATAAGACAGAGCCACCCCAAAATTTAGGGCTGCACTGCTTACAAGGACCTCAACTTGGGTACACCTTAAATATCCCAGGAAATATAAAAATGGTTCAAAAAATTGTGGTACTTAGGTACGATGGAATATCCCTCAACCATGAAATCAATGTCATAAGACCATTAGCAGCAAAATGGGTGGATTCAGGTACGATGATTCTAAGTGAAATAAGTCACACAGAAAAAGAAACTTATCATAAGATATCACGTATGAAGATCCTGTAAACATGGCTACACTTGAACTGAGTTAGGAAAGAGAACAGTGTCTCACATTTAGAAAACACTCTTATTCCTGCTTAAGGGGGAAGGAGAGGTGGGGTGATGCATAAAACCAGAGTTTGATATAAGCACAGGTACCGTTCCAAAAACCAACTATGGAATAGACAAGACCTACACCTTCCTCAGTGAAAGGGACTCAAAACCCCATATTTCCCGCAGAGGAATATATCTAACTAGTAAGAAACTTAAAACCTATGTATTGATATGTCTCTGTAAGGGAATCAAGTGTGTCTAGGCTGGCATAAACATGGAAGGGAGAATCAGCTCAAACCCACTATAAAAAGGAATTTCAAAAACAAAACAAAAAAACTGGGAAATTCTTTACAATTCCTTCAGTGACTCTGATGAAACCGGGAATGACCCTATCTACAACGACAGCTGGATGTGGCATAAGCGTGGACACTTGGGACTGAGAGGATTGGTGAGATTGGGTGAGCAAATGCAGACCGTTTAAAGCAATAATGCATGGCACCCATTCCATGGGTCCCAACTCTCCAGGTTGAAGGGAATATTACTACAGCTATAACATGTACGGGAAACCTAGAGAACGGACACACTGTGAATATGAAAGGTTTCTAAAACTCAACGAATAGTCCCTCTCCTGGTGCTCTGGTTTGACTTTCCATCTGCGTTACTATCAACCTCCCAACTTGGAGAGACAGCCCCTTTAACCTCCTGGTTGGCACAGGTTGCCAATTTGGCAGAGGATGAAAGGGAAGAGGGAGAACCAATGAGAGAGTAGCTGTTAGGCATTTGGACGGGCACATATCACTGTAATTTCCTGGAAGGAAGAAGAATTAACCAAAGTCTCAGCCCCCCACCGGGAACCAGCATAGGTCCTGAACCAAAATTTCGGACTTGCGGTCAGCTCACCAAAAACGAGTTGAAAAATGGAGCTCAGGGGCACAGCAATTCCCAAACTGGCCGAGTAATAAAGGACAACTATCGTCCAAAAATCTGTTGAGGGAAGGCAACGAGGCGGACTTGAAAGCGAGGCAGAATAGCAGGAAACAGATTTCAAGAGGTACGTTGGAATCGCCTTTAAAGCACTGGAAGAAGGGCACAACTGCGACAATGATGCACTTGGCCAAAAAGGGCGTATGCGTTTTCTCCTGAATATATTCAGGAGAAAACGCATACGCCCTTTTTGGCCAAGCAAGCAAGCGGGCAATGCAAATCTGCAATACAAAGAAGTATCACTTCCCACCGGTCAAAAGGGACATCCACAAAATGTGTAAAAACCAGAAATGCAAGACAGGCCCTGGAGAACAGGGAGCCTTGTTATGCTGATGGGCGGGATGTAAATTGCCAACTGCCTCTCTGGAGGAGTGCATTGTGTTCCCTAAAACAAGTAAACAACAGAGCTACAGAGCCAAGGGCACTTCCAGTCTAGGGAATATACCTTGGGAAAACTAAAAATCAATAAGCACAGCCACCCCAAAATTTAGGGTTGCACTGCTTACAAGGACCTCAACTTGGGTACACCTTAAATATCCCAGGAAATATAAAAATGGTTCAAAAAATTGTGGTACTTACGTACGATGGAATATCCCTCAACCATGAAATCAATGTCATAAGACCAGTAGCAGCAAAATGGTTGGATTCAGGTACGATGATTCTAAGTGAAATAAGTCACACAGAAAAAGAAACTTATCATAAGATATCACTTATGAAGATCCTGTAAACATGGTTACACTTGAACTGAGTTAGGAAAGAGAACAGAGTCTCACATTTAGGAAACACTCTTATGCCTGCTTAAGGGTGAAGGAGAGGTGGGGTGATGCATAAAACCAGAGTTTGATATAAGCACAGGTACCGTTCCAAAAACCAACTATGGAATAGAAAAGACCTACACCTTCCTCAGTGAAAGGGACTCAAAACCCCATAGTTCCCGCAGAGGAATATATCTGACTAGTAAGAATGTTAAAACCTATGTATTGATATGTCTCCGTAGGGGAATCAAGTGTGTCTAGACTGGCATAAACATGGCAGCGAGAATCAGCTCAAACCCACTATAAAAAGGAATTTCAAAAACAAAACAAAAAGACTGGGAAATTCTTTACAATTCCTTCAGGGTCTCTGATGAAACCTGGAATGACCCTATGTACAACGACAGCTGGATGTGGCATAAGGCTGGACACTTGGGTCTAAGAGGATTTGTGAGATTGGTTGAGAAAATGCAGACCCTTTAAATCACAAATGCCTGACACACATTCCATGGGTCACAACTCTCCAGGTTGAAGGGAATATTACTACAGCTATAACATGTACAGGAAACCTAGAGAACAGACACACTGTGAATATGAAAGGTTTCTAAAACTCAACGAATAGTCCCTCTCCTGGTGCTCCGGTTTGACTTGCCATCTGCTTTACTATCACCTCCCAACTTGGAGAGACAGCCCCTTTAACCTCCTGGTTCGAACAGGTGGCCAATTTGGCAGAGGATGAAAGGGAAGAGGGAGAACCAATGAGAGAGTAGCTGTTAGGCATTTGGACGGGCACATATCACTCTAATTTCCTGGCAGGAAGAAGAATTAACCAAAGTCTCAGCCCCCCACTGGGACCAGCATAGGTCCTGAACCAAAATTTTGGACTTGCGGTCAGCTCACCAAAAACGAGTTGAAAAATGGAGCTCAGGGGCACAGCAATTCACAAACTGGCCGAGTAATAAAGGACAACTATCGTCCAAAAATCTGGTGAGGGAAGGCAACGAGAAGGACTTGAAAGCGAGGCAGAATAGCAGGAAACAGATTTCAAGAGGTACGTTGGAATCGCCTTTAAAGCACAGGAAGAGGGGCACAACTTCAACAATGATGCACTTGGCCAAAAAGGGCGTATGTGTTTTCTCTTGAATATATTCAGGAGAAAACGCATACGCCCTTTTTGGCCAAGCAAGCAAGCGGGCAATGCAAATCTTCACTACAAAGAAGTATCACTTCCCACCGGTCAAAAGGGACATCCACAAAATGTGTAAAAACCAGAAAGGCAAGACAGGCCCTGGAGAACAGGGAGCCTTGTTATGCTGATGGACGGGATGTAAATTGCCAACTGCCTCTATGGAGGAGTGCATTGTGTTCCCTAAAACAAGCAAACAACAGAGCTACAGAGCCAAGGGCACTTCCAGTCTAGGGAATATACCTTGGGAAAACTGAAAATCAATAAGACAGAGCCACCCCAAAATTTAGGGCTGCACTGCTTACAAGGACCTCAACTTGGGTACACCTTAAATATCCCAGGAAATATAAAAATGGTTCAAAAAATTGTGGTAATTACGTACGATGGAATATCCCTCAGCCATGAAATCAATTTCATAAGACCACTAGCAGCAAAATGGTTGGATTCAGGTACGATGATTCTAAGTGAAATAAGTCACACAGAAAAAGAAACTTATCATAAGATATCACTTATGAAGATCCTGTAAACATGGCTACACTTGAACTGAGTTAGGAAAGAGAACAGTGTCTCACATTTAGAAAACACTCTTATGCCTGCTGAAGCGGGAAGGAGAGGTGGGGTGATGCATAAAACCAGAGTTTGATATAAGCACAGGTACCGTTCCAAAAACCAACTATGGAATAGACAACACCTACACCTTCCTCAGTGAAAGGGACTCAAAACCCCATATTTCCCGCAGAGGAATATGTCTGACTAGTAAGAATCTTAAAACCTATGTATTGATATGTCTCCATAAGGGAATCAAGTGTGTCTAGACTGGCATAAACATGGCAGCGATAATCAGCTCAAACCCACGATAAAAAGGAATTTCAAAAACAAAACAAAAAAACTGGGAAATTCTTTACAATTCCTTCAGGGTCTCTGATGAAACCTGGAATGACCCTATGTACAACGACAGCTGGATGTGGCATAAGGCTGGACACTTGGGACTAAGAGAATTGGTGAGATTTGGTGAGCAAATGCAGAACCTTTAAAGCAATAATGCATGGCACCCATTCCAAGGGTCCTAACTCTCCAGCTTGAAGGGAACATTACTACAGCTATAACATATACGGGAAACCTAGAGAACGGACACACTGTGAATATGAATGCTTTCTAAAACTCAACGAATAGTCCCTCTCCTGGTGCTCCGGTTTGACTTTCCATCTGCTTTACTATCAATCTCCCAACTTGGAGAGACAGCCCCTTTAACCTCCTGTTTCGCACAGGTTACCAATTTGGCAGAGGATGAAAGGGAAGAGGGAGAACCAATGAGAGTGTAGCTGTTAGGCATTTGGACGGGCACATATCACTCTAACTTCCCAGGAGAAAGAAGAATTAACCAAAGTCTCAGCCCCCCACCGGTAACCAGCATAGGTCCTGAACCAAAATTTTGGACTTGCGGTCAGCTCACCAAAAACGAGTTGAAAAATGGAGCTCAGGGGCACAGCAATTCACAAACTGGCCGAGTAATAAAGGACAACTATCGTCCAAAAATCTGTTGAGGGAAGGCAACGAGGCGGACTTGAAAGCGAGGCAGAATAGCAGGAAACAGATTTCAAGAGGTACGTTGGGATCGCCCTTAAAGCACAGGAAGAGGGGCACAACTTCGACAATGATGCACTTGGCCAAAAAAGGCGTATGCGTTTTCTCCTGAATATATTCAGGAGAAAATGCATACACCCTATTTGGCCAAGCAAGCAAGCGGGCAATGCTAATCTGCATTACAAAGACGTATCACTTCCCACCAGTCCAAAGGGACATCCATAACTGTGTAAAAACCAGAAAGGGCAGACAGGCCCTGGAGAACAGGGAGCCTTGTTATGCTGATGGGCGGGATGTACATTGCCAACTGCCTCTCTGGAGGAGTGCATTGTGTTCCCTAAAACAAGTAAACAACAGATCTACAGAGCCATGGGAACTTCCAGTCTAGGGAATATACCTTGGGAAAACTGAAAATCAATAAGACAGAGCCACCCCAAAATTTAGGGCTGCACTGCTTACAAGGACCTCAACTTGGGTACACCTTAAATATCCCAGGAAATATAAAAATGGTTCAAAAAATTGTGGTACTTACGTACATTGGAATATCCCTCAGCCATGAAATCAATGTCATAAAACCGGTAGCAGCAAAATGGGTGGATTCACGTACGATGATTCTAAGTGAAATAAGTCACACAGAAAAAGAAACTTATCATAAGATATCACTTATGAAGATCCTGTAAACATGGCTACACTTGAACTGAGTTAGGAAAGAGAACAGTGTCTCACATTTAGAAAACACTCTTATGCCTGCTTAAGGGGGAAGGAGAGGTGGGGTGATGCATAAAACCAGAGTTTGATATAAGCACAGGTACCGTTCCAAAAACCAACTATGGAATAGACAAGACCTACACCTTCCTCAGTGAAAGGGACTCAAAACCCCATATTTCCCACAGAGGAATATATCTGACTAGTAAGAATCTCAAAACCTATGTATTGATATGTCTCCGTAAGGGAATCAATTGTGTCTAGACTGGCATAAACACGTCAGTGAAAATCAGCTCAACCCCATTATAAAAATGAATTTCAAAAAACCCCAAAAAACAGCGAAATTCTTACACAATTCCTTCAGGGTTTCTGATGAAACCTGGAATGACCCTATCTGCAAAGACAGCTGGATGAGACATAAGGCTGGACACTTGGGACTGAGAGGACTGGTGGGATTGGGAGAGAAAATGCAGACCTTTTAAAGTAGTAATGCATGCCACCATTCCATGTGTCCCAAATCTCCAGGTAGAAGGGTATATCACTACAATTATAACATGTATGGGAAACCTAGAAAATGGACACCCTGTGATGGCGAAAGGTTTCTAAAACTCTCCTAATTTTTCCTCTCCTTGTGCTCCACTTTTGCATTCCAACTGCTTTACTATCAATCTCTCAACTTAGGAGAGTCAGCCCCTATAACCTCCTGGTTTGCATAGTTTGCTAATTGTGCAGAGGATGAAAGGGAAGAGGGAGAACCAATCAGAGAGTAGATGTAGGCATTTGGAAGGTCACATGTCACTCTAAGTTCCCGGCAGGAAGAAGAATTAACCAAAGCCTCAACCACCCACAGGGAACCAATATAGCGACCCCTGGAACCAGTATAGGTCCTGAAGCAAAATTGTGGATTTGCGGCCAGCTCACAAAGATGGGATTTGAAAATTGGAGCTCAGGGGCACAGCAATTCACAAACCTGCAGACTTATAAAGGACTACTCTCTTCCAAAAATCTGTTGAGGGAAGGCAATGAAGCGGACTTGAAAATGAGGCAGAATTGCACAAAACATATTTCAAGAGGTAAATTGGAATCGCCTTTAAAGCACAGGAAAAACATCCCAACTTGGACAGAGATGCACTTGGCCAAAAAGGGCGTATGCGTTTTCTCCTGAATATATTCAGAAGAAAACGCATACGCCCTTTTTGGCCAATCAAGCAAGCGCGCAATACAAATCCACACTACAAAGAATTGTCACTTACCACCGGTCAAAAGGGACATCCGAATATCTGTAAAAACCAGAAAGGCAAGAGAGAGATGGCAAGGGCATGAAGCAATGTGATCCCAGTGGTCATGGAGGATTGTGATGAGAAGCGCATGGAGAATTGTGATGACAAGATTATGTACCATTTTGTTGACAAAGGCAAGGAGCATTATGATGACAAGGTTCATGGAGCACTGTGATGAAAAGCATCACGGAGCATTGTGATTACAGGGGTCCTGGAGCATTGGGATGACAAGCACATGGATCATTGTGATGACAATGGTCATGGAGCATTTTAATGACAAGAGTCCCGGATCATTGTGTTGTCAGGGTTCATGGAGCGTTGTGATGACAGTGGTCATGGAGCATTGTGATGACAAGGTA
This sequence comes from Hyperoodon ampullatus, assembly GCF_949752795.1. NCBI lineage: Eukaryota > Metazoa > Chordata > Mammalia > Artiodactyla > Ziphiidae > Hyperoodon > Hyperoodon ampullatus. The sequence goes on from NW_027640550.1 coordinate 228,117, forward strand.
CTGGAGCACTGTGATGAGAAGACCATGGAGCTTTGTGATGACAAGTCTCATGGAGCATTCTGATGAAAAGTGCCATGGAGCATTGTGATTACAGGGGTCTTGGAGCATTATGATGACAAGGTCATGGAGCATTGGGATGAGAAGGCCATGGAGCGTTCTGATGACATGCATCATGGAGCTTTGTGATGAGAAGGGCATGGAGCATTGTGATTACAGTGGTCTTGGAGCACTGTGATGAAAAGGGCATGGATCATTTTGATGAAAAAGGCATGGAGCCTTGTCATGACAGGGTTCAAGGAGCAAACTGACAACAAGTGTCAGGGAGCATTGTGATGACAAAGATATTGAGTATTGTGATGACAAAGGTCATGGAGCATTGTGATGAGAAGACCATGGATAATTGTGATGACGAGCGTCATGGGGCGTTGTGATGATAAGTGTTATGGAACATATTGATCACAAGGATTTGGAGCATTGTGATGACAGAGGTCATGGAGCATTTTGGTTTCATTGTGATGACAATAGCCTGAAGCATTATGATGATGGGCATGGTGCATTGTGATGACAGGGTTCATGGAGCATTGAGATGAAAAGGGGCATGGAGCATTGCGATTACAGGAGTCTTGGAGCATTGTGATGACAAAGGCATGGAACATCGTGAATGAGAAGGCCATGGAGCATTCTGTTGACATGCGTCATGGAGCTTTGTGATGACAAGGGCATGGAGCATTGTGATTACAGGGGTCTTGGAGCATTGTGATGACAAGGGTCATGGAGCCTTTTGATGACAAGACTGTGGAACATTGTGATGGCAGGGGTCATGGAGCATTGTTATGACAGGGGTAATGGAGCATTGTGATGACAAGGGCATGGAGCATTGGTCTGAAAAGTTTCATGTATTATTGTGATGAGAGGGGGCAAGGAGCATTGTGATGACAAGGGCATGGAACACTGTGATACATGGGTCATGGAGGATTGTAATGAGAAGCGCATGGAGCATTGTGATAAGAATGGCATCGAGCATTGTGATGAAAAGCATCATGGAGCCTGTGATGACAAGGGCATGGAACAATGTGATGAGAGGGTTCATGGAGCATTGTGATGACAATGGCAGGCAGCATTGTGATGACAAGGGTCATTGAGCTTTGTGATGACAAAGGTCATGGAGCATTTTGATGACAAGGGTGTGGTGCATTCTGTTGTGAAGGGCAGGGAGCATTGTGATGACAGGGGTTATGGAACATTGTGATGTCAGGGGAATGAAGCATTGTGATGATAAAGGCATGTAGCATTGTTGTGACAAGGGTCATGGAATATTGTGATGACAGGGGTGAGGGAGTATTGTGTTGACTAGTGATGGAACATTGTGATATCAGTGGTGAGAGAGCATTTTGATGAGAAGTGCATGGAGAAGTGTGATGACAAGGTTTATGGAGCATCGTGATGACAAAGATGTGGAGCATTGTGATGACAAGCGCATGGCACATTGTGATGCCATGGGTCATGGAGTATTGTGCTAACAAAGGCATTGAGCATTGGGATGACAAGGGTCACCGAGCATTGTGATGAAATGTTCATGGAGCGCTGTGGTGACAAAGGTCACAGAGCCTTGTGATGATGAGGGCATGAACCATTGTGATGACAAAGGTCATGAAGCATTGTGATGACTGGAGTCAGGGAGCATTGTGATGACAGGGGTCATAGAGCATTGTGATGAAAGGGCATGGAGCATTGTGATGACAGGGGCATGTTGCATTGGTTTGACAAGTTTCAGGGATTATTGTGATGACAGTGGGCATGGCGCATTGTGATGACAAGGGCATGGAGCATTGTGATGAGAAGGTCATGGAGTATTGTGAAGAAGGGTGTCAGGGAGCATTGTGATGACATATGTCATGGTCCATTGCGATGACAATGGAATGGAGCATTGTGATGCCAAGTGTCATGGAGGATTGTGATGACAAAGGTAATGGAGCATTTTGATGACAAGCGCTTGGAGCATTGTGATGACAAGGGTCATGGAGCATTGTGATAACAAGGGCCATTGAGAATTTTGATGACATGTTCATGAAGCATTGTGATTACAATCACATGGAGCTTGCTGTGACAGGGATCATGGAGCATTGCGATGACAAGTGCATAGAGAATTGTGATGACAAAGCATGTAACACTGTGATGAAAAGCATCATGGAGCACAGTGATGCCAAGAACGTGGAGAATTGTGATGACAGGGGACATGGAGCATTGTAATGACCAGGGCATGGAGTATTGTGATGGCAAGACCGTGGAGCATTGTGATGAGAAGACCATGGATAATTGTGATGATGAGCGTCATGGAGCACTGTAATGACAAGGGGTATGGAGCATTGTGATAACAGGGGTCATGGAGCATTGTGATGACAAGTTTCATGGAGCATTCTGATGACAAGCTTGTGGAGTATTTTGATGACAATGACCTGGAGCGTTTTGATGAAAATGGCATGGGGCATTGTGATGAAAAAGACATAGAGCCTTTTCATGACAGTTTTCAGGGAGCATTCTGACGACAAGTGTCAGGGACCATTGTGATGACAAAGGTCATGGAGAATTGTGACGACAAGGGCATGGAGTATTGTGATGACAAGCACATGGAGCTTGCTATGACGGGGTCATGGAGCATTGCGATGACAAGTGCATAGAGAATTGTGATGACAAAGCATGTAACACTGTGATGAGAAGTGTCATGGAGCATAGTGATGCCAAGATCGTGGACAATTGTGATGACAGGGGAAATGGAGCATTGTGATGACCAGGGCATGGAGCATTGCGATGGCAAGATCGTGGATCATTGTGATGAGAAGACCATGGATAATTGTGATGACGAGGGTCATGGAGCACTGTAATGACAAGGGGTATAGAGCATTGTGATGACAGTGGTCATGGAGCATTGTGATGACCGGGGACATGGAGCATTGTGATGCCCAAGGCATGGAGCACTGTGATGGCAAGACCGTGGAGCATTGTGATGAGAAGACCATGGTAATTGTGATGAGGAGCATCATGGAACACTGTAATGACAAGGGGCATGGAGCATTGTGATGACAGGTGTCATGGAGCATTGTGATGACAGGGGTCATGGATCATTGAGATGACAAGGGTCACGGAGCATTCTGATGACAAGCTTGTGGAGTATTGTAATGACAATGGCATGAAGCATTGTGATGAAAAGGGCATGGATCATTGTGATGAAAAAGGCATGGAGACTTGTCATGACAGGGTTCAATGAGCATACTGATGACAAGTGTCAGGGAGCATTGTGATGACAAGTGTATTGAGAATTGTGATGACAAAGGTCATGGAGCATTGTGATGAGAAGTCCATGGATAATTGTGATGACCAGCGTCATGGGGCGTTGTGATGACAAGTGTTATGGAACATTGTGATCACAAGGGTTTGGAGCATTGTGATGAGAGAGGTCATGGAGAATTTTGATTTCATTGTGATGACAATAGCATGAAGCATTATGATGATGGGCATGGTGCATTGTGATGACAGGGTTCATGGAGCATTGAGATGAAAAGAGGCATGGATCATTGTAATAACAAGGGTCTTGGAGCATTGTGATGACAAGGGCATGGAGTATTGTGATGAGAAGGCCATGGAGCATTCTGATGACATGCGTCAGGGAGCTTTGTGATGACATGGGCATGGAGCATTGTGATTACAGGGGTCTTGGAGCATTGTGATGACAAGGGTCATGGAGTCTTGTGATGACAAGGCCGTAGAACATTGTGATGGCAGGGGTCATGGAGCATTGTTATGACAGGTGTAATGGAGCATTGTGATGACAAGGGCATGGAGCATTGGTCTGAAAAGTTTCATGGATTATTGTGATGAGAGTGAGCATGGAGCATTGTGATGACAAGGGCACGGAACACAGTGATACATGTGTCATGGAGGATTGCAATGACAAGGGCATGGAGCATTGTGATGACAAGCGTCATGGAGCTTTGTGATGACAACGGCATGGAGCAATGTGATGAGAGGTTTCATGGAGCTTTGTGATGACAATGGCATGGAGCATTGTGATTCCAAGGGTCATGGAGCTTTGTGATGACATAGGCCATGGAGCATTTTGATGACAAGGGTGTGGTGCATTGTGATGAGAAGGGCAGGGAGCATTGTGATGACAGGGTCATGGAGGAATTGGATGAAAAGGGTCATGGAACATTTTGATGACAGTGTTTATGGAACATTGTGATGTTAGGGGTCATGGAACATTGTGATGAAAAGGGTCATGGAGCATTGTGATGACAGGGGTTATGGAACATTGTGATGTCAGGGGTCATGGAGCATTGTGATGATAAGAGCATGTAGCATTGTTGTGACAAGGGTCATGGAACATTGGGATGACAGGGTGGAGGGAGTATTGTGTTGACTAGTGATGGAACATTGTGATATCAGTGGTGAGAGAGCATTTTGATGAGAGGTGCATGGAGCATTGTGATGACAAGGCTGTGGAGCATTGTGATGAGAAACGCAGGGCACATTGTGATGACATGGGTCATGGAACATTGTGCTGACAAACGCATGGAGCATTGTGATGACAAGGTTTATGGAGCATTGTGATGACAACGATGTGGAGCATTGTGATGACAAGCGCATGGCACATTTGATGCCATGTGTCATGGAGTAATGTGCTGACAAAGGCATGGAGCATTGCGATGACAAGGGTCACCGAGCATTGTGATGAAATGTTCATGGAGTGTTGTGGTCACAAAGGTCACAGAGCCTTGTGATGACGAGGGCATGGACCATTGTGATGACAAAGGTCATGAAGCATTGTGATGACTGGAGTCACGGAGCATTGTGATGACAGGGGTCATAGAGCATTGTGATGAAAGGGCATGGAGCCTTGTGATGACAGGGTCATGGAGCATTTTTCTGACAAGTTTCATGGATTATTGTGATGACAGTGGGCATGGCGCATTGTGATGACAAGGGCATGGAGCATTGTGATGAGAAGGTCATGGAGTATTGTGAAGAAGGGTGTCAGGGAGCATTGTGAAAACATATGTCATGGTCTATTGCAATGACAATGGAATGTAGCATTGTGATGCCAAGTGTCATGGAGGATTGTGATGACAAAGGTAATGGAGCATTTTGATGACAAGGGCTTGGAGCATTGTGATGACAAGGGTCATGGAGCATTGTGATAACAAGGGCCATTGAGAATTTTGATGACATGTTCATGAAGCTTTGTGATGACAATCACATGGAGCTTGCTGTGACAGGGATCATGGAGCATTGCGATGACAAGTGCATAGAGAATTGTGATGACAAAACATGTAACACTGTGATGAGAAGTATTATGGAGCATAGTGATGCCAAGAACGTGGAGAATTGTGATGACAGGGGACATGGAGCATTGTGATGACCGGGGCATGGAGCATTTTGCTGACAAGAGTGTGGTGCATTGTGATGAGAAGACCATGGATAATTGTGATGACGAGCGTCATGGAGCACTGTAATGACAAGGGGTATAGAGCATTGTGATGACAGTGGTCATGGAGCATTGTGATGACCGGGGACATGGAGCATTGTGATGACTGGGGACATGGAGCATTGTGATGACCAGGGCATGGAGCCTTGTGATGGCAATGTCGTGGAGCACTGTGATGAGAAGATCATGGATAATTGTGATGACGAGTGTCATGGAGCACTGTAATGACAAGGGGTATAGAGCATTGTGATGACAGTGGTCATGGAGCATTGTGATGACCGGGGACATGGAGCATTGTGATGCCCAAGGCATGGAGCACAGTGATGGCAAGACCGTGGAGCATTGTGATGAGAAGACCATGGATAATTGTGATGAGGAGCGTCATGGAGCACTGTAATGACAAGTGGTATGGAGCCTTGTGATGACAGGGGTCATGGAGCATTGTTATGACAGTGGTCATGGAGCATTGTGATGACAAGGGTCATGGAGCATTTTGATGACAAGGTCGTGGAGCATTGTGATGAGAAGACCATGGACAATTGTGATTACGACTGTCATGGAGCACTGTAATGACAAGCGCTATGGAGCATTGTGATGACAGGGGTCATGGAGCATTGTGGTGACTGGGGACATGGAGCATTGTGATGACCAGGGCATGGAGCATTGTGATGGCAAGACCGTGGAGCACTGTGATGAGAAGACCATGGATAATTGTGATGACGAACATCATGGAGCACTGTAATGACAAGGGGCATGGAGCATTGTGATGACAGGTGTCATGGAGCATTGTGATGACAGGGGCCATGGATCATTGAGATGAAAAGTGTCACGGAGCATTCTGATGACAAGCTTCTGGAGTATTGTGATGACAATGGCATGGAGCATTGTGATGAAAAGGGCATGGATCATTGTGATGAAAAAGGCATGGAGACTTGTCATGACAGGGTTCAATGAGCATACTGATGACAAGTATCAGGGAGCATTGTGATGACAAGTGTATTGAGAATTGTGATGACAAAGGTCATGGAGCATTGTGATGAGAAGTCCATGGATAATTGTGATGACCAGCGTCATGGGGCGTTGTGATGACAAGTGTTATGGAACATTGTGATCACAAGGGTTTGGAGCATTGTGATGAGAGAGGTCATGGAGAATTTTGATTTCATTGTGATGACAATAGCATGAAGCATTATGATGATGGGCATGGTGCATTGTGATGACAGGGTTCATGGAGCATTGAGATGCAAAGAGGCATGGATCATTGTAATAACAAGGGTCTTGGAGCATTGTGATGACAAGGGCATGGAGTATTGTGATGAGAAGGCCATGGAGCATTCTGATGACATGCGTCAGGGAGCTTTGTGATGACATGGGCATGGAGCATTGTGATTACAGGGGTCTTGGAGCATTGTGATGACAAGGGCCATGGAGTCTTGTGATGACAAGCCGTAGAACATTGTGATGGCATGGGTCATGGAGCATTGTTATGACAGGTGTAATGGAGCATTGTGATGACAAGGGCATGGAGCATTGGTCTGAAAAGTTTCATGGATTATTGTGATGAGAGTGAGCATGGAGCATTGTGATGACAAGGGCACGGAACACAGTGATACATGTGTCATGGAGGATTGCAATGACAAGGGCATGGAGCATTGTGATGACAAGCGTCATGGAGCTTTGTGATGACAACGGCATGGAGCAATGTGATGAGAGGTTTCATGGAGCTTTGTGATGACAATGGCATGGAGCATTGTGATTCCAAGGGTCATGGAGCTTTGTGATGACATAGGCCATGGAGCATTTTGATGACAAGAGTGTGGTGCATTGTGATGAGAAGGGCAGGGAGCATTGTGATGACAGGGTCATGTAGCAATTGGATGAAAAGGGTCATGGAACATTTTGATGACAGTGTTTATGGAACATTGTGATGTTAGGGGTCATGGAGCATTGTGATGACAAGGCTGTGGAGCATTGTGATGAGAAACGCAGGGCACATTGTGATGACATGGGTCATGGATCATTGTGCTGACAAACGCATGGAGCATTGTGATGACAAGGTTTGTGGAGCATTGTGATGACAACGATGTGGAGCATTGTGATGACAAGTGCATGGAATATTTGATGCCATGTGTCATGGAGTAATGTGCTGACAAAGGCATGGAGCATTGTGATGACAAGGGTCACCGAGCATTGTGATGAAATGTTCATGGAGTGTTGTGGTCACAAAGGTTACAGATCCTTGTGATGACGAGGGCATGGACCATTGTGATGACAAAGGTCATGAAGCATTGTGATGACTGGAGTCACGGAGCATTGTGATGACAGGGGTCATAGAGCATTGTGATGAAAGGGCATGGAGCCTTGTGATGACAGGGTCATGGAGCATTTTTCTGACAAGTTTAATGGATTATTGTGATGACAGTGGGCATGGCGCATTGTGATGGCAAGGGCATGGAGCATTGTGATGAGAAGGTCATGGAGTATTGTGAAGAAGGGTGTCAGGGAGCATTGTGATGACATATGTCATGGTCTATTGCAATGACAATGGAATGTAGCATTGTGATGCCAAGTGTCATGGAGGATTGTGATGACAAAGGTAATGGAGCATTTTGATGACAAGGGCTTGGAGCATTGTGATGACAAGGGTCATGGCGCATTGTGATAACAAGGGCCATTGAGAATTTTGATGACATGTTCATGAAGCATTGTGATGACAATCACATGGAGCTTGCTATGACAGGGGTCATGGAGCATTATGATGACAAGTGCATAGAGAATTGTGATGACAAAACATGTAACACTGTGATGAGAAGTATCATGGAGCATAGTGATGCCAAGAACGTGGAGAATTGTGATGACACGGGACATGGAGCATTGTGATGACCAGGTCATGGAGCATTGTGATGGCAAGACCGTGGAGCATTGTGATGAGAAGACCATGGATAATTGTGATGACGAGCGTCATGGAGCACTGTAATGACAAGGGGTATGGAGCATTGTGATGACAGGGGTAATGGAGCATTGTGATGACTGGGGACATGGAGCATCGTGATGACCAAGGCATGGAGCATTGTGATGGCAAGACCGTGGGGCATTGTGATGAGAAGACCATGGATAATTGTGATGACGAGCGTCATGGAACACTGTAATGACAAGGGGTATGGAGCATTGTGATGACAGGGGTCATGGAGCATTCTGAAGACAATGATCATGGAGCATTCTGATGACAAGCTTGTGGAGTATTGTGATGACAATGACGTGGAGCGTTGTGATGAAAAGGGCATGGAGCATTCTGATGAAAGAGGCATGGAGCCTTTTCATGACAGTGTTCAAGGAGTATTCTGACGACAAGTGTCAGGGAACATTGTGATGACAAGTGTATTGAGAATTGTGATGACAAAGGTCATGGAGCATTGTGACGACAAGTGCATGGAGTATTGTCATGACAGTCATCATGGAGTGTTGTGATGACAAGTGTTATGGAACATTGTGATCACAAGGGGTTGGAGCATTGTGATGACAGAGGTCATGGACCATTTTGATTTCAAGGAGCATGGAGCATTGTGATGACAAGGGCATGGAGCAATGTGATCCCAAGGTTCATGGAGGATTGTGATGAAAATGGTAAAGGAGTATTGTGATGACAAGCTCATGGAGCATTGTGATGACAAGGTCATGTAGGATTTTGATGACACAGGCATGGAGAATTGTGATGATAAGGGTCATGGAGCACTGTGATGATAAGCGTCACGGAGCATTGTGATTACAGGGGTCATGGAGCATTGGGATGACAAGGGCATGGATCATTGTGATGACAATTGTCATGGAGCATTGGGCTGAAAATGTTCATGGAGCATTGTGATGACAAGGGAATGGAGCATTGTGATGACAAGAGTCCCGGATCATTGTGTTGTCAGGGGTCATGGAGTGTTGTGATGACAGTGGTCATGGAGGACTGTGATGATATGGGTCATGGAGCATTGTGATGAGAAGGTCATGAAGCATTGGGCTGAAAATGTTCATGGAGTATTGTGATGACAGGGGTCATGGAGCATTGTAATGAGAAGGGAATTGAGCACTGTGATGACAAGGTCCTGGAGCATTGTGATGGGAAGTCCATGGAGCCTTGTGATGACAATTCTCATGGAACATTCTGATGAAAAGGGGCATGGAGCATTGTGATTACAGGGGTCTTGGAGCATTGTGATGACAAGGGCATGGAGCATTGTGATGAGAAGGCCATGGAGCATTCTGATGACATGTGTCATGGAGCTTTGTGCTGACAAGGGCATGGAGCATTGTGATGAAAATGGCATGGATCATTGTTATGAAAAAGGCATGGAGCCTTGTCATGACAGGGTTCTAGGAGCATACTGACGACAAGTGTCACGGAGCATTGTGATGACAAGTGTATTGAGCATTGTGATGACAAAGTTCATGGAGCATTGTGATGAGAAGACCATGGATAATTGTGATGATGAGCGTCATGGGGTGTTGTGATGATAAGTTTTAGGGAACATGGTGATCACAAGGGTTTGGAGCATTGTGATGAGAGAGGTCATGGAGCATTTTGATTTCATTGTGATGACAATAGCCTGAAGCATTATGGTGATGGGCATGGTGCATTGTGATGACAGCGTTCATGGAGCATTGAGATGAAAAGGGGCATGGAGCATTGTGATTACAGGGGTCTTGGAGCATTTTGATGACAAGGGCAAGGAGCATTGTGATGAGAAGGCCATGGAGCATTCTGATGACATGTGTCATTGAGCTTTGTGATGACAAGGGCATGGAGCATTGTGATTACAGGGGTCTTGGAGCATTGTGATGACAAGGGTCATGGAGCCTTGTGATGACAATGGTGTGGAACATTGTGATGGCAGGTGTCATGGAGCATTGTTATGACAGGGGTAATGGAGCATTGTGATGAGAAGGGCATGGAGCATTGGTCTGAAAAGTTTCATGGATTATTGTGATGAGAGTGGGCATGGAGCATTGTGATGACAAGGTCACGGAACACTGTGATCCATGGGCCATGGAGGATTGTAATGACAAGGGCATGGAGCATTGTGATGAGAAGGGCATCGAACATTGTTTTGACAAGCGTCATGGAGCTTTGTGATGACAAGGGCATGGAACAATGTGATGAGAGGGTTCATGGAACATTGTGATTCCAAGGGTTATGGAGCTTTGTGATGACAAAAGTCATGGAGCATTTTGATGTCAAGGGCGTGGTGCATTGTGTTGAGAAGGGCAGGGAGCATTTTGATGACAGGGTCATGTAGCAATTTGATGAAAAGTGTAATGGAACATTTTGATGACAGGGGTTATAGAACATTGTGATGTCAGGGGTCATGGAGCTTTGGGATGAAAAGGGTCATGGAGCATTTTGATGACAGGGGTTATGGAACATTGTGATGTCAGGGGTCATGGAACATTGTGATGATAAGGGGATGTAGCATTGTGATGACAGGGGTCATGGAACATTGTGATTACAGGGGTGAGGGAGTATTGTGATGACTAGTGATGGAACATTGTGATATCTCTGTTGAGAGAGCATTTTGATGAGAAGTGCATGGAGCATTGTGATTACAAGGTTTATGGAGCATTACGATGACAAGGTTGTGGACCGTTGTGATGAAAATCACGTGGCACATTGTGATGACAAGGGTCATGGAGCATTGTTCTGACAAAGGCATGGAGCATTGTGATGAAAAGTTCATGGAGTATTGTGGTTACAAAGGTCACAGAGCTTTGTGATGATGTGGGCATGGACCACTGTGATGACAAATGTTATGAAGCATTGTGATGACTGGAGTCACAGAGCATTGTGATGACAGGTGTCATGGAGCATTGTGATGACAAGGGCATGGAGCATTGTGATGACAGGGGCATGGAGCATTGGTCTAACAAGTTTAATAGATTATTGTGATGACAGTGGGCATGGGGCATTGTGATGACAAGGGCATGGGGCATTGTGATGAGAAGGTCATGGAGTATTGTGAAGACAGGTGTCAGGGAGCATTGTGATGACATATGTCATGGTCCCTTGCGATGACAATGGCATGGAGCATTGTGATGCCAAATGTAATGGAGGATTGTGATGACAAATATAATGGAGCATTGTGATGACTAGGGCCATTGAAAATTTTCATGACAAGGTCGTGAAGCATTGTGATGACAAGGTGCTGGAGCATTGTGATGAGAAAACCATGGAGCCTTGTGAGACAAGTCTCATGGAGCATACTGATGAAAAGGGGCATGGAGCATTGTGATTAGAGTGTCTTGGAAAATTGTGATGACAAGGGCATGGAGCATTGTGATGAGAAGGCCAAGGAGCAGTCTGATGACATGCGTCATTGAGCTTTGTGATGACAAGGGCATGGAGCATTGTAATTACAGGTGTCTTGGAGCATTGTGATGAAAAACGCATGGATCATTGTGATGAAAAAGGCATGAAGCCTTGTCATGACAGGGTTCAAGGAGCATACAGAGAACAAGTGTCTGGGTGCATTTTGATGACAAGTGTATTGAGCATTGTGATGACAAAGGTCATGGAGCATTGTGATGAGAAGACCATAGATAATTGTGATGACGAGCGTCATGGGGCATTGTGATGACAAGTGTTATGGAATATTGTGATCACAAGGGTTTGGAGCAGTGTTATGACAGAGGTCATGGAGAATTTTGATTTCATTGTGATGACAATAGCCTGAAGCATTATGATGATGGGCAGGGTGCATTGTGATGACAGGGTTCATGGATCATTGAGATAAAAAGGGACATGGAGCATTGTGATTACAGGTGTCTTGGAGCATTGTGATGAGAAGGGTCATGGAGCCTTGTGATGACAAGGCCATGGAACATCGTGATGGCAGGGGTCATGGAGCATTGTTATCACATGGGTAATGGAGCATTGTGATGGCAAGGGCATGGAGCATTCTGATGACATGCATCATGGAGCTTTGTGATGACAAGGGCATGTAGCACTGTGATTACAGGGGTCTTGGAGCATTGTGATGACAAGGGTCATGGAGCCTTCTGATGACAAGGCCGTGGAACGTTGTGATGGCAGGGGTCATGGAGCATTGTTATGACAGGGGTAATGGAGCATTGTGATGACAAGGGCATGGAACATTTGTCTGAAAAGTTTCATGGATTATTGTGATGAGAGTGGGCATGGAGCATTGTGATGACAAGGGCACGGAACACAGTGATACATGGGTCATGGAGGATTGTAATGACAAGGGCATGGAGCATTGTGATGAGAAGGGCATCGAGCAGTGTGATGACAAGCACCATGGAGCTTTTTGATGACAATTGCATGGAACAATGTGATGAGAGGTTTCATGCGGTATTGTGATGACAATGGCATGGAGCATTGTGATGCCAAGGGTCATGGAGCTTTGTGATGACAAAGGTCATGGAGCATTTTGATGACAAGGGCGTGGTGCATTGTGATGAGAAGGGCAGGGAGCATTGTGATGACATTGTCATGGACCAATTTGATGAAAAGGGTCATGGAACATTTTGATGAGAGGCGTTATGTAACATTGTGATGTCAGGGGTCATGGAGCATTTTGATGAAAAGGGTCATGGAGCATTTTGATGACAGGGGTTATGGAACATTGTGATGTCAGGGATCATCGAACATTGTGATGATAAGTGCATGTAGCATTGTGATGACAGGAGTCATGGAACATAGTGATGACAGGGTTGAGGGAGTATTGTGATGAATAGTGATGTAACATTGTGTTATCAGTGGTGAGAGAGCATTTTGATTTGAAGTGCATGGAGCATTGTGATGACAAGGTTTATGGAGCATTGTGATGACAAGATTGTGGAGCACTGTGACGACAAGCGCATGGTGCATTGTGATGACATGGGTCATGGAGCATTGTGCTGACAAGCGCATGGAGCATTGTGATGACAAGGGTCATGGAGCATTGTGCTGAGAAAGGCATAGAGCATTGTGATGACAAGGGTCAAAGAGCATTGTGATGAAAAGTTCATGAAGCATTGTGGTTAAAAAGGTCACAGAGACTGTTGATGACAAGGGCATGGACCATTGTGATGACATAGGTCATGAAGCCTTGTGATGACTGGAGTCACGGAGCATTGTGATGACAGGGGTCATGGAGCATTGTGATAACAAGGGCATGGGGCATTGTGATGACAAGGGCATGGAGCATTGGTCTAATAAGTTTCATGGCTTATTGCGATGACAGTTGGAATGGCGCATTGTGATGACAAGGGAATGGAGCATTGTGATGACCAGGTCATTCATTATTGTGAAGACAGGTGTCAGGGAGCATTGTGATGACATATGTAATGGCCCATTGTGATGACAATGCCATGGAGCATTGTGATGCCAAGGGTCGTGGAGGATTCTGATGACAAAGGTAATGGAGTATTGTGATGACAATGGCTTGGAGCATTGTGATGACAAGGGTCAGGGAGCATTGTGCTGACAAGTGCATGGAAAATTGTGATGACAAGGGACATGGAGCATTCTGATGACAAGCTTGTGGAGTATTTTGATGACAATGGCATGGAGCATTGGGATGAAAACGGCATGGTGCATTTTGATGAAAAAGGCATGGCGCCTTTTTGTGACAGGGTTCAAGTAGCATTCTGATGACAAGTGTCAGGGAGCATTGTGATGGCAAGTGTATCGAGAATTGTGATGACAAAGGTCATGGAGCATTGTGATGAAAAGGGCATGGAGTATTGTGATGACAGGCATCATGGAGCATTGTGATGACGAGTGTTATGGAACATTGTGATCACAAGGGTTTGGAGCATTGTGATGACAGAGGTCATGGATCATTTTGATTTCAAGGAGCATGGAGCATTGTGATGACAAGGGCATGGAGCAATGTGATCCCAAGGTTCATGGAGGATTGTGATGGCAATAGTAATGGAGTATTGTGATGACAAGTGCATAGAACATTGTAATGACAAGGTCATGTAGCATTTTGCTGACAAAGGCATGGAGCATTGTGATGACAGGTGTCATGGAGCACTGTGATGACAAGCGTCATGGAGCATTGTGATTACAGGGGTCATGGAGCATTGGGATGACAAGGGCATGCATCATTGTGATGACAAGTGTCATGGAGCATTGGGCTGAAAATGGCATGGATCATTGTGATGAAAAAGGCATGGAGCCTTGTCATGAAAGGGTTCAGGGAGCATACTGATGGCAAGAGTCAGGGAGCATTGTGATGACATGTGTATTGCGCATTGTGATGACAAATGTCATGGGGCATTGTGATGAGATGTCCATGGATAATTGTGATGACTAGCGTCATGGGGTATTGTGATGACAAGTGTTATGGAACATTGTGATCACAAGGGTTTGGAGCATTGTGATGACAGAGGTCATAGAGCATTTTGATTTCGTTGTGATGACAAGAGCATGAAGCATTATGATGATGGGCATGGTGCATTGTGATGACAGGGTTCTTGGAGCATTGTGATGAAAGGTGGCATGGAGCTTTGGTCTGACAAGTTTCATGGATTATTTTGATGACAGTGGGCATGGCACATTGTGATGACAAGGGCATGGAGCATTGTGATGACAAGGTCATGGAGTATTGTGAAGACAGGTGTCAGGGAGCATTGTGATGACATATGTCATGTTCCATTGTGATGACAATAGCACGGAGCATTGTGATGCCAAGTGTCATGGAGGATTGTTGTGACAAAGGTAAAGGAGCATTGTGATGATAAGCGCATGGAGCATTGAGATGACAAGGGCCATTGATAATTTTAATGTCCATGTCCTGAAACATTGTGATGACAAGCGCATGGAGCTTCCTATGACAGGGGTCATGGAGCATTGAGATGACAAGTGCATGGAGTATTGTTATGACAAGAGCATATAACATTGTGATGAGAAGTGCCATGGAGCATTGTGATGACAAGGACGTGGAGAATTGTGAGGACAAGGGACATTGAGCTTTGAGATGACCAGGGCATGGAGCATTGGGATGGCAAAACCGTGGAGCATTGTGATGAGAAGACCATGGGTAATTGTCATGACGAGCATCATGGAGCACTGTAATGACAAGGGGCATGAAGCATTGTGATGACAGGTGTCAGGGAGCATTGTGATGACAGGGGTCATGGAGCATTGTGATGACAAGGGCATGGAGCATTGTGATGACAAGGGTACGGAACATTGTGATGAAAAGTGCCATTGAGAATTTAGATGATAAAGTCGTGAAGCATTGTGATGACAAACACTTGGAGCTTGCTATGACAGGGGTCATGGAACATTGCAATGACAAGTGCATGGAGAATTGTGATGAAACGAGCATGTAACTTTGTGATGAGAAGTGTCATGTAGCATTGTGATGACAAGTACATGGAGAATTGTTATGACAAGGGACATGGAGCATTGTGATAACCAGGGAATGGAGCATTGTGATGACAGGGGTCATGGAGCATTATTATGACAAGGGCCATGGTACATTCTGATATAAGATATCACTTATGAAGGGAATGTAAACCTGGCTACATATGAACTGAATTAGGAAAGAGAACAGAGTCTCAGATTTAGAAAACACTCTTATGCTTGCTTAAGGGGGAAGGAGAGGTGGGGAGACACACAAAACCAGAGTTTGATATTAACACAGGTACCGTTCCATAATCCAAATACAGAAGAGACAAGCCCAACTCCTTCCTCAGTGAATGGGACTCACCACCCCTATTCCCCACAGAGAAATATATCTGACTAGTAAGGATCTTAAAACCTATGTATTGATATGTCTCCATAAGGGAACCAAGTGTGTCTAGAATGACATAAACACGGCAGTGAGAATCAGCTCAAACCCACTATAAAAAAGAATTTCAAAACAAAACAAAGAAACAGTGAAATTCTTACACAACACCTTCAGGGGTTCTGATGAAACTTGGAATGACCCTATCTACAACAACAGCTGGATGTGGCATAAGGCTGTTCACCTGGGACTGAGAGGATTGGTGAGATTGGGTGAGAAAATGCAGACGCTTTAAAGCAATAATGCCTGCCACTGATTCCATGGTTCCCAACTCTCCAGGTAGAAGGGAATATCACTACAGTTATAACATGTATGGGAAACCTAGAGAATGGACACCCTCTGATGGTGAAAGGTTTCTAAAACTCTACTAATTTTTTTCCCTCCATGTGCTGCAGCTTGACATTCCAACTGCTTTAATATCAATCTTCCAACTTGGAGAGTCAGCCCCTATAACCTCCTGGTTCGCACAGTTGGCACATTGTGCAGAGGATATAAGGGAAGAGGGAGAACCAATGAGAGAGTAGCTGTAGGCATTTGGACGGCCACATGTCACTCTAATTTCCCGTCACGAAGAAGAATTAACCAAACTCTCAGCCTGCCCCACCCCCATAACTAGTATAGGTCCTGAAGCAAAATTGTGGGTTTAAGGTCAGCTCACAAAAACACAAGTTGAAAAATGGAGCTCAGGGGCACAGCAATTCACTAACTTGCAGAGTTATACAGGACTACTCTCTTCCAAAAATCTGTTGAGGAAAAGCCATGAGGCGGACTTGAAAATGAGGGAGATTTGCATGAAACAGATTTCCAGAAGTACATTGGAATCACCTTTAAACACAGGAAAAGCATCACAACTTCGACAATTATGGAATTGTCCATAAAGGGTGCATGCGTTTTCTCCTGAATATATTCAGGAGAAAACGCATACACCCATTTTGGCCAACCAAGCAACCGCACAATGCAAATCTGCACTACAAAGAAGTATCAATTCCCACCAGTCAAAAGGGATATCCGTAAAATGTGTAAAAACCAGAAAGGCAAGAGGGGCTCTAGAGAACAGGGAGCCTTGTTATGCTGATGGGTGGGATGCAGATTGCCAACAGCCACTCTGGAGGAGTGCACTGTGTTCCCTAAAAGAATTAAACAACAGAGCTTCACAACCTAAGGCACTTCCAGTCATGGGAATATACCTTGGGGAAATTGAAAATCAATAAGACACAGCCAACCCAAAATATAGGGCAGCACTGCTTACAAGAACCTCGACTTCGGGACACCTTAAATATCCCAGTAAAGACAAAAATAGTAAAGAAATTGTGGTACATATGTACGATGGAATATCCCTCAGCCATGAAATCAATGTCATAAGACCAGTAGCAGCATAATGAGTGGATTCATGTACGATGATTCTAACTGAAATAAGTCACACAGAAAAAGAAACTTATCATAAGATATCACTTATGAAGGTCTTGTAAACATGGAGAAACATGAACTGAATTAGGAAAGAGAAGAGTCTCACATTTAGAAAACACTCTTATGCCTGCTCAAGAGGAAAGGAGAGGTCGGGTTATGCATAAAACCAGAGTTTGATATTAGCACAGGTACGGTTGCATAAACCAAATACAAAATAGACAAGACCTACACTTTCCTCACTGAACGGGCCTCAACACCCCTATTCCCCGCAGAGTAGTATATCTGACTAGTAAGAATCTTAAAACCTATGTATTGATATGTCTCCATAAGGGAACCAAGTGTGTCCAGAATGACATAAACACGGCAGAGAGAATCAGCTCAAACCCACTATAAAAATGAATTTCAAAACAAAACAAATAAACAGTGAAATTCTTACACAATACCTTCAGGGGTTCTGATGAAACTTAGAATGACCCTATCTACAACGACAGCTGGATGTGGCATAAGGCTGGTCACTTGGGACTGAGAGGATTGGTGAGATTGGGTGAGAAAATGCAGACCGTTTAAAGCAATAATACCTGGCACCCATTCCATGGGTCCCAACTCTCCAGGTAGAAGGGAATATCACTACAGTTATAACATGTATGGGAAACCTAGAGAATGGACACCATCTGATGGTGAAAGGTTTCTAAAACTCTACTAATTTTTTTTCTCTCCTTGTGCACCAGTTTGACATTCCAACTGCTTTAGTATCAATCTCCCAAGTTGGAGAGTCAGCACCTATAACCTCCTGGTTCGCACATTTGGCACGTTGTGTAGAGGATATAAGGGAAGAGGGAGAAACAATTAGAGAGTAGCTGTAGGCATTTGGATGGCCACATGTCACTCTAAATTCCCGTCACAAAGAAGAATTAACAAACTCAGAGCCAGCCCCCCCAATGGAACCAGTATAGGTCCTGAAGAAAAATTGTGGATTGGTAGTCAGCTCACAAAAACGCGAGTTGAAAAATGGAGCTCAGGGGCACAGCAATTCACTAACTTGCCGAGTTATAAAGGACTACTCTCTTCCAAAATTCTGTTGAGAGAAAGCCATGAGGCGGACTTGAAAATGAGGCAGAAGTGCACGAAACAGATTTCCAGAAGTACATTGGATTCGCCTTTAAACACAGGAAAAGCATCACAACTTCGACAATTATGGAATTGTCCATAAAGGGCGCATGCATTTTCTCCTGAATATATTCAGGAGAAAACGCATACGCCCTTTTTGGCCAACCAAGCAACCGCACAATGCAAATCTGCACTACAAAGAAGTATCACTTCCAACCGGTCAAAAGGGACATCCGTAAAATGTGTAAAAACAAGAAAGGCAAGACAGGATCTGGAGAAGAGGGAGCCTTGTTATGCGGATGGGTGGGTTGTAAATTGCCAACAGCCACTCTGGAGGAGTGCATTGTGTTCCCAAAAAGAAGTAAACAACAGTGCTTCACAACCTAAGGCACTTCCAGTCATGGGAATATACCTTGGGAAAATTGAAAATCAATAAGACACAGCCACCCCAAAATTTATGGCAGCACTGCTTACAAGAACCTCGACTTCGGGACACCTTATATATCCCAGGAAAGACAAAAATGGTAAAGAAATTGTGTTATATACGTATGATGGAATATCCCTCAGCCATGAAGTCAATGTAATAAGGCCAGTAGCAACATAATGACGGGATTCATGTACGATGACTCTAACTGAAAAAATCACACAGAAAAATAAACTTATCATAAGATATCACTTATGAAGGGTATGTAAAAATGGCTACACATGGAAGGAATTAGGAAAGGGAACAGAGTCTCATATTTAGAAAACACTCTTATGCATGCTAAAGGGGAAAGCAGAGGTGGGGTGATGAATAAAACCAGAGTTTGATATTAGCACAGGTACGGTTCCATAATCCAAATACAGAACAGACAAGACCTATTACTTCCTCTGTGAACGGGACTCAAAACCCCATATTTCCCGCAGAGGAATATATCTGACTAGTAAGAATCTTAAAACCTATGTATTGATATGTCTCCGTAAGGGAATCAAGTGTGTCTAGACTGGCATAAACATGGCAGCGAGAATCAGCTCAAACCCACGATAAAAAGGGAATTCAAAAACAAAAAAAAAAAAACAGGGAAATTCTTTACAATTCCTTCAGGGTCTCTGATGAAACCTGGAATGACCCTATCTACAACGACAGCTGGATGTGGCATAAGGCTGGACACTTGGGATTGAGAGGGTTGGTGAGAGTGGGTGAGCAAATGCAGACCCTTTAAAACAATAATATGTGGCACCCATTCCATGGGTCTCAATTCTCCAGGGTGAAGGAACTATTATTACATCTATAACATGTACGGAAAACCTAGAGAACGGACACACTGTGAATACGAAAGGTTTCTAAAACTCAACGAATAGTCCCTCTCCTGGTGCTCTGGTTTGACTTTCCAACTGCTTTATTATCAGTCTCCCAACTTGAAGAGACAGCCCCTTTAACCTGCTGGTTCGCACAGGTTGCCAATTTGGCAGAGGATGAAAGGGAAGAGGGAGAACCAATGAGAGAGTAGCTGTTAGGCATTTGGAAGGGCACATATCACTCTAACATCCCGGCAGGAAGAAGAATTAACCAAAGTCTCAGCCCCCCATCGGGAACCAGCATAGGTCCTGAACCAAAATTTTGGACTTGCGGTGAGCTCACAGAAAACGAGATGAAAAATGGAGCTCAGGGGCACAGCAATTCACAAACTGGCCGAGTAATAAAGGACAACTATCGTCCAAAAATCTGTTGAGGGAAGGCAACGAGGCAGACTTGAAAGCGAGGCAGAATAGCAGGAAACAGATTTCAAGAGGTACGTTGGAATCGCCTTTAAAGCACAGGAAGAGGGGCACAACTTCGACAATGATGCACTTGGCCAAAAAGGGCGTATGCGTTTTCTTCTGAATATATTCAGGAGAAAACGCATACGCCCTTTTTGGCCAAGCAAGCAAGCGGGCAATGCAAATCTGCACTAAAAAGAAGTATCACTTCCCACCGGTCAAAAGGGACATCCACAAAATGTGTAAAAACCAGAAAGGCAAGACAGGCTTTGGAGAACAGGGAGCCTTCTTATGCTGATAGGCGGGATGTAAATTGCCAACTGCCTCTCTGGAGGAGTACATTGTGTTCCCTAAAACAAGTAAAGAACAGAGCTACAGAACCAAGGGCACTTCCAGTCTAGGGAATATACCTTGGGAAAACTGAAAATCAAAAAGAACGAGCCACCCGAAAATTTAGGGCTGCACTACTTACAAGGACCTCAACTTGGTTACACCTTAAATATCTCAGGAAATATAAAAATGGTTCAAAAATTTGTGGTACTTACGTACGATGGAATATCCCTCAGCCATGAAATCAATGTCATAAGACCAGTAGCAGCAAAATGGGTGTATTCAGGTACGATGATTCTAAGTGAAATAAGTCACACAGAAAAAGAAACATATCATAAGATATCACTTATGAAGATCCTGTAAACATGGCTACACTTGAACTGAGTTAGGAAAGAGAACAGTGTCTCACATTTAGAAAACACTCTTATGCCTGCTTAAGGGTGAAGGAGAGGTGGGGTGATGCATAAAACCAGAGTTTGATATAAGCACAGGTACCGTTCCAAAAACCAACAATGGAATAGACAAGACCTACACCTTCTTCAGTGAAAGGGACTCAAAACCCCATATTTCCCGCAGAGGGATATAACTGACTAGTAAGAATCTTAAAACCTATGTATTGATATGTCTCCGTAAGGGAATCAAGTGTGTCTAGACTGGCATAAACATGGCAGCGCGAATCAGCTCAAACCCACTATAAAAAGGAATTTCAAAAACAAAACAAAAAAACTGGGAAATTCTTTACAATTCCTTCAGGGTCTCTGATGAAACCTGGAATGACCCTATCTACAACGACAGCTGGATGTGGCATAAGGCTGGACACTTGGGACTGAGAGAATTGGTGAGATTGGGTGAGCAAATGCAGACCATTTAAAGCAATAATGCATGGCACCCATTCCATGGGTCCCAAATCTCCAGGTTGAAGGGAATATTACTACAGTTATAACATGTACGGGAAACCTAGCGAACGGACACACTGTGAATACGAAAGGTTTCTAAAACTCAACGAATAGTCCCTCTCCTGGTGGTCCGGTTTGACTTTCCATCTGCTTTACTATCAACCTCCCAACTTGGAGAGACAGCCCCTTTAACCTCCTGGTTCGCACAGGTTGCCAATTTGGCAGAGGATGAAAGGGAAGAGGGAGAACCAATGAGAGAGTAGCTGTTAGGCATTTGGACGGGTACATATCTCTATAATTTCCCGGCAGGAAGAAGAATTAACCAAAGTCTCAGCCACCCACCGGGAACCAGTATAGGTCCTGAACCAAAATTTTGGACTTGCGGTCAGCTTACCAAAAACGAGTTGGAAAATGGAGTTCAGGGGCACAGCAATTCACAAACTGGCCGAGTAATAAAGGACAACTATCGTCCAAAAATCTGTTGAGGGAAGGCAACGAGGCGGACTTGAAAGCGAGGCAGAATAGCAGGAAACAGATTTCAAGAGGTACGTTGGAATCGCCATTAAAGCACAGGAAGAGGGGCACAACTTCGACAATGATGCACTTGGCCAAAAAGGGCGTATGCGTTTTCTCCTGAATATATTCAGGAGAAAACGCATACGCCCTTTTTGGCCAAGCAAGCAAGCGGGCAATGCAAATCTGCACTACAAAGAAGTATCACTTCCCACCGCTCAAAAGGGACATCCACAAAATGTGTAAAAACCACAAAGGCAAGACAGGCCCTGGAGAACAGGGAGCCTTGTTATGCTGATGGGCGGGATGTAAATTGCCAACTGCCTCTCTGGAGGAGTGCATTGTGTTCCCTAAAACAAGTAAACAACAGAGCTACAGAGCCAAGGGCACTTCCAGTCTAGGGAATATACCTTGGGAAAACTGAAAATCAATAAGACAGAGCCACCCCAAAATTTATGGCTGCACTGCTTACAAGGACCTCAACTTGGGTACACCTTAAATATGCCAGGAAATATAAAAATGGTTCAAAAAATTGTGGTAATTACGTACGATGGAATATCCCACAGCGATGAAATCAATATCATAAGACCAGTAGCAGCAAAATGGGTGGATTCAGGTTCGGTAATTCTAAGTGAAATAAGTCACACAGAAAACGAAACTTATCATAAGATATCACTTATGAAGATCCTGTAAACATGGCTACACTTGAACTGAGTTAGGAAAGAGAACAGTGTCTCACATTTAGAAAACACTCTTATGCCTGCTTAAGGGGGAAGGAGAGGTGGGGTGATGCATAAAACCAGAGTTTGATATAAGCACAATTACCGTTCCAAAAACCAACTATGGAATAGACAAGACCTACACCTTCCTCAGTGAAAGGGACTCAAAACCCCATATTTCCTGCAGAGGGATATATCTGACTAGTAAGTATCTTAAAACCTATGTATTGATATGTCTCCGTGAGGGAAACAAGTGTGTCTAGACTGGCATAAACATGGCTGAGAGAATCAGCTCAAACCCACTATAAAAAGGAATTTCAAAAACAAAACAAAAAAACTGGGAAATACTTTACATTTCCTTCAGGGTCCCTGATGAAACCTGGAATGACCCTATCTACAACGACAGCTGGATGTGGCATAAGGAAGGACACTTGGGACTGAGAGGATTGCTGAGATTTGGAGAGCAAATGCAGACCCTTTAAATCACAATTGCCTGGCACCCATTCCATGGGCCCCAACTCTCCAGGTTGAAGGGAATATTACTACAGCTATAACATGTACGGGAAACCTAGAGAACGGACACACTGTGAATACGAAAGGTTTCTAAAACTCAACGAATAGTCCCTCTCCTGGTGCTCCGGTTTCACTTTTCATCTGCTTTACTATCAACCTCCCAACTTGGAGAGACCGCCCATTTAACCTCCTGGTTCACACAGGTTGCCAATTTGGCAGAGGATAAAAGGGAAGAGGGAGAACCAATGAGAGAGAAGCTGTTAGGCATTTGGACGGGCACATATCACGGTAATTTCCCGGCAGGAAGAAGAATTAACCAAAGTCTCAGCCACCCACCGGGAACCAGTATAGGTCCTGAACCAAAATTTTGGACTTGCGGTCAGCTCACCAAAAACGAGTTGAAAAATGGAGCTCAGGGGCACAGCAATTCACAAACTGGCCGAGTAATAAAGGACAACCATCGTACAAAAATCTGTTGAGGGAAGGCAACGAGGCGGACTTGAAAGCGAGGCCATATAGCAGGAAACAGATTTCAAGAGGTACGTTGGAATCGCCTTTAAAACACACGAAGAGGGGCACAACTTCGACAATGATGCACTTGGCCAAAAAGGGCGTATGCGTTTTCTCCTGAATATATTCAAGAGAAAACGCATACGCCCTTTTTGGCCAAGCAAGCAAGCGGGCAATGCAAATCTGCACTACAAAGAAGTATCACTTCCCACCGGTCAGAAGGGACATCCACCAAATGTGTAAAAACCAGAATGGCAAGACAGGCCCTGGAGAACAGGGAGCCTTGTTATGCTGATGGGCGGGATGTAAATTGCCAACTGCCTCTCTGGAGAAATGAATTGTGTTCCCTAAAACAAGTAAACAACAGAGCTACAGAGCCAAGGGCACTTCCAGTCTAGGGAATATACCTTGGGAAAACTGAAAATCAATAAGAGAGAGCCACCCCAAAATTTAGGGCTGCACTGCTTACAAGGACCTCAACTTGGGTACACCTTAAATATCCCAGGAAATATAAAAATGGTTCAAGAAATTGTGGTACTTACGTACGATGGAATATCCCTCAGCCATGAAATCAATGTCATAAGACCAGTAGCAGCAAAATGGGTGGATTCAGGTACAATGATTCTAAGTGAAATAAGTCACAGAGAAAAAGAAACTTATCATAAGATATCACTTATGAAGATCCTGTAAACATGGCTACACTTGAACTGAGTTAGGAAAGAGAACAGTGTCTCACATTTAGAAAACACTCTTATGCCTGCTTAAGGGGGAAGGAGAGGTGGGGTGATGCATAAAACCAGAGTTTGATATAAGCACAGGTACCGTTCCAAAAACCAACTATGGAATAGACAAGACCTACACCTTCCTCAGTGAAAGGGACTCAAAACCCCATATTTCCCGCAGAGGAATATATCTGACTAGGAAGAATCATAAACCTATGTATTGATATGTCTCCGTAAGGGAATCAAGTGTATCTAGACTGACATAAATATGGCAGCGAGAATCAGCTCAAACCCACTATAAAAAGGAATTTCAAAAACAAAACAAAAAAACTGGGAAATTCTTTACAATTCCTTCAGGGTCTCTGATGAAACCTGGAATGACCCTATCTACAATGACAGCTGGATGTGGCATAAGGAGGGACCCTTGGGACTGAGACGATTGCTGAGATTGGGTGAGCAAATTCAGACCCATTAAACCAATAATGCATGGCACCCATTCCATGGGTCCCAACTCTCCAGGTTGTAGGGAATATTACTACAGTTATAACATGTACGGGAAACCTAGACAACGGACACACTGTGAATACGAAAGGTTTCTAAAACTCAACGAATAGTCCCTCTCCTGGTGCTCCTTTTAGACTTTCCATCTGCGTTACTATCAACCAACTTGGAGAGACAGCCCCTTTAACCTCCTGGTTCGCACAGGTTGCCAATTTGGCAGAGGATGAAAGGGAATAGGTAGAACCAATGAGAGAGTAGCTGTTAGGCATTTGGACGGGCACATATCACTGTAATTTCCCGGCAGGAAGAAGAATTAACCAAAGTCTCAGCCACCCACCAGGAACCAGCATAGGTCCTGAACCAAAATTTTGGACTTGCGGTCAGCGTACCAAAAACGAGTTGAAAAATGGAGCTCAGGGGCACAGCAATTCACAAACTGGCCGAGTAATAAAGGGCAACTATCGTCCAAAAATCTGTTGAGGGAAGGCAACGAGGCAGACTTGAAAGCGAGGCAGAATAGCAGGAAACAGATTTCAAGAGGTACGTTGGAATCACCTTTAAAGCACAGGAAGAGGGGCACAACATCGACAATGATGCACTTGGCCAAAAAGGGCGTATGTGTTTTCTCCTGAATATATTCAGGAGAAAACGCATACGCCCTTTTTGGCCAAGCAAGCAAGCGGGCAATGCAAATCTGCACTACAAAGAAGTATCACTTCCCACCGGTCAAAAGGGACATCCACAAAATGTGTAAAAACCTGAAAGGGAAGAAAGGCCCTGGAGAATAAGGAGCCTTGTTATGCTGATGGGCGGGATGTAAATTGCCAACTGCCTCTCTGGAGGAGTACATTGTGTTCCATAAAACAAGTAAAGAACAGAGCTACAGAGCCCAGGGCACTTCCAGTCCAGGGAATATAGCTTGAGAAAACTGAAAATCAATAAGACAGAGCCACCCCAAAATTTAGGGCTGCACTGCTTACAAGGACCTCAACTTGGGTACACCTTAAATATCCCAGGAAATATAAAAATGGTTCAAAAAATTGTGGTAGTTACGTACGATGGAATATCCCTCAGGCATGAAATCAATGTCATAAGACCAGTAGCAGCAAAATGGGCAGATTCAGGTACGATGATTCTAAGTGAAATTAGTCACACAGAAAAAGAAACTTATCATAAGATATCACTTATGAAGATCCTGTAAACATGGCTACACTTGAACTGAGTTAGGAAAGAGAACAGTGTCTCACATTTAGAAAACACTCTTATGCCTGCTTAAGGGGGAAGGAGAGGTGGGGTGATGCATAAAACCAGAGTTTGATATAAGCACAGGTACCGTTCCAAAAACCAACTATGGAATAGACAAGACCTACACCTTCCTCAGTGAAAGGGACTCAAAACCCCATATTTCCCGCAGAGGAATATATCTGACTAGTAAGAATCTTAAAACCTATGTATTGATATGTCTCCGTAAGGGAATCAAGTGTGTCTAGACAGGCATAAACATGGCAGCGAGAATCAGCTCAAGCCCAGTATAAAAAGGAATTTCAAAAACAAAACATAAAAATGGGAAATTCTTTACAATTCCTTCAGGGTCTCTGATGAAACCTGGAATGACCCTATCTAAAATGACAGCTGGATGTGGCATAAGGAGGGACACTTGGGACTGAGACGATTGGTGAGATTGGGTGAGCAAATGCAGACCTTTTAAAGCACAAATGCCTGGCTCCCATTCCATGGGTCCCAAATCTCCAGGTTGAAGGGAATATTACTACAGATATAACATGTACGGGAAACCAAGGGAACGGACACACTGTGAATACGAAAGGTTTCTAAAACTCAATGAATAGCCCCTCTCCTGGTGCTCTGGTTTGACTTTCCATCTGCTTTACTATCAACCTCCCAACGTGGAGAGACAGCCCCTTTAACCTCCTGGTTCGCACAGGTTGCCAATTTGGCAGAGGATGAAAGGCAAGAGGGAGAACCAATGAGAGAGTAGGTATTAGGCATTTGGACGGACACATATCTCTGTAATTTCCCGGCAGGAAGAAGAATTAACCAAAGTCTCAGCCACCCACCGGGAACCAGTATAGGTCCTGAACCAAAATTTTGGACTTGCGGTCAGCTCACCAAAAACGAGTTGAAAAATGGAGCTCAGGGGCACAGAAATTCACAAACTGGCCGAGTAATAAAGGACAACTATCATCCAAAAATCTGTTGAGGGAAGGCAAAGAGGTGGACTTGAAAGCGAGGCAGAATAGCAGGAATCAGATTTCAAGAGGTACGTTGGAATCGCCTTTAAAGCACAGGAAGAGGGGCACAACTTCGACAATGATGCACTTGGCCAAAAAGGGCGTATGCGTTTTCTCCTGAATATATTCAGGAGAAAACGCATACGTCCTTTTTGGCCAAGCAAGCAAGCGGGCAATGCAAATCTGCACTACAAAGAAGTATCACTTCCCACCGGTCAAAAGGGACATCCACAAAATGTGTAAAAACCAGAAAGGCAAAACAGGCCCTGGAGAACAGGGAGCCTTGTTATGCTGAAGGGCGGGATGTAAATTGCCAACTGCCAATCTGGAGGAGTGCACTGTGTTCCCTAAGCAAGTAAAAAACAGAGCTACAGATCCAAGGGCACTTCCAGTCTAGGGAATATACCTGGGGAAAACTGAAAATCAATAAGACAGAGCCACCCCAAAATTTAGGGCTGCACTGCTTACAAGGACCTCAACTTGGATACACCTTAAGTATCCAAGGAAATATAAAAATGGTTCAAAAAATTGTGGTACTTACGTACGATGGAATATCCCTCAGCCATGAAATCAATGTCATAAGACCAGTAGCAGCAAAATGGGTGGATTCAGGTACGATGATTCTAAGTGAAATAAGTCACAGAGAAAAAGAAACTTATCATAAGATATCACTTATGAAGATCCTATCAACATGGCTACACTTGAACTGAGTTAGGAAAGAGAACAGTGTCTCACATTTAGAAAACACTCTTATGCCTGCTTAAGGGGGAAGGAGAGGTGGGGTGATGCATAAAACCAGAGTTTGATATAAGCACAGGTACCGTTCCAAAAACCAACTATGGAATAGACAAGACCTACACCTTCCTCAGTGAAAGGGACTCAGAACCCCATATTTCCCGCAGAGGAATATATCTGACTAGTAAGAATCTTAAAACCTATGTATTGATATGTCTCCGTAAGTGAATCAAGTGTGTCTAGACTGGCATAAACATGGCAGCGAGAATCAGCTCAAACCCACTATAAAAAGGAATTTCAAAAACAAAACAAAAAAACTCGGAAATTCTTTACAATTCCTTTCGCGTCCCTGATGAAACCTGGAATGACCTTATCTTCAACGACAGCTGGATGTGGCATAAGGAGGGACACTTGGGACTGAGACGATTGGTGAGATTGGGTGAGCAAATGCAGACCCTTTAAAGTAATAATGCATGGCACCCATTCCATGGGTCCCAACTCTCCAGGTTGAAGGGAATATTACTACAGATATAACATGTACGGGAAACCTAGGCAACGGACACACTGTGAATACGAAAGGTTTCTAAAACTCAACGAATAGCCCCTATCCTGGTGCTCCGGTTTGACTTTCCATCTGCTTTACTATCAACCTCCCAGCTTGGAGAGACAGCCCCTTTAACCTCCTGGTTCGCACAGGTTTCCAATTTGGCAGAGGATGAAAGGGAAGAGGGAGAACCAATGAGAGAGTAGCTGTTAGGCATTTGGACGGGCACATATCACTCTAACTTCCCGGCAGGAAGAAGAATTAACCAAAGTCTCAGCCCCCCAGTGGGAACCAGCATAGGTCCTGAGCCAAAATTTTGGACTTGCGGTCAGCTCACAAAAAAATGAGTTGGAAAATCGAGCTCAGGGGCACAGCAATTCACAAACTCGCCGAGTAATAAAGGACAACTATCGTCCAAAAATCTGTTGAGGGAAGGCAACGAGGCGGACTTGAAAGCGAGGCAGAATAGCAGGAAACAGATTTCAAGAGGTACGTTGGAATCGCCTTTAAAGCACAGGAAGAGGGGCACAACTTCGACAATGATGCACTTGGTCAAAAAGGGCGTATGCGTTTTCTCCTGAATATATTCAGGAGAAAACGCATACGTGCATTTTGGCCAAGCAAGCAAGCGGCAATGCAAATCTGCACTATAAAAAAGTATCACTTCCCACCGGTCAAAAGGGACATCCACAAAATGTGTAAAAACAAGAAAGGCAAGACAGGACCTGGAGAACAGGGTGCCTTGTTATGCTGATGGGCGGGATGTAAATTGCAGACTGCCTCTCTGGAAGAGTACATTGTGTTCCCTAAAACAAGTAAAGAACAGAGCTACAGAGCCAAGGGCACTTCCAGTCTAGGGAATATACCTTGGGAAAACTGAAAATAAATAAGCCAGAGCCACCCCAATATTTAGGGCTGCACTGCTTACAAGGACATCAACTTGGGTACACCTTAAATATCCCAGGAAATATAAAAATGGTTCAAAAAATTGTGGTACTTACGTACGATGGAATATCCCTCAGCCATGAAATCAATGTCATAAGACCAGTAGCAGCAAAATGGGTGGATTCAGGTACGATGATTCTAAGTGAAATAAGTCACACAGAAATAGAAACTTATCATAAGATATCACTTATGAAGATCCTGTAAACATGGATACACTTGAACTGAGTTAGGAAAGAGAACAGTGTCTCACTTTTAGAAAACACTCTTATACCTGCTTAAGGGGGAAGGAGAGGTGGGGTGATGCATAAAACCAGAGTTTGATATAAGCACAGGTACCGTTCCAAAAACCAACTATGGAATAGACAAGACCTACACCTTCCTCAGTGAAAGGGACTCAATACCCCATATTTCCCGCAGAGGAATATATCTGACTAGTAAGAATCTTAAAACCTATGTATTGATATGTCTCCGTAAGAGAATCAAGTGTGTCTAGATTGGCATAAACATGGCAGCGAGAATCAGCTCAAACCCACTATAAAAAGGAATTTCAAAAATAAAACAAAAAAATTGGGAAATTCTTTACAATTCCTTCTGGGTCTCTGATGAAACCTGGAATGACCCTATCTACAATGACAGCTGGATGTGGCATAAGGATGGACACATGGGACTGAGAGGATTGGTGAGATTGGGTGGGCAAATGCAGACCCTTTAAAGCAATAATGCCTGCCAGCCATTCCATGGGTCCCAACTCTCCAGCTTCAAGGGAATATTACTACAGCTATAACATGTACGGGTAACCTAGAGAACGGACACACTGTGAATATGAAAGGTTTCTAAAACTCAACGAATAATCCCTCTACTGGTGCTAGGGTTTGACTTTCCATCTGCTTTACTATCAACAATCCAACTTGGAGAGACAGCCCCTTTAACCTCCTGGTTCCCAAAAGTTGCCAATTTGGCAGAGGTTGAAAGGGAAGAGGGAGAACCAATGAGATAGTAGCTGTTAGGCATTTGGACGGGCACATATCACTGTAATTTCCCGGAAGGAAGAAGAATTAACCAAAATCTCAGCCACCCACCAGGAACCAGTATAGGTCCTGAACCAAAATTTTGGACTTGCGGTCAGCTCACCAAAAACGAGTTGAAAAATGGAGCTCAGGGGCACAGCAATTCACAAACTGGCCGAGTAATAAAGGACAACTATCGTCCAAAAATTTGTTGAGGGAAGGCAACGAGGTGGAGTTGAAAGCGAGGTAGAATAGCAGGAAACAGATTACAAGAGGTACGTTGGAATTGCCTTTAGAGCACAGGAAGAGGGGCACAACTTCGACAACGATGCACTCGGCCAAAAAGGGCTTATGCGTTTTCTCCTGAATATATTCAGCAGAAAACGCATACGCCCTTTTTGGCCAAGCAAGCAAGCGGGCAATGCAAATCTGCACTACAAAGAAGTATCACTTCCCACCGGTCAAAAGGGACATCCACAAAATGTGTAAAAACCAGAAAGGCAAGACAGGCCCTGGAGAACAGGGAGCCTTGTGATGCTGATGGGCGGGATATAAATTGCCAACTGCCTCTCTGGAGGAGTGCATTGTGTTCCCTAAAACAAGTAAACAACAGAGCTACAGAGCCAAGGGCACTTCCAGTCTAGGGAATATACCTTGGGAAAACTGAAAATCAATAAGACAGAGCCACCCCAAAGTTTAGGGCTGCACTGCTTACAAGGACCTCAACTTGGGTACACCTTAAATATCCCAGGAAATATAAAAATGGTTCAAAAAATTGTGGTACTTACGTACGATGGAATATCCCTCAGCCATGAAATCAATGTCATAAGACCAGTAGCAGCAAAATGGGTGGATTCAGGTACGATGATTCTAAGTGAAATAAGTCACAGAGAAAAAGAAACTTATCATAAGATATCAGTTATGAAGATCCTGTAAACATGGCTACACTTGAACTGAGTTAGGAAAGAGAACAGTGTCTCACATTTAGAAAACACTCTTATGCCTGCTTAAGGGGGAAGGAGAGGTGGGGTGATGCATAAAACCAGAGTTTGATATAAGCACAGGTACCGTTCCAAAAACCAACTATGGAATAGACAAGACCTACACCTTCCTCAGTGAAAGGGACTCAAAACACCATATTTCCCGCAGAGGAATATATCTGACTAGTAAGAATCTTAAAACCTATGTATTGATATGTCTCCGTAAGTGAATCAAGTGTGTCTAGACTGGCATAAACATGGCAGCGAGAATCAGCTCAAACCCACTATAAAAAGGAATTTAAAAACAAAACAAAAAAACTGGGAAATTCTTTACAATTCCTTCAGGGTCTCTGATGAAACCTGGAATGACCCTATCTACAATGACAGCTGGATGTGGCATAAGGCTGGACACTTGGGACTGAGAGGATTGGTGAGATTGGGTGAGCAAATGCAGACCCTTTAAAGCACAAATGCCTGGCACCCATTCCATGGGTTCCAACTCTCCACGTTGAAGGGAATATTACTACAGCTATAATATGTATGGGAAACCTAGAGAATGGACCCACTGTGAATACGAAAGGATTCTAAAACTCAACGAATAGTCCCTCTCCTGGTGCTCCGGTTTGACTTTCCATCTGCTTTACTATCAACCTCCCAAATTGGAGAGACTGACCCTTTAACCTCCTGGTTCGCACAGGTTGCCAATTTGGCAGAGGATGAAAGGGAAGAGGGAGAACCAATGAGAGAGTAGCTGTTAGGCATTTGGACGGGCACATATCACTCTAACTTCCAAACAGGAAGAGGAATTAACCAAGGTCTCAACCCCCTACCGGGAACCAGCATAAATCCTGAACCAAAATTTTGGAGTTGCGTTCAGCTCACAAAAAACGAGTTGAAAAATTGAGCTCAGGGGCACAGCAATTCACAAACTGGCACAGTAATAAAGGACAACTATCGTCCAAAAATCTGTTAAGGGAAGGCAACGAGGCGGACTTGAAAGCGAGGCAGAATAGCAGGAAACAGATTTCAAGAGGTACGTTGGAATCGCCTTTAAGGCACAGGAAGAGGGACACAACTTCGTCAATGATGCACTTGGTCAAAAAGGGCGTATGCGTTTTCTCCTGAATATATTCAGTAGAAAACGCATACGGCCGTTTTGGCCAAGCAAGCAAGCGGGCAATGCAAATATGCACTACAAAGAAGTATCACTTCCCACCGGTCAAAAGGGACATCCACAAAATGTGTAAAAACCAGAAAGGCAAGACAGGCCCTGGAGAACAGGGAGCCTTGTTATGCTGATGGGCGGGATGTAAACTGACAACTGCCTCTCTGGAGGAGTGCATTGTGTTCCCTAAAACAAGTAAACAACAGAGCTACAGAGCCAAGGGCACTTCCAGTCTAGGGAATATACCTTGGGAAAACTGAAAATCAATAAGACAGAGCCACCCCAAAATTTAGGGCTGCACTGCTTACAAGGACCTCAACTTGGGTACACCTTAAATATCCCAGGAAATATAAAAATGGTTCAAAAAATTGTGGTACTTATGTACGATGGAATATCCCTCAGCCATGAAATCAATGTCATAAGACCAGTAGCAGCAAAATGGGTAGTTTCAGCTACGATGATTCTAAGTGAAATAAGTCACAGAGAAAAAGAAACTTATCATAAGATATCACTTATGAAGATCCTGTAAACATGGCTACACTTGAACTGAGTTAGGAAAGAGAACAGTGTCTCACATTTAGAAAACACTCTTATGCCTGCTTAAGGGGGAAGGAGAGGTGGGGTTATGCATAAATCCAGGGTTTGATATAAGCACAGGTACCGTTCCAAAAACCAACTATGGAATAGACAAGACCTACACCTTCCTCAGTGAAAGGGACTCAAAACCCCATATTTCCCGCAGAGGAATATATCTGACTAGTAAGAATCTTAAAACCTATGTATTGATATGTCTCCATAAGGGAATCAAGTGTGTCTAGACTGGCATAAACATGGCAGCGAGAATCAGCTCAAACCCACTATAAAAAGGAATTTCAAAAACAAAACAAAAAAACTGGGAAATTCATTACAATTCCTTCAGGGTCTCTGATGAAACCTGGAATGACCCTATCTACAATGACAGTTGAATGTGGCATAAGGCTGTACACTTGGGACTGAGAGGATTGGTGAGATTGGGTGAGCAAATGCAGACCCTTTAAAGCACAAATGCCTGGCACCCATTCCATGGGTCCCAACTCTCCAGGTTGAAGGGAATATTACTACAGCTATAACATGTACGGGAAACCTAGAGAACGGACACAATGTGAATATGAAATGTTTCTAAAACTCAACGAATAGTCCCTCTCCTGGTGCTCCAGTTTGACTTTCCATCTGCTTTACTATCAATCTCCCAGCTTGGAGAGACAACCCCATTAACCTCCTGGTTCGCACAGGTTTCCAATTTGTCAGAGGATGAAAGGGAAGAGGGAGAACCAATGAGAGAGTAGCTGTTAGGCATTTGGACGGGCACATATCACTCTAATTTCCCAGCAGGACGAAGAATTAACCAAAGTCTCATCCCCCCACCGGGAACCAGCATAGGTCCTGAACCAAAATTTTGGACTTGCGGTCAGCTCACAAAAAACGAGTTGAAAAATGGAGCTCAGGGGCACAGCAATTCACAAACTGGCCGAGTAATAAAGGACAACTATCGTCCAAAAATCTGTTAAGGGAAGGCAACGATGCGGACGTGAAAGCGAGGCAGAATAGCAGGAAATAGATTTCAAGAGGTACGTTGGAATCGCCTTTAAAGCACAGGAAGAGGGGCACAACTTCGACAATGATGCCCTTGGCCAAAAAGGGTGTATGCGTTTTCTCCTGAATATATTCAGGAGAAAACGCATACGCCATTTTGGCCAAGCAAGCAAGCGGGCAATGCAAATCTGCACTACAAAGAAGTATCACTTCCCACCGGTCAAAAGGGACATCCACAAAATGTGTAAAAACCAGAAAGGCAGGACAGGCCCTGGAGAACAGGGAGCCTTGTTATGCTGATGGGCGGGATGTAAATTGCCAACTGCCTCTCTGGAGGAGTGCATTGTGTTCCCTAAAACAAGTAAACAACAGAGCTACAGAGCCAAGGGCACTTCCAGTCTAGGGAATATACCTTGGGAAAACTGAAAATCAATAAGACAGAGCCACCCCAAAATTTAGGGCTGCACTGCTTACAAGGACCTCAACTTGGGTACACCCTAAATATCCCAGGAAATATAAAAATGGTTCAAAAAATTGTGGTACTTATGTACGATGGAATATCCCTCAGCCATGAAATCAATGTCATAAGACCAGTAGCAGCAAAATGGGTAGTTTCAGCTACGATGATTCTAAG
This sequence comes from Hyperoodon ampullatus, assembly GCF_949752795.1. Lineage (NCBI taxonomy): Eukaryota > Metazoa > Chordata > Mammalia > Artiodactyla > Ziphiidae > Hyperoodon > Hyperoodon ampullatus. The sequence continues at coordinate 263,175 of NW_027640550.1, forward strand.
TGAAATAAGTCACAGAGAAAAAGAAACTTATCATAAGATATCACTTATGAAGATCCTGTAAACATGGCTACACTTGAACTGAGTTAGGAAAGAGAACAGTGTCTCACATTTAGAAAACACTCTTATGCCTGCTTAAGGGGGAAGGAGAGGTGGGGTTATGCATAAATCCAGGGTTTGATATAAGCACAGGTACCGTTCCAAAAACCAACTATGGAATAGACAAGACCTACACCTTCCTCAGTGAAAGGGACTCAAAACCCCATATTTCCCGCAGAGGAATATATCTGACTAGTAAGAATCTTAAAACCTATGTATTGATATGTCTCCATAAGGGAATCAAGTGTGTCTAGACTGGCATAAACATGGCAGCGAGAATCAGCTCAAACCCACTATAAAAAGGAATTTCAAAAACAAAACAAAAAAACTGGGAAATTCATTACAATTCCTTCAGGGTCTCTGATGAAACCTGGAATGACCCTATCTACAATGACAGTTGAATGTGGCATAAGGCTGTACACTTGGGACTGAGAGGATTGGTGAGATTGGGTGAGCAAATGCAGACCCTTTAAAGCACAAATGCCTGGCACCCATTCCATGGGTCCCAACTCTCCAGGTTGAAGGGAATATTACTACAGCTATAACATGTACGGGAAACCTAGAGAACGGACACAATGTGAATATGAAATGTTTCTAAAACTCAACGAATAGTCCCTCTCCTGGTGCTCCAGTTTGACTTTCCATCTGCTTTACTATCAACCTCCCAGCTTGGAGAGACAACCCCATTAACCTCCTGGTTCGCACAGGTTTCCAATTTGGCAGAGGATGAAAGGGAAGAGGGAGAACCAATGAGAGAGTAGCTGTTAGGCATTTGGACGGGCACATATCTCTCTAATTTCCCAGCAGGACGAAGAATTAACCAAAGTCTCATCCCCCCACCAGGAACCAGCATAGGTCCTGAACCAAAATTTTGGACTTGCGGTCAGCTCACAAAAAACGAGTTGAAAAATGGAGCTCAGGGGCACAGCAATTCACAAACTGGCCAAGTAATAAAGGACAACTATCGTCCAAAAATCTGTTAATGGAAGGCAACGATGCGGACGTGAAAGCGAGGCAGAATAGCAGGAAATAGATTTCAAGAGGTACGTTGGAATCGCCTTTAAAGCACATGAAGAGGGGCACAACTTTGACAATGATGCCCTTGGCCAAAAAGGGTGTATGCGTTTTCTCCTGAATATATTCAGGAGAAAACACATACGCCCTTTTGGCCAAGCAAGCAAGCGGGCAATGCAAATCTGCACTACAAAGAAGTATCACTTCCCACCGGTCAAAAGGGACATCCACAAAATGTGTAAAAACCAGAAAGGCAGGACAGGCCCTGGAGAACAGGGAGCCTTGTTATGCTGATGGGCGGGATATAAATTGCCAACTGCCTCTCTGGAGGAGTGCATTGTGTTCCCTAAAACAAGTAAACAACAGAGCTACAGAGCCAAGGGCACTTCCAGTCTAGGGAATATACCTTGGGAAAACTGAAAATCAATAAGACAGAGCCACCCCAAAATTTAGGGCTGCACTGCTTACAAGGACCTCAACTTGGGTACACCCTAAATATCCCAGGAAATATAAAAATGGTTCAAAAAATTGTGGTACTTACGTACGATGGAATATCCCTCAGCCATGAAATCAATGTCATAAGACCAGTAGCAGCAAAATGGGTAGTTTCAGCTACGATGATTCTAAGTGAAATAAGTCACAGAGAAAAAGAAACTTATCATAAGATATCACTCATGAAGATCCTGTAAACATGGCTACACTTGAACTGAGTTAGAAAAGAGAACAGAGTCTCACATTTAGAAAACACACTTTTGCCTGCTTAAGGGGGAAGGAGAGGTCGAGTGATGCATAAAACCGGATTTTGATATAAGCACAGGTACCGTTCCAAAAACCAGCTAAAGAATAGAAAAGACCTACACCTTCCTCAGTGAAAGTGACTCAAAATCCCATATTTCCCGCAGAGGAATATATCTGACTAGTAAGAATCTTAAATCCTATGGATTGATATGTCTCCGTAAGGGAATCAAGTGTGTCTAGACTGGCATAAACATGGCAGCTAGAATCAGCTGAAACCCACCATAAAAAGGAATTTCAAAAACAAAACAAAAAAAACAGAGAAATTCTTTACAATTCCTTCAGGGTCTCTGATGAAACCTGGAATGACCCTATCTACAACGACAGCTGGATGTGGCATAAGGCTGGACACTTGGGACTGAGAGGACTGGTGAGAATGGGTGAGTAAATGCAGACACTTAAAGCAAAAATGCACGGCATCCATGCCATAGGTCCCAACTCTCCAGGTTGAAGGGAAAATTACTACAGCTATAACATGTACAGGATATCTAGAGAATGGACACACTGTGAATGTGAAAGGTTTCTAAAACTCAACGAATAGTCCCTCTCCTGGTGCTCCGGTTTGACTTTCCAACTGCTTTACTATCAATCTCCCAACTTGGAGAGAAAGCCCCTTTAACCTCCTGGTTCGCACAGGTTGCCAATTTGGCCGAGGATGAAAGGGAAGAAGGAGAACCAATGAAAGAGTAGCTGTTAAGCATTTGGACGGGCATATATCACTCTAACTTCCCGGCAGGAATAAGAATTAACCAACGTCTCAGCCTCCCACCGGGAACCAGTATTGGTCCTGAACCAAAATTTTGGACTTGCGGTCAGCTCACAAAAAACGAGTTGGAAAATGGAGCTCAGGGGCACAGCAATTCACAAACTGGCCGAGTAATAAAGGATAACTATCCTCCAAAAATCTGTTGAGGGAAGGCAACGAGGCGAACTTGAATGCGAGGCAGAATAGCAGGAAACAGATTTCAAGAGGTACGTTGGAATCACCTTTAAAGCACAGGAAGAGGGGCACAACTTCGACAATGATGCACTTGGCCAAAAAGGGCGTATGCGTTTTCTCCTGAATATATTCAGGAGAAAACACATACGCCCTTTTTGGCCAACAAGCAAGCAGGTAATTCAAATGTGAACTACAAAGATGTATCACTTCCCACCGTTCAAAAGGGACATCCACTAAATATGTAAAATTCAGAAAGGCCAGACAGGCCCTGGAGAACAGAGAGGCTTCTTATGCTGATGGGCGGGATGTAAATTGCCAACTGCCTCTCTGGAAGAGTGCATTGTGTTCCCTAAAACAAGTAAACAACAGAGCTACAGAGCCAAGGGCACTTCCAGTCTAGGGAATATACCTTGGGAAAACTGAAAATCAATAAGACACAGCCACCCCAATATTTAGTGCTGCACTGCTTACAAGAACCTCAACTTGGGTACACCATAAATATCCCAGGAAAGATAAAAATGGTTCAAAAAATTGTGGTACTTACATACAATGGAATATCCCTCAGCCATACAATCAATGTCACAAGACCAGTAGCAACAAAATGATTGGATTCAGGTACGATGATTCTAAGTGAAATAAGTCACACAGAAAAAGAAACTTATCATAAGATATCACTTATGAAGATCCTGTAAACATGGCTACACTTGAACTGAGTTAGGAAAGAGAACAGAGTCTCACATTTGAAAACACTCTTATGCCGGCTTAAGGGGGAAGGAGAGGTGGGGTGATGCATAAAACCAGAGTTTGATATAAGCACAGGTACCGTTCCACAAAACAACTATGGAATGGACAAGACCTAGAACTTCCTCAGTGAAAGGGACTCAAAATCCCATATTTCCCACAGAGGAATATATCTGACTAGTAAGAATCTTAAAACTTATGTATTGATATGTATCCGTAAGGGAATCAAGTGTGTCTAGACTGGCATAAACATGTCACCGAGAATCAGCTCAAACCCACTATAAAAGGAAATTCAAAAACAAAACAAAAAAACAGGAAAATTCTTTACAATTCCTTCAGGGTCTCTGATGAACCCTGGAATGACCGTTTCTACAGTGACAGCTGGATGTGGCATATGGCTGGACACTTGGGACTGAGAGGATTGGTGAGATTGGGTGAGCAAATGCAGACCCTTTAAAGCTATAGTGCATGAAACCCATTCCATGGGTCCCAACTCTCCAGGTTGAAGGGAATATTACTATAGCTATAACATGTATCGGAAACCTAGAGAATGGACACACTGTGAATATGAAAGGTTTCTAAAACTCAGCAAATAGTCCCTCTCATGGTGCTCTGGTTTGATTTTCCACTGCTTTAGTGTCAATCTCTCACCTTGGAGAGACAGCCCCTTTAACCTCCTGGTTCGCACAGGTTGCCAATTTGGCAGATGATGAAAGGGAAGAGGGAGAACCAATGAGAGAGTAGCTCTTAGGCATTTGGAAGGGCACATGACACTCTAATTTCCCGGCAGGAAGAAGAATTAACCAAAGCCTCAGCCACCCACCGGGAACCAGTATAGGTCCTGAACCAAACATTTGGACTTGCGGTCAGCTCACAAAAAATGAGTTGAATAATGGAGCTCAGGGACACAGCAATTAACAAACCGGCAGAGTAATAAAAAACAACTATCATCCAAAAACCTGTTGAGGGAAGGCAACGAGGTGGATTTGAAAGCCAGGCAAAATAGCAGGAAACAGATTTCGAGAGGTACGTTGGAATCGCCTTTAAAGCACAGGAAGAGGGGCACAACTTCAACAATGATCCACTTGGCCAAAAAGGGCATATGCATTTTCTCCTGAATATATTCAGGAGAAAACGCATAGGACATTTTTGGCCAAGCAAGCAAGCGGGCAATGCAAATCTGCACTACAAAGAAGTATCACTTCCGACCATTCAAAAGGGACATCCACAAAATGTGTAATATCCAAAAAGGCAAGACAGGCCCTGGAAAACAGGGAGCCTTGTTTTGCTGAAGGGCGGTATGTATATTGCCAACTGCCTCTCTGGAGGAGTTCATTGTGTTCCCTAAAACAAGTAAACAACAGAGCTATAGAGCCAAGGGCACTTCCAGTCTAGGGAATATACCTTGGGAAAACTGAAAATCAAGAAGACATAGCCACTCCAATATTTAGTGCTGCACTGCTTACAAGAACCTCAACTTGGGTACACCATAAATATCCCAGGAAAGAAAAAAATGGTTCAAAAAATTGTGGTACTTACATACGATGGAATATCCCTCAGCCATACAATCAATGTCACAAGACCAGTAGCAGCAAAATGAGTGGATTCAGGTACGATGATTCTAAGTGAAATAAGTCACACAGAAAAAGAAACTTATCATAAGATATCACTTATGAAGATCCTGTTAACATGGCTACACTTGAACTGAGTTAGGAAAGAGAACAGAGTCTCACATTTGGAAAACACTCTTATGCCTGCTTAAGGGGGAAGGAGAGGTGGGGTGATGCATAAAACCAGAGTTTGATATAAGCACATGTACCGTTCCAAAAACCAACTAAGGAAGAGACAAGACCTATACCTTCCTCAGAGAAAGGGACTCAAAACCCCATATTTCCCACAGAGGAATATATCTGACTAGTAAGAATCTTAAAACCTATGTATTGATATCTCTCCGTAAGGGAATCAAGTGTGTCTAGACTGGCATAAACATGGCAGCGAGAATCAGCTCAAACCCACTATGAAAAGGAATTACAAAAACAAAACAAAACAAAAAAGGAAATTCTTCACAATTCCTTCAAGGTCTCTGATGAAACCTGGAATGACCCTATCTACAGTGACAGCTGGATGTGGCATAAGGCTGGACACTTGGGAATGAGAAGATTGGTGAGATTGGGTGAGCAAATGCAGACCCTTTAAAGCAATAATGCATGCCACCCATTCCATGGGTCCCAATTGTACAGGTTGAATGGAATATTACTACAGCTATAACATGTACGGGAAACCTAGAGAATGGGCACACTGTGAATACGAAAGGTTTCTAAAACTCAACGAATAGTCCCTCTCCTGGTGCTCCCGTTTGACTTTCCAACTGCTTTACTATCAATCTCCCAACTTGGAGAGACAGCCCCTTTAACCTACTGGTTCGCACAGGATGCCAGTTTGGCTGAGGATGAAAGTGAAGAGGGAGAAGCAATGAGAGAGTAGCTGTTAGGCATTTGGACGGGCACATTTCTATCTAATTTCCCAGCAGGAAGAAGAATTAACCAAAGTCTCAGCCCCCCATCGGAAACCAGTAAAGTTCCTGAACCAAAATTTTGGACTTGTGGTCAGCTCAAAAAAACGAGTAGAATAATGGAGCTCAGGGGCACAGCAATTCACAAACTGGCAGAGTAATAAAAGACAACTATCGTCCAAAAATCTGGTGAGGGAAGGCAACGAGGCGGACATGAAAGCGAGGCAGAATAGCAGGAAACAGGTTTCAAGAGGTACGTTGGAATCGCGTTTAAAACACAGAAAGAGGGGCAAAATTTCAAAAATGATGCACTTGGCCAAATAGAGCGTATGCGTTTTCTCATGAATATATTCAGGAGAAAACGCATACACCCTTTTTGGCCAAGCAAGCAGGCGGGCAATGAAAATCTGCACTACAAAGAAGTATCACTTTCCACAGGTCTAAAAGGGACATCCACAAAATGTGTAAAAACCAGAAAGGCAAGACAGGCCCTGGAGAACAGGGAGTCTTGTTATGCTGATGGGCGGGATGTAAATTGCCACCTGGATCTCTGGAGGAGTGCATTGTGTACCCAAAAACAAGTAAACAACAGAACTACGGAGCCAAGGGCACTTCCAGTCTACGGAATATTCCTTGGGAGAACTGAAAATCAATAAGACAGAGCCACCCCAAAATTTAGGGCTGCACTGATTACAAGAACCTCAACTTGGGTACACCTTAAATATTCCAGGAAATATGAAAATGGTTCAAAAAATTGTGGTACTTACGCACGATGGCATATCCCTCAGCCATGAAGTCAATGTCATAAGACCAGTAGCAGCAAAATGAGTAGATACAAGTACGATGATTCTAAGTGAAATAAGTCACACAGAAAAAGAAATATATCATAAAATATCACTTATGAAGGTCCTGTAACCATGGCTACACTTGAACTGAGTTAGGAAAGAGAACAGAGTCTCACATTTAGAAAGAACTCTTATGCCTGCTTAAGGGGGAAGGAGAGGTGGGGTGATGCATAAAACCGGAGTTTGATATAAGCACAGGTACTGTTCCAAAAACTAACTATGGAATAGACAAGACCTACACCTTCCTCAGTGAAAGGGACTCAAAACCCCATATTTCACACAGAGGAATATATCTGACTAGTAAGAATCTTAAAACCTATTTATTGATATGTCTGCGTAAGGGAATCAAGTGTGTCTAGACTGGCATAAACATGGCAGCGAGAATCAGCTCAAACCCACTATAAAAAGGAATTTCAAAAACAAAACAAAACAAAAATGGAAATTCTTCACAATTCCTTCAGGGTCTCTGATGAAACCTGGACTGACCCAATCTACAACGACAGCTGGATGTTGCATAAGGCTGGACACTTGGGACTGAGAGGATTGGTGAGATTCGGTGAGCAAATTCAGACCCTTTAAAGCAATAATGAATGGCACGCATTCCATGGTTCCCAACTCTCCAGCTTGAAGGGACTATTACTACAGATAAATCATGTAAGGGAAAAATAGAGAATGGACACACGGTGAATATGAAAGGTTTCTAAAACTCAACAAATAGTCCCTCTCCTGGTGCTCCGGTTTGATTTTCCAGCTGCTTTTCTATCAATCTCCAAACTTGGAGAAACAGCCCCTTTAACCTCCTGGTTCGCACAGGTTGCCAATTTGGCAGAGGATGAAAGGGAAGAGGGAGAACCAGTGTGAGAGTAGCTCTCAGGCATTTGGACGGGCACATGTCACTCTAATTTCCCAGCAGGAAGAAGAATTAACCAAAGTCTCAGCTCCCCACCGGGAAGCAGTATAGGACCTGAACCACAATTTTGGACTTTCGGTCAGCTCACAAAAAAGAAGTTGAAAAATGGAGCTCAGGGGCACAGCAATTCACAAACTGGCAGAGTAATAAACACAACTATTGTCCAAAAATCTGTTGAGGGAAGGCAATTAGGTGGACTTGAATGCTAGGCAGAATAGCAGGAAACAGATTTCAAGTGGTACGTTGGAATTGACTTTAAAGCACAGGATGAGGTGCACAACTTCAACAATGATGCACTTGAGCAAAAAGGGCATATGCGTTTTCTCCTGAATATATTCAGGAGAAAACGCATACGTCCTTTTTGGCCAAGCAAGCAAGCGGGAAATACAAATCTGCACTACACAGAAGTATCATTTCCCACTGTTCAAAAGGGACATCCACAAAATGTGTAAAATCCAGAAAGGCAAGACCGGCCCCGGAGAACAGGGAGGCTTGTTTTGCTGATGGGCGGGATGTAAACTGCCAACTGCATCTCTGGAGGAGTGCATTGTGTTCCCTAAAACAAGTAAACAACAGAGCTACAGAGCCAAGGGCACTTCCAGTCTAGGGAATATACCTTGGGAAAACTGAAAATCAATAAGACAGAGCCACTCCAAAATTTAGGGCTGCACTGATTACAAGAACCTCAACTTGGGTAAACCTTAAATATCCCAGGAAATATAAAAATGGTTCCAAAAATTGTGGTACTTCTGTACGATGGAATATCCCTCAGCCATGCAATGAATGGCATAAGACCAGGAGCAGCCAAATGAGTGGATAGAGGTATGATGCTTCTAAGTGAAATAAGTCACAGAGAAAAAGAAACTTATATTAAGATATCACTTATGAAGATCCTGCAAACATGGCTACACTTGAACTCAGTTAAGAAAGAGAGCAGAGTCTCACCTTTGGAAAACCCTCTGATGCCTGCTTAAGGGGGAATGAGAGGTGGGGTGATGCATAAATCCAGAGTTTGATATAAGCACAGGTACCGTTCCAAACACAAACTATGGAATAGACAAGACCTACACCTTCGTCAGTGAAAGGGAACCAAGGCATCTGTGAGTAACCGTGAGCTGAGCCCCAGGCCAGCTGCTGTTGAACTTTTCCCACCCTTCCCAGGTAAAACACCTGAATATGTACAAGGGCTTGAAAGCCTAGAGGAAGGGCCATGGAGCCACACCAGCGACAGCACGCAGGCCAACTTGGGGCCTGCAGGACAGCCAGGAAGATCCTGGCCCTGGGCGCTCTTCTGGAAGCTTTTCATTGCCCTGCCTGAGATACCCCTCCTGTCCCGGGCCCCACTGCTTTTTTCCTTCCTCACCTCTGTCCGGAGAGAAATTCCAGTGGAAGGTATGGGTGACACATCTTCTTCTTTACAGTTGGCAGCCTGGCAACTCCTGCAGAAAGTCCAGCAGAGACCCACTCACACCGGGCCACCCACAAAGCCGTGGCCCCTCACTCCCTCCCACCAGCACAGCCCCGAGACTGCTGACGGGGCAGAGAATATGGAGTCAGGCACAGCTTCAGGGGCTATTGCTGCCTGCAGTGCTGTTTATATTGACCTCAACCCAGGCACACCTGGGGAGGGCCTGCCGGCAGGGTCAGGCTACCCAGGTCAGCTAATCCTCAGCCCTCAGGGAATCACATTGTTGAAAATGGACCTCGCTAAGGCAGAATAGAAGCCAAGGAATAAAAGGACACAATGCCATTTGCAGCACCGTACGTGTGTCTAGAGGTAATCACGTGACTTGTAGTAAGTCAGAAAGTGAAAGACACATATCATATCATATCACTTATAGGTGTGACCGAAAAATGGATACCAGGGCAGATATTTCCACGCAGAAGGGCAATCACAGATTCATTCAACAAACTTATGGTTCACCAATGGAAAGGTGTGAGGATTGGTTTCATTATGATATTGGGGTTAACAGACATATACAAATACAGGTGACATATATTATCACGAAAGACCTACAGAATACCAAGAGAAGACTACTCAACATTCTGTCATAAGGTACATGGGAAAAGGATCCCAGGAAGAACAGACATATGTATATGTGTAAAAGAACCACATCTTCCACACCTACAACAAGCCAAACATTGTAATCAAATTTGCTGTAATAAAAAATAAAAAATTAAATTAAAAACACGAACAAGAATTAGTGAGACAAACATGAGGGGCTTTCTCCTGGCACATTCCATTCTAAATTCCAATCTAGAACACGACTTCCATTGAGGCTCTGTTTCCCCAGTAACCAGATTTGGTAAGGGAGAACTGCTGCCACCTGGTGTCCGTTTCACACAACAGCAGCTTTAATCCCAGTGCTAATGGTCAGTTGATATTCAAAATCATTGCAGGCCTGTAAATGACACCTGCCCTGAACACAAATCCTGGGGTCATATATCGACCAAAAAATTCAAAGGACGTCCATATTTCAAAACGACAGTTTCAAAAGGCATATTTTACACACATTAGTGTTCTGCTTCTTTTTCTTTCTTTCTTTTTTTGTTAAAAAAATGAAAATGGCAAAAGGCTTCCCTCAGAATTGGCGAAAATATTTGCAAACGAATCAATGGACAAAGGTTTAATCTCCAATATATATAAAGAGCTCATGTAGCTTAATATTAAAAAAACAAACAACCCAATACAAAAATGGGCAGAAGATCTAAAGAGACGTTTCTTCAAAGAAGACACAGAGATGGCCAAGACGCACATGAAAAGCTGCTCAACATCACTAATTATTAGAGAAATGCAAATCAAAACTACAATGAGGTATCTCCTCAAAACTGTTAGAGTCAGCATCAACAGAAAATCTACAAACAACAAATTCTGGGGAGGGTGTGGACAAAAGGATCCCTCTTCCACTAGTGGTGGAAATGTAAATTGATACAGTCACGATGGAGAACAGTATGGAGTTTCCTTAAAAAAACTAGAAATAGAATTACCATATGATCCAGCAATCCCACTTCTGGGCATATACCCAGAGAAAACCATAAATCAAAAAGCCACATTCACCACAATGCTCATTTCAGCACTATTTACAATAGCCATGTAATGGAAGCAACCTAAATACCCACAGACAGACGAATGGATAAAGATGTGGTACATATATAAAATGGAATGTTACTCAGCCATAAGAAGGAATGAAACTGGGTCATTTGTAGAGACATCGATGGATCTAGAGACTGTCATACAGAATGAAGTAAGTCAGAAAGAGAAAAACAAATATTGTATATTAATGCATATATGTGGAACCTAGAAAAATGGTACAGATGAACTGGTTTGCAGGGAAGAAATAGAGACACAGAGGTAGAGAACACACGTATGGACACCAAGTGTGGGAAGCCATTGGATTGTGTGGGTGGGATGAGTTGGGAGATTGGGATTGACCTGTATACATGTATATGCATAAAATACATAACTATTAATAACCTGCTATATAAAAAATAAATAAAATTAAATTTCAAAATTTTAAAAAATATAATTTTAAAATAAAACAGAAAAATTTCTTCCCTTCACACAGATGTATTTATATGAATGAATTATTTCCATGCTTATATCTATAAATACATAAAAGAGGAATAAAATCTAACTTGAACCAAAAAAGAAAAAGAAAAACCTGAACCCACCAGTTAAACAGAGGAAAACCCTATCAGGGCACTTGCTCCAGCAGGAAACAATTCTGAAATTGGTCAGAGGTGGGGAATCATCTCCCATAGAGCCAGCAGCCCACTCCTACGCAAGGAGCGTCCTCATTGCAAAGCTGGGGGCCATGCAGAGGCATCTGTGAGTAACCGTGAGGTGAGCCCCAGGCCAGCTGCTGTTGAACTTTTCCCACCCTTCCCAGGTAAAACACCTGAATATGTACAAGGGCTTGAAAGCCTAGAGGAAGGGTCGTGGAGCCACACCAGCGACAGCACGCAGGCCAACTTGCTGCCTGCAGGCCAGCCAGGAAGTTCCTGTCATTGGGCGCTATTCTGGAAGCTTTCCATTGCCCTGCCTGAGATACCCCTTCTGTCCCGGCCCCCACTGCTTTTTTCCTTCCTCACCTCTGTCCGGAGAGAAATTCCAGTGGAAGGTATGGGTGACACATCCTCTTCTTTATAGGTGGCAGCCTGGCAACTCCTGCAGAAAGTCCTGCATAGACCCACTCACACCGGGCCACCCACAAAGCCGTGGCCCCTCACTCCCTCCCAGCAGCACTGCCCCGAGACTGCTGACGGGGCAGAGAATATGGAGTCAGGCACAGATTCAGGGGCTATAGCTGCCTGCAGTGCTGTTTATATTGACCTCAACCCAGGCACACCTGGGGAGGGCCGGCCGGCAGGGTCAGGCTACCCAGGTCAGCTAATCCTCAGCCCTCAGGGAATCACATTGTTGAAAATGGACCTCGCTAAGGCAGAATAGAAGCCAAGGAATAAAAGGACACAATGCCATTTGCAGCACCGTAGGTGTGACTAGAGGTAATCACGTGACTTGTAGTAAGTCAGAAAGTGAAAGACACATACCATATCATATCTCTTATAGGTGTGACCGAAAAATGGATACCAGGGTAGATATTTCCACGGAGAAGGGCAATCACAGATTCATTCAACAAACTTATGGTTCACCAATGGAAAGGTGTGAGGATTGGTTTCATTATGATATTGGGGTTAATAGACATATACAAACACAGGTGACATATTTAATCACCAAAGACCTACAGAATACCAAGAGAAGACTACTCAACATTCTGTCATAAGGTAAATGGTAAAAGGATCCCAGGAAGAACAGACATATGTACATGTGTAAAAGAACCACATCTTCCACACCTACAACAAGCCAAACATTGTAATCAAATTTGCTGCAATAAAAAATAAAAAATTAAATTAAAAACACGAACAAGAAGTAGTGAGACAAACTTGAGGGGCTTTCTCCTGGCACATTCCATTCTAAATTCCAATCTAGAACACGACTTCCATTGAGGCTCTGTGCCCCAGTAACCAGATTTGGTAAGGGAGAACTGCTGCCACCTTGTGGACGTTTCTCACAAGAGCAGCTTTAATCCCAGCGCTAATGGTCAGTTGATATTCAAAATCATTGCAGGCCTGTAAATGACACCTGCCCTAAAAACAAATCATGCGTTCATATATCGACCAAAAAATTCAAAGGACGTCCATATTTCAAAACGACAGTTTCAAAAGGCATATTTTACACACATTAGTGTTCTGCTTCTTTTTCTTTCTTTCTTTTTTTGTTAAAAAAACGGGAATGGCAAAAAGCTTCCCTCAGAATGGGCGCAAATATTTGCAAAGGAATCAAAGGACAAAGGTTTAATCTCCAATATATATAAAGAGCTCATGCAGCTTAATATTAAAAAAACAAACAACCCAATACAAAAATGGGCAGAAGATCTAAAGAGACGTTTCTTCAAAGAAGACACAGAGATGGCCAAGACGCATATGAAAAGCTGCTCAACATCACTAATTATTAGAGAAATGCAAATCAAAACTACAATGAGGTATCACCTCACACCTGTTAGAATCGGCATCATCAGAAAATCTACAAACAACAAATTCTGGGGAGGGTGTGGACAAAAGGATCCCTCTTCCACTAGTGGTGGAAATGTAAATTGATACAGTCACGATGGAGAACAGTATGGAGTTTCTTTAAAAAAACTAGAAATAGAATTACCATATGATCCAGCAATCCCACTTCTGGGCATATACCCAGAGAAAACCATAAATGAAAAAGGCACATTCACCACAATGCTCATTTCAGCACTATTTACAATAGCCAGGTAATGGAAGCAACCTAAATACCCACAGACAGACGAATGGATAAAGATGTGGTACATATATAAAATGGAATATTACTCAGCCATAAGAAGGAATGAAACTGGGTCATTTGTAGAGACGTCGATGGATCTAGAGACTGTCATACAGAATGAAGTAAGTCAGAAAGAGAAAAACAAATATTGTATATTAATGCATATATGTGGAACCTAGAAAAATGGTACAGATGAACTGGTTTGCAGGGAAGAAATAGAGACACAGAGGTAGAGAACACACGTATGGACACCAAGTGTGGGAAGCCATGGGGTGGTGGTGGTGGGATGATTTGGGAGATTTGGATTGACCTGTATACATGTATATGCGTAAAATACATAACTAATAATAACCTGCTGTATAACAAAATAAATAAAATTAAATTTCAAAATTTTAAAAAATAAAATTTAAAAATACAACAGAAAAAAGTTCTTCCCTTCACACAGATGTATTTATATGAATGAATTATTTCCATGCTTATATCTATAAATATATAAAAGAGGAATAAAATCTAACTTGAACCAAAAAGAAAAAAAAAAAACCTGAACCCACCAGTTAGACAGAGGAAAACCCTATCAGGGCACTTGCTCCAGCAGTAAACAATTCTGAAATTGGTCAGATGTGGGGAATCATCTCCCATAGAGCCAGCAGCCCACTCCTACGCAAGGAGCGTCCTCATTGCAAAGCGGGGGGCCATGCCGAGGCATCTGTGAGTAACCATGAGCTGAGCCCCAGGCCAGCTGCTGTTGAACTTTTCCCACCCTTCCCAGGTAAAACACCTGAATATGTACAAGGGCTTGAAAGCCTAGAGGAAGGGCCGTGGAGCCACACCAGCGACAGCACGCAGGCCAACTTGGTGCCTGCAGGCCAGCCAGGAAGGTCCTGGCCCTGGGCGCTCTTCTGGAAGCTTTCCATTGCCCTGCCAGAGATAACCCTCCTGTCCCGGCCCCCACTGCTTTTTTCCTTCCTCACCTCTGTCCGGAGAGAAATTCCAGCAGAAGTTATGGGTGACACATCCTCTTCTTTACAGGTGGCAGCCTGGCAACTCCTGCAGGAAGTCCAGCAGAGACCCACTCACACCGGGCCACCCACAAAGCCATGGCCCCTCACTCCCTCCCACCACCCCAGCCCCGACACTGCTGACGGGGCAGAGAATATGGTGTCAGGCATAGCTACCGGGGCTCTCGCTGACTGGATAGGTGTTTATATTGACCTCAACCCAGGCACACATGGGGAAAGCTGGCAGGCAGTTTCAGGCTGCCAAAATCAGCCAATCCTCACCCCTCAGGGGCTCACAGTTGCAGAAAATGAAACTTGCTAAATGGGCCAGGCCCGAGGAACAGGTGTCGGCTCTTGAGAGTCAGGATAGACAAGGGGCTGCAGCTGCGGCTTGTTTTCTGATCATTTTATCTGGTCCATGAGTGGAAAACAACTTCAAGAAGACCCTATCCTAATGAGAGGAACCCAGGAGTCAGGGAGAGGAGTGATGGTGGGTGGAGACAGAGGCCTGGTGCCCTGGCTACAGTGGAAGTGTCTGGAAGACCAGGCAGAAAGAGCCTGCAGTGAGTGATAGCCATGGTCACAGACCTGTCAGAGCTGCTGTTTGTTAGTTCAAGTCCTGCTCTGAGGTGTTCTGTGTCAGCTGTGAGCGACAGGTGAGCTGGGGGTTCTCTGCAAGTTGGGCTATGTGCACGGTTCCTGTGTGTCCAGCCCTGCTGTGGTACCTGCCCAGGGGAGCTCCGTATCCTGGGAAGGGCCTGAGTAGGAGAGCCCCATGGGCTGCTGGGTAGCTGCAGAGGTGAGCTCCATACCTTGGGAGGGACTTGACCACGAGAGCCCCATGGGCTGCGGGGTAGGGGTGAAGCCCAGGTGAGCTCCATATCCTGGGATTGGCCTGACCACGAGAGCCCCATGGGCTGCTGGAGACCTGGTAAAGGATATCAGGACAGTCAGTGAAGCCACCGAGGATATACATCCAGTAGCTCCTATTTCCTACACCCTGCTGGTCATTCTACCATCCACCAGGCCATGGCATTCTGTATTAGACTTCAATGATGCCTTCTTCTGTATTCCATTCATCTCAGAGTCACAAGAATTTTTGGCTTGTGAGTGGCAGGACACAACATGCAACAAAAGCAATAATGCTGGGCCGTCCTGCCCCAATGGTTAAAAAATCCCCACACCATCATTGGGGAAATGTCCTCTAAAGACCTTAAAGTTCAACCTCTGTAAAAGGGAACCCTCCTTCAATATGCAGATGACATTCTGATCGCCAGGCCTACTAAAGACGCCTCTGAACTACCTAGCCAAGAAAGGATAGAAGGTGTCCAAGGAAAAGGCTCAAATATCCCAGGCTAAGGTGACATGCCTGGGCTTCATTCTCACAGATATTTGGAGAAACGCATCCCAGGATAGGGAAGAAGCCATTTGCAGCCTTACCTCTTCTACAACTAGAAGACAGCTTAGGGGTTCCTGGGGAGGCCAAGGTTTTCTGCATCTGGATCCCTAACTACAGTCTAATAGCTGGGCCTCTACATGAAACACTGACAGGAAAAGATGATGATCCTTTTGAATAGAATCCAGAAATAGCCATTCAAGATTGGAAAGAGCAGTCAATTCAGACCCTTGCCCAGGAACTCCCTAATTTAGCTAAACCCTTTGACCTTTACATACCCGGTCAAAGGTTAATCGCCCTTGGAGCCTTAGTGCAAAAACTGGGACCACTTGAAATGGAGCAACACAAGAATGCCCTTCAGGTATGATAAACTGTGATCACCAAGGGCTTTGCATACCGACTCATCAGGCCAGGATACTGGGGTATCTAAAAAGCTGGAAAACAGCAGCCCGCAAGGCCAGCTCCCTCCTAAGGGAAAAGGACCCCACGTGGTGATCCTAACCACCCATCATTCCCTGAAGTTGCAGAGGTCGCTCTGTGGACACACTGACCTCGAGTGAGGAGGCCCTCCAACTCCAACCTCCAGAGAGATAAACGGGGGCAACGGGCCCCCAAGATGACTCGTGTGACCATCACTTGACCTGGAGTTTCTCTCAGAAAACGACAAGACTGTGCCCCGAAAGAGCAGACTACTGCTTGCAGGACTTACTGCACCCAGAGGGGAGCTAATAAGCTTGGCGGGGGAAACGTATATCACGCTTTCACCATAGAAAACCCTACAGACACCGCGGTGATGGTAGCCAATATGACCGGCTGGACTGCTGGCTACTTCTAAAGGCAGTTGACTCAGTGGACGTCATGGTCCTGGATCACCACTGACCCTGGACTGTCTGGGAGTTGCGCAGGCAGGGCTCTGACACATGGTGCTGTTTGTACATTAATTCAGGGACCTAATTAAAGAAAGCACAGACTACTGGTCAGAGCATCTAGGCTGGCAAAAACTGTCAGCCTAAGGTCGCCGAACAAATGTGGGCTGGGGTGAAATCTGCCACCGCAGCATCTCTGCGCCTCTCTTTCCTGGACCCTTAAAGGTCATTAGAATCTATAACACTTCCAATGCTGGTGCTCAGGTGGACGAGAAGAGAGGCAGGAGGCCTTGGGACAATCAACCTCACCTGGAGGCTGGTGGCGAGACGTTTTGCCCCTCCCCCCATGTAACAGTCTCCCACCACAGCATGAAGCAGTTACAAAAGAGGGGTCTGCACCCTCAACACCCCAAGAATGAGGAATGGAACAAAAAGCAGAGGAGGTTTTCGTCTCCGGCATCGTTCATTAAAAATTCCTGGGAGATAAAAGGAGAATCTGGGCAATAAAATAAAGTCTAACCTGTTTTTCCTTTGTGCTTTGTCTAATTTCACGTGCTTCTAGAGTTCCGCATGCAGAGGTCCCACACCCGGCACTTCAGACCCGATTTCCTAGTGCAGAATGGCTGGGTCAACACCTCAGCAAGCGGGGTCCCATGCATACTCTGCGGCATAGAGCCTAAGCTGCAGCCAACACAGCACTCGAGAGCTCCATCACCTCCCTCCCACTGACGCTGCCGGGGTCCCTACACAGCACCCCAGCCCACAGCCCATGGGGGAGTGCACGCTCTCACCTCTCCATTCTGTTTTCAAAATAATGTTTCCTTTGCTTCTGAACAAAACTCAGTCTTGATCTGTTGGCTCCAATGACACTGGGCATGGGGACTCCTGTTGGGGTCCACTCTGGAGGATCAGTAACAGAAATTGAGAACATTGTAACTTCAATGAACAGATGTGTGAGCCAAACTGTAGTTAACATAGAGCAGTGTATAATGCTCGGGTAAAATAAGATGTTTCTAAGACTTACATTTGATATTTCCATCACTTTCCTATAAGCAAGTTCAGTGAAGACGTCTGTCTTATTTGTCAGGTCAACATTAGAGAAATGAAGTGATTTATTTCCATGGATGTACATCGAATACTCTTGGCTGAAGCTTCAATCTTGTTTTGAATGCTTTTCCATTGAAAATGATACCTCTCTTTCAGCTCCCCCATTTCTGAGAAGTATAAAATCTTATAATTTATTATTACCAAAGGGGAAAGGTAGGAGAAAGGATAAATTAACAGTTTGGGATTAACACATACACACTGCTATGTATAAAATAGATCATCAACAAGGAACTACTGTATAGCACAGGGAACTACACTGAATATTTTGCAATAACCTATAAGGGGAAATAATCTGAAAAAGAATAGATATTTTTATTGACATCATCTATCAATGACAGATAAAATGTAACCTAAGCAAGGCCGATGGTGAGCGCTTCTGACCCTGAAGATTTCAGTCATCTAATATTTGGGCTCTGCCTATTTCCCAAGGCCCTTAATGGACATACGTGTAGCCGTACCTTAAAAATTCCCCAGTTTGGGTTTTGGGGAGGCACTGATTTGGAAAAATCCCTGGTGTTCTCCTTACATGCACGGGACCCTTCCTACAGCTAAAACATGCCCGTCACACCTAGAGGATGGTACACCGTTTGATCGGAAAGAGTTTGGAAAAGGCACCTCATATCCTCATCGCCTGGTGCTCGGGTTCACCCCTCCAGCATCTTTCCTAACAATCTCCTCACTTGGGGATATCAGCACCGTGAACATCCTGTTGCACACAGTTTGGAATTGGTCCAGAGGATGAAGCGGAAGGATGAGAAAAATTTAGAGACAAGTCTTAGGTGTTCGGACAGGCACATGCCACTCTAATTTCCAATCCAGAAGACAAATTCATCAAAGGCTAGAATTGCCCACAGAAACAGAATAGGGCTAGAGGAAATCCCGCTGTTTTGTGTCCAGTTTCCAAAAACACAAGTTGAAAAATGGAACTCAGGGACATTAAAATTCATGAAACTGCAGAGTTGAAAATATCTATCGTCGAAAAATGTCTTCAGGTAAGTCACAGAAAAGGACTTGTAAGCAAGGGAGAGTGGCAGGAAACAGATTTGAAGAGCTAGAAATGACTCCCCATTAAAGCACAAGAAAAGGGGCTGAACATCGCCAATGATGCAGTTGGCCAAAAAGGGTGTATGCATTTTTTCTGAATATATTCAAGTAAAGGACATACACAATTTTTATCCAACCAAACAGGTGGGCACTGGAAATCAATATCACAAAATGTATCACTTCACATCAGTCAGAAGGGCCATCCACATAAAGTGTAAACACCAGAAATGCAGGACAGGGCGAGGAGAAAAGGGAGCCCTGTGAGGCTGATAGTGGAAATGTAATTTGCCAACGGCCACTCTGGAGAAGTGTATTGTGTTTGCTAAAACATCTACAAAATGAGCTAAAGAGCATAGGGCACTTGCACTCATGGGCGTATACCTTGGGAAAAAGAAAAATCGACAGAAAACAGGCACCCCAACGTTTACCACCTCTGTGTTAAAAAGGGCCTCAACTTGGATATAACGTAAATGTCCCTGGAAGGATAAAATGGATAAAAGAGATGGAGTACTTATGTAGAGTGGAATATTACTCATCAAGAAATCAATGAAATAAGGCCAGTTGTAACAACTCTGGAGGAGTTACATACGATCATTCTAAGTGACATATGTCAGAAAGAAAAAGACACATATCATAAGATGACACTTAAAGGTGGAATCAAAACTGGCTACACATGAAATAAATTACAAAACAGAAACATAGTCAAATATGTAGAAAATAGACATAAGGCTGCTAAATGGGAAAGGTGGGGAATGGTGAGGTATTATCCAGGAGGTTGAAATTAGCAAAGATACCATTCCAAGTACCAAATTGAATAACTGACAAGGCCTACACGGTACCTCAAAGAACTGCACTAAGCCCACTCAAGTCACTGTAAAATAATACATATGACTGGTAAGCATCTGAAAACGAATTTATTGTTGTCTCACAGTACATGAATCAGGTGGATGTACAGCAGCAAAAAACAGAGCTTTGAAAATCAGCTGTAACCAATATAAAAATAAATTTAAAACTATTTATAAAAACAGTGAGACAGACAAAAATTCTTACAACTTTTGTTGAAGGACTACGATGTAACATGGATTGAACACATGTAGACCCACAGCAGTATGATTATATAAGGCTAGAAGCTATGCACGCTAAGAGATGTTAGAGAGGCTGGGTGAGGAAATGCAGACCTTTTAAAGTAATACTGCCTGGTACCCATTCCATGGGTCCCAAATCTGCAGGTTCAAGGGAATCTTCTGACAGCGAAAACATGCCTGGGAAACCGAGATGAATGTACACCGTGTGCTCAGGAAAGGTGTCTAAAATGCACCTCATTTTTGATCTCCTGGTGCTGGGGTTCGCCATTCCAGCCACATTACTAACAATCTCCCCACTTGGAGAATCAGCACCTTTAACCTCCTGTTTCACACAGTTTGCAATTTGTGCAGAGGATAAATGGGAAGAGGGGGAACCAATGAGAGATTAGCTGTAGGACTTTTGACAGGCACATGTCACTCTAATTTCCCATTAGGAAGAAGAATTAACCAAAGGCTCAGCCTGCCTCCCCAGAACCAGAATAGGGCCAGAAGTAATCCAATGGTTTGGCGGCCAGCTCACAAAAAAAGCGAGTTGCAAAATGGAGCTCAGGAGCAGACAATTCAAAGACCTGCAAAGATATAAATGATAACCAACGTCCAAAAATATATTCAGGTAAGGCAACGAAGAGGATCTGAATGAGAGGCAGAATTGCAGGAAACAGATTTCAAAAGGTAGATTGTACTCACATTTAAAGCATATGAAAAGCAGCAGAATTTCTAAAATGATGCGGTTGGGCAAAAGGGTGTATGCGTTTTTTTCGTGAATATCTTCAGGAAAAAAACACATGCAGAGTTTTTGGCCAACCAAGCAAGAGGGAAATGCAAATCCGCACAACAAAGAAGTCTCAATTTCCACTGCTCAGAAAGGCCATCCAAAAAATGTGTACAAACCAGAAATGCAGGAGAGGCCATGGAAAACAGGGAGCCTAGTCACGCTGATGGGTGGGGTATAAATATCCAAGAGCCACTCTGAAGAAGTGTATGCTGTTTTTAAAACATCTAAAATGCAAAGCCCCGGAGCAAGGGGACTTCAACTCATGGACATATAACTTGGGAAGACTAAATGTCAATAAGACACAGGCACCCCAAAGTTTAGGGCTGCTCTGCATACAAGAACCTCAACTTTGGTACACCTAAAATATCCCAGGAAAAAGAGAAATGCATAAAGAACTCGTGGTAATTTTGTACAACGGAATATCACTCAGACGTGAAATCAATGTATATAAGGCCAGTAGCAGCATAATGAGTGGATTTACGTATGATGATTTTAAGGGAAATTAGTCACACAGAAAAAGAATCTTATCATAAGATATGACTTATAGAGGGAATGTCAATATCACAACACATGAACTGAATTAGGAAAGAGAACAGAGTCTCACATTTAGCAAAAATCTCTTATGCCTGCTTCAGGGGAAAGGAGAGGTGGGGTGATGCATAAAACCAGAGTTTGATATTAGCACAGGTACCATTCCATAAACCAAATACAGAATAGACAAGACCTACACCTTCCTCAGTGAACGGGACTCAACACCCCTATGCCCCACAGAGGAATATATCTGACTACTAAGAATCTTAAAACCTATGTATTGATATGTCTCCGTAAGGGAATCAATTGTGTCTAGACTGGCATAAACACGTCAGTGAAAATCAGCTCAACCCCATTATAAAAATGAATTTCAAAAAAACCCCAAAAAACAGCGAAGTTCTTACACAATTCCTTCAGGGGTTGTGATGAAACCTGGAATGACCCTATCTGCAAAGACAGCTGGATGAGACATAAGGCTGGACACTTGGGACTGAGAGGACTGGTGAGATTGGGAGAGAAAATGCAGACCTTTTAAAGTAGTAATGCATGCCACCATTCCATGTGTCCCAAATCTCCAGGTAGAAGGGAATATCACTACAATTATAACATGTATGGGAAACCTAGAAAATGGACACCCTGTGATGGCGAAAGGTTTCTAAAACTCTCCTAATTTTTCCTCTCCTTGTGCTCCACTTTGGCATTCCAACTGCTTCACTATCAATCTCCCAACTTAGGAGAGTCAGCCCCTATAACCTCCTGGTTCGCACAGTTTGCTAATTGTGCAGAGGATGAAAGGGAAGAGGGAGAGCCAATCAGAGAGTAGATGTAGACATTTGGACGGGCACATGTCACTCTAATTTCCCGGGAGGAAGAAGAATTAACCAAAGCCTCAGCCACCCACAGGGAACCAATATAGCCACCCCTGGAACCAGTATAGGTCCTGAAGCAAAATTGTGGATTTGCGGCCAGCTCACAAAGATGGGATTTGAAAATTGGAGCTCAGGGGCACAGCAATTCACAAACCTGCAGACTTATAAAGGACTACTCTCTTCCAAAAATCTGTTGAGGGAAGGCAATGAAGCGGACTTGAAAATGAGGCAGAATTGCACAAAAAATATTTCAAGAGGTAAATTGGAATCGCCTTTAAAGCACAGGAAAAGCATCCCAACTTGGACAGAGATGCACTTGGCCAAAAAGGGCGTATGACTTTTCTCCTGAATATATTCAGAAGAAAACGCATACACCCTTTTTGGCCAATCAAGCAAGCGTGCAATACAAATCCACACTACAAAGAATTGTCACTTACCACCGGTCAAAAGGGACATCCGAATATCTGTAAAAACCAGAAAGGCAAGAGAGAGATGGCAAGGGCATGAAGCAATGTGATCCCAATGGTCATGGAGGATTGTGATGACAAGCGCATGGAGAATTGTGATGAGAAGATTATGTACCATTTTGTTGACAAAGGCAAGGAGCATTATGATGACAAGGTTCATGGAGCACTGTGATGACAAGCATCACGGAGCATAGTGATTACAGGGGTCATGGAGCATTGGGATGACAAGCGCATGGATCATTGTGATGACAATGGTCATGGAGCATTTTAATGACAAGAGTCCCGGATCATTTTGTTGTCAGGGTTCATGGAGCGTTGTGATAACAGTGGTCATGGAGCATTGTGATGACAGGGGTCATGGCGCATTGTGATGAGAAGGTCATGGAGCATTGGGCTGAAAATGTCCATGGAGTACTGTGATGACAGGGGTCATGGAGCATTGTGATGACAAGGTACTGGAGCACTGTGATGAGAAGACCATGGAGCCTTGTGATGACAAGTCTCATGGAGCATTCTGATGAAAAGTGCCATGGAGCATTGTGATTACAGGGGTCTTGGAGCATTGTGATGACAAGGGCATGGAGCATTGGGATGAAAAGGCCATGGAGCGTTCTGATGACATGCATCATGGAGCTTTGTGATGACAAGGGCATGGAGCATTGTGATTACAGGGTCTTGGAGCACTGTGATGAAAAGGGCATGGATCATTGTGATGAAAGAGGCATGCAGCCTTGTCATGACAGGGTTCAAGGAGCAAACTGACAACAAGTGTCAGGGAGCATTGTGATGACAAGGGTATTGAGTATTGTGATGACAAAGGTCATGGAGCATTGTGATGAGAAGACCATGGATAATTGTGATGACGAGCGTCATGGGGCGTTGTGATGATAAGTGTTATGGAACATATTGATCACAAGGATTTGGAGCATTGTGATGACAGAGGTCATGGAGCATTTTGGTTTCATTGTGATGACAATAGCCTGAAGCATTATGATGATGGGCATGGTGCATTGTGATGACAGGGTTCATGGAGCATTGAGATGAAAAGGGGCATGGAGCCTTGCGATTACAGGAGTCTTGGAGCATTGTGATGACAAAGGCATGGAACATCGTGAATGAGAAGGCCATGGAGCATTCTGTTGACATGCGTCATGGAGCTTTGTGATGACAAGGGCATGGAGCATTGTGATTACAGGGGTCTTGGAGCATTGTGATGACAAGGGTCATGGAGCCTTGTGATGACAAGGCTGTGGAACATTGTGATGGCAGGGGTCATGGAGCATTGTTATGACAGGGGTAATGGAGCTTTGTGATGACAAGGGCATGGAACACTGCTATACATGCGTCATGGAGGATTGTAATGAAAAGCGCATGGAGCATTGTGATAAGAATGGCATCGAGCATTGTGATGAAAAGCATCATGGAGCCTGTGATGACAAGGGCATGGAACAATGTGATGAGAGGGTTCATGGAGCATTGTGATGACAATGGCATGCAGCATTGTGATGACAAGGGTCATTGATCTTTGTGATGACAAAGGTCATGGAGCATTTTGATGACAAGGGTGTGTTGCATTCTGTTGTGAAGGGCAGGGAGCATTGTGATGACAGGGGTTATGGAACATTGTGATGTCAGGGGAATGGAGCATTGTGATGATAAAGGCATGTAGCATTGTTGTGACAAGGGTCATGGAATATTGTGATGACAGGGGTGAGGGAGTATTGTGTTGACTAGTGATGGAACATTGTGATATCAGTGGTGAGAGAGCATTTTGATGAGAAGTGCATGGAGCAGTGTGATGACAAGGTTTATGGAGCATTGTGATGACAAAGATGTGGAGCATTGTGATGACAAGCGCATGGCACATTGTGATGCCATGGGTCATGGAGTATTGTGCTAACAAAGGCATTGAGCATTGGGAGGACAAGGGTCACCGAGCATTGTGATGAAATGTTCATGGAGTGTTGTGGTCACAAAGGTCACAGAGCCTTGTGATGACGAGGGCATGGACCATTGTGATGACAAAGGTCATGAAGCATTGTGATGACTGGAGTCACGGAGCATTGTGATGACAGGGGTCATAGAGCATTGTGATGAAAGGGCATGGATCATTGTGATGACAGGGGCATGTTGCATTGGTTTGACAAGTTTCATGGATTATTGTGATGACAGTGGGCATGGCGCATTGTGATGACAAGGGCATGGAGCATTGTGATGAGAAGGTCATGGAGTATTTTGAAGAAGGGTGTCAGGGAGCATTGTGATGACATATGTCATGGTCCATTGCGATGACAATGGAATGGAGCATTGTGATGCCAAGTGTCATGGAGGATTGTGATGACAAAGGTAATGGAGCATTTTGATGACAAGCGCTTGGGGCATTTTGATGACAAGGGTCATGGAGCATTGTGATAACAAGGGCCATTGAGAATTTTGATGACATGTTCATGAAGCATTGTGATGACAATCACATGGAGCTTGCTGTGACAGGGATCATGGAGCATTGCGATGACAAGTGCATAGAGAATTGTGATGACAAAGCATGTAACACTGTGATGAAAAGCATCATGGAGCACAGTGATGCCAAGAACGTGGAGAATTGTGATGAAAGGGGACATGGAACATTGTGATGACCAGGGCATGGAGTATTGTGATGGCAAGACCGTGGAGCACTGTGATGAGAAGACCATGGATAATTGTGATGATGAGCGTCATGGAGCACTGTAATGACAAGGTGTATGGAGCATTGTGATAACAGGGGTCATGGAGCATTGTGATGACAAGGTTCATGGAGCATTCTGATGACAAGCTTGTGGAGTATTTTGATGACAATGACATGGAGCATTTTGATGAAAATGGCATGGGGCATTGTGATGAAAAAGACATGGAGCCTTTTCATGACAGTTTTCAAGGAGCATTCTGATGACAAGTGTCAGGGAGCATTGTGATGACAAAGGTCATGGAGAATTGTGACGACAAGGGCAGGGAGTATTGTGATGACAAGCACATGGAGCTTGCTATGACGGGGTCATGGAGCATTGCGATGACAAGTGCATAGAGAATTGTGATGACAAAGCATGTAACACTGTAATGAGAAGTGTCATGGAGCATAGTGATGCCAAGATCGTGGAGAATTGTGATGACAGGGGACATGGAGCATTGTGATGACCAGGGCATGGAGCATTGCGAGGGCAAGATCGTGGAGCATTGTGATGAGAAGACCATGGATAATTGTGATGACGAGGGTCATGGAGCACTGTAATGACAAGGGGTATAGAGCATTGTGATGACAGTGGTCATGGAGCATTGTGATGACCGGGGACATGGAGCATTGTGATGCCCAAGGCATGGAGCACTGTGATGGCAAGACCGTGGAGCATTGTGATGAGAAAGCCATGGATAATTGTGATGAGGAGCGTCATGGAGCACTGTAATGACAAGTGGTATGGAGCATTGTTATGACAGTGGTCATGGAGCATTGTGATGACAAGGGTCATGGAGCATTTTGAGGACAAGGGCGTGGAGCATTGTGATGAGAAGACCATGGACAATTGTGATTATGAGTGTCATGGAGCACTGTAATGACTAGCAGTATGGAGCATAGTGATGACAGGGGTCATGGAGCATTGTGATGACTGGGGACATGGAGCATTGTGATGACCAGGGCATGGAGCATTGTGATGGCAAGACCGTGGAGCACTGTGATGAGAAGACCATAGATAATTGTGATGACGAACATCATGGAGCACTGTAATGACAAGGGGCATGGAGCATTGTGATGACAGGTGTCATGGAGCATTGTGAAGACAGGGGTCATGGATCATTGAGATGACGAGGGTCACGGAGCATTCTGATGACAAGCTTGTGGAGTATTGTGATGACAATGGCATGAAGCATTGTGATGAAAAGGGCATGGATCATTGTGATGAAAAAGGCATGGAGACTTGTCATGACAGGGTTCAATGAGCATACTGATGACAAGTGTCAGGGAGCATTGTGATGACAAGTGTATTGAGAATTGTGATGACAAAGGTCATGGAGCATTGTGATGAGAAGTCCATGGATAATTGTGATGAGCAGCGTCATGGGGCGTTGTGATGACAAGTGTTATGGAACATTGTGATCACAAGGGTTTGGAGCATTGTGATGAGAGAGGTCATGGAGAATTTTGATTTCATTGTGATGACAATAGCATGAAGCATTATGATGATGGGCATGGTGCATTGTGATGACAGGGTTCATGGAGCATTGAGATGAAAAGAGTCATGGATCATTGTAATAACAAGGGTCTTGGAGCATTGTGATGACAAGGGCATGGAGTATTGTGATGAGAAGGCCATGGAGCATTCAGATGACATGCGTCAGGGAGCTTTTTGATGACATGGGCATGGAGCATTGTGATTACAGGGGTCTTGGAGCATTGTGATGACAAGGGTCATGGAGTCTTGTGATGACATGGCCGTAGAATATTGTGATGGCAGGGGTCATGGAGCATTGTTATGACAGGTGTAATGGAGCATTGTGATGACAAGGGCATGGAGCATTGGTCTGAAAAGTTTCATGGATTATTGTGATGAGAGTGAGCATGGAGCATTGTGATGACAAGGGCACGGAACACAGTGATACATGTGTCATGGTGGATTGCAATGACAAGGGCATGGAGCTTTGTGATGACAACGGCATGGAGCAATGTGATGAGAGGTTTCATGGAGGTTTGTGATGACAATGGCATGGAGCATTGTGATTCCAAGGGTCATGGAGATTTGTGATGACATAGGCCATGGAGCATTTTGATGACAAGGGCGTGGTGCATTGTGATGAGAAGGGCAGGGAACATTGTGATGACAGGGTCATGGAGCAAATGGATGAAAAGGGTTATGGAACTTTTTGATGACAGTGTTTATGGAACATTGTGATGTTAGGGGTCATGGAGCATTGTGATGAAAAGGGTCATGGAGCATTGTGATGACAGGGGTTATGGAACATTGTGATGTCAGGGGTCATGGAGCATTGTGATGATAAGAGCGTGTAGCATTGTTGTGACAAGGGTCATGGAACATTGGGATGACAGGGTGGAGGGAGTATTGTGTTGACTAGTGATGGAACATTGTGATATCAGTGGTGAGAGAGCATTTTGATGAGAGGTGCATGGAGCATTGTGATGACAAGGCTGTGGAGCATTGTGATGAGAAACGCAGGGCACATTTTGATGACATTGCTCATGGATCATTGTGCTGACAAACGCATGGAGCATTGTGATGACAAGGTTTATGGAGCATTGTGATGACAACGATGTGGAGCATTGTGATGACAAGTGCATTGCACATTTGATGCCATGTGTCATGGAGAAATGTGCTGACAAAGGCATGGAGCATTGTGATGACAAGGGTCACCGAGCATTGTGATGAAATGTTCATGGAGTGTTGTGGTCACAAAGGTCACAGAGCCTTGTGATGACGAGGGCATGGACCATTGTGATGACAAAGGTCATGAAGCATTGTGATGACTGGAGTCACGGAGCATTGTGATGACAGGGGTCATAGAGCATTGTGATGAAAGGGCATGGAGCATTGTGATGACAGGGGCATGTTGCATTGGTTTGACAAGTTTCATGGATTATTGTGATGACAGTGGGCATGGCGCATTGTGATGACAAGGGCATGGAGCATTGTGATGAGAAGGTCATGGAGTATTGTGAAGAAGGGTGTCAGGGAGCATTGTGATGACATATGTCATGGTCTATTGCAATGACAATGGAATGTAGCATTGTGATGCCAAGTGTCATGGAGGATTGTGATGACAAACGTAATGGAGCATTTTGATGACAAGGGCTTGGAGCATTGTGATGACAAGGGTCATGGAGCATTGTGATAACAAGGGCCATTGAGAATTTTGATGACATGTTCATGAAGCATTGTGATGACAATCACATGGAGCTTGCTATGACAGGGGTAATGGAGCATTGCGATGACAAGTGCATAGAGAATTGTGATGACAAAACATGTAACACTGTGATGAGATGTATCATGGAGCATAGTGATGCCAAGAACGTGGAGAATTGTGATGACAGGGGACATGGAGCATTGTGATGAACAGGGCATGGAGCCTTTTGATGACAAGATCGTGGAGCACTGTGATGAGAAGATCATGGATAATTGTGATGACGAGTGTCATGGAGCACTGTAATGACAAGGGGTATAGAGCATTGTGATGACAGTGGTCATGGAGCATTGTGATGACCGGGGACATGGAGCATTGTGATGCCCAAGGCATGGAGCACTGTGATGGCAAGACCGTGGAGCATTGTGATGAGAAGACCATGGATAATTGTGATGAGGAGCGTCATGGAGCACTGTAATGACAAGTGGTATGGAGCCTTGTGATGACAGGGGTCATGGAGCATTGTTATGACAGTGGTCATGGAGCATTGTGATGACAAGGGTCATGGAGCATTTTGATGACAAGGGCGTGGAGCATTGTGATGAGAAGACCATGGACAATTGTGATTACGAGTGTCATGGAGCACTGTAATGACAAGCGGTATGGAGCATTGTGATGACAGGGGTCATGGAGCATTGTGATGACTGGGGACATGGATCATTGTGATGACCAGGGCATGGAGCATTGTGATGGCAAGACCGTGGAGCACTGTGATGAGAAGACCATGGATAATTGTGATGACGAACATCATGGAGCACTGTAATGACAAGGGGCATGGAGCATTGTGATGACAGGTGTCATGGAGCATTGTGATGACAGGGGTCATGGATCATTGAGATGACAAGGGTCACGGAGCATTCTGATGACAAGCTTGTGGAGTATTGTGATGAAAATGGCATGGAGCATTGTGATGAAATGGGCATGGATCATTGTGATGAAAAAGGCATGGAGACTTGTCATGACAGGGTTCAATGAGCATACTGATGACAAGTATCAGGGAGCATTGTGATGACAAGTGTATTGAGAATTGTGATGACAAAGGTCATGGAGCATTGTGATGAAAAGTCAATGGATAATTGTGATGAGCAGCGTCATGGGGCGTTGTGATGACAAGTGTTATGGAACATTGTGATCACAAGGGTTTGGAGCATTGTGATGAGAGAGGTCATGGAGAATTTTGATTTCATTGTGATGACAATAGCATGAAGCATTATGATGATGGGCATGGTGCATTGTGATGACAGGGTTCATGGAGCATTGAGATGAAAAGAGTCATGGATCATTGTAATAACAAGGGTCTTGGAGCATTGTGATGACAAGGGCATGGAGTATTGTGATGAGAAGGCCATGGAGCATTCTGATGACATGCGTCAGGGAGCTTTGTGATGACATGGGCATGGAGCATTGTGATTACAGGGGTCTTGGAGCATTGTCATGACAAGGGCCATGGAGTCTTGTGATGACAAGGCCATAGAACATTGTGATGGCAGGGGTCATGGAGCATTGTTATGACAGGTGTAATGGAGCATTGTGATGACAAGGGCATGGAGCATTGGTCTGAAAAGTTTCATGGATTATTGTGATGAGAGTGAGCATGGAGCATTGTGATGACAAGGGCACGGAACACAGTGATACATGTGTCATGGAGGATTGCAATGACAAGGGCATGGAGCATTGTGATGACAAGCGTCATGGAGCTTTGTGATGACAACGGCATGGAGCAATGTGATGAGAGGTTTCATGGAGGTTTGTGATGACAATGGCATGGAGCATTGTGATTCCAAGGGTCATGGAGATTTGTGATGACATAGGCCATGGAGCATTTTGATGACAAGGGCGTGGTGCATTGTGATGAGAAGGGCAGGGAACATTGTGATGACAGGGTCATGGAGCAAATGGATGAAAAGGGTCATGGAACATTTTGATGACAGTGTTTATGGAACATTGTGATGTTAGGGGTCATGGAGCATTGTGATGAAAAGGGTCATGGAGCATTGTGATGACAGGGGTTATGGAACATTGTGATGTCAGGGGTCATGGAGCATTGTGATGATAAGAGCGTGTAGCATTGTTGTGACAAGGGTCATGGAACATTGGGATGACAGGGTGGAGGGAGTATTGTGTTGACTAGTGATGGAACATTGTGATATCAGTGGTGAGAGAGCATTTTGATGAGAGGTGCATGGAGCATTGTGATGACAAGGCTGTGGAGCATTGTGATGAGAAACGCAGGGCACATTGTGATGACATGGGTCATGGAACATTGTGCTGACAAACGCATGGAGCATTGTGATGACAAGGTTTATGGAGCATTGTGATGACAACGATGTGGAGCATTGTGATGACAAGCGCATGGCACATTTGATGCCATGTGTCATGGAGTAATGTGCTGACAAAGGCATGGAGCATTGTGATGACAAGGGTCACCGAGCATTGTGATGAAATGTTCATGGAGCGTTGTGGTCACAAAGGTCACAGAGCCTTGTGATGACGAGGGCATGGACCATTGTGATGACAAAGGTCATGAAGCATTGTGATAACTGGAGTCACGGAGCATTGTGATGACAGGGGTCATAGAGCATTGTGATGAAAGGGCATGGAGCATTGTGATGACAGGGTCATGGATCATTTTTCTGACAAGTTTCATGGATTATTGTGATGACAGTGGGCATGGCGCATTGTGATGACAAGGGCATGGAGCATTGTGATGAGAAGGTCATGGAGTATTGTGAAAAAGGGTGTCAGGGAGCATTGTGATGACATATGTCATGGTCTATTGCAATGACAGTGGAATGTAGCATTGTGATGCCAAGTGTCATGGAGGATTGTGATGACAAAGGTAATGGAGCATTTTGATTACAAGGGCTTGGAGCATTTTGATAACAAGGGCCATTGAGAATTTTGATGACATGTTCATGAAGCATTGTGATGACAATCACATGGAGCTTGCTATGACAGGGGTCATGGAGCATTACGATGACAAGTGTATAGAGAATTGTGATGACAAAACATGTAATACTCTGATGAGAAGTATCATGGAGCATAGTGATGCCAAGAACGTGGAGAATTGTGATGACAGGGTACATGGAGCATTGTGATGACCAGGGCATAGAGCATTGTGATGGCAAGACCGTGGAGCATTGTGATGAGAAGACCATGGATAATTGTGATGACGAGCGTCATGGAGCACTGTAATGACAAGGGGTATGGAGCATTGTGATGACAGGGGTCATGGAGCATTGTGATGACAAGGGCATGGAGCATTGTGATGAGAAGGGCATCAAACATTGTTTTGACAAGCGTCATGGAGCTTTGTGATGACAAGGGCATGGAACAATGTGATGAGAGGGTTCATGGAACATTGTGATTCCAAGGGTTATGGAGCTTTGTGATGACAAAAGTCATGGAGCATTTTGATGTCAAGGGCGTGGTGCATTGTGATGAGAAGGACAGGGCGCATTTTGATGACAGGGTCATGCAGCAATTTGATGAAAAGTGTAATGGAACATTTTGATGACAGGGGTTATAGAACATTGTGATGTCAGGGGTCATGGAGCTTTGGGATGAAAAGGGTCATGGAGCATTTTGATGACAGGGGTTATGGAACATTGTGATGTCAGGGGTCATGGAACATTGTGATGATAAGGGGATGTAGCATTGTGATGACAGGGGTCATGGAACATTGTGATTACAGGGGTGAGGGAGTATTGTGATGACTAGTGATGGAACATTGTGATATCTCTGTTGAGAGAGCATTTTGATGAGAAGTGCATGGAGCATTGTGATTACAAGGTTTATGGAGCATGACGATGACAAGGTTGTGGACTGTTGTGATGAAAATCACGTGGCACATTGTGATGACAAGGGTCATGGAGCATTGTTCTGACAAAGGCATGGAGCATTGTGATGACAAGGGTCATGGAGCATTGTGATGAAAAGTTCATGGAGTATTGTGGTTACAAAGGTCACAGAGCCTTGTGATGATGTGGGCATGGACCACTGTGATCACAAATGTTATGAAGCATTGTGATGACTGGAGTCACAGAGCATTGTGATGACAGGGGTCATGGAGCATTGGTCTGACAAGTTTAATAGATTATTGTGATGACAGTGGGCATGGGGCATTGTGATGACAAGGGCATGGGGCATTGTGATGAGAAGGTCATGGAGTATTGTGAAGACAGGTGTCAGGGAGCATTGTGATGACATATGTCATGGTCCATTGCGATGACAATGTCATGGAGCATTGTGATGCCAAATGTAATAGAGGATTGTGATGACAAATATAATGGAGCATTGTGATGACTAGGGCTTGGAGCATTATGATGACAAGGGCCATTGAAAATTTTCATGACAAGGTCGTGAAGCATTGTGATGACATGGTGCTGGAGCATTGTGATGAGAAAACCATGGAGCCTTGTGAGACAAGTCTCATGGAGCATACTGATGAAAAGGGGCATGGAGCATTGTGATTAGAGTGTCTTGGAAAATTGTGATGACAAGGGCATGGAGCATTGTGATGAGAAGACCAAGGAGCAGTCTGATGACATGCGTCATTGAGCTTTGTGATGACAAGGGCATGGAGCATTGTAATTACAGGCGTCTTGGAGCATTGTGATGAAAAAGGCATGGATCATTGTGATGAAAAAGGCATGGAGCCTTGTCATGACAGGGTTCAAGGAGCATACAGAGAAGAAATGTCAGGGAGCATTTTGATGACAAGTGTATTGAGCATTGTGAGGACAAAGGTCATGGAGCATTGTGAAGAGAAGACCATAGATAATTGTGATGACGAGCGTCATGGGGCATTGTGATGACAAGTGTTATGGAATATTGTGATCACAAGGGTTTGGAGCAGTGTTATGACAGAGGTCATGGAGCATTTTGATTTCATTGTGATGACAATAGCCTGAAGCATTATGATGATGGGCATGGTGCATTGTGATGACAGGGTTCATGGATCATTGAGATAAAAAGGGACATGGAGCATTGTGATTACAGGTGTCTTGGAGCATTGTGATGAGAAGGGTCATGGAGCCTTGTGATGACAAGGCCATGGAACATCGTGATGGCAGGGGTCATGGGGCATTGTTATCACAGGGATAATGGAGCATTGTGATGGCAAGGGCATGGAGCATTCTGATGACATGCATCATGGAGCTTTGTGATGACAAGGGCATGGAGCACTGTGATTACAGGGGTCTTGGAGCATTGTGACGACAAGGGTCATGGAGCCTTGTGATGACAAGGCCGTGGAACGTTGTGATGGCAGGGGTCATGGAGCATTTTTATGACAGGGGTAATGGAGCATTGTGATGATAAGGGAATGGGGCATTTTGATGACAATGTCCTGGAGCATTGTGATGAGAAGACCATGGAGCCTTGTGATGACAAGTCTCATGGAGCATTCTGATGAAAAGGGGCATGGACCATTGTGATTACAGGGGTCTTGGAGCATTGTGATGACAAGGGCATGGAGCATTGTGATGAGAAGGCCATGGAGCATTCTGATGACATGCATCATGGAGCTTTGTGATGACAAGTGCATGGAGCATTGTGATTACAGGGGTCTTGGAGCATTGTGATGAAAATGGCATGGATCATTGTGATGAAAAAGGCATGGAGCCTTGTCATGAAAGGGTTCAGGGAGCATACTGATGGCAAGAGTCAGGGAGCATTGTGATGACATGTGTATTGCGCATTGTGATGACAAATGTCATGGGGCATTGTGATGAGATGTCCATGGATAATTGTGATGAGTAGCGTCATGGGGTATTGTGATGACAAGTGTTATGGAACATTGTGATCACAAGGGTTTGGAGCATTGTGATGACAGAGGTCATGGAGCATTTTGATTTCATTGTGATGACAAGAGCATGAAGCATTATGG
This sequence comes from Hyperoodon ampullatus, assembly GCF_949752795.1. NCBI lineage: Eukaryota > Metazoa > Chordata > Mammalia > Artiodactyla > Ziphiidae > Hyperoodon > Hyperoodon ampullatus. Next base: position 297,847 of record NW_027640550.1, read on the forward strand.
TGATGGGCATGGTGCATTGTGGTGACAGGGTTCATGGAGCATTGTGATGAAAGGTGGCATGGAGCTTTGGTCTGACAAGTTTCATGGATTATTTTGATGACAGTGGGCATGGCACATTGTGATGACAAGGGCATGGAGCATTGTGATGACAAAGTCATGGAGTATTGTGAAGACAGGTGTCAGGGAGCATTGTGATGACATATGTCATGTTCCATTTTGATGACAATAGCACGGAGCATTGTGATGCCAAGTGTCATGGAGGATTGTTGTGACAAAGGTAAAGGAGCATTGTGATGATAAGCGCATGGAGCATTGAGATGACAAGGGCCATTGATAATTTTAATGTCCATGTCGTGAAACATTGTGATGACAAGCGCATGTAGCTTCCTATGACAGGGGTCATGGAGCATTGCGATGACAAGTGCATGGAGTATTGTTATGACAAGAGCATATAACATTGTGATGAGAAGTGCCATGGAGCATTGTGATGACAAGGACGTGGAGAATTGTGAGGACAAGGGACATTGAGCTTTGAGATGACCAGGGCATGGAGCATTGTGATGGCAAAGCCGTGGAGCATTGTGATGAGAAGACCTTGGGTAATTGTGATGACGAGCATCATGGAGCACTGTAATGACAAGGGGCATGAAGCATTGTGATGACAGGTGTCAGGGAGCATTGTGATGACAGGGGTCATGGAGCATTGTGATGACAAGGGCATGGAGCATTGTGATGACAAGGGTACGGAACATTGTGATGAAAAGTGCCATTGAGAATTTTGATGATAAAGTCGTGAAGCATTGTGATGACAAACACTTGGAGCTTGCTATGACAGGGGTCATGGAACATTGCAATGACAAGTGCATGGAGAATTGTGATGAAACAAGCATGTAACTTTGTGATGAGAAGTGTCATGTAGCATTGTGATGACAAGTACGTGGAGCATTGTTATGACAAGGGACATGGAGCATTGTGATAACCAGGGAATGGAGCATTGTGATGACAGGGGTCATGGAGCATTATTATGACAAGGGACATGGTGCATTCTGATATAAGATATCACTTATGAAGGGAATGTAAACCTGGCTATATATGAACTGAATTAGGAAAGAGAACAGAGTCTCAGATTTAGAAAACACTCTTATGCTTGCTTAAGGGGGAAGGAGAGGTGGGGAGACACACAAAACCAGAGTTTGATATTAACACAGGTACCGTTCCATAATCCAAATACAGAAGAGACAAGCCCGACTCCTTCCTCAGTGAATGGGACTCAACACCCCTATTCCCAACAGAGAAATATATCTGACTAGTAAGGATCTTAAAACCTATGTATTGATATGCTCCATAAGGGAACCAAGTGTGTCTAGAATGACATAAACACGGCAGTGAGAATCATCTCAAACCCACTATAAAAAGGAATTTCAAAACAAAACAAAGAAACAGTGAAATTCTTACACAATACCTTCAGGGGTTCTGATGAAACTTGGAATGACCCTATCTACAACAACAGCTGGATGTGGCATAAGGCTGGTCACTTGGGACTGATAGGATTGGTGAGATTCGGTGTGAAAATGCAGACGCTTTAAAGCAATAATGCCTGCCACTGATTCCATGGTTCCCAACTCTCCAGGTAGAAGGGAATATCACTACAGTTATAACTTGTATGGGAAACCTAGAGAATGGACACCCTCTGATGGTGAAAGGTTTCTAAAACTCTACTAATTTTTTTCTCTCCATGTGCTCCAGCTTGACTTTCCAACTCCTTTAATATCAATCTCCCAACTTGGAGAGTCAGCCCCTATAACCTCCTGGTTCACACAGTTGGCACATTGTGCAGAGGATATAAGGGAAGAGGGAGAACCAATGAGAGAGTAGCTGTAGGCATTTGGACGGCGACATGTCACTCTAATTTCCCGTCACGAAGAAGAATTAACCAAATTCTCAGCCTGCCCCACCCCCATAACTAGTATAGGTCCTGAAGCAAAATTGTGGGTTTGCGGTCAGCTCACAAAAACACAAGTTGAAAAATGGAGCTCAGGGGCACAGCAATTCACTAACTTGCAGAGTTATACAGGACTACTCTCTTCCAAAAATCTGTTGAGGGAAAGCCATGAGGCGGACTTGAAAATGAGGGAGATTTGCACGAAACAGATTTAAAGAAGTACATTGGAATCGCATTTAAACACAGGAAAAGCATCACAACTTCGACAGTTATGGAATTGTCCATAAAGGGCGCATGCATTTTCTCCTGAGTATATTCAAGAGAAAACGCATACACCCATTTTGGCCAACCAAGCAACCGCACAATGCAAATCTGCACTACAAAGAAGTATCACTTCCCACCAGTCAAAAGGGATATCCGTAAAATGGGTAAAAACCAGAAAGGCAAGAGGGGCTCTGGAGAACAGGGAGCATTGTTATGCTGATGGGTGGGATGTAGATTGCCAACAGCCACTCAGGAGGAGTGCATTGTGTTCCCTAAAAGAATTAAACAACAGAGCTTCACAACCTAAGGCACTTCCAGTCATGGGAATATACCTTGGGAAAATTGAAAATCAATAAGACACAGCCAACCCAAAATATAGGGCAGCACTGCTTACAAGAACCTCGACTTCGGGACACCTTAAATATCCCAGGAAAGACAAAAATAGTAAAGAAATTGTGGTACATACGTACGATGGAATATCCCTCAGCCATGAAATCAATGTCATAAGGCCAGTAGCAGCATAATGAGTGGATTCATGTACGATGATTCTAACTGAAATAAGTCACACAGAAAAAGAAACTTATCATAAGATATCACTTATGAAGGTCTTGTAAACATGGCTACACATGAACTGGATTAGGAAAGAGAAGAGTCTCACATTTAGAAAACACTCTTATGCCTGCTCAAGAGGAAAGGAGAGGTGGGGTGATGCATAAAACCAGAGTTTGATATTAGCACAGGTACGGTTGCATAATCCAAATACAGAATAGACAAGACCTACTCTTTCCTCACTGAATGGGGCTCAACACCACTATTCCCCACAGAGTAGTATATCTGACTAGTAAGAATCTTAAAACCTATGTATTGATATTTCTGCATAAGGTAACCAAGTGTGTCTAGAACGACATAAACACGGCAGTGAGAATCAGCTCAAACCCACTATAAAAATGAATTTCAAACAAAACAAATAAAGAGTGAAATTCTTACACAATACCTTCAGGGGTTCTGATGAAACATAGAATGACCCTATCTACAACGACAGCTGGATGTGGCATAAGGCTGGTCACTTGGGACTGAGAGGATTGGTGAGATTGGGTGAGAAAATGCAGACCGTTTAAAGCAATAATACCTGGCACCCATTCCATGGTTCCCAACTCTCCAGGTAGAAGGGAATATCACTACAGTTATAACATGTATGGGAAACCTAGAGAATGGACACCATCTATTGGTGAAAGGTTTCTAAAACTCTACTAATTTTTTTCTCTCCTTGTGCACCAGTTTGACATTCCAACTGCTTTAGTATCAATCTCCCAAATTGGAGAGTCAGCACCTTTAACCTCCTGGTTCGCACAGTTGGCACGTTGTGCAGAAGATATAAGGGAAGAGTGAGAAACAATTAGAGAGTAACTGTAGGCATTTGGATGGCCACATGTCACTCTAAATTCCCATCACGAAGAAGAATTAACAAACTCTGAGCCAGCCCCCCCAATGGAACTAGTATAGGTCCTGAGGCAAAATTGTGGATTGGCAGTCAGCTCACAAAAACGCGAGTTGAAAAATGGAGCTCAGGGGCACAGCAATTCACTAACTTGCAGAGTTATAAAGGACTACTCTCTTCCAAAAATCTGTTGAGAGAAAGCCAAGAGGGGGACTTGAAAATGAGGCAGAAGTGCACGAAACAGATTTCCAGAAGTACATTGGAATCGCCTTTAAACAAAGGAAAAGCATCACAACTTCGACAATTATGGAATTGTCCATAAAGGGCACATGCGTTTTCCCCTGAATATATTCAGGGGAAAACGCATACGCCCATTTTGGCCAACCAAGCAACCGCACAATGCAAATCTGCACTACAAAGAAGTATCACTTCCAACCGGTCAAAAGGGACATCCGTAAAATGTGTAAAAACAAGAAAGGCAAGACAGGATCTGGAGAAGAGGGAGCCTTGTTATGGGAATGGGTGGGATGTAAATTGCCAACAGCCACTCTGGTGGAGAGCATTGTGTTCCCAAAAAGAAGTAAACAACAATGCTTCACAACCTAAGGCACTTCCAGTCACGGGAATATACCTTGGGAATATTTAAAATCAATAAGACACAGCCACCCCAAAATTTATGGCAGCACTGCTTACAAGAACCTCGACTTTGGGACACCTTATATATCCCAGGAAAGACAAAAATGGTAAAGAAATTGAGGTATATACGTATGATGGAATATCCCTCAGCCATGAAGTCAATGTCATAAGGCAAGTAGCAGAATAATGACGGGATTCATGTACGATGATTCTAACTGAAAAAATCACACAGAAAAAGAAACTTATCATAAGATATCACTTATGAAGGGTATATAAACATTGCTACACATGGAATGAAATAGGAAAGGGAACATAGTCTCATATTTAGAAAACACTCTTATGCATGCTTAAGGGGAAAGCAGAGGTGGGGTGATGAATAAAACCAGAGTTTCATATTAGCACAGGTACGGTTCCATAATCCAAATACAGAATAGACAAGACCTACACCTTCCTCAGTGAAAGGGACTCAAAACCCCATATTTCCCGAAGAGGAATATATCTGACTAGTAAGAATCTTAAAACCTATGTATTGATATGTCTCCATAAGGGAATCAAGTGTGTCTAGACTGGCATAAACATGGCAGCGAGAATCAGCTCAAACCCACTATAAAAAGGAATTTCAAAAACAAAACAAAAAAACTGGGAAATTCTTTACAATTCCTTCAGGGTCTCTGATGAAACCTGGAATGACCCTATCTACAACGACAGCTGGATGTGGCATAAGGCTGGACACTTGGGACTGAGAGGATTGGTGAGATTGGGTGAGCAAATGCAGACCCTTTAAAGCAATAATGCATGGCACACATTCCATGGGTCCCAACTCTCCAGGTTGAAGGGAATATTACTACAGTTATAACATGTACGGGAAACCTAGAGAACGGACACACTGTGAATACGAAAGGTTTCTAAAACTCAACGAATAGTCCCTCTCCTGGTGCTCCAGTTTGACTTTCCATCTGCTTTACTATCAATCTCCCAACTTGGAGAGACAGCCCCTTTAACCTCCTGGTTCTCACAGGTTTCCAATTTGGCAGAGGATGAAAGGGAAGAGGGAGAACCAATGAGAGAGTAGCTGTTAGGCATTTGGACGGGCACATGTCACTCTAATTTCCCAGCCGGAAGAAGAATTAACCAAAGTCTCAGCCACCCACTGGGAACCAGTATAGGTTCTGAGCCAAAATTTTTGAATTGCAGTCAGCTCAAAAAAAGTCTTGAAAAATGGAGCTCAGTGGCACAGCAATTCACAAACTGGCGTGTAATAAAGGACAACTATCGTTGTAAAATCTGTTGAGGGAGGAATAAGAACCAGACTTGAAAGCGAGGCAGAATAGGAAGAAACAGATTTCAAGAGGTACGTTGGCATCGGCATTAAAGCACAGGAAGAGGGGCACAACTTCGACAATGATGCACTTGGCCAAAAAGGGCGTATGCGTTTTCTCCTGAATATATTCAGGAGAAAACGCATATGCCCTTTTTGGCCAAGCAAGCAAGCGGGCAATGCAAATCTGCACAAAAAGAAGTATCACTTCCCACCGGTCAAAAGGGACATCCACAAAATGTGTAAAAACCAGAAAGGCAAGACAGGTCCTGGAGAACAGGGAGCCTTGATATGCTGATGGGCAGGATGTAAATAGCCAACTGCCTCTCTGCAGGAGTACATTGTGTTCCCTAAAACAAGTAAAGAACAGAGCTACAGAGCCAAGGGCACTTCCAGTCTTGGGAATATACCTTTGGTAAACCGAAAATCAATAAGACAGAGACACACCAAAATTTAGGGCTGCACTGCTTACAAGGACCTCAACTTGGGTACACCTTAAATATCCCAGGAAATATAAACATGGTTCAAAAAATTGTGGTACTTACGTACGATGGAATATCCCTCAGCCATGAAATCAATGTCATACAACCAGTAGCAGCAAAATGGGTGGATTCAGGTACGATGATTCTAAGAGAAATAAGTCACACAGAAAAAGAAACTTATCATAAGATATCACTTATGAAGATCCTGTAAACATGGCTACACTTGAACTGAGTTAGGAAAGAGAACAGTGTCTCACATTTAGAAAACACTCTTATGCCTGCTTAAGGGGGAAGGAGAGGTGGGGTGATGCATAAAACCAGAGTTTGATATAAGCACAGGTACCGTTCCAAAAACCAACTATGGAATAGACAAGACCTACACCTTCCTCAGTGAAAGGGACTCAAAACCCCATATTTCCCGCAGAGGAATATATCTGACAAGTAAGAATCTTAAAACCTATGTATTGATATGTCTCCGTAAGGGAATCAAGTGTGTCTAGACTGGCATAAACATGGCAGCGAGAATCAGCTCAAACCCACTATAAAAAGGAATTTCAAAAACAAAACAAAAAAACTGGGAAATTCTTTACAATTCCTTCAGGGTCTCTGATGAAACCTGGAATGACCCTATCTACAAGGACAGCTGGATGTGGCAAAAGGCTGGACAATAGGGACTGAGAGGATTGGTGAGATTGGGTGAGCAAATGCAGACCCTTTAAAGCAATAATGCATGGAACCCATTCCACGGGTCCCAACTCTCCAGGTTGAAGGGAATATTACTCCAGTTATAACATGTACGGGAAACCTAGAGAACGGACACACTGTGAATACGAAAGGTTTCTAAAACTCAACGAATAGTCCCTCTCCTGGTGCTCCGGTTTGACTTTCCATCTGCTTTACTATCAACCTCCCAACTTGGAGAGACAGCCCCTTTAACCTCCTGGTTCGCACAGGTTGCCAATTTGGCAGAGGATGAAAGGGAAGAGGGAGAACCAATGAGAGAGTAGCTGTTAGGCATTTGGACGGGCACATATCACAGTAATTTCCCGGCAGGAAGAAGAATTAACCAAAGTCTCAGCCACCCACCGGAAACCAGTATAGGTCCTGAACCAAAATTTTGGACTTGCAGTCAGCTCACCAAAAACGAGTAGAAAAATGGAGCTCAGGTGCACAGCAATTCACAAACTGGCCGAGTAATAAAGGACAACTATCGTCCAAAAATCTGTTGAGGGAAGGCAACGAGGCGGACTTGAAAGCGAGGCAGAATAGCAGGAAACAGATTTCAAGAGGTACGTTGGAATCGCCTTTAAAGCACAGGAAGAGGGGCACAACTTCGACAATGATGCACTTGGCCAAAAAGGGCGTATGCGTTTTCTCCTGAATATATTCAGGAGAAAACGCATACGCCCTTTTTGGCCAAGCAAGCAAGCTGGCAATGCAGATCTGCACTACAAAGAAGTATCACTTCCCACCGGTCAAAAGGGACATCCACAAAATGTGTAAAAACCAGAAAGGCAAGACAGGCCCTGGAGAATAGGGAGCCTTGTTATGCTGATGGGCGGGATGTAAATTGCCAACTGCCTCTCTGGTGGAGTGCATTGTGTTCCCTAAAACAAGTAAACAACAGAGCTACAGAGCCAAGGGCACTTCCAGTCTCGGGAATATACCTTGGGAAAACTGAAAATCAATAAGACAGAGCCACCCCAAAATTTAGGGCTGCACTGCTTACAATGACCTCAACTTGGGTACACCTTAAATATCCCAGGAAATATAAAAATGGTTCAAAAAATTGAGGTACTTACGTACGATGGAATATCCCTCAGCCATGAAATCAATGTCATAAGACCAGTAGCAGCAAAATGGGTGGATTCAGGTACGATGATTCTAAGTGAAATAAGTCACAGAGAAAAAGAAACTTATCATAAGATATCACTTATGAAGATCCTGTAAACATGGCTACACTTGAACTGAGTTAGGAAAGAGAACAGTGTCTCACATTTAGAAAACACCCTTATGCCTGCTTAAGGGGGAAGGAGAGGTGGGGTGATGCATAAAACCAGAGTTTGATATAAGCACAGGTACCGTTCCAAAAACCAACTATGGAATAGACAAGACCTACACCTTCCTCAGTGAAAGGGATTCAAAACCCCATATTTCCCGCAGAGGAATATATCTGACTAGTAAGAACTTTAAAACCTATGGATTGATATGTCTCCGTAAGGGAATCAAGTGTGTCTAGACTGGCATAAACATGGCAGCGAGAATCAGCTCAAACCCACTATAAAAAGGAATTTCAAAAACAAAACAAAAAAACTGGGAAATTCTTTACAATTCCTTCAGGGTCTCTGATGAAACCTGGAATGACCCTATCTACAATGACAGCTGGATGTGGCATAAGGCTGGACACTTGGGACTGAGACGATTGGTGAGATTGGGTGAGCAAATGCAGACCCTTTAAAGCAATAATGCATGGCACCCATTCCATGGGTCCGAACTCTCCAGGTTGAAGGGAATATTACTACAGTTATAACATGTACGAGAAACCTAGAGAACGGACACACTGTGAATACGAAAGGTTTCTAAAACTCAACGAATAGTCCCTCTCCTGGTGCTCCGGTTTGACTTTCCATCTGCTTTACTATCAATCTCCCAACTTGGAGAGACAGCCCCTTCAACCTCCTGGTTCACACAGGTTTCCAATTTGGCAGAGGATGAAAGGGAAGAGGGAGAACCAATGAGAGAGTAGCTGTTAGGCCTTTGAACGGGCATATATCACTCTAACTTCCCGGCAGGAAGAAGAATTAACCAAAGTCTCAGCCACCCACCGGGAACCAGCATAGGTTCTGAACCAAAATTTTGGACTTGCGGTCAGCTCACCAAAAACGAGTTGAAAAATGGAGCTCAGGGGCACAGCAATTCACAAACTGGCCGAGTAATAAAGGACAACTATTGTCCAAAAATCTGTTGAGGGAAGGCAACGAGGTGGACTTGAAAGCGAGGCAGAATAGCAGGAAACAGATTTCAAGAGGTACGTTGGAATCGCCTGTAAAGCACAGGAAGAGGGACACAACTTCGACAATGATGCACTTGGCCAAAATGGGCGTATGCGTTTTCTCCTGAATATATTCAGGAGAAAACGCATACGCCCTTTTTGGCCAAGCAAGCAAGCGGGCAATGCAAATCAGCACTACAAAGAAGTATCACTTCCCACTGGTCAAAAGGGACATCCACAAAATGTGTAAAAACCAGAAAGGCAAGACAGGCGCTGGAGAACAGGGAGCCTTGTTATGCTGATGGGCGGGATGTAAATTGCCAACTGCCTCTCTGGAGGAGTACATTGTATTCCCTAAAACAAGTAAACAGCCGAGCTACAGAGCCAAGGGCACTTCCAGTCTAGGGAATATACCTTGGGAAAACTGAAAATCAATAAGACAGAGCCACCCCAAAATTTAGGGCTGCACTGCTTATAAGGACCTCAACTTGGGTACACCTTAAATATCCCAGGAAATATAAAAATGGTTCAAAAAATTGTGGTACTTACGTACGATGGAATATGCCTCAGCCATGAAATCAATGTCATAGGACCAGTAGCAGCAAAATGGGTGGATTCAGGTACGATGATTCTAAGTGAAATAAGTCACAGAGAAAAAGAAACTTATCATAAGATATCACTTATGAAGATCCTGTAAACATGGCTACACTTGAACTGAGATAGGAAAGAGAATAGTGTCTCACATTTAGAAAACACTCTTATGCCTGCTTAAGGGGGAAGGAGAGGTGGGGTGATGCATAAAACCAGAGTTTGATATAAGCACAGGTACCGTTCCAAAAACCAACTATGGAATAGACAAGACCTACACCTTCCTCAGTGAAAGAGATTCAAAGCCCCATATTTCCCTCAGAGGAATATATCTGACTACTAAGAATCTTAAAACCTATGGATTGATATGTCTCCGTAAGGGAATCAAGTGTGTCTAGACTGGCATAAACATGGCAGCGAGAATCAGCTCAAACCCACTATAAAAAGGAATTTCAAAAACAAAACAAAAAAACTGGGAAATTCTTTCCAATTCCTTCAGGGTCTCTGATGAAACCTGGAATGACCCTATCTACAATGACAGCTGGATGTGGCATAAGGCTGGACACTTGGGACTGAGAGGATTGGTGAGATTGGGTGAGCAAATGCAGACCCTTTAAAGAACAAATGCCTGGCACCCATTCCATGGGTCCCAACTCTCCAGGTTGAAGGGAATATTACTACAGCTATAACATGTACGGGAAACATAGAGAACGGACACACTGTGAATACGAAAGGTTTCTAAAACTCAACGAATAGTCCCTCTCCTGGTGCTCCGGTTTGACTTTCCATCTGCTTTACTATCAACCTCCCAACTTGGAGAGACAGCCCCTTTAACCTCCTGGTTCGCACAGGTTGCCAATTTGGCAGAGGATGAAAGGGAAGAGGGAGAACCAATGAGAGAGTAGCTGTTAGGCATTTGGACGGGCACATATCACTGTAATTTCCCGGCAGGAAGAAGAATTAACCAAAGTCTCAGCCACCCACCGGGAACCAGTATAGGTCCTGAACCAAAATTTTGGACTTGCGGTCAGCTCACCAAAAACGAGATGAAAAATGGAGCTCAGGGGCACAGCAATTGACAAACTTGCCGAGTAATAAAGGACAACTATCGTCCAAAAATCTGTTGAGGGAAGGCAACGAGGCGGACTTGAAAGTGAGGCAGAATAGCAGGAAACAGATTTCAAGAGGTACGTTGGAATCGCCTTAAAAGCACAGGAAGAGGGGCACAACTTCGACAATGATGCACTTGGCTAAAAAGGGCGTATACATTTTCTCCTGAATATATTCAGGAGAAAACGCATACGCCCTTTTTGGCCAAGCAAGCAAGCGGGCAATGCAAATCTGCACTACAAAGAAGTATCCCTTCCCACCGGTCAAAAGGGACATCCACAAAATGTGTAAAAACCAGAAAGGCAAGACAGGACCTGGCGAACAGGGAGCCTTGTTATGCTGATGGGTGGGATGTAAATTGCCAACTGCCTCTCCGGAGGAGTACATTGTGTTCCCTAAAACAAGTAAAGAACAGAGCTACAGAGCCAAGGGCACTTCCAGTCTACGGAATATACCTTGGGAAAACTGAAAATCAATAAGACAGCGCCACCCCTAAATTTAGGGCTGCACTGCTTTCAAGGACCTCAACTTGGGTACACCTTAAATATCCCAGGAAATATAAAAATGGTTCAAAAAATTGTGGTACTTACGTACGATGGAATATCCCTCAGCCATGAAATCAATGTCATAAGACCAGTAGCAGCAAAATGGGTGGATTCAGGTACGATGATTCTAAGTGAAATAAGTCACACAGAAAAAGAAACTTATCATAAGATATCACTTATGAAGATCCTGTAAACTTGGCTACACTTGAACTGAGTTAGGAAAGAGAACAGTGTCTCACATTTAGAAAACACTCTTATGCCTGCTTAAGGGGGAAGGAGTGGTGGGGTGATGCATAAAACCAGAGTTTGATATAAGCACAGGTACCGTTCCAAAAACCAACTATGGAATAGACAAGACCTACACCTTCCTCAGTGAAAGGGACTCAAAGCCCCATATTTCCCACAGAGGAATATATCTGACTAGTAAGAATCTTAAAACCTATGGATTGATATGTCTCCGTAAGGGAATCAAGTGTGTCTAGACTGTCATAAACATGGCAGCGAGAATCAGCTCAAACCCACTATAAAAAGGAATTTCAAAAACAAAACAAAAAAACTGGGAAATTCTTTACAATTCCTTCAGGGTCTCTGATGAAACCTGGAATGACCCTATCTACAATGACAGCTGGATGTGGCATAAGGCTGGACACTTGGGACTGAGACGATTGGTGAGATTGGGTGAGCAAATGCAGAATGTTTACAGCACAAATGCCTGGCACCCATTCCATGGGTCCCAACTCTCCAGGTTGAAGGGAATATTACTACAGCTATAACATGTACGGGAAACCTAGAGAACAGACACACTGTGAATACGAAAGGTTTCTAAAACTCAACGAATAGTCCCTCTCCTGGTGCTCCGGTTTGACTTTCCATCTGCTTTACTATCAACCTCCCAACTTGGAGAGACAGCCCCTTTAACCTCCTGGTTCGCACAGGTTTCCAATTTGGCAGAGGATGAAAGGGAAGAGGGAGAACCAATGAGAGAGTAGCTGTTAGGCATTTGGACGGGCACATATCACTGTAATTTCCTGGCAGGAAGAAGAATTAACCAAAGTCTCAGCCACCCACCGGGAACCAGTATAGGTCCTGAACCAAAATTTTGGACTTGTGGTCAGCTCACCAAAAACGAGTTGAAAAATGGAGCTCAGGGGCACAGCAATTCACAAAGTGGCCGAGTAATAAAGGACAACTATAGTCCAAAAATCTGTTGAGGGAAGGCAACGAGGCGGACTTGAAAGCGAGGCAGAATAGCAGGAAACATATTTCAAGAGGTACGTTGGAATCGCCTTTAAAGCACAGGAAGAGGGCACAACTTCGACAATGATGCACTTGGCCGAAACGGGCGTTTGCGTTTTCTCCTGAATATATTCAGGAGAAAACGCATACGCCGTTTTTGGCCAAGCAAGCAAGCGGGCAATGCAAATCTGCACTACAAAGAAGTATCACTTCCCACCGGTCAAAAGGGACATCCACAAAATGTGTAAAAACCAGAAAGGCAAGACAGGCACTGGAGAACAGGGAGCCTTGTTATGCTGATGGGCGGGATGTAAATTGCCAACTGCCTCTCTGGAGGAGTGCATTGTGTTCCCTAAAACAAGTAAACAACAGAGCTACAGAGCCAAGGGAACTTCCAGTCTAGGGAATATACCTTGGGAAAACTGAAAATCAATATGACAGAGCCACCCCAAAATTTAGGGCTGCACTGCTTACAAGGACCTCAACTTGGGTACACCTTAAATATACCAGGAAATATAAAAATGGTTCAAAAAAGTGTGGTACTTACGTACGATGGAATATCCCTCAGCCATGAAATCAATGTCATAAGACCAGTAGCAGCAAAATGGGTGGATTCAGGTACGATGATTCTAAGTGAAATAAGTCACAAAGAAAAAGAAACTTATCATAAGATATCACTTATGAAGATCCTGTAAACATGGCTACACTTGAACTGAGATAGGAAAGAGAACAGTGTCTCACATTTAGAAAACACTCTTATGCCTGCTTAAGGGAGAAGGAGAGGTGGGGTGATGCATAAAACCAGAGTTTGATATAAGCACAGGTACCATTCCAAAAACCAACTATGGAATAGACAAGACCTACACCTTCCTCAGTGAAAGGGACTCAAAACGCCATATTTCCCGCAGAGGAATATATCTGACTAGTAAGAATCTTAAAACCTATGGATTGATATGTCTCCATAAGGGAATCAAGTGTGTCTAGACTGGCATAAACATGGCAGCGAGAATCAGCTCAAACCCACTATAAAAAGGAATTTGAAAAACAAAACAAAAAAACTGGGAAATTCTTTACAATTCCTTCAGGGTCTCTGATGAAACCTGGAATGACCCTATCTACAACGACAGCTGAATGTGGCATAAGGCTGGACACTTGGGACTGAGACGATTGGTGAGATTGGGTGAGCAAATGCAGACCCTTTAAAGCAATAATGCCTGGCACCCAATCCATGGGTCACAACTCTCCAGGTTGAAGGGAATATTACTACAGTTATAACATGTACGGGAAACCTAGAGAACGGACACACTGTGAATACGAAAGGTTTCTAAAACTCAACGAATAGTCCCTCTCCTGGTGCTCCGGTTTGACTTTTCATCTGCTTTACTATCAATCTCCCAACTTGGAGAGACAGCCCCTTAAACCTCCTGGTTCACACAGGTTTCCAATTTGGCAGAGGATGAAAGGGAAGAGGGAGAACCAATGAGAGAGTAGCTGTTAGGCATTTGAACGGGCATATATCACTCTAACTTCCCGGCAGGAAGAAGAATTAACCAAAGTCTCAGCCACCCACCGGGAACCAGCATAGGTCCTGAACCAAAATTTTGGACTTGCGGTCAGCTCACCAAAAACGAGTTGAAAAATGGAGCTCAGGGGCACAGCAATTCACAAACTGGCCGAGTAATAAAGGACAACTATCGTCCAAAAATCTGTTGAGAGAAGGCAACGAGGTGGACTTCAACCCGAGGCAGAATAGCAGGAAACAGATTTCAATAGGTACGTTGGAATCGCCTTTAAAGCACAGGAAGAGGGGCACAACTTCGACAATGATGCACTTGGCCAAAAAGGGCGTATGCGTTTTCTCCTGAATATATTCAGGAGAAAACGCATACGCCCTTTTTGGCCAAGCAAGCAAGCGGGCAATGCAAATCTGCACTACAAAGAAGTATCACTTCCCACCGGTCAAAAGGGACATCCACAAAATGTGTAAAAACCCAAAAGGCAAGACAGGCCCTGGAGAACAGGGAGCCTTGTTATGCTGATGGATGGGATGTAAATTGCCAACTGCCTCTCTGGAGGAGTACATTGTATTCCCTAAAACAAGTAAAGAACAGAGCTACAGAGCCAAGGGCACTTCCAGTCTAGGGAATATACCTTGGGAAAACTGAAAATCCATAAGACAGAGCCACCCCAAAATTTAGGGCTGAACTGCTTACAAGGACCTCAACTTGGGTACACCTTAAATATCCCAGGAAATATAAAAATGGTTCAAAAAATTGTGGTACTTACGTACGAAGGAATATCCCTCAGCCATGAAATCAATGTCATAAGACCAGTAGCAGCAAAATGGGTGGATTCAGGTACGATGATTCTAAGTGAAATAAGTTACACAGAAAAAGAAACTTATCATAAGATATCACTTATGAAGATCCTGTAAACATGGCTACACTTGAACTGAGTTAGGAAACAGAACAGTGTCTCACATTTAGAAAACACTCTTATGCCTGCTTAAGGGGGAAGGAGAGGTGGGGTGATGCATAAAACCAGAGTTTGATATAAGCACAGGTACCGTTCCAAAAACCAACTATGGAATAGACAAGACCTACACCTTCCTCAGTGAAAGGGACTCAAAACGCCATATTTCCCGCAGAGGAATATATCTGACTAGTAAGAATCTTAAAACCTATGTATTGATATGTCTCCATAAGGGAATCAAGTGTGTCTAGACTGGCATAAACATGGCAGCGAGAATCAGCTCAAACCCACTATAAAAAGGAATTACAAAAACAAAACAAAAAAACTGGGAAATTCTTTACAATTCCTTCAGGGTCTCTGATGAAACCTGAAATGACCCTATCTACAATGACAGCTGGATGTGGCATAAGGCTGGACACTTGGGACTGAGAGGAATGGTGAGATTGGGTGAGCAAATGCAGAACCTTTACAGCACAAATGCTTGGCACCCATTCCATGGGTCCCAACTCTCCAGGTTGAAGGGAATATTACTACAGCTATAACATGTACGGGAAACCTAGAGAACGGACACACTGTGAATACGAAAGGTTTCTAAAGCTCAACGAATAGTCCCTCTCCTGGTGCTCCGGTTTGACTTTCCATCTGCTTTACTATCAACCTCCCAACTTGGAGAGACAGCCCCTTTAACCTCCTGGTTCGCACAGGTTTCCAATTAGGCAGAGGATGAAAGGGCAGAGGGAGAACCAATGAGAGAGTAGCTGTTAGGCATTTGGACGGGCACATATCACTGTAATTTCCCGGCAGGAAGAAGAATTAACCAAAGTCTCAGCCACCCCCCGGGAACCAGTATAGGTCCTGAACCAAAATTTTGGACTTGCGGTCAGCTCACCAAAAACGAGTTGAAAAATGGAGCTCAGGGCCACAGCAATTTACAAACTGGCCGAGTAATAAAGGACAACTATCGTCCAAAAATCTGTTGAGGGAAGGCAACGAGGCGGACTTGAAAGCGAGGCAGAATAGCAGGAAACAGATTTCAGGAGGTACGTTGGAATCGCCTTTAAAGCACAGGAAGAGGGACACAACTTGGAATATGATGCACTTGGCCAAAAAGGGCGTATGCGTTTTCTCCTGAATATATTCAGGAGAAAACGCATACGCCCTTTTTGGCCAAGCAAGCAAGCGGGCAATGCAAATCTGCACTACAAAGAAGTATCACTTCCCACCGGTCAAAAGGGACATCCACAAAATGTGTAAAAACCAGAAAGGCAAGACAGGCCCTGGAGAACAGGGAGCCTTGTTATGCTGATGGGCGGGATGTTAATTGCCAACTGCCTCTCTGGAGGAGTACATTGTGTTCCCTAAAACAAGTAAACAACAGAGCTACAGAGCCAAGGGCACTTCCAGTCTAGGGGATATAACTTGGGAAAACTGAAAATCAATAAGACAGAGCCACGCCAAAATTTAGGGCTGCACTGCTTACAAGGACCTCAACTTGGGTACACCTTAAATATCCCAGGAAATATAAAAATGGTTCAAAAAATTGTGGTACTTATGTACGATGGAATATCCCTCAGCCATGAAATCAATGTCATAAGACCAGTAGCAGCAAAATGGGTGGATTCAGGTACGATGATTCTAAGTGAAATAAGTCACAGAGAGAAAGAAACTTATCATAAGATATCACTTATGAAGATCCTGTAAACATGGCTACACTTGAACTGAGATAGGAAAGAGAAGAGTGTCTCACATTTAGAAAACACTCTTATGCCTGCTTAAGGGGGAAGGTGAGGTGGGATGATGCATAAAACCAGAGTTTGATATAAGCACAGGTACCGTTCCAAAAACCAACTATGGAATAGACAAGACCTACACTTTCCTCAGTGAAAGGGATTCAAAGCCCCATATTTCCCGCAGAGGAATATATCTGACTACTAAGAATCTTAAAACCTATGGAATGATATGTCACCGTAAGGGAATCAAGTGTGTCTAGACTGGCATAAACATGGCAGCGAGAATCAGCTCAAACCCACTATAAAAAGGAATTTCAAAAACAAAACAAAAAAACTGGGAAATTCTTAACAATTCCTTCAGGGTCTCTGATGAAACCTGGAATGACCCTATCTACAATGACAGCTGGATGTGGCATAAGGAGGGACACTTGGGACTGAGACGATTGTTGAGATTTGGTGAGCAAATGCAGAACATTTACAGCACAAATGCCTGGCACACATTCAATGGGTCCCAACTCTCCAGGTTGAAGGGAATATTACTACAGCTATAACATGTACGGGAAACCTAGAGAACGGACACACTGTGAATACGAAAGGTTTCTAAAACTCAACGAATAGTCCCTCTCCTGGTGCTCCGGTTTGACTTTCCATCTGCTTTACTATCAACCTCCCAACGTGGAGAGACAGCCCCTTTAACCTCCTGGTTCGAACAGGTTGCCAATTTGGCAGAGGATGAAAGGGAAGAGGGAGAACCAATGAGAGAGTAGCTGTTAGGCATTTGGACGGGCACATATCACTGTAATTTCCCGGCAGGAAGAAGAATTAACCAAAGTCTCAGCCACCCACCGGGAACCAGCATACATCCTGAACCAAAATTTTGGACTTGCGGTCAGCTCACCAAAAACGAGTTGAAAAATGGAGCTCAGGGGCACAGCAATGCACAAACTGCCCAAGTAATAAAGGACAACTATCGTCCAAAAACCTGTTGAGGGAAGGCAACGAGGCGGACTTGAAAGCGAGGCAGAATAGCAGGAAACAGATTTCAAGACGTACGTTGGAATCACCTTTAAAGCACAGGAAGAGGGGCCCAACTTCGACCATGATGCACTTGGCCAAAAAGGGCGTATGCGTTTTCTCCTGAATATATTCAGGAGAAAACGCATACGCCCTTTTTGGCCAAGCAAGCAAGCGGGCAATGCAAATCTCCACTACAAAGAAGTATCACTTCCCACCGGTCAAAAGGGACATCCACAAAATGTGTAAAAACCAGAAAGGCAAGACAGGCCCTGGAGAACAGGGAGCCTTGTTATGCTGATGGGCGGGATGTAAATTGCCAACTGCCTCTCTGGAGGAGTGCATTGTGTTCCCTAAAACAAGTAAACAACAGAGCTACAGAGCCGAGGGCACTTCCAGTCTAGGGAATATACCTTGGGAAAACTGAAAATCAATAAGACAGAGCCACCCCAATATTTAGGGCTGCACTGCTTACAAGGACCTCAACTTGGGTACACCTTAAATATCCCAGGAAATATAAAAATGGTTCAAAAAATTGTGGTACTTACGTACGATGGAATATCCCTCAGCCATGCAATCAATGTCATAAGACCAGTAGCAGCAAAATGGGTGGATTCATGTACAATGATTCTAAGTGAAATAAGTCACAGAGAAAAAGAAACTTATCATAAGATATCACTTATGAAGATCCTGTAAACATGGCTACACTTGAACTGAGTTAGGAAAGAGAACAGTGTCTCACATTTAGAAAACACTCTTATGCCTGCTTAAGGGGGAAGGAGAGGTGGGGTGATGCATAAAACCAGAGTTTGATATAAGCACAGGTACCGTTCGAAAAACCAACTATGGAATAGACAAGACCTACACCTTCCTCAGTGAAAGGGACTCAAAACCCCATATTTCCCGCAGAGGAATATATCTGACTAGTAAGAATCTTAAAACCTATGTATTGATATGTCTCCGTAAGGGAATCAAGTGTGTCTAGACTGGCATAAACATGGCAGCGAGAATCAGCTCAAACCCACTATAAAAAGGAATTTCAAAAACAAAACAAAAAAACTTGGAAATTCTTTACAATTCCTTCAGGGTCTGTGATGAAACCTGGAATGACCCTATCTACAATTACAGCTGGATGTGGCATAAGGCTGGACACTTGGGACTGAGAGGATTGGTGAGATTGGGTGAGCAAATGCAGACCCTTTAAAGCAATAATGCATGGCACCCATTCCATGGGTCCCAACTCTCCAGGTTGAAGGGAATATTACTACAGTTATAACATGTACGGGAAACCTAGAGAACGGACACACTGTGAATACGAAAGGTTTCTAAAACTCAACGAATAGTCCCTCTCCTGGTGCTCCGGTTTGACTTTCCATCTGCTTTACTATCAACCTCCCAACTTGAAGAGACAGCCCCTTTAACCTCTTGGTTCGCACAGGTTGCCAATTTGGCAGCGGATGAAAGGGAAGAGTGAGAACCAATGAGAGAGTAGCTGTTAGGCATTTGGACGGGCACATATCACTGTAATTTCCCGGGAGGAAGAAGAATTAACCAAAGTCTCAGCCACCCACCGGGAACCAGTATAGGTCCTGAACCAAAATTTTGGACTTGCGGTCAGCTCACCAAAAACGAGTTGAAAAATGGAGCTCAGGGGCACAGCAATTCACAAACTGGCCGAGTAATAAAGGACAACTATCGTCCAAAAATCTGTTGAGGGAAGGCAACGAGGCGGACTTGAAAGCGAGGCAGAAGAGCAGGAAACAGATTTCAAGAGGTACGTTGGAATCGCCTTTAAAGCACAGGAAGAGGGGCACAACTTCGACAATGATGCACTTGGCCAAAAAGGGCGTATGCGTTTTCTCCTGAATATATTCAGGAGGAAACGCATACGCCCTTTTTGGCCAAGCAAGCAAGCGGGCAATGCAAATCTGCACTACAAAGAAGTATCACTTCTCACCGGTCAAAAGGGACATCCACAAAATGTGTAAAAACCAGAAAGGCAAGACAGGCCCTGGAGAACATGGAGCCTTGTTATGCTGATGGGCGGGATGTAAATTGCCAACTGCCTCTCTGGAGGAGTGCATTGTGTTCCCTAAAACAAGTAAACAACAGAGCTACAGAGCCAAGGGCACTTCCAGTCTAGGGAATATACCTTGGGAAAACTGAAAATCAATAAGACAGAGCCACCCCAATATTTAGGGCTGCACTGCTTACAAGGACCTCAACTTGGGTACACCTTAAATATCCCAGGAAATATAAAAATGGTTCAAAAAATTGTGGTACTTACGTACGATGGAATATCCCTCAGCCATGCATTCAATGTCATAAGACCAGTAGCAGCAAAATGGGTGGATTTATGTAGGATGATTCTAAGTGAAATAAGTCACAGAGAAAAAGAAACTTATCATAAGATATCACTTATGAAGATCCTGTAAACATGGCTACACTTGAACTGAGTTAGGAAAGAGAACAGTGTCTCACATTTAGAAAACACTCTTATGCCTGCTTAAGGGGGAAGGAGAGGTGGGGTGATGCATAAAACCAGAGTTTGATATAAGCACAGGTACCGTTCCAAAAACCAACTATGGAATAGACAAGACCTACACCTTCCTCAGTGAAAGGGACTCAAAACCCCATATTTCCCGCAGAGGAATATATCTGACTAGTAAGAATCTTAAAACCTATGTATTGATATGTCTCCGTAAGGGAATCAAGTGTGTCTAGACTGGCATAAACATGGCAGCGAGAATCAGCTCAAACCCACTATAAAAAGGAATTTCAAAAACAAAACAAAAAAACTTGGAAATTCTTTACAATTCCTTCAGGGTCTCTGATGAAACCTGGAATGACCCTATCTACAACGACAGCTGGATGTGGCATAAGGCTGGACACTTGGGACTGAGAGGATTGGTGAGATTGGGTGAGCAAATGCAGACCCTTTAAAGCAATAATGCATGGCACCCATTAAATGAGTCCCAACTCTCCAGGTTGAAGGGAATATTACTACAGTTATAACATGTACGGTAAACCTAGAGTACGGACACACTGTGAATACGAAAGGTTTCTAAAACTCAACGAATAGTCCCTCTCCTGGTGCTCCGGTTTGACTTTCCATCTGCTTTACTATCAACCTCCCAACTTGGAGAGACAGCCCCTTTAACCTCCTGGTTCGCACAGGTTGCCAATTTGGTAGCGGATGAAAGGGAAGAGGGAGAACCAATGAGAGAGTAGCTGTTAGGCATTTGGACGGGCACATATCACTGTAATTTCCCGGCAGGAAGAAGAATTAACCAAAGTCTCAGCCACCCACCGGGAACCAGTATAGGACTTGAACCAAAATTTTGGACTTGCGGTCAGCTCACCAAAAACGAGTTGAAAAATGGAGCTCAGGGGCACAGCAATTCACAAACTGGCCGAGTAATAAAGGACAACTATCGTCCAAAAATCTGTTGAGGGAAGGCAACGAGGCGGACTTGAAAGCGAGGCAGAAGAGCAGGAAACAGATTTCAAGAGGTACAATGGAATCGCCTTTAAAGCACAGGAAGAGGGGCACAACTTCGACAATGATGCACTTGGACAAAAAGGGCGTATGCGTTTTCTCCTGAATATATTCAGGAGGAAACGCATACACCCTTTTTGGCCAAGCAAGCAAGCGGGCAATGCAAATCTGCACTACAAAGAAGTGTCACTTCTCACCGGTCAAAAGGGACATCCACAAAATGTGTAAAAACCAGAAAGGCAAGACAGGCCCTGGAGAACATGGAGCTTTGTTATGCTGAAGGGCGGGATGTAAATTGCCAACTGCCTCTCTGGAGGAGTGCATTGTGTTCCCTAAAACAAGTAAACAACAGAGCTACAGAGCCAAGGGCACTTCCAGTCTACGGAATATACCTTGGGAAAACTGAAAATCAATAAGACAGAGCCACCCCAATATTTAGGGCTGCACTGCTTACAAGGACCTCAACTTGGGTACACCTTAAATATCCCAGGAAATATAAAAATGGTTCAAAAAATTGTGGTACTTATGTACGATGGAATATCCCTCAGCCATGCATTCAATGTCATAAGACCAGTAGCAGCAAAATGGGTGGATTCATGTAGGATGATTCTAAGTGAAATAAGTCACAGAGAAAAAGAAACTTATCATAAGATATCACTTATGAAGATCCTGTAAACATGGCTACACTTGAACTGAGTTAGGAAAGAGAACAGTGTCTCACATTTAGAAAACACTCTTATGCCTGCTTAAGGGGGAAGGAGAGGTGGGGTGATGCATAAAACCAGAGTTTGATATAAGCACAGGTACCGTTCCAAAAACCAACTATGGAATAGACAAGACCTACACCTTCCTCAGTGAAAGGGACTCAAAACCCCATATTTCCCGCAGAGGAATATATCTGACTAGTAAGAATCTTAAAACCTATGTATTGATATGTCTCCGTAAGGGAATCAAGTGTGTCTAGACTGGCATAAACATGGCAGCGAGAATCAGCTCAAACCCACTATAAAAAGGAATTTCAAAAACAAAACAAAAAAACTTGGAAATTCTTTACATTTCCTTCAGGGTCTCTGATGAAACCTGGAATGACCCTATCTACAACGACAGCTGGATGTGGCATAAGGCTGGACACTTGGGACTGAGAGGATTGGTGAGATTGGGTGAGCAAATGCAAACCCTTTAAAGCAATAATGCATGGCACCCATTCCATGGGTCCCAACTCTCCAGGTTGAAGGGAATATTACTACAGTTATAACATGTACGGGAAACCTAGAGAACGGACACACTGTGAATACGAAAGGTTTCTAAAACTCAACGAATAGTCCCTCTCCTGGTGCTCCGGTTTGACTTTCCATCTGCTTTACTATCAACCTCCCAACTTGAAGAGACAGCCCCTTTAACCTCCTGGTTCGCACAGGTTGCCAATTTGGCAGAGGATGAAAGGGAAGAGGGAGAACCAATGAGAGAGTAGCTGTTAGGCATTTGGACGGGCACATATCACTGTAATTTCCCGGCAGGAAGAAGAATTAACCAAAGTCTCAGCCACCCACCTGGAACCAGTATAGGACTTGAACCAAAATTTTGGACTTGCGGTCAGCTCACCAAAAACGAGTTGAAAAATGGAGCTCAGGGGCACAGCAATTCACAAACTGGCCGAGTAATAAAGGACAACTATCGTCCAAAAATCTGTTGAGGGAAGGCAACGAGGCGGACTTGAAAGCGAGGCAGAAGAGCAGGAAACAGATTTCAAGAGGTACGTTGGAATCGCCTTTAAAGCACAGGAAGAGGGGCACAACTTCGACAATGATGCACTTGGCCAAAAAGGGCGTATGCGTTTTCTCCTGAATATATTCAGGAGGAAACGCATACGCCCTTTTTGGCCAAGCAAGCAAGCGGGCAATGCAAATCTGCACTACAAAGAAGTATCACTTCTCACCGGTCAAAAGGGACATCCACAAAATGTGTAAAAACCAGAAAGGCAAGACAGGCCCTGGAGAACACGGAGCCTTGTTATGCTGATGGGCGGGATGTAAATTGCCAACTGCCTCTCTGGAGGAGTGCATTGTGTTCCCTAAAACAAGTAAACAACAGAGCTACAGAGCCAAGGGCACTTCCAGTCTAGGGAATATACCTTGGGAAAACTGAAAATCAATAAGACAGAGCCACCCCAATATTTAGGGCTGCACTGCTTACAAGGACCTCAACTTGGGTACACCTTAAATATCCCAGGAAATATAAAAATGGTTCAAAAAATTGTGGTACTTACGTACGATGGAATATCCCTCAGCCATGCATTCAATGTCATAAGACCAGTAGCAGCAAAATGGGTGGATTCATGTAGGATGATTCTAAGTGAAATAAGTCACAGAGAAAAAGAAACTTATCATAAGATATCACTTATGAAGATCCTGTAAACATGGCTACACTTGAACTGAGTTAGGAAAGAGAACAGTGTCTCACATTTAGAAAACACTCTTATGCCTGCTTAAGGGGGAAGGAGAGGTTGGGTGATGCATAAAACCAGAGTTTGATATAAGCACAGGTACCATTCCAAAAACCAACTATGGAATAGACAAGACCTACACCTTCCTCAGTGAAAGGGACTCAAAACCCCATATTTCCCGCAGAGGAATATATCTGACTAGTAAGAATCTTAAAACCTATGTATTGATATGTCTCCGTAAGGGAATCAAGTGTGTCTAGACTGGCATAAACATGGCAGCGAGAATCAGCTCAAACCCACTATAAAAAGGAATTTCAAAAACAAAACAAAAAAACTTGGAAATTCTTTACATTTCCTTCAGGGTCTCTGATGAAACCTGGAATGACCCTATCTACAATGACAGCTGGATGTGGCATAAGGCTGGACACTTGGGACTGAGAGGATTGGTGAGATTGGGTGAGCAAATGCAGACCCTTTAAAGCAATAATGCATGGCACCCATTCCATGGGTCCGAACTCTCCAGGTTGAAGGGAATATTACTACAGTTATAACATGTACGGGAAACCTAGAGAACGGACACACTGTGAATACGAAAGGTTTCTAAAACTCAACGAATAGTCCCTCTCCTGGTGCTCCGGTTTGACTTTCCATCTGCTTTACTATCAACCTCCCAACTTGAAGAGACAGCCCCTTTAACCTCCTGGTTCGCACAGGTTGCCAATTTGGCAGCGGATGAAAGGGAAGAGGGAGAAACAATGAGAGAGTAGCTGTTAGGCATTTGGACGGGCACATATCACTGTAATTTCCCGGCAGGAAGAAGAATTAACCAAAGTCTCAGCCACCCACCGGGAACCAGTATAGGTCCTGAACCAAAATTTTGGACTTGCGGTCAGCTCACCAAAAACGAGTTGAAAAATGGAGCTCAGGGGCACAGCAATTCACAAACTGGCCGAGTAATAAAGGACAACTATCGTCCAAAAATCTGTTGAGGGAAGGCAACGAGGCGGACTTGAAAGCGAGGCAGAAGAGCAGGAAACAGATTTCAAGAGGTACGTTGGAATCGCCTTTAAAGCACAGGAAGAGGGGCACAACTTCCACAATGATGCACTTGGCCAGAAAGGGCGTAGGCGTTTTCTCCTGAATATATTCAGGAGGAAACGCGTACGCCCTTTTTGGCCAAGTAAGCAAGCGGGCAATGCAAATCTGCACTACAAAGAAGTATCACTTCTCACCGGTCAAAAGGGACATCCACAAAATATGTAAAAACCAGAAAGGCAAGACAGGCCCTGGAGAACACGGAGCCTTGTTATGCTGATGGGCGGCATGTAAATTGCCAACTGCCTCTCTGGAGGAGTGCATTGTGTTCCCTAAAACAAGTAAACAACAGAGCTACAGAGCCAAGGGCACTTCCAGTCTAGGGAATATACCTTGGGAAAACTGAAAATCAATAAGACAGAGCCACCCCAATATTTAGGGCTGCACTGCTTACAAGGACCTCAACTTGGGTACACCTTAAATATCCCAGGAAATATAAAAATGGTTCAAAAAATTGTGGTACTTACGTACGATGGAATATCCCTCAGCCATGAAATCAATGTCATAAGACCAGTAGCAGCAAAATGGGTGGATTCAGGTACGATGATTCTAAGTGAAATAAGTCACAGAGAAAAAGAAACTTATCATAAGATATCACTTATGAAGATCCTGTAAACATGGCTACACTTGAACTGAGTTAGGAAAGAGAAGAGTGTCTCACATTTAGAAAACACTCTTATGCCTGCTTAAGGGGGAAGGAGAGGTGGGGTGATGCATAAAACCAGAGTTTGATATAAGCACAGGTACCGTTCCAAAAACCAACTATGGAATAGACAAGACCTACACCTTCCTCAGTGAAATGGATTCAAAGCCCCATATTTCCCGCAGAGGAATATATCTGACTACTAAGAATCTTAAAACCTATGTATTGATATGTCTCTGTAAGCGAATCAAGTGTGTCTAGACTGGCATAAACATGGCAGCGAGAGTCAGCTCAAACCAACTATAAAAAGGAATTTCAAAAACAAAACAAAAAAACTGGGAAATACTTTACAATTCCTTCAGGGTCTCTGATGAAACCTGGAATGATCCTATCTACAACGACAGCTGGATGTGGCATAAGGCTGGACACTTGGGCCTGAGAGGATTGGTGAGATTGGGTGAGCAAATGCAGACCCTTTAAAGCACAAATGCCTGGCACCCATTCCATAGGTCCCAACTCTCCAGGTTGAAGGGAATATTACTACAGCTATAACATGTACGGGAAACCTAGAGAACGGACACACTGTGAATATGAAAGATTTCTAAAACTCAACGAATAGTCCCTCTCCTGGGGCTCCGGTTTGACTTTCCATCTGCTTTACTATCAACCTCCCAACTTGGAGAGACAGCTCCTTTAGCCTCCTGGTTCGCACAGGTGGCCAATTTGGCAGAGGATGAAAGGGAAGAGGGAGAAACAATGAGAGAGTAGCTGTTAGGCATTTGGACGGGCACATATCACTGTAATTTCCCGGCAGGAAGAAGTATTAACCAAAGTCTTCGCGACCCACCGGGAACCAGTATAGTTCCAGAACCAAAATTTTGGACGTGCGGTCAGCTCACCAAAAACGAGTTGAAAAATGGAGCTCAGGGGCACAGCAATTCACAAAGTGGCCGAGTAATAAAGGACAACTATCGTCCAAAAATCTGTTGAGGGAAGGCAACGAGGCGGACTTGAAAGCGAGGCAGAAGAGCAGGAAACAGATTTCAAGAGGTACGTTGGAATCACCTTTAAAGCACAGGAAGAGGGGCACAACTTCGACAATGATGCACTTGGCCAAAAAGGGCGTATGCGTTTTCTCCTGAATATATTCAGGAGAAAACGCATACGCCCTTTTTGGCCAAGCAAGCAAGCGGGCAATGCAAATCTGCACTACAAAGAAGTATCACTTCCCACCGGTCAAAAGGGACATCCACAAAATGTGTAAAAACCAGGAAGGCAAGACAGGCCCTGGAGAACAGGGAGCCTTGTTATGCTGATGGGCGGGATGTAAATTGCCAACTGCCTCTCTGGAGGAGTGCATTGTGTTCCCTAAAACAAGTAAACAACTGAGCTACAGAGCCAAGGGCACTTCCAGTCTACGGAATATACCTTGGGAAAACTGAAAATCAATAAGACAGAGCCACCCCAAAACTTAGGTCTGCACTGCTTACAAGGACCTCAACTTGGGTACACCTTAAATATCCCAGGAAATATAAAAATGGTTCAAAAAATTGTGGTACTTACGTACGATGGAATATCCCTCAGCCATGAAATCAATGTCATAAGACCAGTAGCAGCAAAATGGTTGGATTCAGGTACGATGATTCTAAGTGAAATAAGTCACAGAGAAAAAGAAACTTATCATAAGATATCACTTATGAAGATCCTGTAAACATGGCTACACTTGAACTGAGTTAGGAAAGAGAACAGTGTCTCACATTTAGAAAACACTCTTATGCCTGCTTAAGGGGGAAGGAGAGGTGGGGTGATGCATAAAACCAGAGTTTGATATAAGCACAGGTACCGTTCCAAAAACCAACTATGGTATAGACAAGACCTACACCTTCCTCAGTGAAAGGGATTCAAAGCCACATATTTCCCGCAGAGGAATATATCTGACTAGTAAGAATCTTAAAACCTATGGATTGATATGTCTCCGTAAGAGAATCAACTGTGTCTAGACTGGCATAAACATGGCAGCGAGAATCAGCTCAAACCCACTATAAAAAGGAATTTCAAAAACAAAAAAAAAAAACCTGGAAATTCTATACAATTCCTTCAGGGTCTCTGATGAAACCTGGAATGACCCTATCTACAAAGACAGCTGGATGTGGCATAAGGCTGGACACTTGGGAATGAGAGGATTGGTGAGATTTGGTGAGCAAATGCAGAACCTTTACAGCACAAATGGCTGGCACCCATTCCATGGGTCCCAACTCCCCAGGTTGAAGGGAATATTACTACTGCTATTACATGTACGGGAAACCTAGAGAACGGACACACTGTGAATACGAAAGGTTTCTAAAACTCAACGAATAGTCCCTCTCCTGGTGCTCCGGTTTGACTTTCCATCTGCTTTACTATCAACCTCCGAACTTGGAGAGACAGCCCCTTTAACCTCCTGGTTCGCACAGGTTGCCAATTTGGCAGAGGATGAAAGGGAAGAGGGAGAACCAATGAGAGAGTAGATGTTAGGCATTTGGACGGGCACATATCACTGTAATTTCCCGGCAGGAAGAATAATTAACCAAAGTCTCAGCCACCCACCGGGAGCCAGTATAGGTCCTGAACCAAAATTTTGGACTTGCGGTCAGCTCACCACAAACGAGTTGAAAAATGGAGCTCAGGGGCACAGCAATTCACAAACTGGCCGAGTAATAGAGGACAACTATCGTCCAAAAATCTGTTGAGGGAAGGCAACGAGGCGGACTTGAAAGCGAGGCAGAAGAGCAGGAAACAGATTTCAAGAGGTACGTTGGAATCGCCTTTAAAGCACAGGAAGAGGGGCACAACTTCGACAATGATGCACTTGGCCAAAAAGAGTGTATGCGTTTTCTCCTGAATATATTCAGGAGAAAACGCATACGCCCTTTTTGGCCAAGTAAGCAAGCGGGCAATGCAAGTCTGCACTACAAAGAAGTATCACTTCCCACCAGTCAAAAGGGACATCCACAAAATGTGTAAAAACCAGAAAGGCAAGACAGGCCCTGGAGAACAGGGAGCCTTGTTATGCTGATGGACGGGATGTAAATTGCCAACTGCCTCTCTGGAGGAGTGCATTGTGTTCCCTAAAACAAGTAAAGGACAGAGCTACAGAGCCAAGGGCACTTCCAGTCTACGGAATATACCTTGGGAAAACTGAAGATCAATAAGACAGAGACACCCCAATAATTAGGGCTGCACTGCTTACAAGGACCTCAACTTGGGTACACCTTAAATATCCCAGGAAATATAAAAATGGTTCAAGAAATTGTGGTACTTACGTACGATGGAATATCCCTCAGCCATGAAATCAATGTCATAAGACCAGTAGCAGCAAAATGGGTGGATTCAGGTACGATGATTCTAAGTGAAATACGTCACAGAGAAAAAGAAACTTATCATAAGATATCACTTATGAAGATCCTGTAAACATGGCTACACTTGAACTGAGTTAGGAAAGAGAACAGTGTCTCACATTTAGAAAACACTCTTATGCCTGCTTAAGGGGGAAGGAGAGGTGGGGTGATGCATAAAACCAGAGTTTGATATAAGCACAGGTACAGTTCCAAAAACCAACTATGGAATAGAAAAGACCTCCACCTTCCTCAGTGAAAGGGACTCAAAACCCCATATTTCCCGCAGAGGAATATATCTGACTAGTAAGAATCTTAAAACTTATGTATTGATATGTTTCCGTAAGGGAATCAAGTGTGTCTAGACTGGCATAAACATGGCAGCGAGAATCAGCTCAAACCCACTATAAAAAGGAATTTCAAAAACAAAACAAAAAAACTGGGAAATTCTTAACAATTCCTTCAGGGTCTCTGATGAAACCTGGAATGACCCTATCTACAATGACAGCTGGATGTGGCATAAGGAGGGACACTTGGGACTGAGACGATTGTTGAGATTTGGTGAGCAAATGCAGAACATTTACAGCACAAATGCCTGGCATCCATTCCATGGGTCCCAACTCTCCAGGTTGAAGGGAATATTACTACAGCTATAACATGTACGGGAAACCTAGAGAACGGACACACTGTGAATACGAAAGGTTTCTAAAACTCAACGAATAGTCCCTCTCCTGGTGCTCCGGTTTGACTTTCCATCTGCTTTACTATCAACCTCCCAACTTGGAGAGACAGCCCCTTTAACCTCCTGGTTCGGACAGGTTGCCAATTTGGCAGAGGATGAAAGGGAAGAGGGAGAACCAATGAGAGAGTAGCTGTTAGGCATTTGGACGGGCACATATCACTGTAATTTCCCGGCAGGAAGAATAATTAACCAAAGTCTCAGCCACCCACCGGGAGCCAGTATAGGTCCTGAACCAAAATTTTGGACTTGCGGTCAGCTCACCACAAACGAGTTGAAAAATGGAGCTCAGGGGCACAGCAATTCACAAACTGGCCGAGTAATAGAGGACAACTATCGTCCAAAAATCTGTTGAGGGAAGGCAACGAGGCGGACTTGAAAGCGAGGCAGAAGAGCAGGAAACAGATTTCAAGAGGTACGTTGGAATCGCCTTTAAAGCACAGGAAGAGGGGCACAACTTCGACAATGATGCACTTGGCCAAAAAGAGTGTATGCGTTTTCTCCTGAATATATTCAGGAGAAAACGCATACGCCCTTTTTGGCCAAGCAAGCAAGCGGGCAATGCAAGTCTGCACTACAAAGAAGTATCACTTCCCACCAGTCAAAAGGGACATCCACAAAATGTGTAAAAACCAGAAAGGCAAGACAGGCCCTGGAGAACAGGGAGCCTTGTTATGCTGATGGACGGGATGTAAATTGCCAACTGCCTCTCTGGAGGAGTGCATTGTGTTCCCTAAAACAAGTAAAGGACAGAGCTACAGAGCCAAGGGCACTTCCAGTCTACGGAATATACCTTGGGAAAACTGAAGATCAATAAGACAGAGACACCCCAATAATTAGGGCTGCACTGCTTACAAGGACCTCAACTTGGGTACACCTTAAATATCCCAGGAAATATAAAAATGGTTTAAGAAATTGTGGTACTTACGTACGATGGAATATCCCTCAGCCATGAAATCAATGTCATAAGACCAGTAGCAGCAAAATGGGTGGATTCAGGTACGATGATTCTAAGTGAAATAAGTCACAGAGAAAAAGAAACTTATCATAAGATATCACTTATGAAGATCCTGTAAACATGGCTACACTTGAACTGAGTTAGGAAAGAGAACAGTGTCTCACATTTAGAAAACACTCTTATGCCTGCTTAAGGGGGAAGGAGAGGTGGGGTGATGCATAAAACCAGAGTTTGATATAAGCACAGGTACAGTTCCAAAAACCAACTATGGAATAGAAAAGACCTCCACCTTCCTCAGTGAAAGGGACTCAAAACCCCATATTTCCCGCAGAGGAATATATCTGACTAGTAAGAATCTTAAAACTTATGTATTGATATGTTTCCGTAAGGGAATCAAGTGTGTCTAGACTGGCATAAACATGGCAGCGAGAATCAGCTCAAACCCACTATAAAAAGGAATTTCAAAAACAAAACAAAAAAACTGGGAAATTCTTAACAATTCCTTCAGGGTCTCTGATGAAACCTGGAATGACCCTATCTACAATGACAGCTGGATGTGGCATAAGGAGGGACACTTGGGACTGAGACGATTGTTGAGATTTGGTGAGCAAATGCAGAACATTTACAGCACAAATGCCTGGCATCCATTCCATGGGTCCCAACTCTCCAGGTTGAAGGGAATATTACTACAGCTATAACATGTACGGGAAACCTAGAGAACGGACACACTGTGAATACGAAAGGTTTCTAAAACTCAACGAATAGTCCCTCTCCTGGTGCTCCGGTTTGACTTTCCATCTGCTTTACTATCAACCTCCCAACTTGGAGAGACAGCCCCTTTAACCTCCTGGTTCGGACAGGTTGCCAATTTGGCAGAGGATGAAAGGGAAGAGGGAGAACCAATGAGAGAGTAGCTGTTAGGCATTTGGACGGGCACATATCACTGTAATTTCCCGGCAGGAAGAAGAATTAACCAAAGTCTCAGCCACCCACCGGGAACCAGCATACGTCCTGAACCAAAATTTTGGACTTGCGGTCAGCTCACCAAAAACGAGTTGAAAAATGGAGCTCAGGGGCACAGCAATGCACAAACTGCCCAAGTAATAAAGGACAACTATCGTCCAAAAACCTGTTGAGGGAAGGCAACGAGGCGGACTTGAAAGCGAGGCAGAATAGCAGGAAACAGATTTCAAGACGTACGTTGGAATCACCTTTAAAGCACAGGAAGAGGGGCCCAACTTCGACCATGATGCACTTGGCCAAAAAGGGCGTATGCGTTTTCTCCTGAATATATTCAGGAGAAAACGCATACGCCCTTTTTGGCCAAGCAAGCAAGCGGGCAATGCAAATCTCCACTACAAAGAAGTATCACTTCCCACCGGTCAAAAGGGACATCCACAAAATGTGTAAAAACCAGAAAGGCAAGACAGGCCCTGGAGAACAGGGAGCCTTGTTATGCTGATGGGCGGGATGTAAATTGCCAACTGCCTCTCTGGAGGAGTGCATTGTGTTCCCTAAAACAAGTAAACAACAGAGCTACAGAGCCGAGGGCACTTCCAGTCTAGGGAATATACCTTGGGAAAACTGAAAATCAATAAGACAGAGCCACCCCAAAACTTAGGTCTGCACTGCTTACAAGGACCTCAACTTGGGTACACCTTAAATATCCCAGGAAATATAAAAACGGTTCAAAAAATTGTGGTACTTACGTACGATGGAATATCCCTCAGCCATGAAATCAATGTCATAAGACCAGTAGCAGCAAAATGGGTGGATTCAGGTATGATGATTCTAAGTGAAATAAGTTACACAGAAAATATAAACTTATCATAAGATATCACTTATGAAGATCCTGTAAACATGGCTGCACTTGAACTGAGTTAGGAAAGAGAACAGTGTCTCACATTCAGAAAACACTCTTATGCCTGCTTAAGGGGGAAGGAGAGGTGGGGTGATGCATAAAACCAGCGTTTGATATAAGCACAGGTACCGTTCCAAAAACCAACTATGGAATAGACAAGACCTACACCTTCCTCAGTGAAAGGGACTCAAAACCCCATATTTCCCACAGAGGAATATATCTGACTAGTAAGAATCTTAAAACCTATGTATTGATATGTCTCCGTAAGGGAATCAGGTGTGTCTAGACTGGCATAAACATGGCAGCGAGAATCAGCTCAAACCCACTATAAAAAGGAATTTCAAAAACAAAACAAAAAAACTGGGAAATTCTTTACAATTCCTTCAGGGTCTCTGATGAAACCTGGAATGACCCTATCTAAAATAACAGCTGGATGTGGCATAAGGAGCGACACTTGGGACTAAGACGATTGGTGAGATTGGGTGAGCAAATGCAGACCCTTTAAAGAACAAATGCCTGGCAACCATTCCATGGGTCCCAACTCTCCATGTTGAATGGAATATTACTAAAGCTATAACATGTACAGGAAACCTAGAGAACAGACACAGTGTGAATACGAAAGGTTTCTAAAACTCAACGAATAATCCCTCTCCTGGTGCTCCGGTTTGACATTATATCTGCTTTACTATCAACCTCCCAAATTGGAGAGACAGCCCCTTTAACCTCCTGGTTCGCACAGGTTTCCAATTTGGCAGAGGATGAAAGGGAAGAGGGAGAACCAATGAGAGAGTAGCTGTTAGGCATTTGGACGGGCACATATCACTGTAATTTCCCGGCAGGAAGAAGAATTAACCAAAGTCTCAGCCACCCACCGGGAACCAGTATAGGTACTGAACCAAAATTTTGGATTTGCGGTCAGCTCACCAAAAACGAGTTGAAAAATGGAGCTCAGGGGCACAGCAATTCACAAAGTGGCCGAGTAATAAAGGACAACTATCGTCCAAAAATCTGTTGAGGGAAGGCAACGAGGCGGACTTGAAAGCGAGGCAGAATAGCAGGAAACAGATTTCAGGAGGTATGTTGGAATCGCCTTTAAAGCACAGGAAGAGGGACACAACTTCGACAATGATGCACTTGGCCAAAAAGGGCGTATGCGTTTTCTC
Source organism: Hyperoodon ampullatus (assembly GCF_949752795.1). Taxonomy (NCBI): domain Eukaryota; kingdom Metazoa; phylum Chordata; class Mammalia; order Artiodactyla; family Ziphiidae; genus Hyperoodon; species Hyperoodon ampullatus. The sequence goes on from NW_027640550.1 coordinate 331,389, forward strand.
CTGAATATATTCAGGAGAAAACGCATACGCCCTTTTTGGCCAAGCAAGCAAGCTGGCAATGCAGATCTGCACTACAAAGAAGTATCACTTCCCACCGGTCAAAAGGGACATCCACAAAATGTGTAAAAACCAGAAAGGCAAGACAGGCCCTGGAGAACAGGGAGCCTTGTTATGCTGATGGGCGGGATGTAAATTGCCAAATGCCTCTCTGGAGGAGTGCATTGTGTTTCCTAAAACAAGTAAAGAACAGAGCTACAGAGCCAAGGGCATTTCCAGTCTACGGAATATACCTTGGGAAAACTGAAAATCAATAAGACAGAGCCACCCCAAAACTTAGGGCTGCACTGCTTACAAGGACCTCAACTTGGGTACACCTTAAATATCCCAGGAAATATAAAAATGGTTCAAAAAATTGTGGTACTTACGTACGATGGAATATCCCTCAGCCATGAAATCAATGTCATAAGACCAGTAGCAGCAAAATGGGTGGATTCAGGTACGATGATTCTAAGTGAAATAAGTCACAGAGAAAAAGAAACTTATCATAAGATATCACTTATGAAGATCCTGTAAACATGGCTACACTTGAACTGAGTTAGGAAAGAGAACAGTGTCTCACATTTAGAAAACACTCTTATGCCTGCTTAAGGTGGAATGAGAGGTGGGGTGATGCATAAAACCAGAGTTTGATATAAGCACAGGTACCGTTCCAAAAACCAACTATGGAATAGACAAGACCTACACCTTCCTCAGTGAAAGGGACTCAAAACCCCATATTTCCCTCAGAGGAATATATCTGACTAGTAAGAATCCCTAAAACCTATGTATTGATATGTCTCTGTAAGGGAATCAAGTGTGTCTAGACTGGCATAAACATGGCAGCGAGAATCAGCTCAAACCCACTATAAAAAGGAAATTCAAAAGCAAAACAAAAAAACTGGGAAATTCTTTACAATTCCTTCAGGGTCTCTGATGAAACCTGGAATGACCCTATCTACAACGAGAGCTGGATGTGGCATAAGGCTGGACACTTGGGACTTAGACGATTGTTGAGATTGGGTGAGCAAATGCAGACCCTTTAAAGCAATAATGCATGGCACCCATTCCATGGGTCCCAACTCTGCAGGTTGAAGGGAATATTACTACAATTATTACATATACGGGAAACCTAGAGAACGGACACACTGTGAATACGAAAGGTTTCTAAAACTCAACGAATAGTCCCTCTCCTGGTGCTCCGGTTTGACTTTCCATCTGCTTTACTATCAATCTCCCAACATGGAGAGACAGCCCCTTTAACCTCCTGGTTCGCACAGGTTTCCAATTTGGCAGAGGATGAAAGGGAAGAGGGAGAACCAATGAGAGAGTAGCTGTTAGGCATTTGGACGGGCACATATCACTCTAACTTCCCGGCAGGAAGAAGTATTAACCAAAGTCTCAGCCACCCACCGGGTATCAGTATAGGTCCTGAACCAAAATTTTGGACTTGCGGTCAGCTCACCAAAAACGAGTTGAAAAATGGAGCTCAGGGGCACAGCAATTCACAAACTGGCCGATTAATAAAGGACAACTATCGTCCAAAAATCTGTTGAGGGAAGGCAACGAGGCGGACTTGAAAGCGAGGCAGAATAGCAGGAAACAGATTTCAAGAGGTACGTTGGAATCGCCTTTAAAGCACAGGAAGAGGGGCACAACTTCGAAAATGATACAGTTGGCCAAAAAGGGCGAATGCGTTTTCTCCTGAATATATTCAGGAGAAAACGCATACGCCCTTTTTGGCCAAGCAATCAAGCGGGCAATGCAAATCTGCACTACAAAGAAGTATCACTTCCCACCGGTCAAAAGGGACATCCACAAAATGTGTAAAAACCAGAAAGGCAAGACAGGCCCTGGAGAACAGGGAGCCTTGTTATGCTGATGGGCGGGATGTAAATTGCCAACTGCCTCTCTGGAGGAGTGCATTGTGTTCCCTAAAACAAGTAAACAACAGAGCTATAGAGCCAAGGCCACTTCCAGTCTAGGGAATATACCTTGGGAAAACTGAAAATCAATAAGACAGAGCCACGCCAAAATTTAGGGCTGCACTGCTTACAAGGACCTCAACTTGGGTACACCTTAAATATCCCAGGAAATATAAAAATGGTTCAAAAAATTGTGTTACTTACGTACGATGGAATATCCCTCAGCCATGAAATCAATGTCATAAGACCAGTAGCAGCAAAATGGGTGGATTCAGGTACGATGATTCTAAGTGAAATAAGTCACAGAGAAAAAGAAACTTATCATAAGATATCACTTATGAAGATCCTGTAAACATGGCTACACTTGAACTGAGTTAGGAAAGAGAACAGTGTCTCACATTTAGAAAACACTCTTATGCCTTCTTAAGGGGGAAGGAGAGGTGGGGTGATGCATAAAACCAGAGTTTGATATAAGCACAGGTACCGTTCCAAAAACCAACTATGGAATAGACAAGACCTACACCTTCCTCAGTGAAAGGGACTCAAAACCACATATTTCCCACAGAGGAATATATCTCACTAGTAAGAATCTTAAAACCTATGTATTGATATGTCTCCGTAAGGGAATCAAGTGTGTCTAGACTGGCATAAACATGGCAGCGAGAATCAGCTCAAACCCACTATAAAAAGGAATTTCAAAAACAAAACAAAAAAACTGGGAAATTCTTTACAATTCCTTCAGGGTCTCTGATGAAACCTGGAATGACGCTATCTACAATGACAGCTGGATGTGGCATAAAGAGGGACACTTGGGACTGAGACGATTGGTGAGATTGGGTGAGCAAATGCAGAAACTTTAAAGCACAAATGCCTGGCACCCATTCCATGGGTCCCAACTCTCCAGGTTGAAGGGAATATTACTACCGCTATAACATGTACGGGAAACCTAGAGAACGGACACACTGTGAATACGAAAGGTTTCTAAAACTCAACGAATAGTCGCTCTCCTGGTGCTCCGGTTTGACTTTCCATCTGCTTTACTATCAACCTCCCAACTTGGAGAGACAGCACCCTTAGCCTCCTGGTTCGCACAGGTTGCCAATTTGGCAGAGGATGAAAGGGAAGAGGGAGAACCAATGAGAGAGTACATGTTAGGAATTTGGACGGGCACATATCACTGTAATTTCCCGGCAGGAAGAAGAATTAACCAAAGTCTCAGCCCCCCACCGGGAACCAGTATAGGTCCTGAACCAAAATTTTGGACGTGCGGTCAGCTCACCAAAAACGAGTTGAAAAATGGAGCTCAGGGTCACAGCAATTCACAAACTGGCCGAGTAATAAAGGACAACTATCGTCCAAAAATCTGTTGAGGGAAGGCAACGAGGCGGACTTGAAAGCGAGGCAGAATACCAGGAAACAGATTTCAAGAGGTACGTTGGAATCGCCTTTAAAGCACAGGAAGAGGGGCACAACTTCGACAATGATGCACTTGGCCAAAAAGGGCGTATGTGTTTTCTCCTGAATATATTCAGGAGAAAACGCATACGCCCTTTTTGGCCAAGCAAGCAAGCGGGCAATGCAAATCTGCACTACAAAGAAGTATCACTTCCCAGCGGTCAAAAGGGACATCCACAAAATGTGTAAAAACCAGGAAGGCAAGACAGGCCCTGGAAAACCGGGAGCCTTGTTATGCTGATGGGCGGGATGTAAATTGCCAACTGCCTCTCTGGAGGAGTGCATTGTGTTCCCTAAAACAAGTAAACATCAGAGCTACAGAGCCAAGGGCACTTCCAGTCTAGGGAATATACCTTGGGAAAACTGAAAATCAATAAGACAGAGCCACGCCAAAATTTAGGGCTGCACTGCTTACAAGGACCTCAACTTGGGTACACCTTAAATATCCCAGGAAATATAAAAATGGTTCAAAAAATTGTGGTACTTACATACGATGGAATGTCCCTCAGCCATGAAATCAATGTCATAAGACCAGTAGCAGCAAAATGGGTGGATTCAGGTACGATGATTCTAAGTGAAATAAGTCGCAGAGAAAAAGAAACTTATCATAAGATATCACTTATGAAGGTCCTGTAAACATGGCTACACTTGAACTGAGTTAGGAAAGAGAACAGTGTCTCACATTTAGAAAACACTCTTATGCCTGCTTAAGGGGGAAGGAGAGGTGGGGTGATGCATAAAACCAGAGTTTGATATAAGCACAGGTACCGTTCCAAAAACCAACTATGGAATAGACAAGACCTACACCTTCCTCAGTGAAAGGGACTCAAAACCCCATATATCCCACAGAGGAATATATCTGACTGTTAAGAATCTTAAAACCTATGTATTGATATGTTTCCGTAAGGGAATCAAGTGTGTCTAGACTGGCATAAACATGGCAGCGAGAATCAGCTCAAACCCACTATAAAAAGGAATTTCAAAAACAAAACAAAAAAACTGGGAAATTCTTTACAATTCCTTCAGGGTCTCTGATGAAACCTGGAATGACCCTATCTACAACGACAGCTGGATGTGGCATAAGGCTGGACACTTGGGACTGAGAGGATTGGTTAGAGTGGGTGAGCAAATGCAGACCCTTTAAAGCAATAATGCATGGCACCCATTCCATGGGCCCAACTCTCCAGGTTGTAGGGAATATTACTACAGTTATAACACGTACGGGAAACCTAGCCAACGGACACACTGTGAATACGAAAGGTTTCTAAAACTCAACGAATAGTCCGTCTCCTGGTTCTCCGTTTTGACTTTCCATCAGCTTTACTATCAACCTCCCAACTTGGAGAGACAGCCCCTTTAACCTCCCAGTTCACACAGGTTGCCCATTTGGCAGAGGATGAAAGGGAAGAGGGAGAACCAATGAGAGAGTAGCTGTTAGGCATTTGGACGGGCACATATCACTGTAATTTCCCGGCAGGAAGAAGAATTAACCAAAGTCTCAGCCACCCACCGGGAACCAGCATAGGTCCTGAACCAAAATTTTGGACTTGCGGTCAGCTCAGCAAAAACGAGTTGAAAAATGGGGCTCAGGGGCACAGCAATTCACAAACTGGCCGAGTAATAAAGGAAAATTATCGTCCAAAAATCTGTTGAGGTAAGGCAACGAGACGGAAGTGAAAGCGAGGCAGAAAGGCAGGAAACAGATTTCAAGAGGTACGTTGGAATCGCCTTTAAAGCACAGGAAGAGGGACACAATTTCAACAATGATGCACTTGGCCGAAAAGGGCGTATGCCTTTTCTCCTGAATATATTCAGGAGAAAACGCATACGCCCTTTTTGGCCAAGCAAGCAAGCGGGCAATTCAAATCTGCACCACAAAGAAGTATCACTTCCCACTTTTCAAAAGGAACATCCACAAAATGTGTAAATTCCAGAAAGGCAAGACCAGCCCCGGAGAACAGGGTGGCTTGTTTTGCTGATGGGCGCGATGTAAATTGCCAACTGCCTCTCTGGAGGAGTGCATTGTGTTCCCTAAAACGAGTAAGCAACAGAGCTACAGAACCAAGGGCACTTCCAGTCTAGGGAATATACCTTGGGAAACCTGAAAATCAATAGGACAGGGCCACCCCAAAATTTAGGGCTGCACTGCTTACAAGAACCTCAACTTGGGTACACCTTAAATATCCCAGGAAATATAAAAATGGTTCAAAAAATTGTGGTACTTACGTACGATGGAATATCCCTCAGCCATGCAATCAATGTCATAAGACCAGTAACAGCAAAATGAGTGGATTGAGGTATTATGCTTCTAAGTGAAATAAGTCACACAGAAAAAGAAACTTATATTAAGATATCACTTATGAAGATCCTGTAAACATGGCTACACTTGAACTGAGTTAGGAAAGAGAACAGAGTCTCATCTTTGGAAAGCACTCTTATGCATGCTTAAGGGTGAAGGAGAGGTGGGGTGATGCATAAAACCAGAGTTTGATATAAGCACAGGTACCGTTCCTAAAACAAACTATGGAATAGACGAGACCTACACATTCCTCAGGGAAAGGGACCCGAGGCATCTGTGAGTAATCGTGAGCTGAGCCCCAGGCCAGCTGCTGCTGAACTTTTCCCACCCTTCCCAGGTAAAACACCTGAATATGTACAAGGGCTTGAAAGCCTAGAGGAAGGGCCGTGGAGCCACACCAGCGACAGCACGCAGGCCAACTTGTTGCCTGCAGGCCAGTCAGGATGGTCCTGGCCCTGGGCGCTCTTCTGGAAGCTTTCCATTGCCCTGCCTGAGATACCCCTCCTGTCCCGACCCCACTGCTTTTTTCCTACCTCACCTCTGTCCAGAGAGAAATTCCAGCGAAAGGTATAGGTGACACATCCTCTTCTTTACAGCTGGCAGCCTGGCAACTCCTGCAGAAAGTCCAGCAGAGACCCACTCACACCGGGCCACCCACAAAGCCGTGGCCCCTCACTCCCTCCCACCAGCACAGCCCCGAGACTGCTGACGGGGCAGAGAATATGGAGTCAGGCACAGCTTCAGGGGCTTTTGCTGCCTGCAGCGCTGTTTATATTGACCTCAACACAGGCACACCTGGGGAGGGCCGGCCGGCAGGGTCAGGCTACCCAGGTCAGCTAATCCTCAGCCCTCAGGGAATCACATTGTTGAAAATGGACCTCGCTAAGGCAGAATAGAAGCCAAGGAATAAAAGGACACAATGCCATTTGTAGCACCGTAGGTGTGTCTAGAGGTAATCACGTGACTTGTAGTAAGTCAGAAAGTGAAAGACACATATCATATCATATCTCTTATAGGTGTGACCGAAAAATGGATACCAGGGCAGATATTTCCACGGAGAAGGGCAATCACAGATTCATTCAACAAACTTATGGTTCACCAATGGAAAGGTGTGAGGATTGCTTTCATTATGATATTGGGGTTAACAGACATATGCAAACACAGGTGACATATATAATCATCAAAGACCTACAGAATACCAAGAGAAGACTACTCAACATTCTGTCATAAGGTACATGGGAAAAGGATCCCAGGAAGAAGAGACATATTTATATGTGTAAAAGAACCACATCTTCCACACCTACAACAAGCCAAACATTGTAATCAAATTTGCTGTAATAAAAAATTAAATTAAAAACACGAACAAGAAGTAGTGAGACAAACTTGAGGGGCTTTCTCCTGGCACATTCCATTCTAAATTCCAATCTAGAACACGACTTCCATTGAGGCTCTGTTGCCCCAGTAAGCAGATTTGGTAAGGGAGAACTGCTGCCACCTTGCGGCCGTTTCACACAAGAGCAGCTTTAATCAGAGCGCTAATGGTCAGTTGATATTCAAAATCATTGCAGGCCTGTAAATGACACCTGCCCTGGAAACAAATCCTGGGTTCATATATCGACCAAAAATTTCAAAGGACGCCCATATTTCAAAACGACAGTTTCAAAAGGCATATTTTACACACATTAGTGTTCTGCTTCTTTTTCTTTCTTTCTTTTTTTGTTAAAAAAACGGGAATGGCAAAAAGCATCCCTCAGAATGGGCGAAAATATTTGCAAACGAATCAATGGACAAAGGTTTAATCTCCAATATATATAAAGAGCTCATGCAGCTTAATATTAAAAAAACAAACAACCCAATACAAAAATGGGCAGAAGATCTAAAGAGACGTTTCTTCAAAGAAGACACAGAGATGGCCAAGACGCACATGAAAAGCTCCTCAACATCACTAATTATTAGAGAAATGCAAATCAAAACTACAATGAGGTATCAACACACACATGTTAGAATCGGAAGTATCAGAAAATCTACAAACAACGAATTCTGGGGAGGGTGTGGACAAAAGGATCCCTCTTCCACTATTGGTGGAAATGTAAATTGATACAGTCACTATGGAGAACAGTATGGAGTTTCCTTAAAAAAAGCTACAAATAGAATTACCATATGATCCAGCAATCCCACTTCTGGGCATATATCCAGAGAAAACCATAAATCAAAAAGGCACATTCACCACAATGCTCATTTCAGCACTATTTAAAATAGCCAGGTAATGGAAGAAACCAAAATACCCACAGACAGACGAATGGATAAAGATGTGGTACATATATAAAATGGATTGTTTCTCAGCCATAAGAAGGAATGAAACTGGGTCATTTGTAGAGACGTTGATGGATCTAGAGACTGTCATACAGAATGAAGTAAGTCAGAAAGAGAAAAACAAATATTGTACATTAATGCATATATGTGGAACCTAGAAAAATGGTACAGATGAACTGGTTTGCAGGGAAGAAATAGAGACACAGAGGTAGAGAACACACGTATGGACACCAAGTGTGGGAAGCCATGGGGTGGTGGTGGTGGGATGAGTTGGGAGATTGGGATTGACCTGTATACATGTATATGCATAAAATACATAACTAATAATAACCTGCTGTATAAAAAAATAAATTAAATTAAATTTTAAAATTTAAAAAAATAAAATTTAAAAATAAAACAGAAAACAGTTCTTCCCTTCACACAGATGTATTTATATGAATGAATTATTTCCATGCTTATATCTATAAATACATAAAAGAAGAATAAAATCTAACTTGAAACAAAAAAGAAATAAAAATCTGAACCCACCAGTTAGACAGAGGAAAACCCTTTCAGGGCACTTGCTCCAGTGGTAAACAATTCTGAAATTGGTCAGAGGTGGGGAATCATTTCCCATAGAGCCAGCAGCCCACTCCTACGCAAGGAGCGTCCTCATTGCAAGGCTGGGGGCCATGCCGAGGTATCTGTGAGTAACCGTGAGCTGAGTCCCAGGCCAGCTGCTGCTGAACTGTTCCCACTCTTCCCAGGTAAAACACCTGAATATGTACAAGGGCTTGAAAGCCTAGAGGAAGGGCTGTGGAGCCACACCAGCGACAGCATGCAGGCCAACTTGTTGCCTGCAGGCCAGCCGGGAAGGTCCTGGCCCTGGGCGCTCTTCTGGAAGCTTTCCATTGCCCTGCCTGAGATACCCCTCCTGTCCCGACCCCACTGCTTTTTTCCTTCCTCACCTCTGTCCGGAGAGAAATTCAAGCGAAAGATATGGGTGACACATCCTCTTCTTTACAGGTGGCAGCCTGGCAACTCCTGCAGAAAGTCCAGCAGAGACCCGCTCACACCGGGCCACCCACAAAGCCGTGGCCAATCACTCCCTCCCACCAGCACAGCCCCGAGACTGCTGACGGGGCAGATAATATGGAGTCAGGCACAGCTTCAGGGGCTATTGCTGCCTGCAGCTCTGTTTATATTGACCTCAACACAGGCACATCTGGGGAGGGCCCACCGGCAGGGTCAGGTTACACAGGTCAGCTAATCCTCAGCCCTCAGGGAATCACATTGTTGAAAATGGACCTCGCTAAGGCAGAATAGAAGCCAAGGAATAAAAGGACACAATGCCATTTGCAGCACCGTAGGTGTGTCTAGAGGTAATCACGTGACTTGTAGTAAGTCCGAAAGTGAAAGACACATATCATATCATATGTCTTATAGGTGTGACCGAATAATGGATACCAGGGCAGATATTTCCACGGAGAAGGGCAATCACAGATACATTCAACAAACTTATGGTTCACCAATGGAAAGGTGTGTGGATTGTTTTCATTATGATATTGGGGTTAACAGACATATACAAACACAGGTGACATATATAATTACCAAAGACCTACAGAATACCAAGAGAAGACTACTCAACATTCTGTCATAAGGTACATGGGAATAGGATCCCAGGAAGAACAGACATATGTATATGTGTAAAAGAACCACATCTTCCACACCTACAACAAGCCAAACATTGTAATCAAATTTGCTGTAATAAAAAATAAAAAATTAAATTAAAAACACGAACAAGAAGTAGTGAGACAAACTTGAGGGGCTTTCTCCTGGCACATTCCATTCTAAATTCCAATCTAGAACACGACTTCCATTGAGGCTCTGTTTCCCCAGTAACCAGATTTGGTAAGGGAGAACTGCTGCCACCTTGCGGCCGTTTCACACAAGAGCAGCTTTAATCCCAGCGCTAATGGTCAGTTGATATTCAAAATCATTGCAGGCCTGTAAATGACACCTGCCCTTAAAACAAATCCTGGGTTCATATATCGACCTAAAAATTCAAAGGACGTCCATATTTCAAAACGACAGTTTCAAAAGGCATATTTTACTCACATTAGTGTTCTGCTTCTTTTTCTTTCTTTCTTTTTTGTTAAAAAAACGGGAATGGCAAAATGCTTCCCTCAGAATGGGCGAAAATATTTGCAAACGAATCAATGGACAAAGGTTTAATCTCCAATATATATAAAGAGCTCATGCAGCTTAATATTAAAAAAAAAGCAAAAAACCCAATACAAAAATGGGCAGAAGATCTAAAGAGACGTTTCTTCAAAGAAGACACAGAGATGGCCAAGACGCACATGAAAAGCTGCTCAACATCACTAATTATTAGAGAAATGCACATCAAAACTACAATGAGGTATCACCTCACACATGTTAGAATCGGCATCATCAGAAAATCTACAAAAAACGAATTCTGGGAAGGGTGTGGACAACAGGATCCCTCTTCCACTAGTGGTGGAAATGTAAATTGATACAGTCACGATGGAGAACAGTATGGAGTTTCCTTAAAAAAACTAGAAATAGAATTACCATATGATCCAGCAATCCCACTTCTGGGCATATACCCAGAGAAAACCATAAATCAAAAAGGCACATTCACCACAATGCTCATTTCAGCACTATTTACAATAGCCAGGTAATGGAAGCCACCTAAATACCCACAGAGAGACGAATGGATAAAGATGTGGTACATATATAAAATGGAATGTTACTCAGCCATAAGAAGGAATGAAACTGGGTCATTTGTAGAGACGTCGATGGATCTAGAGACTGTCATACAGAATGAAGTAAGTCAGAAAGAGAAAAACAAATATTGTATATTAATGCATATATATGGAACCTAGCAAAATGGTACAGATGAACTGGTTTGCAGGGAAGTAATAGAGACACAGAGGTAGAGAACACACGTATGGACACCAAGTGTGGGAAGCCATGGGATTGTGCGTGTGGGATGAGTTGGGAGATTGGGATTGACCTGTATACATGTATATGCATAAAATACATAACTAATAATAAGCTGCTATATAAAAAAATAAATAAAATTAAATTTCAAAATTTTGAAAAATAAAATTTTAAAGTAAAACAGAAAAAAGTTCTTACCTTTCACACAGATGTATTTATATGTATGAATTATTTCCATGCTTATATCTATAAATACATAAAACAGGAATAAAATCTAACTTGAACCAAAAAAGAAAAAAAAAAACTGAACTCACCAGTTAGACAGAGGAAAACCCTATCAGGGCACTTGCTCCAGCAGTAAACACTTCTGAAATTGCTCGGAGGTGGGGAATCATCTCCCATAGAGCCAGCAGCCCACTCCTATGCAAGGAGCGTCCTCATTGCAAAGCTGGGGGCCATGCCGAGGCATCTGTGAGTAACCGTGAGCTGAGCCCCAGGCCAGCTGCTGTTGAACTTTTCCACCCTTCCCAGATAAAACACCTGAATATGTACAAGGTGTTGAAAGCCTAGAGGAAGGGGCGTGGAGCCACACCAGCGACAGCACGCAGGCCAACTTGGTGCCTGCAGGCCAGCCAGCATGGTCCTGGCCCTGGGCGCTCTTCTGGAAGCTTTCCATAGCCCTGCCTGAGATACCCATCCTGTCCCGGCCCCCACTGCTTTTTTCCTTCCTCACCTCTGTCCGGAGAGCAATTCCAGCGGAAGGTATGGGTGACACATCCTCTTCTTTACAGGTGGAAGCCTGGCAACTCCTGCAGAAAGTCCAGCAGAGACCCACTCACACCGGGCCACCCACAAAGCCGTGGCCCCTCACTCCCTCCCACCAGCACAGCCCCGAGACTGCTGACGGGGCAGAGAATATGGAGTCAGGCACAGCTTCAGGGGCTATTGCTGCCTGCAGCGCTGTTTATATTGACCTCAACCCAGGCACACCTGCGGAGGGCCGGCCGGCAGGGTCAGGCTACCCAGGTCAGCTAATCCTCAGCCCTCAGGGAATCACATTGTTGAAAATGGACCTCGCTAAGGCAGAATAGAAGCCAAGGAATAAAAGGACACAATGCCATTTGCAGCACCGTAGGTGTGTCTAGAGGTAATCACGTGACTTGTAGTAAGTCAGAAAGTGAAAGACACATATCATATCATATCTCTTATAGGTGTGACCGAAAAATGGATACCAGGGCAGATATTTCCACGGAGAAGGGCAATCACAGATTCATTCAACAAACCTATGGTTCACCAATGGAAAGGTGTGAGGATTGGTTTCATTATGATATTGGGGTTAACAGACATATACAAACACAGGTGACATATATAATGACCAAAGACCTACAGAATACCAAGAGAAGACTACTCAACATTCTGTCATAAGGTACATGGGAAAAGGATCCCAGGAAGAACGGACATATTTATATGTGTAAAAGAACCACATCTTCCACACCTACAACAAGCCAAACATTGTAATCAAATTTGCTGTAATAAAAAATAAAAAATTAAATTAAAAACACGAACAAGAAGTAGTGAGACAAACTTGAGGGGCTTTCTCCTGGCACATTCCATTCTAAATTCCAATCTAGAACACGACTTCCATTGAGGCTCTGTTGCACCAGTAACCAGATTTGGTAAGGGAGAACTGCTGCCACCATGTGGCCGTTTCACAAAACAGCAGCTTTAATCCCAGCGCTAATGGTCAGTTGATATTCAAAATCATTGCAGGCTTGTAAATGACACCTGCCCTAAACCAAATCCTGGGGTCATATATCGACCAAAAAATTCAAAGGACGTCCATATTTCAAAACGACAGTTTCAAAAGGCATATTTTACACACATTAGTGTTCTGCTTCTTTTTCTTTCTTTCCTTTTTGGTTAAAAAAACGGGAATGGCAAAAAGCATCCCTCAGAATGGTCGAAAATATTTGCAAACGAATCAATGGACAAAGGTTTAATCTCCAATATATATAAAGAGCTAATGCAGCTTAATATTAAAAAAAAGCAAACAACCCAATACAAAAATGGGCAGAAGATCTAAAGAGACGTTTCTTCAAAGAAGACACAGAGATGGCCAAGACGCACATGAAAAGCTGCTCAACATCACTAATTATTAGAGAAATGCAAATCAAAACTACAATGAGGTATCACCTCACACCTGTTAGAATCGGCATCATCAGAAAATCTACAAACAACGAATTCTGGGGAGGGTGTGGACAACAGGATCCCTCTTCCACTAGTGGTGGAAATGTAAATTGATACAGTCACGATGGAGAACAGTAAGGAGTTTCCTTAAAAAAACTAGAAATAGAATTACCATATGATCCAGCAATCCCACTTCTGGGCATATACCCAGAGAAAACCATAAATCAAAATGGCACATTCACTACAATGCTCATTTCAGCACTATTTACAATAGCCAGGTAATGGAAGCAAACTAAATACCCTCAGACAGACGAATGGATAAAGATGTGGTACATATATATAATGGAATATTACTCAGCCATAAGAAGGAATGAAACTGCGTCATTTGTAGAGACGTCGATGGATCTAGAGACTGTCATACAGAATGAAGTAAGTCAGAAAGAGAAAAACAAATATTGTATAATAATGCATACATGTGGAACCTAGAAAAATGGTACAGATGAACTGGTTTGCAGGGAAGAAATACAGACACAGAGGTAGAGAACACACGTATGGACACCAAGTGTGGGAAGCCATGGGGTGGTGGTGGTGGGATGAGTTGGGATATTGGGATTGACCTTTATACATGTATATGCGTAAAATACATAACTAATAATAACCTGCTGTATAAAAAAATAAATTAAATTAAATTTCAAAATTTTAAAAAATAAAATTTAAAAATAAAACAGAAAAAAGTTCTTCCCTTCACACAGATGTATTTATATGAATGAATTATTTCCATGCTTATATCTATAAATACATAAAAGATGAATAAAATCTAACTTGAACCAAAAAAGAAAAAAAAAACCTAAACCCACCAGTTAGACAGAGGAAAACCCTATCAGGGCACTTGCTCCTGCGGTAAGCAATTCTGAAATTGGTCAGAGGTGGGGAATCATCTCCCATAGAGCCAGCAGCCCACTCCTACGCAAGAAGCGTCCTCATTGCAAAGCTGGGGGCCATGCCGAGGCATCTGTGAGTAACCGTGAGCTGAGCCCCAGGCCAGCTGCTGTTGAAATTTTCCCACCCTTCCCAGGTAAAACACCTGAATATGTACAAGGACTTGAAAGCCTAGTGGAAGGGCCGTGGAGCCACAGCAGCAACAGCACGCAGGCCAACTTGGTGCCTGCAGGCCAGCCAGGAAGGTCCTGGCCCTGGGTGGTGTTCTGGAAGCTTTCCATTGCCCTGCCTGAGATACCCCTCCTGTCCCGGCCCCCACTGCTTTTTTCCTTCCTCACCTCTGTCCGGAGAGAAATTCCAGCGAAAGGTATGGGTGACACATCCTCTGCTTTACAGGTGGCAGCCTGGCAACTCCTGCAGAAAGTCCAGCAGAGACCCACTCACACCGGGCCACCCACAAAGCCATGGCCCCTCACTCCCTCCCACCCGCACAGCCCCGACACTGCTGACTGGGCCGAGAATATGGCGTCAGGCACAGCTTCAGGGGCTATTGCTGCCTGCAGTGCTGTTTATATTGACCTCAACACAGGCACACCTGGGGAGGGCCGGCCGGCAGGGTCAGGCTACACAGGTCAGCTAATCCTCAGCCCTCAGGGAATCACATTGTTGAAAATGGACCTCGCTAAGGCAGAATAGAAGCCAAGGAATAAAAGGACACAATGCCATTTGCAGCACCGTAGGTGTGTCTAGAGTTAATCACATGACTTTTAGTAAGTCAGAAAGTGAAAGACACTTATCATATCATATCTCTTATAGGTGTGACCAAAAAATGGATACCAGGGCAGATATTTCCACGCAGAAGGGCAATCACAGATTCATTCAACAAACTTATGGTTCACCAATGGAAGGGTGTGAGGATTGGTTTCATTATGATAATGGGGTTAACAGACATATAAAAACACAGGTGACATATATAATCACCAAAGACCTACAGAATACCAAGAGAAGACTACTCAACATTCTGTCATAAGGTACATGGGAAAAGGATCCCAGGAAGTATAGCTATATGTATATGTGTAAAACAACCACATCTTCCACACCTAAAACAAGCCAAACATTGTAATCAAATTTGCTGTAATAAAAAATAAAAAAATTAAATTAAAAACACGAACAAGAAGTAGTGAGACAAACTTGAGGGGCTTTCTCCTGGCACATTCCATTCTAAATTCCAATCTAGAACACGACTTCCATTGAGGCTCTGTTGCCCCAGTAACCAGATTTGGTAAGGGAGAACTGCTGCCACCTTGTTGCCGTTTCACACAACAGCAGCTTTAATCCCAGCGCTAATGGTCAGTTGATATTCAAAATCATTGCAGGCCTGTAAATGACACCTGCCCCTAAAACAAATCCTGGGTTCATATATAGACCAAAAATTTCAAAGGACGTCCATATTTCAAAAGGACAGTTTCAAAAGGCATATTTTACTCACATTAGTGTTCTGCTTCTTTTTCTTTCTTTCTTTTTTTGTTAAAAAAACGGGAATGGCAAAATGCTTCCCTCAGAATGGGCGAAAATATTTGCAAACGAATCAATGGACAAATGTTTAATCTCCAATATATATAAAGAGCTCATGCAGCTTAATATTCAAAAAACAAACAACCCAATACAAAAATGGGCAGAAGACCTAAAGAGACGTTTCTTCAAAGAAGACACAGAGATGTCCAACACGCACATGAAAAGCTGCTCAACATCACTAATTATTAGAGAAATGCAAATCAAAACTACAATGAGGTATCACCTCACACCTGTTAGAATCGGCATCATCAGAAAATCTACAAACAACGAATTCTGGGTAGGGTGTGGACAAAAGGATCCCTCTTCCACTAGTGGTGGAAATGTAAATTGATACAGTCACGATGGAGAACAGTATGGAGTTTCCTTAAAAAAAACTAGAAATAGAATTACCATATGATCCAGCAATCCCACTTCTGGGCATATACCCAGAGAAAACCATAAATCAAAAAGGCACATTCACCACAATGCTCATTTCACCACTATTTACAATAGCCAGGTAATGGAAGCAACCTAAATACCCACAGACAGACGAATGGATAAAGATGTGGTACATATATAAAATGGAATGTTACTCAGCCATAAGAAGGAATGAAACTGGGTCATTTGTAGAGACGTCAATGGATCTAGAGACTGTCATACAGAATGAAGTAAGTCAGAAAGACAAAAACAAATATTGTATATTAATGAATATATGTGGAACCTAGAAAAATGATACAGATGAACTTGTTTGCAGGGAAGAAATAGAGACACAGAGGATAGAGAACACACGTATTGACACCAAGTGTGGGAAGCCATGGGGTGGTGGTGGTGGGATGAGTTGGGAGATTGGGATTGACCTGTATACATGTATATGCATAAAATACATAACTAATAATAACCTGCTGTATAAAAAAATAAATAAAATTAAATTTCAAAATTTTAAAAAATAAAATTTAAAAATAAAACAGAAAAAAGATCCTTCCCTTCACACAGAAGTATTTATATGAATGAATTATTTCCATGCTTATATCTATAAATACATAAAAGGAATAAAATCTAACTTGAACCAAAAAAGAAAAAAAAAACCTGAACCCACCAGTTATACATAGGAAAAGCCTATCAGGGCACTTGCTCCAGCAGTAAACAATTCTGAAATTGGTCAGAGGTGGGGAATCATCTCCCATAGAGCTGGCAGCCCACTCCTACGCAAGGAGCGTCCTCATTGCAAAGCTGGGGGCCATGCCGAGGCATCTGTGAGTAACCGTGAGCTGAGCCCCAGGCCAGCTGCTGTTGAACTTTTCCCACCCTTCCCAGGTAAAACACCTGAATATGTACAAGGGCTTGAAAGCCTAGAGGAAGGGCCGTGGAGCCACACCAGCGACAGCACGCAGGCCAACTTGGTGCCTGCAGGCCATCCAGGATGGTCCTGGCCCTGGGCGCTCTTCTGGAAGCTTTCCATTGCCCTGCCTGAGATACCCCTCCTGTCCCGGCCCCCACTGCTTTTTTCCTTCCTCACCTCTGTCCGGAGAGAAATTCCAGCGAAAGGTATGGGTGACACATCCTCTTCTTTACAGGTGGCAGCCTGGCAACTCCTGCAGAAAGTCCAGCAGAGACCCACTCACAACGGGCCACCCACAAAGCCGTGGCCCCTCACTCCCTCCCACCATCACAGCCCTGAGACTGCTGACGGGGCAGAGAATATGGAGTCAGGCACAGCTTCAGGGGCTATTGCTGCCTGCAGCGCTGTTTATATTGACCTCAACCCAGGCATACCTGGGGAAGGTCGGCCGGCAGGGTCAGGCTACCCATGTCAGCTAATCCTCAGCCCTCAGGGAATCACATTGTTGAAAATGGACCTCGCTAAGGCAGAATAGAAGCCAAGGAATAAAAGGACACAATGCCATTTGGAGCACCGTAGGTGTGACTAGAGGTAATCACGTGACTTGTAGTAAGTCAGAAAGTGAAAGACATATATCATATCATAACTCTCATAGGTGTGACCGAAAAATGGATACCAGGGCAGATATTTCCACACAGAAGGGCAATCACAGATTCATTAAACAAACTTATGGTTCACCAATGGAAAGGTGTGAGGATTGGTTTCATTATGATATTGGGGTTAACAGACATATACAAACACAGGTGACATATATAATCACCAAAGACCTACAGAATACCAAGAGAAGACTACTCAACATTCTGTCATAAGGTACATGGGAAAAGGATCCCAGGAAGAACAGACATATGTATATGTGTAAAAGAACCACATCTTCCACACCTACAGCAAGCCAAACATTGTAATCAAATTTGCTGTAAAAAAATAAAAAATTAAATTAAAAACACGAACAAGAAGTAGTGAGACAAACTTGAGGGGCTTTCTCCTGGCACATTCCATTCTAAATTCCAATCTAGAACACGACTTCCATTGAGGCTCTGTTGCCCCAGTAACCAGACTTGGTAAAGGAGAAATGCTGCCACATTGTGGCCGTTTCACAGAACAGCAGCTTTAATCCCAGCGCTAATGGTCAGTTGATATTCAAAATCATTGCAGGCCTGTAAATGACACCTGCCCTGAAAACAAATCCTGGGTTCATATATCGACCAAAAAATTCAAAGGACGTCCATATTTAAAAACGACAGTTTCAAAAGGCATATTTTACACACATTAGTGTTCTGCCTCTTTTTCTTTCTTTCTTTTTTTGTTAAAAAAACGGGAATGGCAAAAAGCATCCCTCAGAATGGGCGAAAATATTTGCAAACAAATCAATGGACAAAGGTTTAATCTCCAATATATATAAAGAGCTCATGCAGCTTAATATTAAAAAAACAAACAACCCAATACAAAAATGTGCAGAAGATCTAAAGAGATGTTTCTTCAAAGAAGACACAGAGATGGCCAAGACCCACATGAAAAGCTGCTCAACATCACTAATTATTAGACAAATGAAAATCAAAACTACAATGAGGTATCGCCTCACACCTGTTGGAATCAGCATCATCAGAAAATCTACAAACAACAAATTCTGGGGAAGGTGTGGACAAAAGGATCCCTCTTCCACTAGTGGTGGAAATGTAAATTGATACAGTCACGAAGGAGAAGAGTATGGACTTTCCTTAAAAAAACTAGAAATAGAATTACCATATGATCCAGCAATCCCAATTCTGGCCATATACCCAGAGAAAACCATAAATCCAAAAGGCACATTCACCACAATGCTCATTTCAGCACTATTTACGATAGCCAGGTAATGGAAGCAACCTAAATACCCACAAACAGACGAATGGATAAAGATGTGGTACATATATAAAATGGAATATTTCTCAGCCATAAGAAGGAATGAAACTGGGTCATTTGTAGAGACGTCGATGGATCTAGAGACTGTCATACAGAATGAAGTAAGTCAGAATGAGAAAAACAAATATTGTATATTAATGCACATATGTGGAACTCAAAAAAATGGTACAGATGAACTGGTTTGCAGGGAAGAAATAGAGACACAGAGGTAGAGAACACACGTATGGACACCAAGTGTGGGAAGCCATGGGGAGGTGGTGGTGGGATGAGTTGGGAGATTGGGATTGGCCTGCATACATGTATATGCAGAAAATACATAACTAATAATAACCTGCTGTATAAAAAAATAAATAAAATTAAATTTCAAAATTTTAAAAAATAAAATTTAAAAATAAAACAGAAAAAACTTCTTCCCTTCACACAGATGTATTTATATGAATGAATTATTTCCATGCTTATATCTATAAATACATAAAAGAGGAATGAAATCTAACTTGAACCAAAAAAGAAAAAAAAAAAACTTGAACCCACGAGTTAGACAGAGGAAAACCCTATCAGGGCACTTGCTCCAGCGGTAAACAATACTGAAATTGGTCAGAGGTGGGGAATCTTCTCCCATACAGCCAGCAGCCCACTCCTACGCAGGGAGCGTCCTCATTGCAAAGCTGGGGGCAATACCGAGACATCTGTGAGTAACCGTGAGCTGAGCCCCAGGCCAGCTGCTGCTGAAATTTTCCCACCCTTCCCAGGTAAAACACCTGAATATGTACAAGGTGTTGAAAGCCTAGAGGAAGGGGCGTGGAGCCACACCAGCGACAGCACGCAGGCCAACTTGGTGCCTGCAGGCCAGCCAGCATGGTCCTGGCCTTGGGCGCTCTTCTGGAAGCTTTCCATAGCCCTGCCTGAGATACCCATCCTGTCCCGGCCCCCACTGCTTTTTTCCTTCCTCACCTCTGTCCGGAGAGAAATTCCAGCGGAAGGTATGGGTGACACATCCTCTTCTTTACAGGTGGCAGCCTGGCAACTCCTGCAGAAAGTCCAGCAGAGACCCACTCACACCGGGCCACCCACAAAGCCGTGGCCCCTCACTCCCTCCCACCAGCACAGCCCCGAGACTGCTGACGGGACAGAGAATATGGAGTCAGGCACAGCTTCAGGGGCTATTGCTGCCTGCAGCGCTGTTTATATTGACCTCAACCCAGGCACACCTGCGGAGGGCCGGCCGGCAGGGTCAGGCTACCCAGGTCAGCTAATCCTCAGCCCTCAGGGAATCACATTGTTGAAAATGGACCTCGCTAAGGCAGAATAGAAGCCAAGGAATAAAAGGACACAATGCCATTTGCAGCACCGTAGGTGTGTCTAGAGGTAATCACGTGACTTGTAGTAAGTCAGAAAGTGAAAGACACATATCATATCATATCTCTTATAGGTGTGACCGAAAAATGGATACCAGGGCAGATATTTCCACGGAGAAGGGCAATCACAGATTCATTCAACAAACTTATGGTTCACCAATGGAAAGGTGTGAGGATTGGTTTCATTATGATATTGGGGTTAACAGACATATACAAACACAGGTGACATATATAATTACCAAAGACCTACAGAATACCAAGAGAAGACTACTCAACATTCTGTCATAAGGTACATGGGAAAAGGATCCCAGGAAGAACGGACATATTTATATGTGTAAAAGAACCACATCTTCCACACCTACAACAAGCCAAACATTGTAATCAAATTTGCTGTAATAAAAAATAAAAAATTAAATTAAAAACACGAACAAGAAGTAGTGAGACAAACTTGAGGGGCTTTCTCCTGGCACATTCCATTCTAAATTCCAATCTAGAACACGACTTCCATTGAGGCTCTGTTGCACCAGTAACCAGATTTGGTAAGGGAGAACTGCTGCCACCATGTGGCCGTTTCACAAAACAGCAGCTTTAATCCCAGCGCTAATGGTCAGTTGATATTCAAAATCATTGCAGGCTTGTAAATGACACCTGCCCTAAACCAAATCCTGGGGTCATATATCGACCAAAAAATTCAAAGGACGTCCATATTTCAAAACGACAGTTTCAAAAGGCATATTTTACACACATTAGTGTTCTGCTTCTTTTTCTTTCTTTCCTTTTTGGTTAAAAAAACGGGAATGGCAAAAAGCATCCCTCAGAATGGTCGAAAATATTTGCAAACGAATCAATGGACAAAGGTTTAATCTCCAATATATATAAAGAGCTAATGCAGCTTAATATTAAAAAAAAGCAAACAACCCAATACAAAAATGGGCAGAAGATCTAAAGAGACGTTTCTTCAAAGAAGACACAGAGATGGCCAAGACGCACATGAAAAGCTGCTCAACATCACTAATTATTAGAGAAATGCAAATCAAAACTACAATGAGGTATCACCTCACACCTGTTAGAATCGGCATCATCAGAAAATCTACAAACAACGAATTCTGGGGAGGGTGTGGACAACAGGATCCCTCTTCCACTAGTGGTGGAAATGTAAATTGATACAGTCACGATGGAGAACAGTATGGAGTTTCCTTAAAAAAACTAGAAATAGAATTACCATATGATCCAGCAATCCCACTTCTGGGCATATACCCAGAGAAAACCATAAATCAAAATGGCACATTCACTACAATGCTCATTTCAGCACTATTTACAATAGCCAGGTAATGGAAGCAAACTAAATACCCTCAGACAGACGAATGGATAAAGATGTGGTACATATATATAATGGAATATTACTCAGCCATAAAAAGGAATGAAACTGCGTCATTTGTAGAGACGTCGATGGATCTAGAGACTGTCATACAGAATGAAGTAAGTCTGAAAGAGAAAAACAAATATTGTATAATAATGCATACATGTGGAACCTAGAAAAATGGTACAGATGAACTGGTTTGCAGGGAAGAAATACAGACACAGAGGTAGAGAACACACGTATGGACACCAAGTGTGGGAAGCCATGGGGTGGTGGTGGTGGGATGAGTTGGGATATTGGGATTGACCTTTATACATGTATATGCGTAAAATACATAACTAATAATAACCTGCTGTATAAAAAAATAAATTAAATTAAATTTCAAAATTTTAAAAAATAAAATTTAAAAATAAAACAGAAAAAAGTTCTTCCCTTCACACAGATGTATTTATATGAATGAATTATTTCCATGCTTATATCTATAAATACATAAAAGAGGAATGAAATCTAACTTGAACCAAAAAAGAAAAAAAAAACCTAAACCCACCAGTTAGACAGAGGAAAACCCTATCAGGGCACTTGCTCCTGCGGTAAGCAATTCTGAAATTGGTCAGAGGTGGGGAATCATCTCCCATAGAGCCAGCAGCCCACTCCTACGCAAGAAGCGTCCTCATTGCAAAGCTGGGGGCCATGCCGAGGCATCTGTGAGTAACCGTGAGCTGAGCCCCAGGCCAGCTGCTGTTGAAATTTTCCCACCCTTCCCAGGTAAAACACCTGAATATGTACAAGGACTTGAAAGCCTAGTGGAAGGGCTGTGGAGCCACACCAGCAACAGCACGCAGGCCAACTTGGTGCCTGCAGGCCAGCCAGGAAGGTCCTGGCCCTGGGCGGTGTTCTGGAAGCTTTCCATTGCCCTGCCTGAGATACCCCTCCTGTCCCGGCCCCCACTGCTTTTTTCCTTCCTCACCTCTGTCCGGAGAGAAATTCCAGCGGAAGGTATGGGTGACACATCCTCTTCTTTACAGGTGGCAGCCTGGCAACGCCTGCAGAAAGTCCAGCAGAGACCCACTCACACCGGGCCACCCACAAAGCCATGGCCCCTCACTCCCTCCCACCAGCACAGCCCCGACACTGCTGACTGGGCCGAGAATATGGAGTCAGGCACAGCTTCAGGGGCTATTGCTGCCTGCAGTGCTGTTTATATTGACCTCAACACAGGCACACCTGGGGAGGGCCGGCCGGCAGGGTCAGGCTACACAGGTCAGCTAATCCTCAGCCCTCAGGGAATCACATTGTTGAAAATGGACCTCGCTAAGGCAGAATAGAAGCCAAGGAATAAAAGGACACAATGCCATTTGCAGCACCATAGGTGTGTCTAGAGTTAATCACATGACTTTTAGTAAGTCAGAAAGTGAAAGACACTTATCATATCATATCTCTTATAGGTGTGACCAAAAAATGGATACCAGGGCAGATATTTCCACGCAGAAGGGCAATCACAGATTCATTCAACAAACTTATGGTTCACCAATGGAAAGTTGTGAGGATTGGTTTCATTATGATAATGGGGTTAACAGACATATAAAAACACAGGTGACATATATAATCACCAAAGACCTACAGAATACCAAGAGAAGACTACTCAACATTCTGTCATAAGGTACATGGGAAAAGGATCCCAGGAAGAACAGCCATATGTATATGTGTAAAACAACCACATCTTCCACACCTAAAACAAGCCAAACATTGTAATCAAATTTGCTGTAATAAAAAATAAAAAAATTAAATTAAAAACACGAACAAGAAGTAGTGAGACAAACTTGAGGGGCTTTCTCCTGGCACATTCCATTCTAAATTCCAATCTAGAACACGACTTCCATTGAGGCTCTGTTGCCCCAGTAACCAGATTTGGTAAGGGAGAACTGCTGCCACCTTGTTGCCGTTTCACACAACAGCAGCTTTAATCCCAGCGCTAATGGTCAGTTGATATTCAAAATCATTGCAGGCCTGTAAATGACACCTGCCCCTAAAACAAATCCTGGGTTCATATATAGACCAAAAATTTCAAAGGACGTCCATATTTCAAAAGGACAGTTTCAAAAGGCATATTTTACTCACATTAGTGTTCTGCTTCTTTTTCTTTCTTTCATTTTTTGTTAAAAAAACGGGAATGGCAAAAAGCATCCCTCAGAATGGGCGAAAATATTTGGAAACGAATCAATGGACAAATGTTTAATCTCCAATATATATAAAGAGCTCATGCAGCTTAATATTAAAAAAACAAACAACCCAATACAAAAATGGGCAGAAGATCTAAAGAGATGTTTCTTCAAAGAAGACACAGAGATGGCCAAGACCCACATGAAAAGCTGCTCAACATCACTAATTATTAGACAAATGAAAATCAAAACTACAATGAGGTATCGCCTCACACCTGTTGGAATCAGCATCATCAGAAAATCTACAAACAACAAATTCTGGGGAAGGTGTGGACAAAAGGATCCCTCTTCCACTAGTGGTGGAAATGTAAATTGATACAGTCATGATGGAGAAGAGTATGGACTTTCCTTAAAAAAACTAGAAATAGAATTACCATATGATCCAGCAATCCCAATTCTGGCCATATACCCAGAGAAAACCATAAATCCAAAAGGCACATTCACCACAATGCTCATTTCAGCACTATTTACGATAGCCAGGTAATGGAAGCAACCTAAATACCCACAGACAGACGAATGGATAAAGATGTGGTACATATATAAAATGGAATATTACTCAGCCATAAGAAGGAATGAAACTGGGTCATTTGTAGAGACGTCGATGGATCTAGAGACTGTCATACAGAATGAAGTAAGTCAGAATGAGAAAAACAAATATTGTATATTAATGCACATATGTGGAACACAAAAAAATGGTACAGATGAACTGGTTTGCAGGGAAGAAATAGAGACACAGAGGTAGAGAACACACGTATGGACACCAAGTGTGGGAAGCCATGGGGAGGTGGTGGTGGGATGAGTTGGGAGATTGGGATTGGCCTGCATACATGTATATGCAGAAAATACATAACTAATAATAACCGGCTGTATAAAAAAATAAATAAAATTAAATTTCAAAATTTTAAAAAATAAAATTTAAAAATAAAACAGAAAAAAGTTCTTCCCTTCACACAGATGTATTTATATGAATGAATTATTTCCATGCTTATATCTATAAATACATAAAAGAGGAATAAAACCTAACTTGAACAACAACAACAAAAAAAACCTGAACCCACCAGTTAGACAGAGGAAAAGCCTATCAGGGCACTTGCTCCAGCAGTAAACAATTCTGAAATTGGTCAGATGTGGGGAATCATCTCCCATAGAGCCAGCAGCCCAATCCTACGGAAGTATCGTCCTCATTGCAAAGCTGGGGGACATGCCAAGGCATCTGTGCGTAACCGTGAGCTGAGCCCCAGGCCAGCTGCTGTTGAACTTTTCCCACCCTTCCCAGGTAAAACACCTGAATATGTACAAGGGCTTGAAAGCCTAGAGGAAGGGCCGTGGAGTCACACCAGCGACAGCACGCAGGCCAACTTGGTGCCTGCAGGCCAGCCAGGAAGGTCCTGGCCCTGGGCGCTCTTCTGGAAGCTTTCCATTGCCCTGCCTGAGATACCCCTCCTGTCCCGGCCCCCACTGCTTTTTTCCTTTCTCACCTCTGTCCGGAGAGAAATTCCAGCGGAAGGTATGGGTGACACATCCTCTTCTTTACAGGTGGCAGCCTGGCAACTCCTGCAGAAAGTCCAGCAGAGACCCACTCACACCGGGCCACCCACAAAGCCGTGGCCCCTCACTCCCTCCCACCAGCACAGCCCCGAGACTGCTGACGGGACAGAGAATATGGAGTCAGGCACAGCTTCAGGGGCTATTCCTGCCTGCAGCGCTGTTTATATTGACCTCAACCCAGGCACACCTGCGGAGGGCCGGCCGGCAGGGTCAGGTTACCCAGGTCAGCTAATCCTCAGCCCTCAGGGAATCACATTGTTGAAAATGGACCTCGCTAAGGCAGAATAGAAGCCAAGGAATAAAAGGACACAATGCCATTTGCAGCACCGTAGGTGTGTCTAGAGGTAATCACGTGACTTGTAGTAAGTCAGAAAGTGAAAGACACATATCATATCATATCTCTTATAGGTGTGACCGAAAAATGGATACCAGGGCAGATATTTCCACGGAGAAGGGCAATCACAGATTCATTCAACAAACTTATGGTTCACCAATGGAAAGTTGTGAGGATTGGTTTCATTATGATATTGGGGTTAACAGACATATACAAACACAGGTGACATATATAATCACCAAAGACCTACAGAATACCAAGAGAAGACTACTCAACATTCTGTCATAAAGTACATGGGAAAAGGATCCCAGGAAGTACAGACATATGTATATGTGTAAAAGAACCACATCTTCCACACCTACAACAAGCCAAACATTGTAATCAAATTTGCTGTAATAAAAAATAAAAAATTAAATTAAAAACACGAACAAGAAGTAGTGAGACAAACTTGAGGGGCTTTCTCCTGGCACATTCCATTCTAAATTCCAATCTAGAACACGACTTCCATTGAGGCTCTGTTGCCCCAGTAACCAGATTTGGTAAGGGAGAACTGCTGCCACCTTGTGGCTGTTTCACACAACAGCAGCTTTAATCCCAGCGCTAATGGTCAGTTGATATTCAACATCATTGCAGGCCTGTAAATGACACCTGCCCTGAACACAATTCCTGGGGTCATATATCGACCAAAAAATTCAAAGGACGTCCATATTTCAAAACGACAGTTTCAAAAGGCATATTTTACACACATTAGTGTTCTGCTTCTTTTTCTTTCTTTCTTTTTTTGTTAAAAGAACGGGAATGGCAAAAAAATCATCCCTGAGAATAGGCGAAAATATTTGCAAAAGAATCAATGGACAAAGGTTTAATCTCCAATATATATAAAGAGCTCATGCAGCTTAATATTAAATAAACAAAAAACCCAATACAAAAATGGGCAGCAGATATAAAGAGACGTTTCTTCAAAGAAGACACAGAGATGGCCAAGACGCATATGAAAAGCTGCTCAACATCACTAATTATTAGAGAAATGCAAATCAAAACTACAATGAGGTATCACCTCACACCTGTTAGAATCGGCATCATCAGAAAATCTACAAACAACGAATTCTGGGGAGGGTGTGGACAAAAGGATCCCTCTTCCACTAGTGGTGAAGATGTAAATTGATACAGTCACAATGGAGAACAGTATGGAGTTTCCTTAAAAAAACTAGAAATAGAATTACCATATGATCCAGCAATCCCACTTCTGGGCATATACCCAGAGAAAACCATAAATCAAAAAGGCACATTCACCACAATGCTAATTTCAGCACTATTTACGATAGCCAGGTAATGGAAGCAACCTAAATACCCACAGACAGACGAATGGATAAAGATGTGGTACATATATAAAATGGAATATTACTCAGCCATTAGAAGGAATGAAACTGGGTCATTTGTAGAGACGTCGATGGATCTAGAGACTGTCATACAGAATGAAGTAAGTCAGAAAGAGAAAAACAAATATTGTATATTAATGCACATATGTGGAACGCAAAAAAATGGTACAGATGAACTGGTTTGCAGGGAAGAAATAGAGACACAGAGGTAGAGAACACACGTATGGACACCAAGTGTGGGAAGCCATGGGGAGGTGGTGGTGGGATGAGTTGGGAGATTGGGATTGACCTGTATACATGTATATGCATAAAATACATAAATAATAATAACCTGATGTATAAAAAAATAAATAAAATTAAATTTCAAAATTTTAAGAAAAAAAATTTAAAAATAAAACAGAAAAAAGTTCTTCCCTTCACACAGATGTATTTATATGAATGAATTATTTCCATGCTTATATCTATAAATACATAAAAGAGGAATGAAATCTAACTTGAACCAAAAAAGAAAAAAAAAACTTGATCCCACGAGTTAGACAGAGGAAAACCCTATCAGGGCACTTGCTCCAGCGGTAAACAATACTGAAATTGGTCAGAGGTGGGGAATCATCTCCCATACAGCCAGCAGCCCACTCCTACGCAGGGAGCGTCCTCATTGCAAAGCTGGGGGCAATACCGAGACATCTGTGAGTAACCGTGAGCTGAGCCCCAGGCCAGCTGCTGCTGAACTTTTCCCACCCTTCCCAGGTAAAACACCTGAATATGTACAAGGTGTTGAAAGCCTAGAGGAAGGGGCGTGGAGCCACACCAGCGACAGCACGCAGGCCAACTTGGTGCCTGCAGGCCAGCCAGCATGGTCCTGGCCTTGGGCGCTCTTCTGGAAGCTTTCCATAGCCCTGCCTGAGATACCCATCCTGTCCCGGCCCCCACTGCTTTTTTCCTTCCTCACCTCTGTCCGGAGAGAAATTCCAGCGGAAGGTATGGGTGACACATCCTCTTCTTTACAGGTGGCAGCCTGGCAAATCCTGCAGAAAGTCCAGCAGAGACCCACTCACAACGGGCCACCCACAAAGACGTGGCCCCTCACTCCCTCCCACCAGCACAGCCCCGAGACTGCTGACGGGACAGAGAATATGGAGTCAGGCACAGCTTCAGGGGCTATTGCTGCCTGCAGCGCTGTTTATATTGACCTCAACCCAGGCACACCTGCGGAGGGCCGGCCGGCAGGGTCAGGCTACCCAGGTCAGCTAATCCTCAGCCCTCAGGGAATCACATTGTTGAAAATGGACCTCGCTAAGGCAGAATAGAAGCCAAGGAATAAAAGGACACAATGCCATTTGCAGCACCGTAGGTGTGTCTAGAGGTAATCACGTGACTTGTAGTAAGTCAGAAAGTGAAAGACACATATCATATCATATCTCTCATAGGTGTGACCGAAAAATGGATACCAGGGCAGATATTTCCACGGAGAAGGGCAATCACAGATTCATTCAACAAACTTATGGTTCACCAATGGAAAGGTGTGAGGATTGGTTTCATTATGATATTGGGGTTAACAGACATATACAAACACAGGTGACATATATAATTACCAAAGACCTACAGAATACCAAGAGAAGACTACTCAACATTCTGTCATAAGGTACATGGGAAAAGGATCCCAGGAAGAACGGACATATTTATATGTGTAAAAGAACCACATCTTCCACACCTACAACAAGCCAAACATTGTAATCAAATTTGCTGTAATAAAAAATAAAAAATTAAATTAAAAACACGAACAAGAAGTAGTGAGACAAACTTGAGGGGCTTTCTCCTGGCACATTCCATTCTAAATTCCAATCTAGAACACGACTTCCATTGAGGCTCTGTTGCACCAGTAACCAGATTTGGTAAGGGAGAACTGCTGCCACCATGTGGCCGTTTCACAAAACAGCAGCTTTAATCCCAGCGCTAATGGTCAGTTGATATTCAAAATCATTGCAGGCTTGTAAATGACACCTGCCCTAAACCAAATCCTGGGGTCATATATCGACCAAAAAATTCAAAGGACGTCCATATTTCAAAACGACAGTTTCAAAAGGCATATTTTACACACATTAGTGTTCTGCTTCTTTTTCTTTCTTTCCTTTTTGGTTAAAAAAACGGGAATGGCAAAAAGCATCCCTCAGAATGGTCGAAAATATTTGCAAACGAATCAATGGACAAAGGTTTAATCTCCAATATATATAAAGAGCTAATGCAGCTTAATATTAAAAAAAAGCAAACAACCCAATACAAAAATGGGCAGAAGATCTAAAGAGACGTTTCTTCAAAGAAGACACAGAGATGGCCAAGACGCACATGAAAAGCTGCTCAACATCACTAATTATTAGAGAAATGCAAATCAAAACTACAATGAGGTATCACCTCACACCTGTTAGAATCGGCATCATCAGAAAATCTACAAACAACGAATTCTGGGGAGGGTGTGGACAACAGGATCCCTCTTCCACTAGTGGTGGAAATGTAAATTGATACAGTCACGATGGAGAACAGTATGGAGTTTCCTTAAAAAAACTAGAAATAGAATTACCATATGATCCAGCAATCCCACTTCTGGGCATATACCCAGAGAAAACCATAAATCAAAATGGCACATTCACTACAATGCTCATTTCAGCACTATTTACAATAGCCAGGTAATGGAAGCAAACTAAATACCCTCAGACAGACGAATGGATAAAGATGTGGTACATATATATAATGGAATATTACTCAGCCATAAGAAGGAATGAAACTGCGTCATTTGTAGAGACGTCGATGGATCTAGAGACTGTCATACAGAATGAAGTAAGTCAGAAAGAGAAAAACAAATATTGTATAATAATGCATACATGTGGAACCTAGAAAAATGGTACAGATGAACTGGTTTGCAGGGAAGAAATACAGACACAGAGGTAGAGAACACACGTATGGACACCAAGTGTGGGAAGCCATGGGGTGGTGGTGGTGGGATGAGTTGGGATATTGGGATTGACCTTTATACATGTATATGCGTAAAATACATAACTAATAATAACCTGCTGTATAAAAAAATAAATAAAATTAAATTTCAAAATTTTAAGAAAAAAAATTTAAAAATAAAACAGAAAAAAGTTCTTCCCTTCACACAGATGTATTTATATGAATGAATTATTTCCATGCTTATATCTATAAATACATAAAAGAGGAATGAAATCTAACTTGAACCAAAAAAGAAAAAAAAAACTTGATCCCACGAGTTAGACAGAGGAAAACCCTATCAGGGCACTTGCTCCAGCGGTAAACAATACTGAAATTGGTCAGAGGTGGGGAATCATCTCCCATACAGCCAGCAGCCCACTCCTACGCAGGGAGCGTCCTCATTGCAAAGCTGGGGGCAATACCGAGACATCTGTGAGTAACCGTGAGCTGAGCCCCAGGCCAGCTGCTGCTGAACTTTTCCCACCCTTCCCAGGTAAAACACCTGAATATGTACAAGGTGTTGAAAGCCTAGAGGAAGGGGCGTGGAGCCACACCAGCGACAGCACGCAGGCCAACTTGGTGCCTGCAGGCCAGCCAGCATGGTCCTGGCCTTGGGCGCTCTTCTGGAAGCTTTCCATAGCCCTGCCTGAGATACCCATCCTGTCCCGGCCCCCACTGCTTTTTTCCTTCCTCACCTCTGTCCGGAGAGAAATTCCAGCGGAAGGTATGGGTGACACATCCTCTTCTTTACAGGTGGCAGCCTGGCAAATCCTGCAGAAAGTCCAGCAGAGACCCACTCACAACGGGCCACCCACAAAGACGTGGCCCCTCACTCCCTCCCACCAGCACAGCCCCGAGACTGCTGACGGGACAGAGAATATGGAGTCAGGCACAGCTTCAGGGGCTATTGCTGCCTGCAGCGCTGTTTATATTGACCTCAACCCAGGCACACCTGCGGAGGGCCGGCCGGCAGGGTCAGGCTACCCAGGTCAGCTAATCCTCAGCCCTCAGGGAATCACATTGTTGAAAATGGACCTCGCTAAGGCAGAATAGAAGCCAAGGAATAAAAGGACACAATGCCATTTGCAGCACCGTAGGTGTGTCTAGAGGTAATCACGTGACTTGTAGTAAGTCAGAAAGTGAAAGACACATATCATATCATATCTCTCATAGGTGTGACCGAAAAATGGATACCAGGGCAGATATTTCCACGGAGAAGGGCAATCACAGATTCATTCAACAAACTTATGGTTCACCAATGGAAAGGTGTGAGGATTGGTTTCATTATGATATTGGGGTTAACAGACATATACAAACACAGGTGACATATATAATTACCAAAGACCTACAGAATACCAAGAGAAGACTACTCAACATTCTGTCATAAGGTACATGGGAAAAGGATCCCAGGAAGAACGGACATATTTATATGTGTAAAAGAACCACATCTTCCACACCTACAACAAGCCAAACATTGTAATCAAATTTGCTGTAATAAAAAATAAAAAATTAAATTAAAAACACGAACAAGAAGTAGTGAGACAAACTTGAGGGGCTTTCTCCTGGCACATTCCATTCTAAATTCCAATCTAGAACACGACTTCCATTGAGGCTCTGTTGCACCAGTAACCAGATTTGGTAAGGGAGAACTGCTGCCACCATGTGGCCGTTTCACAAAACAGCAGCTTTAATCCCAGCGCTAATGGTCAGTTGATATTCAAAATCATTGCAGGCTTGTAAATGACACCTGCCCTAAACCAAATCCTGGGGTCATATATCGACCAAAAAATTCAAAGGACGTCCATATTTCAAAACGACAGTTTCAAAAGGCATATTTTACACACATTAGTGTTCTGCTTCTTTTTCTTTCTTTCCTTTTTGGTTAAAAAAACGGGAATGGCAAAAAGCATCCCTCAGAATGGTCGAAAATATTTGCAAACGAATCAATGGACAAAGGTTTAATCTCCAATATATATAAAGAGCTAATGCAGCTTAATATTAAAAAAAAGCAAACAACCCAATACAAAAATGGGCAGAAGATCTAAAGAGACGTTTCTTCAAAGAAGACACAGAGATGGCCAAGACGCACATGAAAAGCTGCTCAACATCACTAATTATTAGAGAAATGCAAATCAAAACTACAATGAGGTATCACCTCACACCTGTTAGAATCGGCATCATCAGAAAATCTACAAACAACGAATTCTGGGGAGGGTGTGGACAACAGGATCCCTCTTCCACTAGTGGTGGAAATGTAAATTGATACAGTCACGATGGAGAACAGTATGGAGTTTCCTTAAAAAAACTAGAAATAGAATTACCATATGATCCAGCAATCCCACTTCTGGGCATATACCCAGAGAAAACCATAAATCAAAATGGCACATTCACTACAATGCTCATTTCAGCACTATTTACAATAGCCAGGTAATGGAAGCAAACTAAATACCCTCAGACAGACGAATGGATAAAGATGTGGTACATATATATAATGGAATATTACTCAGCCATAAGAAGGAATGAAACTGCGTCATTTGTAGAGACGTCGATGGATCTAGAGACTGTCATACAGAATGAAGTAAGTCAGAAAGAGAAAAACAAATATTGTATAATAATGCATACATGTGGAACCTAGAAAAATGGTACAGATGAACTGGTTTGCAGGGAAGAAATACAGACACAGAGGTAGAGAACACACGTATGGACACCAAGTGTGGGAAGCCATGGGGTGGTGGTGGTGGGATGAGTTGGGATATTGGGATTGACCTTTATACATGTATATGCGTAAAATACATAACTAATAATAACCTGCTGTATAAAAAAATAAATTAAATTAAATTTCAAAATTTTAAAAAATAAAATTTAAAAATAAAACAGAAAAAAGTTCTTCCCTTCACACAGATGTATTTATATGAATGAATTATTTCCATGCTTATATCTATAAATACATAAAAGAGGAATAAAATCTAACTTGAACCAAAAAAGAAAAAAAAAACCTAAACCCACCAGTTAGACAGAGGAAAACCCTATCAGGGCACTTGCTCTTGCGGTAAGCAATTCTGAAATTGGTCAGAGGTGGGGAATCATCTCCCATAGAGCCAGCAGCCCACTCCTACGCAAGAAGCGTCCTCATTGCAAAGCTGGGGGCCATGCCGAGGCATCTGTGAGTAACCGTGAGCTGAGCCCCAGTCCAGCTGCTGTTGAAATTTTCCCACCCTTCCCAGGTAAAACACCTGAATATGTACAAGGACTTGAAAGCCTAGTGGAAGGGCCGTGGAGCCACACCAGCAACAGCACGCAGGCCAACTTGGTGCCTGCAGGCCAGCCAGGAAGGTCCTGGCCCTGGGCGGTGTTCTGGAAGCTTTCCATTGCCCTGCCTGAGATACCCCTCCTGTCCCGGCCCCCACTGCTTTTTTCCTTCCTCACCTCTGTCCGGAGAGAAATTCCAGCGGAAGGTATGGGTGACACATCCTCTTCTTTACAGGTGGCAGCCTGGCAACTCCTGCAGAAAGTCCAGCAGAGACCCACTCACACCGGGCCACCCACAAAGCCATGGCCCCTCACTCCATCCCACCCGCACAGCCCCGACACTGCTGACTGGGCCGAGAATATGGCGTCAGGCACAGCTTCAGGGGCTATTGCTGCCTGCAGTGCTGTTTATATTGACCTCAACACAGGCACACCTGGGGAGGGCCGGCCGGCAGGGTCAGGCTACACAGGTCAGCTAATCCTCAGCCCTCAGGGAATCACATTGTTGAAAATGGACCTCGCTAAGGCAGAATAGAAGCCAAGGAATAAAAGGACACAATGCCATTTGCAGCACCGTAGGTGTGTCTAGAGTTAATCACATGACTTTTAGTAAGTCAGAAAGTGAAAGACACTTATCATATCATATCTCTTATAGGTGTGACCAAAAAATGGATACCAGGGCAGATATTTCCACGCAGAAGGGCAATCACAGATTCATTCAACAAACTTATGGTTCACCAATGGAAAGGTGTGAGGATTGGTTTCATTATGATAATGGGGTTAACAGACATATAAAAACACAGGTGACATATATAATCACCAAAGACCTACAGAATACCAAGAGAAGACTACTCAACATTCTGTCATAAGGTACATGGGAAAAGGATCCCAGGAAGAATAGCTATATGTATATGTGTAAAACAACCACATCTTCCACACCTAAAACAAGCCAAACATTGTAATCAAATTTGCTGTAATAAAAAATAAAAAAAATTAAATTAAAAACACGAACAAGAAGTAGTGAGACAAACTTGAGGGGCTTTCTCCTGGCACATTCCATTCTAAATTCCAATCTAGAACACGACTTCCATTGAGGCTCTGTTGCCCCAGTAACCAGATTTGGTAAGGGAGAACTGCTGCCACCTTGTTGCCGTTTCACACAACAGCAGCTTTAATCCCAGCGCTAATGGTCAGTTGATATTCAAAATCATTGCAGGCCTGTAAATGACACCTGCCCCTAAAACAAATCCTGGGTTCATATATAGACCAAAAATTTCAAAGGACGTCCATATTTCAAAAGGACAGTTTCAAAAGGCATATTTTACTCACATTAGTGTTCTGCTTCTTTTTCTTTCTTTCTTTTTTTGTTAAAAAAACGGGAATGGCAAAAAGCATCCCTCAGAATGGGCGAAAATATTTGGAAACGAATCAATGGACAAATGTTTAATCTCCAATATATATAAAGAGCTCATGCAGCTTAATATTCAAAAAACAAACAACCCAATACAAAAATGGGCAGAAGACCTAAAGAGACGTTTCTTCAAAGAAGACACAGAGATGGCCAACACGCACATGAAAAGCTGCTCAACATCACTAATTATTAGAGAAATGCAAATCAAAACTACAATGAGGTATCACCTCACACCTGTTAGAATCGGCATCATCAGAAAATCTACAAACAACGAATTCTGGGTAGGGTGTGGACAAAAGGATCCCTCTTCCACTAGTGGTGGAAATGTAAATTGATACAGTCACAATGGAGAACAGTATGGAGTTTCCTTAAAAAAACTAGAAATAGAATTACCATATGATCCAGCAATCCCACTTCTGGGCATATACCCAGAGAAAACCATAAATCAAAAAGGCACATTCACCACAATGCTCATTTCACCACTATTTACAATAGCCAGGTAATGGAAGCAACCTAAATACCCACAGACAGACGAATGGATAAAGATGTGGTACATATATAAAATGGAATGTTACTCAGCCATAAGAAGGAATGAAACTGGGTCATTTGTAGAGACGTCAATGGATCTAGAGACTGTCATACAGAATGAAGTAAGTCAGAAAGACAAAAACAAATATTGTATATTAATGAATATATGTGGAACCTAGAAAAATGATACAGATGAACTTGTTTGCAGGGAAGAAATAGAGACACAGAGGATAGAGAACACACGTATTGACACCAAGTGTGGGAAGCCATGGGGTGGTGGTGGTGGGATGAGTTGGGAGATTGGGATTGACCTGTATACATGTATATGCATAAAATACATAACTAATAATAACATGCTGTATAAAAAAATAAATAAAATTAAATTTCAAAATTTTTAAAAATAAAATTTAAAAATAAAACAGAAAAAAGATCCTTCCCTTCACACAGAAGTATTTATATGAATGAATTATTTCCATGCTTATATCTATAAATACATAAAAGGAATAAAATCTAACTTGAACCAAAAAAGAAAAAAAAAACCTGAACCCACCAGTTATACATAGGAAAAGCCTATCAGGGCACTTGCTCCAGCAATAAACAATTCTGAAATTGGTCAGAGGTGGGGAATCATCTCCCATAGAGCCAGCAGCCCACTCCTACGCAAGGAGCGTCCTCATTGCAAAGCGGGGGGCCATGCCGAGGCATCTGTGAGTAACCGTGAGCTGAGCCCCAGGCCAGCTGCTGTTGAACTTTTCCCACCCTTCCCAGGTAAAACACCTGAATATGTACAAGGGCTTGAAAGCCTAGAGGAAGGGCCATGGAGCCACACCAGCGACAGCACGCAGGCCAACTTGGTGCCTGCAGGCCATCCAGGATGGTCCTGGCCCTGGGCGCTCTTCTGGAAGCTTTCCATTGCCCTGCCTGAGATACCCCTCCTGTCCCGGCCCCCACTGCTTTTTTCCTTCCTCACCTCTGTCCGGAGAGAAATTCCAGCGAAAGGTATGGGTGACACATCCTCTTCTTTACAGGTGGCAGCCTGGCAACTCCTGCAGAAAGTCCAGCAGAGACCCACTCACAGCGGGCCACCCACAAAGCCGTTGCCCCTAACTCCCTCCAACCAGCACAGCCCCGAGACTGCTGATGGGGCAGAGAATATGGAGTCAGGCACAGCTTCAGGGGCTATTGCTGCCTGCAGCGCTGTTTATATTGACCTCAACCCAGGCACACCTGGGGAAGTTCGGCCGGCAGGGTCAGGCTACCCATGTCAGCTAATCCTCAGCCCTCAGGGAATCACATTGTTGAAAATGGAGCTCGCTAAGGCAGAATAGAAGCCAAGGAATAAAAGGACACAATGACATTTGGAGCACCGTAGGTGTGACTAGAGGTAATCACGTGACTTGTAGTAAGTCAGAAAGTGAAAGACATATATCATATCATAACTCTCATAGGTGTGACCGAAAAATGGATACCAGGGCAGATATTTCCACACAGAAGGGCAATCACAGATTCATTAAACAAACTTATGGTTCACCAATGGAAAGGTGTGAGGATTGGTTTCATTATGATATTGGGGTTAACAGACATATACAAACACAGGTGACATATATAATCACCAAAGACCTACAGAATACCAAGAGAAGACTACTCAACATTCTGTCATAAGGTACATGGGAAAAGGATCCCAGGAAGAACAGACATATGTATATGTGTAAAAGAACCACATCTTCCACACCTACAGCAAGCCAAACATTGTAATCAAATTTGCTGTAAAAAAATAAAAAATTAAATTAAAAACACGAACAAGAAGTAGTGAGACAAACTTGAGGGGCTTTCTCCTGGCACATTCCATTCTAAATTCCAATCTAGAACACGACTTCCATTGAGGCTCTGTTGCCCCAGTAACCAGACTTGGTAAAGGAGAAATGCTGCCACATTGTGGCCGTTTCACAGAACAGCAGCTTTAATCCCAGCGCTAATGGTCAGTTGATATTCAAAATCATTGCAGGCCTGTAAATGACACCTGCCCTGAAAACAAATCCTGGGTTCATATATCGACCAAAAAACTCAAAGGACGTCCATATTTCAAAAGGATAGTTTCAAAAGGCATATTTTACACACATTAGTGTTCTGCTTCTTTTTCTTTCTTTCTTTTTTTGTTAAAAAAACGTGAATGGCAAAAAGCATCCCTCAGAATGGGCGAAAATATTTGCAAACAAATCAATGGACAAAGGTTTAATCTCCAATATATATAAAGAGCTCATGCAGCTTAATATTAAAAAAACAAACAACCCAATACAAAAATGTGCAGAAGATCTAAAGAGATGTTTCTTCAAAGAAGACACAGAGATGGCCAAGACCCACATGAAAAGCTGCTCAACATCACTAATTATTAGACAAATGAAAATCAAAACTACAATGAGGTATCGCCTCACACCTGTTGGAATCAGCATCATCAGAAAATCTACAAACAACAAATTCTGGGGAAGGTGTGGACAAAAGGATCCCTCTTCCACTAGTGGTGGAAATGTAAATTGATACAGTCATGATGGAGAAGAGTATGGACTTTCCTTAAAAAAACTAGAAATAGAATTACCATATGATCCAGCAATCCCAATTCTGGCCATATACCCAGAGAAAACCATAAATCCAAAAGGCACATTCACCACAATGCTCATTTCAGCACTATTTACGATAGCCAGGTAATGGAAGCAACCTAAATACCCACAGACAGACGAATGGATAAAGATGTGGTACATATATAAAATGGAATATTACTCAGCCATAAGAAGGAATGAAACTGGGTCATTTGTAGAGACGTCGATGGATCTAGAGACTGTCATACAGAATGAAGTAAGTCAGAATGAGAAAAACAAATATTGTATATTAATGCACATATGTGGAACGCAAAAAAATGGTACAGATGAACTGGTTTGCAGGGAAGAAATAGAGACACAGAGGTAGAGAACACACGTATGGACACCAAGTGTGGGAAGCCATGGGGAGGTGGTGGTGGGATGAGTTGGGAGATTGGGATTGGCCTGCATACATGTATATGCAGAAAATACATAACTAATAATAACCGGCTGTATAAAAAAATAAATAAAATTAAATTTCAAAATTTTAAAAAATAAAATTTAAAAATAAAACAGAAAAAAGTTCTTCCCTTCACACAGATGTATTTATATGAATGAATTATTTCCATGCTTATATCTATAAATACATAAAAGAGGAATAAAACCTAACTTGAACAACAACAACAAAAAAAACCTGAACCCACCAGTTAGACAGAGGAAAAGCCTATCAGGGCACTTGCTCCAGCGGTAAACAATTCTGAAATTGGTCAGATGTGGGGAATCATCTCCCATAGAGCCAGCAGCCCAATCCTACGGAAGGATCGTCCTCATTGCAAAGCTGGGGGACATGCCAAGGCATCTGTGCGTAACCGTGAGCTGAGCCCCAGGCCAGCTGCTGTTGAACTTTTCCCACCCTTCCCAGGTAAAACACCTGAATATGTACAAGGGCTTGAAAGCCTAGAGGAAGGGCCGTGGAGTCACACCAGCGACAGCATGCAGGCCAACTTGGTGCCTGCAGGCCAGCCAGGAAGGTCCTGGCCCTGGGCGCTCTTCTGGAAGCTTTCCATTGCCCTGCCTGAGATACCCCTCCTGTCCCGGCCCCCACTGCTTTTTTCCTTCCTCACCTCTGTCCGGAGAGAAATTCCAGCGAAAGGTATGGGTGACACATCCTCTTCTTTACAGGTGGCAGCCTGGCAACTCCTGCAGAAAGTCCAGCAGAGACCCACTCACACCGGGCCACCCACAAAGCCGTGGCCCCTCACTCCCTCCCACCAGCACAGCCCCGAGACTGCTGACGGGACAGAGAATATGGAGTCAGGCACAGCTTCAGGGGCTATTCCTGCCTGCAGCGCTGTTTATATTGACCTCAACCCAGGCACACCTGCGGAGGGCCGGCCGGCAGGGTCAGGTTACCCAGGTCAGCTAATCCTCAGCCCTCAGGGAATCACATTGTTGAAAATGGACCTCGCTAAGGCAGAATAGAAGCCAAGGAATAAAAGGACACAATGCCATTTGCAGCACCGTAGGTGTGTCTAGAGGTAATCATGTGACTTGTAGTAAGTCAGAAAGTGAAAGACACATATCATATCATATCTCTTATAGGTGTGACCGCAAAATGGATACCAGGGCAGATATTTCCACGGAGAAGGGCAATCACAGATTCATTCAACAAACTTATGGTTCACCAATGGAAAGTTGTGAGGATTGGTTTCATTATGATATTGGGGTTAACAGACATATACAAACACAGGTGACATATATAATCACCAAAGACCTACAGAATACCAAGAGAAGACTACTCAACATTCTGTCATAAAGTACATGGGAAAAGGATCCCAGGAAGAACAGACATATGTATATGTGTAAAAGAACCACATCTTCCACACCTACAACAAGCCAAACATTGTAATCAAATTTGCTGTAATAAAAAATAAAAAATTAAATTAAAAACACGAACAAGAAGTAGTGAGACAAACTTGAGGGGCTTTCTCCTGGCACATTCCATTCTAAATTCCAATCTAGAACACGACTTCCATTGAGGCTCTGTTGCCCCAGTAACCAGATTTGGTAAGGGAGAACTGCTGCCACCTTGTGGCTGTTTCACACAACAGCAGCTTTAATCCCAGCGCTAATGGTCAGTTGATATTCAACATCATTGCAGGCCTGTAAATGACACCTGCCCTGAACACAATTCCTGGGGTCATATATCGACCAAAAAATTCAAAGGACGTCCATATTTCAAAACGACAGTTTCAAAAGGCATATTTTACACACATTAGTGTTCTGCTTCTTTTTCTTTCTTTCTTTTTTTGTTAAAAGAACGGGAATGGCAAAAAATCATCCCTGAGAATAGGCGAAAATATTTGCAAACGAATCAATGGACAAAGGTTTAATCTCCAATATATATAAAGAGCTCATGCAGCTTAATATTAAATAAACAAACAACCCAATACAAAAATGGGCAGCAGATATAAAGAGACGTTTCTTCAAAGAAGACACAGAGATGGCCAAGACGCATATGAAAAGCTGCTCAACATCACTAATTATTAGAGAAATGCAAATCAAAACTACAATGAGGTATCACCTCACACCTGTTAGAATCGGCATCATCAGAAAATCTACAAACAACGAATTCTGGGGAGGGTGTGGACAAAAGGATCCCTCTTCCACTAGTGGTGAAGATGTAAATTGATACAGTTACAATGGAGAACAATATGGAGTTTCCTTAAAAAAACTAGAAATAGAATTACCATATGATCCAGCAATCCCACTTCTGGGTATATACCCAGAGAAAACCATAAATCAAAAAGGCACATTCACCACAATGCTAATTTCAGCACTATTTACGATAGCCAGGTAATGGAAGCAACCTAAATACCCACAGACAGACGAATGGATAAAGATGTGGTACATATATAAAATGGAATATTACTCAGCCATTAGAAGGAATGAAACTGGGTCATTTGTAGAGACGTCGATGGATCTAGAGACTGTCATACAGAATGAAGTAAGTCAGAAAGAGAAAAACAAATATTGTATATTAATGCATATATGTGGAACCTAGAAAAATGGTACAGATGAAATGGTTTGCAGGGAAGAAATAGAGACACAGAGGTAGAGAACACACGTATGGACACCAAGTGTGGGAAGCCATGGGGAGGTGGTGGTGGGATGAGTTGGGAGATTGGGATTGACCTGTATACATGTATATGCATAAAATACATAACTAATAATAACCTGATGTATAAAAAAAATAAATTAAATTAAATTTCAAAATTTTAAGAAAAAAAATTTAAAAATAAAACAGAAAAAAGTTCTTCCCTTCACACAGATGTATTTATATGAATGAATTATTTCCATGCTTATATCTATAAATACATAGAAGAGGAATAAAATCTAACTTGAACCAAAAAAGAAAAAAAAACTTGAACCCACGAGTTAGACAGAGGAAAACCCTATCAGGGCACTTGCTCCAGCGGTAAACAATACTGAAATTGGTCAGAGGTGGGGAATCATCTCCCATACAGCCAGCAGCCCACTCCTACGCAGGGAGCGTCCTCATTGCAAAGCTGGGGGCAATACCGAGACATCTGTGAGTAACCGTGAGCTGAGCCCCAGGCCAGCTGCTGCTGAACTTTTCCCACCCTTCCCAAGTAAAACACCTGAATATGTACAAGGTGTTGAAAGCCTAGAGGAAGGGGCGTGGAGCCACACCAGCGACAGCACGCAGGCCAACTTGGTGCCTGCAGGCCAGCCAGCATGGTCCTGGCCTTGGGCGCTCTTCTGGAAGCTTTCCATAGCCCTGCCTGAGATACCCATCCTGTCCCGGCCCCCACTGCTTTTTTCCTTCCTCACCTCTGTCCGGAGAGAAATTCCAGCGGAAGGTATGGGTGACACATCCTCTTCTTTACAGGTGGCAGCCTGGCAACTCCTGCAGAAAGTCCAGCAGAGACCCACTCACACCGGGCCACCCACAAAGCCGTGGCCCCTCACTCCCTCCCACCAGCACAGCCCCGAGACTGCTGACGGGACAGAGAATATGGAGTCAGGCACAGCTTCAGGGGCTATTGCTGCCTGCAGCGCTGTTTATATTGACCTCAACCCAGGCACACCTGCGGAGGGCCGGCCGGCAGGGTCAGGCTACCCAGGTCAGCTAATCCTCAGCCCTCAGGGAATCACATTGTTGAAAATGGACCTCGCTAAGGCAGAATAGAAGCCAAGGAATAAAAGGACACAATGCCATTTGCAGCACCGTAGGTGTGTCTAGAGGTAATCACGTGACTTGTAGTAAGTCAGAAAGTGAAAGACACATATCATATCATATCTCTTATAGGTGTGACCGAAAAATGGATACCAGGGCAGATATTTCCACGGAGAAGGGCAATCACAGATTCATTCAACAAACTTATGGTTCACCAATGGAAAGGTGTGAGGATTGGTTTCATTATGATATTGGGGTTAACAG
Organism: Hyperoodon ampullatus; assembly: GCF_949752795.1. Classification (NCBI taxonomy): domain Eukaryota; kingdom Metazoa; phylum Chordata; class Mammalia; order Artiodactyla; family Ziphiidae; genus Hyperoodon; species Hyperoodon ampullatus. Next base: position 373,744 of record NW_027640550.1, read on the forward strand.
ACATATACAAACACAGGTGACATATATAATTACCAAAGACCTACAGAATACCAAGAGAAGACTACTCAACATTCTGTCATAAGGTACATGGGAAAAGGATCCCAGGAAGAACGGACATATTTATATGTGTAAAAGAACCACATCTTCCACACCTACAACAAGCCAAACATTGTAATCAAATTTGCTGTAATAAAAAATAAAAAATTAAATTAAAAACACGAACAAGAAGTAGTGAGACAAACTTGAGGGGCTTTCTCCTGGCACATTCCATTCTAAATTCCAATCTAGAACACGACTTCCATTGAGGCTCTGTTGCCCCAGTAACCAGACTTGGTAAGGGAGAACTGCTGCCACCTTGTTGCCGTTTCACACAACAGCAGCTTTAATCCCAGCGCTAATGGTCAGTTGATATTCAAAATCATTGCAGGCTTGTAAATGACACCTGCCCTAAACCAAATCCTGGGGTCATATATCGACCAAAAAATTCAAAGGACGTCCATATTTCAAAACGACAGTTTCAAAAGGCATATTTTACACACATTAGTGTTCTGCTTCTTTTTCTTTCTTTCCTTTTTGGTTAAAAAAACGGGAATGGCAAAAAGCATCCCTCAGAATGGTCGAAAATATTTGCAAACGAATCAATGGACAAAGGTTTAATCTCCAATATATATAAAGAGCTAATGCAGCTTAATATTAAAAAAAAGCAAACAACCCAATACAAAAATGGGCAGAAGATCTAAAGAGACGTTTCTTCAAAGAAGACACAGAGATGGCCAAGACGCACATGAAAAGCTGCTCAACATCACTAATTATTAGAGAAATGCAAATCAAAACTACAATGAGGTATCACCTCACACCTGTTAGAATCGGCATCATCAGAAAATCTACAAACAACGAATTCTGGGGAGGGTGTGGACAACAGGATCCCTCTTCCACTAGTGGTGGAAATGTAAATTGATACAGTCACGATGGAGAACAGTATGGAGTTTCCTTAAAAAAACTAGAAATAGAATTACCATATGATCCAGCAATCCCACTTCTGGGCATATACCCAGAGAAAACCATAAATCAAAATGGCACATTCACTACAATGCTCATTTCAGCACTATTTACAATAGCCAGGTAATGGAAGCAAACTAAATACCCTCAGACAGACGAATGGATAAAGATGTGGTACATATATATAATGGAATATTACTCAGCCATAAGAAGGAATGAAACTGCGTCATTTGTAGAGACGTCGATGGATCTAGAGACTGTCATACAGAATGAAGTAAGTCAGAAAGAGAAAAACAAATATTGTATAATAATGCATACATGTGGAACCTACAAAAATGGTACAGATGAACTGGTTTGCAGGGAAGAAATACAGACACAGAGGTAGAGAACACACGTATGGACACCAAGTGTGGGAAGCCATGGGGTGGTGGTGGTGGGATGAGTTGGGATGTTGGGATTGACCTTTATACATGTATATGCGTAAAATACATAACTAATAATAACCTGCTGTATAAAAAAATAAATTAAATTAAATTTCAAAATTTTAAAAAATAAAATTTAAAAATAAAACAGAAGAAAGTTCTTCCCTTCACACAGATGTATTTATATGAATGAATTATTTCCATGCTTATATCTATAAATACATAAGAGAGGAATAAAATCTAACTTGAACCAAAAAAGAAAAAAAAAAACCTAAACCCACCAGTTAGACAGAGGAAAACCCTATCAGGGCACTTGCTCCTGCGGTAAGCAATTCTGAAATTGGTCAGAGGTGGGGAATCATCTCCCATAGAGCCAGCAGCCCACTCCTACGCAAGAAGCGTCCTCATTGCAAATTGGGGGCCATGCCGAGGCATCTGTGAGTAACCGTGAGCTGAGCCCCAGGCCAGCTGCTGTTGAAATTTTCCCACCCTTCCCAGGTAAAACACCTGAATATGTACAAGGACTTGAAAGCCTAGTGGAAGGGCCGTGGAGCCACACCAGCAACAGCACGCAGGCCAACTTGGTGCCTGCAGGCCAGCCAGGAAGGTCCTGGCCCTGGGCGGTGTTCTGGAAGCTTTCCATTGCCCTGCCTGAGATACCCCTCCTGTCCCGGCCCCCACTGCTTTTTTCCTTCCTCACCTCTGTCCGGAGAGAAATTCCAGCGGAAGGTATGGGTGACACATCCTCTTCTTTACAGGTGGCAGCCTGGCAACTCCTGCAGAAAGTCCAGCAGAGACCCACTCACACCGGGCCACCCACAAAGCCATGGCCCCTCACTCCCTCCCACCCGCACAGCCCCGACACTGCTGACTGGGCCGAGAATATGGCGTCAGGCACAGCTTCAGGGGCTATTGCTGCCTGCAGTGCTGTTTATATTGACCTCAACACAGGCACACCTGGGGAGGGCCGGCCGGCAGGGTCAGGCTACACAGGTCAGCTAATCCTCAGCCCTCAGGGAATCACATTGTTGAAAATGGACCTCGCTAAGGCAGAATAGAAGCCAAGGAATAAAAGGACACAATGCCATTTGCAGCACCGTAGGTGTGTCTAGAGTTAATCACATGACTTTTAGTAAGTCAGAAAGTGAAAGACACTTATCATATCATATCTCTTATAGGTGTGACCAAAAAATGGATACCAGGGCAGATATTTCCACGCAGAAGGGCAATCACAGATTCATTCAACAAACTTATGGTTCACCAATGGAAAGGTGTGAGGATTGGTTTCATTATGATAATGGGGTTAACAGACATATAAAAACACAGGTGACATATATAATCACCAAAGACCTACAGAATACCAAGAGAAGACTACTCAACATTCTGTCATAAGGTACATGGGAAAAGGATCCCAGGAAGAATAGCTATATGTATATGTGTAAAACAACCACATCTTCCACACCTAAAACAAGCCAAACATTGTAATCAAATTTGCTGTAATAAAAAATAAAAAAATTAAATTAAAAACACGAACAAGAAGTAGTGAGACAAACTTGAGGGGCTTTCTCCTGGCACATTCCATTCTAAATTCCAATCTAGAACACGACTTCCATTGAGGCTCTGTTGCCCCAGTAACCAGACTTGGTAAGGGAGAACTGCTGCCACCTTGTTGCCGTTTCACACAACAGCAGCTTTAATCCCAGCGCTAATGGTCAGTTGATATTCAAAATCATTGCAGGCCTGTAAATGACACCTGCCCCTAAAACAAATCCTGGGTTCATATATAGACCAAAAATTTCAAAGGACGTCCATATTTCAAAAGGACAGTTTCAAAAGGCATATTTTACTCACATTAGTGTTCTGCTTCTTTTTCTTTCTTTCTTTTTTTGTTAAAAAAACGGGAATGGCAAAAAGCATCCCTCAGAATGGGCGAAAATATTTGGAAACGAATCAATGGACAAATGTTTAATCTCCAATATATATAAAGAGCTCATGCAGCTTAATATTCAAAAAACAAACAACCCAATACAAAAATGGGCAGAAGACCTAAAGAGACGTTTCTTCAAAGAAGACACAGAGATGGCCAAGACCCACATGAAAAGCTGCTCAACATCACTAATTATTAGACAAATGAAAATCAAAACTACAATGAGGTATCGCCTCACACCTGTTGGAATCAGCATCATCAGAAAATCTACAAACAACAAATTCTGGGGAAGGTGTGGACAAAAGGATCCCTCTTCCACTAGTGGTGGAAATGTAAATTGATACAGTCATGATGGAGAAGAGTATGGACTTTCCTTAAAAAAACTAGAAATAGAATTACCATATGATCCAGCAATCCCAATTCTGGCCATATACCCAGAGAAAACCATAAATCCAAAAGGCACATTCACCACAATGCTCATTTCAGCACTATTTACGATAGCCAGGTAATGGAAGCAACCTAAATACCCACAGACAGACGAATGGATAAAGATGTGGTACATATATAAAATGGAATATTACTCAGCCATAAGAAGGAATGAAACTGGGTCATTTGTAGAGACGTCGATGGATCTAGAGACTGTCATACAGAATGAAGTAAGTCAGAATGAGAAAAACAAATATTGTATATTAATGCACATATGTGGAACGCAAAAAAATGGTACAGATGAACTGGTTTGCAGGGAAGAAATAGAGACACAGAGGTAGAGAACACACGTATGGACACCAAGTGTGGGAAGCCATGGGGAGGTGGTGGTGGGATGAGTTGGGAGATTGGGATTGGCCTGCATACATGTATATGCAGAAAATACATAACTAATAATAACCTGCTGTATAAAAAAATAAATAAAATTAAATTTCAAAATTTTAAAAAATAAAATTTAAAAATAAAACAGAAAAAAGTTCTTCCCTTCACACAGATGTATTTATATGAATGAATTATTTCCATGCTTATATCTATAAATACATAGAAGAGGAATAAAATCTAACTTGAACCAAAAAAGAAAAAAAAAACTTGAACCCACGAGTTAGACAGAGGAAAACCCTATCAGGGCACTTGCTCCAGCGGTAAACAATACTGAAATTGGTCAGAGGTGGGGAATCATCTCCCATACAGCCAGCAGCCCACTCCTACGCAGGGAGCGTCCTCATTGCAAAGCTGGGGGCAATACCGAGACATCTGTGAGTAACCGTGAGCTGAGCCCCAGGCCAGCTGCTGCTGAACTTTTCCCACCCTTCCCAGGTAAAACACCTGAATATGTACAAGGTGTTGAAAGCCTAGAGGAAGGGGCGTGGAGCCACACCAGCGACAGCACGCAGGCCAACTTGGTGCCTGCAGGCCAGCCAGCATGGTCCTGGCCTTGGGCGCTCTTCTGGAAGCTTTCCATAGCCCTGCCTGAGATACCCATCCTGTCCCGGCCCCCACTGCTTTTTTCCTTCCTCACCTCTGTCCGGAGAGAAATTCCAGCGGAAGGTATGGGTGACACATCCTCTTCTTTACAGGTGGCAGCCTGGCAACTCCTGCAGAAAGTCCAGCAGAGACCCACTCACACCGGGCCACCCACAAAGCCGTGGCCCCTCACTCCCTCCCACCATCACAGCCCCGAGACTGCTGACGGGACAGAGAATATGGAGTCAGGCACAGCTTCAGGGGCTATTGCTGCCTGCAGCGCTGTTTATATTGACCTCAACCCAGGCACACCTGCGGAGGGCCGGCCGGCAGGGTCAGGCTACCCAGGTCAGCTAATCCTCAGCCCTCAGGGAATCACATTGTTGAAAATGGACCTCGCTAAGGCAGAATAGAAGCCAAGGAATAAAAGGACACAATGCCATTTGCAGCACCGTAGGTGTGACTAGAGGTAATCACGTGACTTGTAGTAAGTCAGAAAGTGAAAGACACATATCATATCATATCTCTTATAGGTGTGACCGCAAAATGGATACCAGGGCAGATATTTCCACGGAGAAGGGCAATCACAGATTCATTCAACAAACCTATGGTTCACCAATGGAAAGGTGTGAGGATTGGTTTCATTATGATATTGGGGTTAACAGACATATACAAACACAGGTGACATATATAATTACCAAAGACCTACAGAATACCAAGAGAAGACTACTCAACATTCTGTCATAAGGTACATGGGAAAAGGATCCCAGGAAGAACGGACATATTTATATGTGTAAAAGAACCACATCTTCCACACCTACAACAAGCCAAACATTGTAATCAAATTTGCTGTAATAAAAAATAAAAAATTAAATTAAAAACACGAACAAGAAGTAGTGAGACAAACTTGAGGGGCTTTCTCCTGGCACATTCCATTCTAAATTCCAATCTAGAACACGACTTCCATTGAGGCTCTGTTGCACCAGTAACCAGATTTGGTAAGGGAGAACTGCTGCCACCATGTGGCCGTTTCACAAAACAGCAGCTTTAATCCCAGCGCTAATGGTCAGTTGATATTCAAAATCATTGCAGGCTTGTAAATGACACCTGCCCTAAACCAAATCCTGGGGTCATATATCGACCAAAAAATTCAAAGGACGTCCATATTTCAAAACGACAGTTTCAAAAGGCATATTTTACACACATTAGTGTTCTGCTTCTTTTTCTTTCTTTCCTTTTTGGTTAAAAAAACGGGAATGGCAAAAAGCATCCCTCAGAATGGTCGAAAATATTTGCAAACGAATCAATGGACAAAGGTTTAATCTCCAATATATATAAAGAGCTAATTCAGCTTAATATTAAAAAAAAGCAAACAACCCAATACAAAAATGGGCAGAAGATCTAAAGAGACGTTTCTTCAAAGAAGACACAGAGATGGCCAAGACGCACATGAAAAGCTGCTCAACATCACTAATTATTAGAGAAATGCAAATCAAAACTACAATGAGGTATCACCTCACACCTGTTAGAATCGGCATCATCAGAAAATCTACAAACAACGAATTCTGGGGAGGGTGTGGACAACAGGATCCCTCTTCCACTAGTGGTGGAAATGTAAATTGATACAGTCACGATGGAGAACAGTATGGAGTTTCCTTAAAAAAACTAGAAATAGAATTACCATATGATCCAGCAATCCCACTTCTGGGCATATACCCAGAGAAAACCATAAATCAAAATGGCACATTCACTACAATGCTCATTTCAGCACTATTTACAATAGCCAGGTAATGGAAGCAAACTAAATACCCTCAGACAGACGAATGGATAAAGATGTGGTACATATATATAATGGAATATTACTCAGCCATAAGAAGGAATGAAACTGCGTCATTTGTAGAGACGTCGATGGATCTAGAGACTGTCATACAGAATGAAGTAAGTCAGAAAGAGAAAAACAAATATTGTATAATAATGCATACATGTGGAACCTAGAAAAATGGTACAGATGAACTGGTTTGCAGGGAAGAAATACAGACACAGAGGTAGAGAACACACGTATGGACACCAAGTGTGGGAAGCCATGGGGTGGTGGTGGTGGGATGAGTTGGGATATTGGGATTGACCTTTATACATGTATATGCGTAAAGTACATAACTAATAATAACCTGCTGTATAAAAAAATAAATTAAATTAAATTTCAAAATTTTAAAAAATAAAATTTAAAAATAAAACAGAAGAAAGTTCTTCCCTTCACACAGATGTATTTATATGAATGAATTATTTCCATGCTTATATCTATAAATACATAAAAGAGGAATAAAATCTAACTTGAACCAAAAAAGAAAAAAAAAAACCTAAACCCACCAGTTAGACAGAGGAAAACCCTATCAGGGCACTTGCTCCTGCGGTAAGCAATTCTGAAATTGGTCAGAGGTGGGGAATCATCTCCCATAGAGCCAGCAGCCCACTCCTACGCAAGAAGCGTCCTCATTGCAAAGCTGGGGGCCATGCCGAGGCATCTGTGAGTAACCGTGAGCTGAGCCCCAGGCCAGCTGCTGTTGAAATTTTCCCACCCTTCCCAGGTAAAACACCTGAATATGTACAAGGACTTGAAAGCCTAGTGGAAGGGCCGTGGAGCCACACCAGCAACAGCACGCAGGCCAACTTGGTGCCTGCAGGCCAGCCAGGAAGGTCCTGGCCCTGGGCGGTGTTCTGGAAGCTTTCCATTGCCCTGCCTGAGATACCCCTCCTGTCCCGGCCCCCACTGCTTTTTTCCTTCCTCACCTCTGTCCGGAGAGAAATTCCAGCGAAAGGTATGGGTGACACATCCTCTTCTTTACAGGTGGCAGCCTGGCAACTCCTGCAGAAAGTCCAGCAGAGACCCACTCACACCGGGCCACCCACAAAGCCATGGCCCCTCACTCCCTCCCACCCGCACAGCCCCGACACTGCTGACTGGGCCGAGAATATGGCGTCAGGCACAGCTTCAGGGGCTATTGCTGCCTGCAGTGCTGTTTATATTGACCTCAACACAGGCACACCTGGGGAGGGCCGGCCGGCAGGGTCAGGCTACACAGGTCAGCTAATCCTCAGCCCTCAGGGAATCACATTGTTGAAAATGGACCTCGCTAAGGCAGAATAGAAGCCAAGGAATAAAAGGACACAATGCCATTTGCAGCACCGTAGGTGTGTCTAGAGTTAATCACATGACTTTTAGTAAGTCAGAAAGTGAAAGACACTTATCATATCATATCTCTTATAGGTGTGACCAAAAAATGGATACCAGGGCAGATATTTCCACGCAGAAGGGCAATCACAGATTCATTCAACAAACTTATGGTTCACCAATGGAAAGGTGTGAGGATTGGTTTCATTATGATAATGGGGTTAACAGACATATAAAAACACAGGTGACATATATAATCACCAAAGACCTACAGAATACCAAGAGAAGACTACTCAACATTCTGTCATAAGGTACATGGGAAAAGGATCCCAGGAAGAATAGCTATATGTATATGTGTAAAACAACCACATCTTCCACACCTAAAACAAGCCAAACATTGTAATCAAATTTGCTGTAATAAAAAATAAAAAAATTAAATTAAAAACACGAACAAGAAGTAGTGAGACAAACTTGAGGGGCTTTCTCCTGGCACATTCCATTCTAAATTCCAATCTAGAACACGACTTCCATTGAGGCTCTGTTGCCCCAGTAACCAGATTTGGTAAGGGAGAACTGCTGCCACCTTGTTGCCGTTTCACACAACAGCAGCTTTAATCCCAGCGCTAATGGTCAGTTGATATTCAAAATCATTGCAGGCCTGTAAATGACACCTGCCCCTAAAACAAATCCTGGGTTCATATATAGACCAAAAATTTCAAAGGACGTCCATATTTCAAAAGGACAGTTTCAAAAGGCATATTTTACTCACATTAGTGTTCTGCTTCTTTTTCTTTCTTTCTTTTTTTGTTAAAAAAACGGGAATGGCAAAAAGCATCCCTCAGAATGGGCGAAAATATTTGGAAACGAATCAATGGACAAATGTTTAATCTCCAATATATATAAAGAGCTCATGCAGCTTAATATTCAAAAAACAAACAACCCAATACAAAAATGGGCAGAAGACCTAAAGAGACGTTTCTTCAAAGAAGACACAGAGATGGCCAACACGCACATGAAAAGCTGCTCAACATCACTAATTATTAGAGAAATGCAAATCAAAACTACAATGAGGTATCACCTCACACCTGTTAGAATCGGCATCATCAGAAAATCTACAAACAACGAATTCTGGGGAGGGTGTGGACAAAAGGATCCCTCTTCCACTATTGGTGGAAATGTAAATTGATACAGTCACGATGGAGAACAGTATGGAGTTTCCTTAAAAAAAACTAGAAATAGAATTACCATATGATCCAGCAATCCCACTTCTGGGCATATACCCAGAGAAAACCATAAATCAAAAAGGCACATTCACCACAATGCTCATTTCACCACTATTTACAATAGCCAGGTAATGGAAGCAACCTAAATACCCACAGACAGACGAATGGATAAAGATGTGGTACATATATAAAATGGAATGTTACTCAGCCATAAGATGGAATGAAACTGGGTCATTTATAGAGACGTCAATGGATCTAGAGACTGTCATACAGAATGAAGTAAGTCAGAAAGACAAAAACAAATATTGTATATTAATGAATATATGTGGAACCTAGAAAAATGATACAGATGAACTTGTTTGCAGGGAAGAAATAGAGACACAGAGGATAGAGAACACACGTATTGACACCAAGTGTGGGAAGCCATGGGGTGGTGGTGGTGGGAGGAGTTGGGAGATTGGGATTGACCTGTATACATGTATATGCATAAAATACATAACTAATAATAACATGCTGTATAAAAAAATAAATAAAATTAAATTTCAAAATTTTTAAAAATAAAATTTAAAAATAAAACAGAAAAAAGATCCTTCCTTTCACACAGAAGTATTTATATGAATGAATTATTTCCATGCTTATATCTATAAATACATAAAAGGAATAAAATCTAACTTGAACCAAAAAAGAAAAAAAAAACCTGAACCCACCAGTTATACATAGGAAAAGCCTATCAGGGCACTTGCTCCAGCAGTAAACAATTCTGAAATTGGTCAGAGGTGGGGAATCATCTCCCATAGAGCCAGCAGCCCACTCCTACGCAAGGAGCGTCCTCATTGCAAAGCTGGGGGCCATGCCGAGGCATCTGTGAGTAACCGTGAGCTGAGCCCCAGGCCAGCTGCTGTTGAACTTTTCCCACCCTTCCCAGGTAAAACACCTGAATATGTACAAGGGCTTGAAAGCCTAGAGGAAGGGCCGTGGAGCCACACCAGTGACAGCACGCAGGCCAACTTGGTGCCTGCAGGCCATCCAGGATGGTCCTGGCCCTGGGCGCTCTTCTGGAAGCTTTCCATTGCCCTGCCTGAGATACCCCTCCTGTCCCGGCCCCCACTGCTTTTTTCCTTCCTCACCTCTGTCCGGAGAGAAATTCCAGCGAAAGGTATGGGTGACACATCCTCTTCTTTACAGGTGGCAGCCTGGCAACTCCTGCAGAAAGTCCAGCAGAGACCCACTCACAGCGGGCCACCCACAAAGCCGTTGCCCCTAACTCCCTCCAACCAGCACAACCCCGAGACTGCTGACGGGGCAGAGAATATGGAGTCAGGCACAGCTTCAGGGGCTATTGCTGCCTGCAGCGCTGTTTATATTGACCTCAACCCAGGCACACCTGGGGAAGGTCGGCCGGCAGGGTCAGGCTACCCATGTCAGCTAATCCTCAGCCCTCAGGGAATCACATTGTTGAAAATGGACCTCGCTAAGACAGAATAGAAGCCAAGGAATAAAAGGACACAATGCCATTTGGAGCACCGTAGGTGTGACTAGAGGTAATCACGTGACTTGTAGTAAGTCAGAAAGTGAAAGACATATATCATTTCATAACTCTCATAGGTGTGACCGAAAAATGGATACCAGGGCAGATATTTCCACACAGAAGGGCAATCACAGATTCATTAAACAAACTTATGGTTCACCAATGGAAAGGTGTGAGGATTGGTTTCATTATGATATTGGGGTTAACAGACATATACAAACACAGGTGACATATATAATCACCAAAGACCTACAGAATACCAAGAGAAGACTACTCAACATTCTGTCATAAGGTACATGGGAAAAGGATCCCAGGAAGAACAGACATATGTATATGTGTAAAAGAACCACATCTTCCACACCTACAGCAAGCCAAACATTGTAATCAAATTTGCTTTAAAAAAATAAAAAATTAAATTAAAAACACGAACAAGAAGTAGTGAGACAAACTTGAGGGGCTTTCTCCTGGCACATTCCATTCTACATTCCAATCTAGAACACGACTTCCATTGAGGCTCTGTTGCCCCAGTAACCAGACTTGGTAAAGGAGAAATGCTGCCACATTGTGGCCGTTTCACAGAACAGCAGCTTTAATCCCAGCGCTAATGGTCAGTTGATATTCAAAATCATTGCAGGCCTGTAAATGACACCTGCCCTGAAAACAAATCCTGGGTTCATATATCGACCAAAAAACTCAAAGGACGTCCATATTTCAAAAGGATAGTTTCAAAAGGCATATTTTACACACATTAGTGTTCTGCTTCTTTTTCTTTCTTTCCTTTTTTGTTAAAAAAACGGGAATGGCAAAAAGCATCCCTCAGAATGGGCGAAAATATTTGCAAACAAATCAATGGACAAAGGTTTAATCTCCAATATATATAAAGAGCTCATGCAGCTTAATATTAAAAAAACAAACAACCCAATACAAAAATGTGCAGAAGATCTAAAGAGATGTTTCTTCAAAGAAGACACAGAGATGGCCAAGACCCACATGAAAAGCTGCTCAACATCACTAATTATTAGACAAATGAAAATCAAAACTACAATGAGGTATCGCCTCACACCTGTTGGAATCAGCATCATCAGAAAATATACAAACAACAAATTCTGGGGAAGGTGTGGACAAAAGGATCCCTCTTCCACTAGTGGTGGAAATGTAAATTGATACAGTCACGATGGAGAAGAGTATGGACTTTCCTTAAAAAAACTAGAAATAGAATTACCATATGATCCAGCAATCCCAATTCTGGCCATATACCCAGAGAAAACCATAAATCCAAAAGGCACATTCACCACAATGCTCATTTCAGCACTATTTACAATAGCCAGGTAATGGAAGCAACCTAAATACCCACAGACAGACGAATGGATAAAGATGTGGTACATATATAAAATGGAATATTACTCAGCCATAAGAAGGAATGAAACTGGGTCATTTGTAGAGACGTCGATGGATCTAGAGACTGTCATACAGAATGAAGTAAGTCAGAATGAGAAAAACAAATATTGTATATTAATGCACATATGTGGAACGCAAAAAAATGGTACAGATGAACTGGTTTGCAGGGAAGAAATAGAGACACAGAGGTAGAGAACACACGTATGGACACCAAGTGTGGGAAGCCATGGGGAGGTGGTGGTGGGATGAGTTGGGAGATTGGGATTGGCCTGCATACATGTATATGCAGAAAATACATAACTAATAATAACCTGCTGTATAAAAAAATAAATAAAATTAAATTTCAAAATTTTAAAAAATAAAATTTAAAAATAAAACAGAAAAAAGTTCTTCCCTTCACACAGATGTATTTATATGAATGAATTATTTCCATGCTTATATCTATAAATACATAAAAGAGGAATAAAACCTAACTTGAACAACAACAACAAAAAAAACCTGAACCCACCAGTTAGACAGAGGAAAAGCCTATCAGGGCACTTGCTCCAGCGGTAAACAATTCTGAAATTGGTCAGATGTGGGGAATCATCTCCCATAGAGCCAGCAGCCCAATCCTACGGAAGGATCGTCCTCATTGCAAAGCTGGGGGACATGCCAAGGCATCTGTGCGTAACCGTGAGCTGAGCCCCAGGCCAGCTGCTGTTGAACTTTTCCCACCCTTCCCAGGTAAAACACCTGAATATGTACAAGGGCTTGAAAGCCTAGAGGAAGGGCCGTGGAGTCACACCAGCGACAGCATGCAGGCCAACTTGGTGCCTGCAGGCCAGCCAGGAAGGTCCTGGCCCTGGGCGCTCTTCTGGAAGCTTTCCATTGCCCTGCCTGAGATACCCATCCTGTCCCGGCCCCCACTGCTTTTTTCCTTCCTCACCTCTGTCCGGAGAGAAATTCCAGCGAAAGGTATGGGTGACACATCCTCTTCTTTACAGGTGGCAGCCTGGCAACTCCTGCAGAAAGTCCAGCAGAGACCCACTCACAGCGGGCCACCCACAAAGCCGTGGCCCCTCACTCCCTCCCACCAGCACAGCCCCGAGACTGCTGACGGGACAGAGAATATGGAGTCAGGCACAGCTTCAGGGGCTATTCCTGCCTGCAGCGCTGTTTATATTGACCTCAACCCAGGCACACCTGCGGAGGGCCGGCCGGCAGGGTCAGGTTACCCAGGTCAGCTAATCCTCAGCCCTCAGGGAATCACATTGTTGAAAATGGACCTCGCTAAGGCAGAATAGAAGCCAAGGAATAAAAGGACACAATGCCATTTGCAGCACCGTAGGTGTGTCTAGAGGTAATCACGTGACTTGTAGTAAGTCAGAAAGTGAAAGACACATATCATATCATATCTCTTATAGGTGTGACCGCAAAATGGATACCAGGGCAGATATTTCCACGGAGAAGGGCAATCACAGATTCATTCAACAAACTTATGGTTCACCAATGGAAAGTTGTGAGGATTGGTTTCATTATGATATTGGGGTTAACAGACATATACAAACACAGGTGACATATATAATCACCAAAGACCTACAGAATACCAAGAGAAGACTACTCAACATTCTGTCATAAAGTACATGGGAAAAGGATCCCAGGAAGAACAGACATATGTATATGTGTAAAAGAACCACATCTTCCACACCTACAACAAGCCAAACATTGTAATCAAATTTGCTGTAATAAAAAATAAAAAATTAAATTAAAAACACGAACAAGAAGTAGTGAGACAAACTTGAGGGGCTTTCTCCTGGCACATTCCATTCTAAATTCCAATCTAGAACACGACTTCCATTGAGGCTCTGTTGCCCCAGTAACCAGATTTGGTAAGGGAGAACTGCTGCCACCTTGTGGCTGTTTCACACAACAGCAGCTTTAATCCCAGCGCTAATGGTCAGTTGATATTCAACATCATTGCAGGCCTGTAAATGACACCTGCCCTGAACACAATTCCTGGGGTCATATATCGACCAAAAAATTCAAAGGACGTCCATATTTCAAAACGACAGTTTCAAAAGGCATATTTTACACACATTAGTGTTCTGCTTCTTTTTCTTTCTTTCTTTTTTTGTTAAAAGAACGGGAATGGCAAAAAATCATCCCTGAGAATAGGCGAAAATATTTGCAAACGAATCAATGGACAAAGGTTTAATCTCCAATATATATAAAGAGCTCATGCAGCTTAATATTAAAAAAACAAACAACCCAATACAAAAATGGGCAGAAGATCTAAAGAGACGTTTCTTCAAAGAAGACACAGAGATGGCCAAGACGCACATGAAAAGCTGCTCAACATCACTAATTATTAGAGAAATGCAAATCAAAACTACAATGAGGTATCACCTCACACCTGTTAGAATCGGCATCATCAGAAAATCTACAAACAACGAATTCTGGGGAGGGTGTGGACAGAAGGATCCCTCTTCCACTAGTGGTGAAGATGTAAATTGATACAGTCACAATGGAGAACAGTATGGAGTTTCCTTAAAAAAACTAGAAATAGAATTACCATATGATCCAGCAATCCCACTTCTGGGCATATACCCAGAGAAAACCATAAATCAAAAAGGCACATTCACCACAATGCTAATTTCAGCACTATTTACGATAGCCAGGTAATGGAAGCAACCTAAATACCCACAGACAGACGAATGGATAAAGATGTGGTACATATATAAAATGGAATATTACTCAGCCATTAGAAGGAATGAAACTGGGTCATTTGTAGAGACGTCGATGGATCTAGAGACTGTCATACAGAATGAAGTAAGTCAGAAAGAGAAAAACAAATATTGTATATTAATGCATATATGTGGAACCTAGAAAAATGGTACAGATGAAATGGTTTGCAGGGAAGAAATAGAGACACAGAGGTAGAGAACACACGTATGGACACCAAGTGTGGGAAGCCATGGGGAGGTGGTGGTGGGATGAGTTGGGAGATTGGGATTGACCTGTATACATGTATATGCATAAAATACATAACTAATAATAACCTGATGTATAAAAAAATAAATAAAATTAAATTTCAAAATTTTAAGAAAAAAAATTTAAAAATAAAACAGAAAAAAGTTCTTCCCTTCACACAGATGTATTTATATGAATGAATTATTTCCATGCTTATATCTATAAATACATAAAAGAGGCATAAAATCTAACTTGAACCAAAACAGAAAAAAAAAAAAACTTGAACCCACGAGTTAGACAGAGGAAAACCCTATCAGGGCACTTGCTCCAGCGGTAAACAATACTGAAATTGGTCAGAGGTGGGGAATCATCTCCCATACAGCCAGCAGCCCACTCCTACGCAGGGAGCGTCCTCATTGCAAAGCTGGGGGCAATACCGAGACATCTGTGAGTAACCGTGAGCTGAGCCCCAGGCCAGCTGCTGCTGAACTTTTCCCACCCTTCCCAGGTAAAACACCTGAATATGTACAAGGTGTTGAAAGCCTAGAGGAAGGGGCGTGGATCAACACCAGCGACAGCACGCAGGCCAACTTGGTGCCTGCAGGCCAGCCAGGATGGTCCTGGCCTTGGGCGCTCTTCTGGAAGCTTTCCATAGCCCTGCCTGAGATACCCCTCCTGTCCCGGCCCGCACTGCTTTTTTCATTCCTCACCTCTGTCCGGAGAGAAATTCCAGCGGAAGGTATGGGTGACACATCCTCTTCTTTACAGGTGGCAGCCTGGCAACTCCTGCAGAAAGTCCAGCAGAGACCCACTCACTCCGGGCCACCCACAAAGACGTGGCCCCTCACTCCCTCCCACCAGCACAGCCCCGAGACTGCTGACGGGGCAGAGAATATGGAGTCAGGCACAGCTTCAGGGGCTATTGCTGCCTGCAGCGCTCTTTATATTGCCCTCAACCCAGGCACACCAGGGGAGGCCAGCCGGCAGGGTCAGGTTATCCAGGTCAGCTAACCCTCAGCCCTCAGGGAATCACATTGTTGAAAATGGACCTCGCTAAGGCAGAATAGAAGCCAAGGAATAAAAGGACACAATGCCATTTGCAGCACCGTAGGTGTGTCTAGAGGTAATCACGTGACTTGTAGTAAGTCAGAAAGTGAAAGACACATATCACATCATATCTCTTATAGGTGTGACCGAAAAATGGATACCAGGGCAGATATTTCCACGCAGAAGGGCAATCACAGATTCATTCAACAAACTTATGATTCACCAATGGAAAGGTGTGAGGATTGGTTTCATTATGATATTGGGGTTAACAGACATATACAAACACAGGTGACATATATAATCACCAAAGACCTACAGAATACCAAGAGAAGACTACTCAACATTCTGTCATAAGGTACATGGGAAAAGGATCCCAGGAAGAACAGACATATGTGTATGTGTAAAAGAACCACATCTTCCACACCTACAACAAGCCAAACATTGTAATCAAATGTGCTGTAATAAAAAATAAAAAATTAAATTAAAAACACGAACAAGAAGTAGTGAGACAAACTTGAGGGGCTTTCTCCTGGCACATTCCATTCTAAATTCCAATCTAGAACACGACTTCCATTGAGGCTCTGTTGCCCCAGTAACCAGATTTGGTAAGGGAGAACTGCTGCCACCTTGTGGCCGTTTCACACAACAGCAGCTTTAATCCCAGCGCTAATGGTCAGTTGATATTCAAAATCATTGCAGGCCTGTAAATGACACCTGCCCTGAAAACAAATCCTTGGTTCATATATGGACCAAAAAATTCAATGGACGTCCATATTTCAAAACGACAGTTTCAAAAGGCATATTTTACACACATTAGTGTTCTGCTTCTTTTTCTTTCTTTCTTTTTTTTTGTTAAAAAAACGGGAATGGCAAAAAGCATCCCTCAGAATGGGCGAAAATATTTGCAAACGAATCAATGGACAAAGGTTTAATCTCCAATATATATAAAGAGCCCATGCAGCTTAATATTAAAAAAACAAACAACCCAATACAAAAATGGGCAGAAGATCTAAAGAGACGTTTCTTCAAAGAAGACACAGAGATGGCCAAGACGCACATGAAAAGCTTCTCAACATCACTAATTATTAGAGAAATGCAAATCAAAACTACAATGAGGTATCACCTCACACCTGTT
Organism: Hyperoodon ampullatus; assembly: GCF_949752795.1. NCBI lineage: Eukaryota > Metazoa > Chordata > Mammalia > Artiodactyla > Ziphiidae > Hyperoodon > Hyperoodon ampullatus. Next base: position 390,993 of record NW_027640550.1, read on the forward strand.
AGAATCGGCATCATCAGAAAATCTACAAACAACGAATTCTAGGGAGGGTGTGGACAACAGGATCCCTCTTCCACTAGTGGTGGAAATGTAAATTGATACAGTCACGATGCAGAACATTATGGAGTTTCCTTAAAAAAACAAAAATAGAATTACCATATGATCCAGCAATCCCACTTCTGGGCATATACCCAGAGAAAACCATAAATCAAAAAGGCACATTCACCACAATGCTGATTTCAGCACTATTTACGATAGCCAGGTAATGGAAACAACCTAAATACCCACAGACAGACGAATGGATAAAGATGTGGTACATATATAAAATGGAATATTACTCAGCCATAAGAAGGAATGAAACTGTGTCATTTGTAGAGACGTCGATGGATCTAGAGACTGTTATACAGAATGAAGTAAGTCAGAAAGAGACACACAAATATTGTATATTAATGCATATATGTGGAACCTAGAAAAATGGTACAGATGAACTGGTTTGCAGGGAAGAAATAGAGACAGAGGTAGAGAACACACGTTTGGACACCAAGTGTGGGAAGCCATGGGGTGGTGGTGTTGGGATGAGTTGGGAGATTGGGATTGACCTGTATACATGTATATGCATAAAATACATAACTAATAATAACCTGCTGTATAAAAAATAAATAAAATTAAATTTCAAAATTTAAAAAAATAAAATTAAAAATAATAGAGGAAAAAGTTCTTCCCTTCACACAGATGTATTTATATGAATGAATTATTTCCATGCTTATATCTATAAATACATAAAAGAGGAATAAAATCTAACATGAACCAAAAAAGAAAAAAAAAACTGAACCCACCAGATAGAGGAAAACCCTATCAGGGCACTTGTTCCAGCGGTAAACAATTCTGAAATTGGTCAGAGGTTGGGAATCATCTCCCATGCAGCCAGCAGCCCACCCCCCAAGCAAGGAGGGTCCTCATTGCAAAGCTTGGGGACCGAGCTAAGGCATCTGTGAGTAAACGTGAGCTGAGCCCCAGTCCTGCTGCAGCTGAACTCTTCCCACCCTTTCCAGTTAAAACACCTGAATATGTACAAGAACTTGCAAGCCTAGAGGAAGGGCTGTGGAGCCACACCAGCGACAGCACACAGGCCGACTTGGTGCCTGCAGGCCAGTCAGGATTTTCCTGGCCACAGATGCTCTTCTGGAAGCTTTCCATTTCCCTGCCTGAGATACCCCTCCTGCCACGGCCCCCACTGCTTTTTTACTTCCTCACCTCTGCCTGGGGAGAAATTCCAGTGGCAGGTATGGGTGACACATCCTCTTCTTTAGCAGGTGGCAGCCTGGCAACTCCTGCAGAAAGTCCAGCAGAGGCCCACTCACACTGGGCCACCCACAAAGTCACGGCCCCTCACTCCCTCCCACCAGCACAGCCCCGGCACTGCCTACGGGCCAGAGAATATGGCGTCAGTCACAGCTACAAGGGCTGTCGCTCACTGGAGTGCTGTTTATATTGCCCTCAACCCAGGCACACCTGTGGAGGGCTGGCAGGCAGTTTCAGGCTGCCAAAATCAGCCAATCCTCACCCCTCAGGGGCTCACAGTTGCAGAAAATGAAACTTGCTAAACGGGCCAGGCCCTAGGAACAGGTGTGGGCTCTTGAGAGTCAGGATAGACAAGGGGCTGCAGCTGCGGCTTGTTTTCTTATCATTTTATCTGGTCCATGAGTGGAAAACAACTTCAAGAAGACCCTATCCTAATGAGAGGAACCCAGGAGTCAGGGAGAGGAATGATGGTGGGTGGAGACAGAGGCCTGGTGCCCTGGCTGCAGTGGAAGTGTCTGGAAGACCAGGCAGAAAGAGCCTGCAGAGAGTGATAGCCATGGTCACAGACCTGTCAGAGCTGCTGTTTGTTAGTTCAAGTCCTGCTCTGAGGTATTCTGTGTCAGCTGTGAGCGACAGGTGAACTGGGGGTTCTCTGCAAGGTGGGCTATGTGCACAGTTCCTGTGTGTCCAGCCCTGCTGGGGTACCTGCCCAGGGGAGCTCCATATCCTGGGAAGGACCTGAGTAGGAGAGCCCCATGGGCTGCTGGGTAGCTGCAGAGGTGAGCTCCATACCCTGGGAGGGACTTGACCACGAGAGCCCCGTGGGATGTGGGGTAGGGATGAAGCCCAGGTGAGCTCCATATCCTGGGATTGGCCTGACCACGAGAGCCCCATGGGCTGCTGGAGACCTGGTAAAGGATATCAGGACAGTCAGTGAAGCCACCGAGGATATACATCCAGTAGCTCCTATTTCCTACTCCCTGCTGGTCATTCTACCTTCCACCAGGCCATGGCATTCTGTATCAGACTTCAATGATGCCTTCTTCTGTATTCCATTCATCCCAGAGTCACAAGAATTTTTGGCTTGTGAGTGGCAGGACACAACATGCAACAAAAGCAATAATGCTGGGCCGTCCTGCCCCAATGGTTCAAAAATCCCCACACCATCATTGGGGAAATGTCCTCTAAAGACCTTAAAGTTCAACCTCTGTAAAAGGGAACCCTCCTTCAATATGCAGATGACATTCTGATCGCCAGGCCTACTAAAGACGCCTCTGAACTACCTAGCCAAGAAAGGATAGAAGGTGTCCAAGAAAAACGCTCAAATATCCCAGGCTAAGGTGACATGCCTGGGCTTCATTCTCACAGATATTCGGAGAAACGCATCCCAGGATAGGGAAGAAGCCATTTGCAGCCTTACCTCTTCTACAACTAGAAGACAGCTTAGGGGTTCCTGGGGAGGCCAAGGTTTTCTGCATCTGGATCCCTAACTACAGTGTCATAGCTGGGCCTCTACATGAAACACTGACACGAAAAGATGATGATCCTTTTGAATAGAATCCAGAAGCAGCCTTTCAAGAATGGAAAGAGCAGTCAATACAGACCCTTGCCCAGGAACTCCCTAATTTAGCTAAACCCTTTGACCTTTACATACCCGGTCAAAGGTTAATCGCCCTCGGAGCCTTAGTGCAAAAACTGGGACCACTTGAAATGGAGCAACACAAGAATGCTCTTCAGGTATGATAAACTATGGTCACCAAGGGCTTTGCCCACCGACTCATCAGGCCAGGATACTGGGGTATCTAAAAAGCTGGAAATCAGCAGCCCGCAAGGCCAGCTCCCTCCTAAGGGAAAAGGACCCCACGTAGTGATCCTAACCACCCATCATTCCCTGAAGTTGCAGGGGTCGCTCTGTGGACACACTGACCTCGAGTGAGGAGGCCCTCCAACTCCAACCTCCAGAGAGATAAACGGGGGCAACGGGCCCCCAAGATGACTCGTGTGACCATCACTTGACCTGGAGTTTCTCTCAGAAAACGACAAGACTGTGCCCCGAAAGAGCAGACTACTGCTTGCAGGACTTACTGCACCCAGAGGGGAGCTAATAAGCTTGGTGGGGGAAACGTATATCACGCTTTCACCATAGAAAACCCTACAGACACCGCGGTGATGGTGGCCAATATGACCGGCTGGACTGCTGGCTACTTCTAAAGGCCGTTGACTCAGTGGACGTCATGGTCCTGGATCACCACTGACCCTGGACTGTCTGGGAGTTGTGCGGGCAGGGCTCTGACACATGGTGCTGTTTGTACATTAATTCAGGGACCTAATTAAAGAAAGCACAGACTACTCGTCAGAGCATCTAGTCTGACAAAAACTGTCAGCCTAAGGTCGCCGAACATATGTGGGGTGGGGTGAAACCTGCCACCGCAGCATCTCTGCGCCTGTCTTTCCTGGACCCTTAAAGGTCATTAGAATCTGTAACACTTCCAATGCTGGTGCTCAGGCGGACGAGAAGTGAGGCAGGAGGCCTTGGGACAATCAACCTCACCAGGAGGCTGGTGTGGAGACGTTTTGCCCCTCCCCACATGTATCAGGGCTCCCACCACAGCATGAAGCAGTTACAAAAGAGGGGTCTGCACCCTCAACACCCCAAGAATAAGGAACGGAACAAAAAGCAGAGGAGGTGTTCGTCTCCGGCAACGTTCATTAAAAATTCCTGGGAGATAAAAAGAGAATCTGGGCAATAAAATAAAGTCTAACCTGTTTTTCCTTTGTGCTTTGTCTAATTTCACGTGCTCCTAGGGTTCCGCATGCAGAGGTCCCACACCCGGCACTTCAGACCCGATTTCCTAGTGCAGAATGGCTGGGTCGACACCTCAGCTAGCGGGGTCCCATGCAGACTCCGCGGCATAGAGCCTGAGCTGCAGCCAACGCAGTCCTCGAGAGCTCCATCCCCTCCCTCCCACTGACGCTGCCGGGGACCCTACACAGCAGCCCAGCCCACAGCCCATGGGGGAGTGCACGCTCTCACCTCTCCATTCTGTTTTCAAAATAATGTTTCCTTTGCTTCTGAACCAAACTCAGTCTTGATCTGTTGGCTCCAATGACACTGGGCACGGGGACTCCTGTTGGGGTCCACTCTGGAGGATCAGTAACAGAAATTGAGAACATTGTAACTTCAATGAACAGATGTGTGAGCCAAACTGTAGTTAACATAGAGCAGTGTATAATGCTCGGGTAAAATAAGATGTTTCTAAGACTTACATTTGATATTTCCATCACTTTCCTATAAGCAAGTTCAGTGAAGACGTCTGTCTTATTTGTCAGGTCAACATTAGAGAAATGAAGTGATTTATTTCCATGGATGTACATCGAATACTCTTGGCTGAAGCTTCAATCTTGTTTTGAATGCTTTTCCATTGAAAATGATACCTCTCTTTCAGCTCCCCCATTTCTGAGAAGTATAAAATCTTATAATTTATTATTACCAAAGGGGAAAGGTAGGAGAAGGGATAAATTAACAGTTTGGGATTAACACATACACACTGCTATGTATAAAATAGATCATCGGGCTTCCCTGGTGGCGCAGTGGTTGAGAGTCCGCCTGCCGATGCTGGGGACATGGGTTCGTGCCCCGGTCCAGGAAGATCCCACATGCCACGGAGCGGCTGGACCTGTGAGCCAGGGCCGCTGAGCCTCCGCATCTGGAGCCTGTGCTCCGCAACGGGAGAGGCCACAACAATGAGAGGCCCGCATAGCACAAAAAAAAAAAAAAAAAAAAATAGATCATCAACAAGGAACTACTGTATAGCACAGGGAACTACACTGAATATTTTGCAATAACCTATAAGGGGAAATAATCTGAAAAAGAATAGATATTTTTTATTGACATCATCTATCAATGACAGATAAAATGTAACCTAAGCAAGGCCGATGGTGAGCGCTTCTGACCCTGAAGATTTCAGTCATCTAAAGTTTGGGCTCTGCCTATTTCCCAAGGCCCTTAAAGGACATACGTGTAGCCGTAGCTTAAAAATTCCCCAGTTTGGGCCTCGGGGAGGCACTGATTTGGAAAAATCCCTGGTGTTCTCCTTACATGCACGGGACCCTTCCTACAGCTAAAACATGCCTGTCACACCTAGAGGATGGTACACCGTTTGAACGGAAAGAGTTTGGAAAAGGCACCTCATCTCCTCATCGCCTGGTGCTCGCGTTCAACCCTCCAGCATCTTTCCTAACAATCTCCTCACTTGGGGATATCAGCACCGTCAACATCCTGTTGCACACAGTTTGGAATTTGTCCAGAGGATGAAGCGGAAGGATGAGAAAAATTTAGAGACAAGTCTTAGGTGTTCGGACAGGCACATGCCACTCTAATTTCCAATCCAGAAGACAAATTCATCAAAGGCTAGAATTGCCCACGGAAACAGAATAGGGCTAGAGGAAATCCCGCTGTTTTGTGTCCAGTTTCCAAAAACACAAGTTGAAAAATGGAACTCAGGGGCACTAAAATTCATGAAACTGCAGAGTTGAAAATATCTATCGTCGAAAAATGTCTTGAGGTAAGTCACAGAAAAGGACTTGTAAGCAAGGGAGAGTGGCAGGAAACAGAATTGAAGAGGTAGAAAGGACTCCCCATTAAAGCACAAGAAAAGGGGCTGAACATCGCCAATGATGCAGTTGGCCAAAAAGGGTGTATGCATTTTTTCTGAATATATTCAAGTAAAGGCCATACACACTTTTTATACAACCCAACAGGTGGGCACTGGAAATCAATATCACAAAATGTATCACTTCACATCAGTCAGAAGGGCCATCCACATAAAGTGTAAACACCAGAAATGCAGGACAGGGCGAAGAGAAAAGGGAGCCCTGTGAGGCTGATAGTGGAAATGTAATTTGCCAACGGCCACTCTGGAGAAGTGTATTGTGTTTGCTAAAACATCTAAAAAATGAGCTACAGAGCATAGGGCACTTGCACTCATGGGCGTGTACCTTGGGAAAAACAAAAATCGACAGAAAACAGGCACCCGAACGTTTACCACCTCTCTGTTAAAAAGGGCCTCAACTTGGATATAACCTAAATGTCCCTGGAAGGATAAAATGGATAAAAGAGATGGGGTACTTATGTAGAGTGGAATATTACTCATCCAGAAATCAATGAAATAAGGCCAGTTGTAACAACTCTGGAGGAGTTACATACGATCATTCTGAGTGACATATGTCAGAAAGAAAAAGACACATATCATAAGATGTCACTTAAAGGTGGAATCAAAAATGGCTACACATGAAATAAATTACAAAACAGAAACATAGTCAAATATGTAGAAAATAGACATAAGGCTGCTAAATGGGAAAGGTGGGGAATGGTGAGGTATTATCCAGGAGGTTGAAATTAGCAAAGATACCATTCCAAGTACCAAATTGAATAACTGACAAGGCCTACACGGTACCTCAAAGAACTGCACTCAGCCCACTCAAGTCACTGGAAAATAATACATATGACTGGTAAGCATCTGAAAAAGAAGTTATTGTTGTCTCACAGTACATGAATCAAGTGGATGTACAGCAGCAAAAAACAGAGCTTTGAAAATCAGCTGTAACCAATATAAAAATAAATTTAAAACTATTTATAAAAACAGTGAGACAGACAAAAATTCTTACAACTTTTGTTGAAGGGCTACGATGTAACATGGATTGAACACATGTAGACCCACAGCAGGATGATTATATAAGGCTGAAGCTATGCACGCTAAGAGATGTTAGAGAGGCTGGGTGAGGAAATGCTGACCTTTTAAACTAATACTGCCTGGTACCCATTCCATGGGTCCCAAATCTGCAGGTTCAAGGGAATCTTCTGACAGCGAAAACATGCCCGGGAAACCGAGATGAATGTACACCGTGTGCTCAGGAAAGGTGTCTAAAATGCACCTCATTTTTGATCTCCTGGTGCTGGGGTTCGCCATTCCAGCCTCATTACTAACAATCTCCCCACTTGGAGAATCAGCACCTTTAACCTCCTGTTTCACACAGTTTGCAATTTGTGCAGAGGATAAATGGGAAGAGGGGGAACCAATGAGAGATTAGCTGTAGGACTTTTGACAGGCACATGTCACTCTAATTTCCCATTAGGAAGAAGAATTAACCAAAGGCTCAGCCTGCCTCCCCAGAACCAGAATAGGGCCAGAAGTAATCCAATGGTTTGGCGGCCAGCTCACAAAAAAAGCGAGTTGCAAAATGGAGCTCAGGAGCAGACAATTCAAAGACCTGCAAAGATATAAATGATAACCAACGTCCAAAAATATATTCAGGTAAGGCAACGAAGAGGATCTGAATGAGAGGCAGAATTGCAGGAAACAGATTTCAAAAGGTAGATTGTACTCACATTTAAAGCATATGAAAAGCAGCAGAATTTCTAAAATGATGCGGTTGGGCAAAAGGGTGTATGCGTTTTTTTCGTGAATATCTTCAGGAAAAAAACACATGCAGAGTTTTTGGCCAACCAAGCAAGAGGGAAATGCAAATCCGCACAACAAAGAAGTCTCAATTTCCACTGCTCAGAAAGGCAATCCAAAAAATGTGTACAAACCAGAAATGCAGGAGAGGCCATGGAAAACAGGGAGCCTAGTCACGCTGATGGGTGGGGTATAAATATCCAAGAGCCACTCTGAAGAAGTGTATGCTGCTTTTAAAACATCTAAAATACAAAGCCCCGGAGAAAGGGGACTTCAACTCATGGACATGTAACTTGGGAAGACTAAATGTCAATAAGACACAGGCACCCCAAAGTTTAGGGCTGCTCTGCATACAAGAACCTCAACTTTGGTACACCTAAAATATCCCAGGAAAAAGAGAAATGCATAAAGGACTTGTGGTAATTTTGTACAACGGAATATCACTCAGACATGAAATCAATGTATATAAGGCCAGTAGCAGCATAATGAGTGGATTTACGTATGATGATTTTAAGGGAAATTAGTCACACAGAAAAAAGAATCTTATCATAAGATATGACTTATAGAGGGAATGTCAATATCACAACACATGAACTGAATTAGGAAAGAGAACAGAGTCTCACATTTAGCAAAAATCTCTTATGCCTGCTTCAGGGGAAAGGAGAGGTGGGGTGATGCATAAAACAAGAGTTTGATATTAGCACAGGTACCATTCCATAAACCAAATACAGAATAGACAAGACCTACACCTTCCTCAGTGAACGGGACTCAACACCCCTATGCCCCACAGAGGAATATATCTGAGTACTAAGAATCTTAAAACCTATGTATTGATATGTCTCCGTAAGGGAATCAATTGTGTCTAGACTGGCATAAACACGTCAGTGAAAATCAGCTCAACCCCATTATAAAAATGAATTTCAAAAAACCCCCCCAAAACAGCGAAATTCTTACACAATTCCTTCAGGGGTTCTGATGAAACATGGAATGACCCTATCTGCAAAGACAGCTGGATGAGACATAAGGCTGGACACTTGGGACTGAGAGGACTGGTGAGATTGGGAGAGAAAATGCAGACCTTTTAAAGTAGTAATGCATGCCACCATTCCATGTGTCCCAAATCTCCAGGTAGAAGGGAATATCACTACAATTATAACATGTATGGGAAACCTAGAAAATGGACACCCTGTGATGGCGAAAGGTTTCTAAAACTCTCCTAATTTTTCCTCTCCTTGTGCTCCACTTTGGCATTCCAACTGCTTTACTATCAATCTCCCAACTTAGGAGAGTCAGCCCCTATAACCTCCTGGTTCGCACAGTTTGCTAATTGTGCAGAGGATGAAAGGGAAGAGGGAGAACCAATCAGAGAGTAGATGTAGGCATTTGGACGGGCACATGTCACTCTAATTTCCTGGCAGGAAGAAGAATTAACCAAAGCCTCAGCCACCCACAGGGAACCAATATAGCCACCCCTGGAACCTGTATAGGTCCTGAAGCAAAATTGTGGATTTGCAGCCAGCTCACAAAATGGGATTTGAAAATTGGAGCTCAGGGGCACAGCAATTCACAAACGTGCAGACTTATAAAGGACTACTCACTTCCAAAAATCTGTTGAGGGAAGGAAATGAAGCAGCCTTGAAAATGACGCAAAATTTCACAAAACATATTTCAAGAGGTAAATTGGAATCGCCTTTAAAGCACAGGAAAAGCATCCCAACTTGGACAGAGATGCACTTGGCCAAAAAGGACATATGCCTTTTCTCCTGAATATATTCAGAAGAAAACGCATACACCCTTTTTGGCCAATCAAGCAAGCGCGCAATACAAATCCACACTACAAAGAATTGTCACTTACCACCGGTCAAAAGGGACATCCGAATATCTGTAAAAACCAGAAAGGCAAGAGAGAGATGGCAAGGGTATGAAGCAATGTGATCCCAATGGTCATGGAGGATTGTGATGACAAGCGCATGGAGAATTGTGATGACAAGATTATGTACCATTTTGTTGACAAAGGCAAGGAGCATTATGATGACAAGGTTCATGGAGCACTGTGATGACAAGCATCACAGAGCATAGTGATTACACGGGTCATGGAGCATTGGGATGACAAACGCATGGATCATTGTGATGACAATGGTCATGGAGCATTTTAATGACAAGAGTCCCGGATCATTGTGTTGTCAGGGTTCATGGAGCGTTGTGATGACAGTGGTCATGGAGCATTGTGATGACAGGGGTCATGGCGCATTGTGATGAGAAGGTCATGGAGCATTGGGCTGAAAATGTCCATGGAGTACTGTGATGACAGGGGTCATGGAGCATTGTGATGACAAAGTACTGGAGCACTGTGATGAGAAGACCATGGAGCCTTGTGATGACAAGTCTCATGGAGCATTCTGATGAAAAGTGCCATGGAGCATTGTGATTACAGGGGTCTTGGAGCATTGTGATGACAAGGGCATGGAGCATTGGGATGAGAAGGCCATGGAGCGTTCTGATGACATGCATCATGGAGCTTTGTGATGACAAGGGCATGGAGCATTGTGATTACAGCGGTCTTGGAGCACTGTGATGAAAAGGGCAGGGATCATTGTGATGAAAAAGGCATGGAGCCTTGTCATGACAGGGTTCAAGGAGCAAACTGACAACAAGTGTCAGGGAGCATTGTGATGACAAGGGTATTGAGTATTGTGATGACAAAGGTCATGGAGCATTGTGATGAGAAGACCATGGATAATTGTGATGACGAGCATCATGGGGCGTTGTGATGATAAGTGTTATGGAACATATTGATCACAAGGATTTGGAGCATTGTGATGACAGAGGTCATGGAGCATTTTGCTTTCATTGTGATGACAATAGCCTGAAGCATTATGATGATGGGCATGGTGCATTGTGATGACAGGGTTCATGGAGCATTGAGATGAAAAGGGGCATGGAGCATTGTGATTACAGGAGTCTTGGAGCATTGTGATGACAAAGGCATGGAACATCGTGAATGAGAAGGCCATGGAGCATTCTGTTGACATGCGTCATGGAGCTTTGTGATGACATGGGCATGGAGCATTGTGATTACAGGGGTCTTGGAGCATTGTGATGACAAGGGTCATGGAGCCTTGTGATGACAAGGCTGTGGAACATTGTGATGGCAGGGGTCATGGAGCATTGTTATGACAGGGGTAATGGAGCATTGTGATGACAAGAGCATGGAGCATTGGTCTGAAAAGTTTCATGGATTATTGTGATGAGAGGGGGCAAGGAGCATTGTGATGAGAAGGGCATGGAACACTGTGATACATGGGTCATGGAGGATTGTAATGACAAGCGCATGGAGCATTGTGATAAGAATGGCATCGAGCATTGTGATGAAAAGCATCATGGAGCCTGTGATGACAAGGGCATGGAACAATTTGATGAGAGGGTTCATGGAGCATTGTGATGACAATGGCATGCAGCATTGTGATGACAAGGGTCATTGAGCTTTGTGATGACAAAGGTCATGGAGCATTTTGATGACAAGGGTGTGGTGCATTCTGTTGTGAAGGGCAGGGAGCATTGTGCTGACAGGGGTTATGGAACATTGTGATTTCAGGGGAATGGAGCATTGTGATGATAAAGGCATCTAGCATTGTTGTGACAAGGGTCATGGAATATTGTGATGACAGGGTTGAGGGAGTATTGTGTTGACTAGTGATGGAACATTGTGATATCAGTGGTGAGAGAGAATTTTGATGAGAAGTGCATGGAGCAGTGTGATGACAAAGTTTATGGAGCATTGTGATGACAAAGATGTGGAGCATTGTGATGACAAGCGCATGGCACATTGTGATGCCATGGGTCATGGAGTATTGTGCTAACAAAGGCATGGAGCATTGGGAGGACAAGGGTCACCGAGCATTGTGATGAAATGTTCATGGAGCACTGTGGTGACAAAGGTCACAGAGCCTTGTGATGACGAGGGCATGGACCATTGTGATGGCAAAGGTCATGAAGCATTGTGATGACTGTAGTCACGGAGCATTGTGATGACAGGGGTCATAGAGCATTGTGATGAAAGGGCATGGAGCATTGTGATGACAGGGGCATGTTGCATTGGTTTGACAAGTTTCAGGGATTATTGTGATGACAGTGGGCATGGAGCATTGTGATGAGAAGGTCATGGAGTATTGTGAAGAAGGGTGTCAGGGAGCATTGTGATGACATATGTCATGGTCCATTGCGATGACAATGGAATGGAGCATTGTGATGCCAAGTGTCATGGAGGATTGTGATGACAAAGGTAATGGAGCATTTTGATGACAAGCGCTTGGGGCATTGTGATGACAAGGGTCATGGAGCATTGTGATAACAAGGGCCATTGAGAATTTTGATGACATGTTCATGAAGCATTGTGATGACAATCACATGGAGCTTGCTGTGACAGGGATCATGGAGCATTGCGATGACAAGTGCATAGAGAATTGTGATGACAAAGCATTTAACACTGTGGTGAAAAGCATCATGGAGCACAGTGATGCCAAGAACGTGGAGAATTGTGATGACAGGGGACATGGAGCCTTGTGATGACCAGGGCATGGAGTATTGTGATGGCAAGACCGTGGAGCATTGTGATGAGAAGACCATGGATAATTGTGATGATGAGCGTCATGGAGCACTGTAATGACAAGGTGTATGGAGCATTGTGATAAAAGGGGTCATGGAGCATTGTGATGACAAGGTTCATGGAGCATTCTGATGACAAGCTTGTGGAGTATTTTGATGACAATGACATGGAGCATTTTGATGAAAATGGCATTGGGCATTGTGATGAAAAAGACATGGAGCCTTTTCATGACAATTTTCAGGGAGCATTCTGACGACAAGTGTCAGGGAGCATTGTGATGACAAAGGTCATGGAGAATTTGGACGACAAGGGCATGGAGTATTGTGATGACAAGCACATGGAGCTTGCTATGACGGGGTCATGGAGCATTGCGATGACAAGTGCATAGAGAATTGTGATGACAAAGCATGTAACACTGTGATGAGAAGTGTCATGGAGCATAGTGATGCCAAGATCGTGGAGAATTGTGATGACAGAGGACATGGAGCGTTGTGATGACCAGGTCATGGAGCATTGCGATGGCAAGATCGTGGAGCATTGTGATGAGAAGACCATGGATAATTGTGATGACGAGGGTCATGGAGCACTGTAATGACAAGGGGTATAGAGCACTGTGATGACAGTGGTCATGGAGCATTGTGATGACCGGGGACATGGAGCATTGTGATGCCCAAGTCATGGAGCACTGTGATGGCAAGACCGTGGAGCATTGTGATGAGAAGACCATGGATAATTGTGATGAGGAGCGTCATGGAGCACTGTAATGACAAGTGGTATGGAGCCTTGTGATGACAGGGGTCATGGAGCATTGTTATGACAGTGGTCATGGAGCATTGTGATGACAAGTGTCATGGAGCATTTTGATGGCAAGATCGTGGAGCATTGTGATGAGAAGACCATGGACAATTGTGATTACGAGTGTCATGGAGCACTGTAATGACAAGCAGTATGGAGCATTGTGATGACAGGGGTCATGGAGCATTGTGATGACTGGGGACATGGAGCATTGTGATGACCAGAGCATGGAGCATTGTGATGGCAAGACCGTGGAGCACTGTGATGAGAAGACCATGGATAATTGTGATGACGAACATCATGGAGCACTGTAATGACAAGGGACATGGAGCATTGTGATGACAGGTGTCATGGAGCAATGTGATGACAGGGGTCATGGATCATTGAGATGACAAGGGTCACGGAGCATTCTGATGACAAGCTTGTGGAGTATTGTGATGACAATGGCATGGAGCATTGTGATGAAAAGGGCATGGATCATTGTGATGAAAAAGGCATGGAGACTTGTCATGACAGGGTTCAATGAGCATACTGATGACAAGTGTCAGGGAGCATTGTGATGACAAGTGTATTGAGAATTGTGATGACAAAGGTCATGGAGCATTGTGATGAGAAGTCCATGGATAATTGTGATGACCAGCGTCATGGGGCGTTGTGATGACAAGTGTTATGGAACATTGTGATCACAAGGGTTTGGAGCATTGTGATGAGAGAGGTCATGGAGAATTTTGATTTCATTGTGATGACAATAGCATGAAGCATTATGATGATGGGCATGGTGCATTGTGATGACAGGGTTCATGGAGCATTGAGATGAAAAGAGTCATGGATCATTGTAATAACAAGGGTCTTGGAGCATTGTGATTACAAGGGCATGGAGCATTGGTCTGAAAAGTTTCATGGATTATTGTGATGAGAGTGAGCATGGAGCATTGTGATGGCAAGGGCACGGAACACAGTGATACATGTGTCATGGAGGATTGCAATGACAAGGGCATGGAACATTGTGATGACAAGCGTCATGGAGCTTTGTGATGAAAACGGCATGGAGCAATGTGATGAGAGGTTTCATGGAGGTTTGTGATGACAATGGCATGGAGCATTGTGATTCCAAGGGTCATGGAGCTTTGTGATGACACAGGCCATGGAGCATTTTGATGACAAGGGTGTGGTGCATTGTGATGAGAAGGGCAGGGAGCATTGTGATGACAGGGTCATGGAGCAATTGGATGAAAAGGGTCATGGAACATTTTGATGACAGTGTTTATGGAACATTGTGATGTTAGGGGTCATGGAGCATTGTGATGAAAAGGGTCATGGAGCATTGTGATGACAGGGGTTATGGAACATTGTGATGTCAGGGGTCATGGAGCATTGTGATGATAAGAGCATGTAGCATTGTTGTGACAAGGGTCATGGAACATTGGGATGACAGGGTGGTGGGAGTATTGTGTTGACTAGTGATGGAACATTGTGATATCAGTGGTGAGAGAGCATTTTGATGAGAGGTGCATGGAGCATTGTGATGACAAGGCTGTGGAGCATTGTGATGAGAAACGCAGGGCACATTGTGATGACATGGGTCATGGAACATTGTGCTGACAAACGCATGGAGCATTGTGATGACAAGGTTTATGGAGCATTGTGATGACAACGATGTGGAGCATTGTGATGACAAGCGCATGGCACATTTGATGCCATGTGTCATGGAGTAATGTGCTGACAAAGGCATGGAGCATTGTGATGACAAGGGTCACCGAGCATTGTGATGAAATGTTCATGGAGTGTTGTGGTCACAAAGGTCACAGAGCCTTGTGATGACGAGGGCATGGACCATTGTGATGACAAAGGTCATGAAGCATTGTGATGACTGTAGTCACGGAGCATTGTGATGACAGGGGTCATAGAGCATTGTGATGAAAGGGCATGGAGCATTGTGATGACAGGGGCATGTTGCATTGGTTTGACAAGTTTCAGGGATTATTGTGATGACAGTGGGCATGGCGCATTGTGATGACAAGGGCATGGAGCATTGTGATGAGAAGGTCATGGAGTATTGTGAAGAAGGGTGTCAGGGAGCATTGTGATGACATATGTCATGGTCTATTGCAATGACAATGGAATGTAGCATTGTGATGCCAAGTGTCATGGAGGATTGTGATGACAAACGTAATGGAGCATTTTGATGACAAGGGCTTGGAGCATTGTGATGACAAGGGTCATGGAGCATTGTGATAACAAGGGCCATTGAGAATTTTGATGACATGTTCATGAAGCATTGTGATGACAATCACATGGAGCTTGCTATGACAGGGGTCATGGAGCATTGCGATGACAAGTGCATAGAGAATTGTGATGACAAAATATGTAACACTGTGATGAGAAGTATCATGGAGCATAGTGATGCCAAGAACGTGGAGAATTGTGATGACAGGGGACATGGAGCATTGTGATGACCAGGGCATGGAGCATTGTGATGGCAAGACCGTGGAGCACTGTGATGAGAAGACCATGGATAATTGTGATGACGAGCGTCATGGAGCACTGTAATGACAAGGGGTATGGAGCATTGTGATGAGAGGGGTCATGGAGCATTGTGATGACTGGGGACATGGAGCATTGTGATAACCGGGGGCATGGAGCCTTGTGATGGCAAGATCGTGGAGCACTGTGATGAGAAGATCATGGATAATTGTGATGACGAGTGTCATGGAGCACTGTAATGACAGGGGGTATAGAGCACTGTGATGACAGTGGTCATGGAGCATTGTGATGACCGGGGACATGGAGCATTGTGATGCCCAAGGAATGGAGCACTGTGATGGCAAGACCGTGGAGCATTGTGATGAGAAGGCCATGGATAATTGTGATTAGGAGCGTCATGGAGCACTGTAATGACAAGTGGTATGGAGCCTTGTGATGACAGGGGTCATGGAGCATTGTTATGACAGTGGTCATGGAGCATTGTGATGACAATTGTCATGGAGAATTTTGATGACAAGGGCGTGGAGCATTGTGATGAGAAGACCATGGACAATTGTGATTACGAGTGTCATGGAGCACTGTAATGACAAGCGGTATGGAGCATTGTGATGACAGGGTCAAGGAGCATTGTGATGACTGGGGACATGTATCATTGTGATGACCAGGGCATGGTGCATTGTGATGGCAAGACCGTGGAGCACTGTGATGAGAAGACCATGGATAATTGTGATGACGAACATCATGGAGCACTGTAAGGACAAGGGGCATGGAGCATTGTGTTGACAGGTGTCATGGAGCATTGTGATGACAGGGGTCATGGATCATTGAGATGACAAGGGTCAGGGAGCATTCTGATGACAAGCTTGTGGAGTATTGTGATGACAATGTCATGAAGCATTGTGATGAAAAGGGCATGGATCATTGTGATGAAAAAGGCATGGAGACTTGTCATGACAGGGTTCAATGAGCATACTGATGACAAGTGTCAGGGAGCATTGTGATGACAAGTGTATTGAGAATTGTGATGACAAAGGTCATGGAGCATTGTGATGAGAAGTCCATGGATAATTGTGATGACCAACGTCATGGGGCGTTGTGATGACAAGTGTTATGGAACATTGTGATCACAAGGGTTTGGAGCATTGTGATGAGAGAGGTCATGGAGAATTTTCATTTCATTGTGATGACAATAGCATGAAGCATTATGATGATGGGCATGGTGCATTGTGATGACAGGGTTCATGGAGCATTGAGATGAAAAGAGTCATGGATCATTGTAATAACAAGGGTCTTGGAGCATTGTGATGACAAGGGCATGGAGTATTGTGATGAGAAGGCCATGGAGCATTCTGATGACATGCGTCAGGGAGCTTTGTGATGACATGGGCATGGAGCATTGTGATTACAGGGGTCTTGGAGCATTGTGATGACAAGGGCCATGGAGTCTTGTGATGACAAGGCCGTAGAACATTGTGATGGCAGGGGTCATGGAGCATTGTTATGACAGGTGTAATGGAGCATTGTGATGACAAGGGCATGGAGCATTGGTCTGAAAAGTTTCATGGATTATTGTGATGAGAGTGAGCATGGAGCATTGTGATGGCCAGGGCACGGAACACAGTGATACACGTGTCATGGAGGATTGCAATGACAAGGGCATGGAGCATTGTGATGACAAGCGCCATGGAGCTTTGTGATGACAACGGCATGGAGCAATGTGATGAGAGGTTTCATGGAGGTTTGTGATGACAATGGCATGGAGCATTGTGATTCCAAGGGTCATGGAGCTTTGTGATGACATAGGCCATGGAGCATTTTGATGACAAGGGCGTGGTGCATTGTGATGAGAAGGGCAGGGAGCATTGTGATGACAGGGTCATGGAGCAATTGGATGAAAAGGGTCATGGAACTTTTTGATGACAGTGTTTATGGAACATTGTGATGTTAGGGGTCATGGAGCATTGTGATGAAAAGTGTCATGGAGCATTGTGATGACAGGGGTTATGGAACATTGTGATGTCAGTGGTCATGGAGCATTGTGATGATAAGAGCATGTAGCATTGTTGTGACAAGGGTCATGGATCATTGGGATGACAGGGTGGAGGGAGTATTGTGTTGACTAGTGATGGAACATTGTGATATCAGTGGTGAGAGAGCATTTTGATGAGAGGTGCATGGAGCATTGTGATGACAAGGTTGTGGAGCATTGTGATGAGAAACGCAGGGCACATTGTGATGACAAGGGTCATGGAACATTGTGCTGACAAACGCATGGAGCATTGTGATGACAAGGTTTATGGAGCATTGTGATGACAACGATGTGGAGCATTGTGATGACAAGTGCATGGCACATTTGAAGCCATGTGTCATGGAGTAATGTGCTGACAAAGGCATGGAGCATTGTGATGACAAGGGTCACCGAGCATTGTGATGAAATGTTCATGGAGTGTTGTGGTCACAAAGGTCACAGAGCCTTGTGATGACGAGGGCATGGACCATTGTGATGACAAAGGTCATGAAGCATTGTGATGACTGTAGTCACGGAGCATTGTGATGACAGGGGTCATAGAGCATTGTGATGAAAGGGCATGGAGCATTGTGATGACAGGGTCATGGAGCATTTTTCTGACAAGTTTCATGGATTATTGTGATGACAGTGGGCATGGCGCATTGTGATGACAAGGGCATGGAGCATTGTGATGAGAAGGTCATGGAGTATTGTGAAGAAGGGTGTCAGGGAGCATTGTGATGACATATGTCATGGTCTATTGCAATGACAATGGAATGTAGCATTGTGATGCCAAGTGTCATGGAGGATTGTGATGACAAAGGTAATGGAGCATTTTGATGACAAGGGCTTGGAGCATTGTGATGACAAGGGTCATGGCGCATTGTGATAACAAGGGCCATTGAGAATTTTGATGACATGTTCATGAAGCATTGTGATGACAATCACATGGAGCTTGCTATTACAGGGGTCATGGAGCATTACGATGACAAGTGCATAGAGAATTGTGATGACAAAACATGTAACACTGTGATGAGAAGTATCATGGAGCATAGTGATGCCAAGAACGTGGAGAATTGTGATGACAGGGGACATGGAGCATTGTGATGACCAGGGCATAGAGCATTGTGATGGCAAGACCGTGGAGCATTGTGATGAGAAGACCATGGATAATTGTGATGACGAGCATCATGGAGCACTGTAATTACAAGGGGTATGGAGCATTGTGATGACAGGGGTCATGGAACATTGTGATGACTGAGGACATGGAGCATCGTGATGACCAAGGCATGGAGCATTGTGATGGCAAGACCGTGGAGCATTGTGATGAGAAGACCATGGATAATTGTGATGACGAGCGTCATGGAACACTGTAATGACAAGGGGTATGGATCATTTTGATGACAGGGGTCATGGAGCATTCTGAAGACAATGAACAGGGAGCATTCTGATGACAAGCTTGTGGAGTTTTGTGATGACAATGACATGGAGCGTTGTGATGAAAAGGGCATGGAGCATTCTTATGAAAAAGGCATGGAGCCTTTTCATGACAGTGTTCAAGGAGTATTCTGACGACAAGTGTCAGGGAGCATTGTGATGACAAGTGTATTGAGAATTGTGATGACAAGGGTCATGGAGCATTGTGACGACAAGTGCATGGAGTATTGTCATGACAGTCATCATGGAGTGTTGTGATGACAAGTGTTATGGAACATTGTGATCACAAGGGGTTGGAGCATTGTGATGACAGAGGTCATGGACCATTTTGATTTCAAGGAGCATGGAGCATTGTGATGACAAGGGCATGGAGCAATGTGATCCCAAGGTTCATGGAGGATTGTGATGAAAATGGTAATGGAGTATTGTGATGACAAGCTCATGGAGCATTGTGATGACAAGGTCATGTAGGATTTTGATGACACAGGCATGGAGAATTGTGATGATAAGGGTCATGGAGCACTGTGATGATAAGTGTCACGGAGCATTGTGATTACAGGGGTCATGGAGCATTGGGATGACAAGGGCATGCATCATTGTGATGACAAGTGTCATGGAGCATTGGGCTGAAAATGTTCATGGAGTATTGTGATGACAGGGGTCATGGAGCATTGTGATGACTAGGGAATGGAGCATTGTGATGACAAGAGTCCCGGATCATTGTGTTGTCAGGGGTCATGGAGTGTTGTGATCACAGTGGTCATGGAGGATTGTGATGATATGGGTCATGGAGCATTGTGATGAGAAGGTCATGAAGCATTGGGCTGAAAATGTTCATGGAGTATTGTGATGACAGGGGTCATGGAGCATTGTAATGAGAAGGGAATTGAGCACTGTGATGACAAGGTCCTGGAGCATTGTGATGGGAAGTCCATGGAGCCTTGTGATGACAATTCTCATGGAACATTCTGATGAAAAGTGGCATGGAGCATTGTGATTACAGGGGTCTTGGAGCATTGTGATGACAAGGGCATGGAGTATTGTGATGAGAAGGCTATGGAGCATTCTGATGACATGCGTCATGGAGATTTGTGCTGACAAGGGCATGGAGTATTGTGATGAAAATGGCATGGATCATTGTTATGAAAAAGGCATGAAGCCTTGTCATGACAGGGTTCTAGGAGCATACTGACAACAAGTGTCATGGAGCATTGTGATGACAAGTGTATTGAGCATTGTGATGACAAAGTTCATGGAGCATTGTGATGAGAAGACCATGGATAATTTTGATGATGAGCGTCATGGGGTGTTGTGATGATAAGTTTTATGGAACATTGTGATCACAAGGGTTTGGAGCATTGTGATGACAGAGGTCATGGAGCATTTTGATTTCATTGTGATGACAATAGCCTGAAGCATTATGGTGATGGGCATATTGCATTGTGATGACAGCGTTCATGGAGCATTGAGATGAAAAGAGGCATGGAGCATTGTGATTACAGGGGTCTTGGAGCATTGTGATGACAAGGGCAAGGAGCATTGTGATGAGAAGGCCATGGAGCATTCTGATGACATGCGTCATTGAGCTTTGTGATGACAAGGGCATGGAGCATTGTGATTACAGGGGTCTTGGAGCATTGTGATGACAAGGGTCATGGAGCCTTGTGATGACAATGGTGTGGAACATTGTGATGGAAGGGGTCATGGAGCATTGTTATGACAGGGGTAATGGAGCATTGTGATGAGAAGGGCATGGAGCACTGGTCTGAAAAGTTTCATGGATTATTGTGATGAGAGTGGGCATGGAGCATTGTGATGACAAGGTCACGGAACACTGTGATCCATGGGTCATGGAGGATTGTACTGACAAGGGCATGGAGCATTGTGATGAGAAGGGCATCGTACATTGTTTTGACAAGCGTCATGGAGCTTTGTGATGACAAGGGCATGGAACAATGTGATGAGAGGGTTCATGGAACATTGTGATTCCAAGGGTTATGGAGCTTTGTGATGACAAAAGTCATGGAGCATTTTGATGTCAAGGGCGTGGTGCATTGTGATGAGAAGGGCAGGGAGCATTTTGATGACAGGGTCATGCAGCAATTTGATGAAAAGTGTAATGGAACATTTTGATGACAGGGGTTATAGAACATTGTGATGTCAGGGGTCATGGAGCTTTGGGATGAAAAGGGTCATGGAGCATTTTGATGACAGGGGTTATGGAACATTGTGATGTTCAGGGGTCATGGAGCTTTGGGATGAAAAGGGTCATGGAGCATTTTGATGACAGGGGTTAAGGAACATTGTGATGTCAGGGGTCGTGGAACATTGTGATGATAAGGGGATGTAGCATTGTGATGACAGGGGTCATGGAACATTGTGATTACAGGGGTGCGGGTGTAATGTGATGATTAGTGATGGAACATTGTGATATCTCTGTTGAGAGAGCACTTTGATGAGAAGTGCATGGAACATTGTGATTACAAGGTTTATGGAGCATGACGATGACAAGGTTGTGGACCGTTGTGATGAAAATCACGTGGCACATTGTGATGACAAGGGTCATGGAGCATTGTTCTGACAAAGGCATGGAGCATTGTGATGACAAGGGTCACGGAGCATTGTGATGAAAAGTTCATGGAGTATTGTGGTTACAAAGGTCACAGAGCCTTGTGATGATGTGGGCATGGACCACAGTGATGACAAATGTTATGAAGCATTGTGATGACTGGAGTCACAGTGCATTGTGATGACAGGGGTCATGGAGCATTGTGATGACAAGGGCATGGAGCATTGTGATGACAGGGGCATGGAGCATTGGTCTGACAAGTTTAATAGATTATTGTGATGACAGTGGGCATGGGGCATTGTGATGACAAGGGCATGGGGCATTGTGATGAGAAGGTCATGGAGTATTGTGAAGACAGGTGTCACGGAGCATTGTGATGACATATGTCATGGTCCCTTGCGATGACAATGGCATGGAGCATTGTGAGGCCAAATGTAATGGAGGATTGTGATGATAAATATAATGGAGCATTGTGATGACTAGGGCTTGGAGCATTATGATGACAAGGGCCATTGAAAATTTTCATGACAAGGTCGTGAAGCATTGTGATGACATGGTGCTGGAGCATTGTGATGAGAAAACCATGGAGCCTTGTGAGACAAGTCTCATGGAGCATACTGATGAAAAGGGGCATGGAGCATTGTGATTAGAGTGTCTTGGAAAATTGTGATGACAAGGGCATGGAGCATTGTGATGAGAAGACCAAGGAGCAGTCTGATGACATGCGTCATTGAGCTTTGTGATGACAAGGGCATGGAGCATTGTAATTACAGGCGTCTTGGAGCATTGTGATGAAAAAGGCATGGATCATTGTGATGAAAAAGGCATGGAGCCTTGTCATGACAGGGTTCAAGGAGCATACAGAGAACAAGTGTCAGGGAGCATTTTGATGACAAGTGTATTGAGCATTGTGATGACAAAGGTCATGGAGCATTGTGAAGAGAAGACCATAGATAATTGTGATGACGAGCGTCATGGGGCATTGTGATGACAAGTGTTATGGAATATTGTGATCACAAGGGTTTGGAGCAGTGTTATGACAGAGGTCATGGAGCATTTTGATTTCATTGTGATGACAATAGCCTGAAGCATTATGATGATGGGCATGGTGCATTGTGATGACAGGGTTCATGGATCATTGAGATAAAAAGGGACATGGAGCATTGTGATTACAGGGGTCTTGGAGCATTGTGATGAGAAGGGTCATGGAGCCTTGTGATGACAAGGCCATGGAACATCGTGGTGGCAGGGGTCATGGAGCATTGTTATCACAGGGGTAATGGAGCATTGTGATGGCAAGGGCATGGAACATTTGTCTTAAAAGTTTCATGGATTATTGTGATGAGAGTGGGCATGGAGCATTGTGATGACAAGGGCACGGAACACAGTGATACATGGGTCATGGAGGTTTGTAATGACAAGGGCATGGAGCATTGTGATGAGAAGGGCATCGAGCAGTGTGATGACAAGCACCATGGAGCTTTTTGATGACAATTGCATGGAACAATGTGATGAGAGGTTTCATGGAGTATTGTGATGACAATGGCATGGAGCATTGTGATGCCAAGGGTCATGGAGCTTTGTGATGACAAAGGTCATGGAGCATTTTGATGACAAGGGCGTGGTGCATTGTGATGAGAAGGGCAGGGAACATTGTGATGACATTGTCATGGACCAATTTGATGAAAAGTGTCATGGAACATTTTGATGAGAGGCGTTATGTAACATTGTGATGTTAGGGGTCATGGAGCATTTTGATGAAAAGGCTCATGGAGCATTTTGATGACAGGGGTTATGGAACATTGTGATGTCAGGGATCATCAAACATTGTGATGATAAGTGCATGTAGCATTGTGATGACAGGAGTCATGGAACATTGTGATGACAGGGTTGAGGGAGTATTGTGATGAATAGTGATGTAACATTGTGATATCAGTGGTGAGAGAGCATTTTGATTTGAAGTGCATGGAGCATTGTGATGACAAGGTTTATGGAGCATTGTGATGACAAGATTGTGGAGCACTGTGACGACAAGCGCATGGTGCATTGTGATGACATGGGTCATGGAGCATTGTGCTGACAAGTGCATGGAGCATTGTGATGACAAGGGTCATGGAGCATTGTGCTGAGAAAGGCATAGAGCATTGTGATGACAAGGGCCAAAGAGCATTGTGATGAAATGTTCATGAAGCATTGTGGTTAAAAAGGTCACAGAGACTGTTGATGACAAGGGCATGGACCACTGTGATGACAAAGGTCATGAAGCCTTGTGATGACTGGAGTCACGGAGCATTGTGATGACAGGGGTCATGGAGCATTGTGATAACAAGGGCATGGGGCATTGTGATGACAAGGGCATGGAGCATTGGTCTAATAAGTTTCATGGCTTATTGCGATGACAGTTGGAATGGTGCATTGTGATGACAAGGACATGGAGCATTGTGATGACCAGGTCATTCATTATTGTGAAGCCAGGTGTCAGGGAGCATTGTGATGACATATGTAATGGCCCATTGTGATGACAATGCCATGGAGCATTGTGATGCCAAGTGTCATGGAGGATTCTGATGACAAAGGTAATGGAGCATTGTGATGACAATGGCTTGGAGCATTGTGATGACAAGGGTCAGGGAGCATTGTGCTGACAAGTGCATGGAAAATTGTGATGACAAGCGACATGGAGCATTCTGATGACAAGCTTGTGGAGTATTTTGATGACAATGGCATGGAGCATTGTGATGAAAACGGCATGGTGCATTTTGATGAAAAAGGCATGGAGCCTTTTTGTGACAGGGTTCAAGGAGCATTCTGATGACAAGTGTCAGGGAGCATTGTGATGACAAGTGTATCGAGAATTGTGATGACAAAGGTCATGGAGCATTGTGATGAAAAGGGCATGGAGTATTGTGATGACAGGCATCATGGAGCATTGTGATGACAAGTGTTATGGAACATTGTGATCACAAGGGTTTGGAGCATTGTGATGACAGAGGTCATTGAGCATAGGGCTGAAAATGTTCATGGAGCATTGTGATGACAAGGGAATGGAGCATTGTGATGACAAGAGTCCCGGATCATTGTGTTGTCAGGTGATATTGACCGTTGTGATGACTGTGGTCATGGAGCATTGTGATGATATTGGTCATGGAGCATTGTGATGAGAAGGTCATGGAGCATTGGGCTGAAAATGTTCATGGAGTATTGTGATGACAGGGGTCATGAAGCATTGTGATGATAAGGGAATGGGGCATTTTGATGAAAATGTCCTGGAGCATTGTGATGAGAAGACCATGGAGCCTTGTGATGACAAGTCTCATGGAGCATTCTGATGAAAAGGGGCATGGTCCATTGTGATTACAGGGGTCTTGGAGCATTGTGATCACAAGGGCATGGAGCATTGTGATGAGAAGGCCATGGAGCATTCTGATGACATGCATCATGGAGCTTTGTGATGACAAGGGCATGGAGCATTGTGATTACAGGGGTCTTGGAGCATTGTGATGAAAATGGCATGGATCACTGTGATGAAAAAGGCATGGAGCCTTGTCATGAAAGGGTTCAGGGAGCATACTGATGGCAAGAGTCAGGGAGCATTGTGATGACATGTGTATTGCGCATTGTGATGACAAATGTCATGGGGCATTGTGATGAGAAGTCCATGGATAATTGTGATGAGTAGCGTCATGGGGTATTGTGATGACAAGTGTTATGGAACATTGTGATCACAAGGGTTTGGAGCATTGTGATGACAGAGGTCATGGAGCATTTTGATTTCATTGTGATGGCAAGAGCATGAAGCATTATGATGATGGGCATGGTGCATTGAGATGACAGGGTTCATGGAGCGTTGTGATGAAAGGTGGCATGGAGCTTTGGTCTGACAAGTTTCATGGATTATTTTGATGACAGTGGGCATGGCACTTTGTGATGACAAGGGCATGGAGCATTGTGATGACAAGGTCATGGAGTATTGTGAAGAAAGGTGTCAGGGAGCATTGTGATGACATATGTCATGTTCCACTGTGATGACAATAGCACGGAGCATTGTGATGCCAAGTGTCATGGAGGATTGTTGTGACAAAGGTAAAGGAGCATTGTGATGATAAGCGCATGGAGCATTGAGATGACAAGGGCCATTGATAATTTTAATGTCCATGTCGTGAAACATTGTGATGACAAGCGCATGGAGCTTCCTATGACAGGGGTCATGGAGCATTGCAATGACAAGTGCATGGAGTATTGTTATGACAAGAGCATATAACATTGTGATGAGAAGTGCCATGGAGCACTGTGATGACAAGGACGTGGAGAATTGTGAGGACAAGGGACATTGAGCTTTGAGATGACCAGGGCATGGAGCATTGTGATGGCAAAGCCGTGGAGCATTGTGATGAGAAGACCTTGGGTAATTGTGATGACGAGCATCATGGAGCACTGTAATGACAAGGGGCATGAAGCATTGTGATGACAGGGGTCATGGAGCATTGTGATGACAAGGGCAAGGAGCATTGTGATGACAAGGGTACGGAACATTGTGATGAAAAGTGCCATTGAAAATTTTGATGATAAAGTCTTGAAGCATTGTGATGACAAACACTTGGAGCTTCCTATGACAGGGGTCATGGAACATTGCACTGACAAGTGCATGGAGAATTATGATGAAACGAGCATGTAACTTTGTGATGAGAAGTGTCATGTAGCATTGTGATGACAAGTACGTGGAGAATTGTTATGACAAGGGACATGGAGCATTGTGATAACCAGGGAATGGAGCATTGTGATGACAGGGGTCATGGAGCATTATTATGACAAGGGCCATGGTGCATTCTGATATAAGATATCACTTATGAAGGGAATGTAAACCTGGCTACATATGAACTGAATTAGGAAAGAGAACAGAGTCTCAGACTTAGAAAACACTCTTATGCTTGCTTAAGGGGGAAGGAGAGGTGGGGAGACACACAAAACCAGAGTTTGATAATAACACAGGTACCGTTCCATAATCCAAATACAGAAGAGACAAGCCCAACTCCTTCCTCAGTGAATGGGACTCAACACCTCTATTCCCCACAGAGAAATATATCTGACTAGTAAGGATCTTAAAACCTATGTATTGATATGTCTCCATAAGGGAACCAAGTTTGTCTAGAATGACATAAACACGGCAGTGAGAATCAGCTCAAACCCACTATAAAAAGGAATTTCAAAACAAAACAAAGAAACAGTGAAATTCTTACACAATACCTTCAGGGGTTCTGATGAAACTTGGAATGACCCTATCTACAACGACAGCTGGATGTGGCATAAGGCTGTTCACTTGGGACTGAGAGGATTGGTGAGATTGGGTGAGAAAATGCAGACCGTTTAAAGCAATAATACCTGGCACCCATTCCATGGTTCCCAACTCTCCAGGTAGAAGGGAATATCACTACAGTTATAACATGTATGGGAAACCTAGAGAATGGACACCCTCTGATGGTGAAAGGTTTCTAAAACTCTACTAATTTTTTCTCTCCATGTGCTCCAGCTTGACATTCCAACTGCCTTAATATCAATCTCCCAACTTGGAGAGTCAGCCCCTATAACCTCCTGGGTCGCAAAGTTGGCACATTGTGCAGAGGATATAAGGGAAGAGGGAGAACCAATGAGAGAGTAGCTGTAGGCATTTGGACGGCCACATGTCACTCTAATTACCCGTCACGAAGAAGAATTAACCAAACTCTCAGCCTGCCCCACCTGCATAACTAGTATAGGTCCTGAAGCAAAATTGTGGGTTTGCAGTCAGCTCACAAAAACACAAGATGAAAAATGGAGCTCAGGGGCACAGCAATTCACTAACTTGCAAAGTTATACAGGACTACTCTCTTCCAAAAATCTGTTGAGGAAAAGCCATGAGGCGGACTTGAAAATGAGGGAGATTTTCACGAAACAGATTTCCAGAAGTACATTGGAATCGCCTTTAAACACAGGAAAAGCATCACAACTTCGACAATTATGGAATTGTCCATAAAGGGCGCATGCGTTTTCTCCTGAATATATTCAGGAGAAAACACATACACCCATTTTGGCCAACCAAGCAACCGCACAATGCAAATCTGAACTACAAAGAAGTATCACTTCCCACCAGTCAAAAGGGATATCCGTAAAATGTGTAAAAACCAGAAAGGCAAGAGGGTCTCTGGAGAACAGGGAGCCTTGTTATGCTGATGGGTGGGATGTAGATTGCCAACAGCCACTCTGGAGGAGTGCACTGTGTTCCCTAAAAGAATTAAACAACTGAGCTTCACAACCTAAGGCACTTCCAGTCATGGGAATATACCTTGGGAAAATTGAAAATCAATAAGACACAGCCAACCCAAAATATAGGGCAGCACTGCTTACAAGAACCTCGACTTCGGGACACATTAAATATCCCAGTAAAGTCAAAAATAGTAAAGAAATTGTGGTACATACATACGATGGAATATCCCTCAGCCATGAAATCAATGTCATAAGGCCAGTAGCAGCATAATGAGTGGATTCATGTACGATGATTCTAACTGAAATAAGTCACACAGAAAAAGAAACTTATCATAAGATATCACTTATGAAGGTCTTGTAAACATGGCTACACATGAACTGAATTAGGAAAGAGAAGAGTCTCACATTTAGAAAACACTCTTATGCCTGCTCAAGAGGAAAGGAGAGGTGGGGTGATGCATAAAACCAGAGTTTGATATTAGCACAGATACGGTTGCATAATCCAAATACAGAATAGACAAGACCTACTCTTTCCTCAGTGAATGGGGCTCAACACCCCTATTCCCCGCAGAGTAGTATATCTGACTAGTAAGAATCTTAAAACCTATGTATTGATATGTCTCCATAAGGTAACCAAGTGTGTCTAGAACGACATAAACACGGCAAAGAGAATCAGCTCAAACCCACTATAAAAAGGAATTTCAAAACAAAACAAAGAAACAGTGAAATTCTTACACAATACCTTCAGGGGTTCTGATGAAACTTAGAATGACCCTATCTACAACGACAGCTGGATGTGGCATAAGGCTGGTCACTTGGGACTGAGAGGATTGGTGAGATTGGGTGAGAAAATGCAGACCGTTTAAAGCAATAATACCTGGCACCCATTCCATGGGTCCCAACTCTCCAGGTAGAAGGGAATATCACTACAGTTATAACATGTATGGGAAACCTAGAGAATGGACACCATCTGATGGTGAAAGGTTTCTAAAACTCTACTAATTTTTTTCTCTCCTTGTGCACCAGTTTGACATTCCAACTGCTTTAGTATCAATCTCCCAAATTGGAGAGTCAGCACCTTTAACCTCCTGGTTCAGACAGTTGGCACGTTGTGCAGAGGATATAAGGGAAAAGGGAGAAACAATTAGAGACTAGCTGTAGGCATTTGGATGGCCACATGTCACTCTAAATTCCCGTCACGAAGAAGAATTAACAAACTCTGAGCCAGCCCCCCCAATGGAACCAATATAGGTCCTGAAGCAAAATTGTGGATTGGCAGTCAGCTCACAAAAACGCGAGTTGAAAAATGGAACTCAGGGGCACAGAAATTCACTAACTTGCAGAGTTATAAAGGACTACTGTCTTCCAAAAATCTGTTGAGATAAAGCCATGAGGCGGACTTGAAAATGAGGCAGAAGTGCACGAAACAGATTTCCAGAAGTACATTGGAATCGCCTTTAAACACAGGAAAAGCATCACAACTTCGACAATTATGGAATTGTCCATAAAGGGCGCATGCGTTTTCTCCTGAATATATTCAGGAGAAAACGCATACGCCCATTTTGGCCAACCAAGCAACCGCACAATGCAAATCTGCACTACAAAGATGTATCACTTCCAACCGGTCAAAAGGGACATCCGGAAAATGTGTAAAAACAAGAAAGGCAAGACAGGATCTGGAGAAAAGGGAGCCTTGTTATGCGGAAGGGTGGGATGTAAATTGCCAACAGCTACTCTGGAGGAGTGCATTGTGCTCCCAAAAAGAAGAAAACAACAGTGCTTCACAACCTAAGGCACTTCCAGTCACGGGAATATACCTTGGGAAAATTGAAAATCAATAAGACAAAGCCACCCCAAAATTTATGGCAGCACTGCTTACAAGAACCTCGACTTCGGGACACCTTATATATCCCAGGAAAGACAAAAGTGGTAAAGAAATTGTGGTACATACGTATGATGGAATATCCGTCAGCCATGAAGTCAATGTCATAAGGCCAGTAGCAGCATAATGACGGGATTCATGTACGATGATTCTAACTGAAAAAATCACACAGAAAAAGAAACTTATCATAAGATATCACTTATGAAGGGTATATAAACATGGCTACACATGGAATGAATTAGGAAAGGGAACAGAGTCTCATATTTAGAAAACACTCTTATGCATGCTTAAGGGGAAAGCAGAGGTGGGGTGATGAATAAAACCAGAGTTTGATATTAGCACAGGTACGGTTCCATAATCCAAATACAGAATAGACAGGACCTACTACTTCCTCGGTGAACGGGACTCAAAACCCCATATTTCCCGGAGAGGAATATATCTTACTAGTAAGAATCTTAAAACCTATGTATTGATATGTCTCCATAAGGGAATCTAGTGTGTCTAGACTGGCATAAACATGGCAGCGAGAATCAGCTCAAACACACTAGAAAAGGAAATTCAAAAACAAAACAAAAGACAGGGAAATTCTTTAGAATTCCTTCAGGGTCTCTGATGATACCTGGAATGACCCTATAAACAACGAGAGCTGGATGTGGCATAAGGCTGGACACTTGGGACTGAGAGGATTGGTGAGATTGGGCGAGCAAATGCAGACAATTTAAAACAATAATATGTGGCACCCATTCCATGTGTCCCAACTCTCCAGGTTGAAGGAACTATTACTACAGCTATAACATGTACGGGAAACCTAGAGAACGGACACACTGTGTATACAAAAGGTTTCTAAAACTCAAAGAATAGTCCCTCTCCTTGTGCTCCAGTTTGATTTTCCATCTGCTTTACTATCAATCTCCCAACTTGGAGAGACAGCCCCTTTAACCTCCTGGTTCGCACAGCTTTCCAATTTGGCAGAGGATGAAAGGGAAGAGGGAGAACCAATGAGAGCGTAGCTGTTAGGCATTTGGACGGGCACATTTCTCTCTAATTTCCTGGCAGGAAGAAGAATTTAACAAATTCTCAGCCACACTCCGGGAACCAGTATAGGTCCTGAACCAAAATTTTGGACTTGCGGTCAGCTCACAAAAAACGAGTTGAAAAATGGAGCTCAGGGGCACAGCAATTCACAAACTGGCCGAGTAATAAAGGACAACTATCCTCCAAAAATCTGTTGAGGGAAGGCAACGAGGCGGACTTGAAAGCAAGGCAGAATAGCAGGAAACAGATTTCAAGAGGTACGTTGGAATCACCTTTAAAGCACAGGAAGAGGGGCAAAACTTCGACAATGATGCACTTGGCCAAAAAGGGCGTATGCGTTTTCTCCTGAATATATTAAGGAGAAAACGCATACGCACATTTTGGCCAAGCAAGCAAGCGGGCAATGCAAATCTGCACTACAGAGAAGTAGCACTTCCCACCGGTCAAAAGGGACATCCACAAAATGTGTAAAAACCAGAAAGGCAAGACAGGTCCAGGAGATCAGGGAGCCTTGTTATGCTGATGGGCGGGATGTAAATTGCCAACTGCCTCTCTGGAGGAGTGCATTGTGTTCCCTAAAACAAGTAAAGAACAGAGCTACAGAGCCAAGGGCACTTCCAGTCTAGGGAATATACCTTGGGAAAACTGAAAATCAATAAGATAGAGCCACCCCAAAATTTAGGGCTGCACTGCTTACAAGGACCTCAACTTGGGTACACCTTAAATATCCCAGGAAATATAAAAATGGTTCAAAAATTTGTGGTACTTACGTACGATGGAATATCCCTCAGCCATGAAATAAATGTCATAAGACCAGTAGCAGCAAAATGGGTGGATTCAGGTACGATGATTCTAAGTGAAATAAGTCACACAGAAAAAGAAACTTATCATAAGATATCACTTATGAAGATCCTGTAAACATGGCTCCACTTGAACTGAGTTAGGAAAGAGAAGAGTGTCTCACATTTAGAAAACACTCTTATGCCTGCTTAAGGGGGAAGGAGAGGTGGGGTGATGCATAAAACCAGAGTTTGATATAAGCACAGGTACCGTTCCAAAAACCAACTATGGAATAGACAAGACCTACACCTTCCTCAGTGAAAGGGACTCAAAACCCCATATTTCCCGCAGAGGAATATATCTGACTAGTAAGAATCTTAAAACCTATGTATTGATATGTCTCCGTAAGGGAATCAAGTGTGTCTAGACTGGCATAAACATGGCAGCGAGAATCAGCTCAAACCCACTATAAAAAGGAATTTCAAAAACAAAACAAAAAAACTGGGAAATTCTTTAAAATTCCTTCAGGGTCTCTGATGAAACCTGGAATGACCCTATCTACAATGATAGCTGGATGTGGCATAAAGCTGGACACTTGGGACTGAGAGGATTGGTGAGATTGGGTGAGCAAATGCAGACCCTTTAAAGCACAAATGCCTGGCACCCATTCCATGGTTCCCAACTCTCCAGGTTGAAGGGAATATTACTGCAGCTATAACATGTACGGGAAACCTAGAGAACGGACACACTGTGAATACGAAAGGTTTCTAAAACTCAACGAAGAGTCCCTCTCCTGGTGCTCCGGTTTGACTTTCCATCTGCTTTACTATCAACCTCCCAACTTGGAGAGACAGCCCCTTTAACCTCCTGGTTCGCACAGGTTGCCAATTTGGCAGAGGATGAAAGGGAAGAGGGAGAACCAATGAGAGAGTAGCTGTTAGGCATTTGGACGGGCACATATCACTGTAATTTCCCGGCAGGAAGAAGAATTAACCAAAGTCTCAGCCCCCCACCGGGAATCAGTATAGGTCCTGAACCAAAATTTTGGACTTGCGGTCAGCTCACCAAAAACGAGTTGAAAAATGGAGCTCAGGGGCACAGCAATTCACAGGCTGGCCGAGTAATAAAGGACAACTATCGTCCAAAAATCTGTTGAGGGAAGGCAACGTGGCGGACTTGAGAGCGAGGCAGAATAGCAGGAAACAGATTTCAAGAGGTACGTTGGAATCGCCTTTAAAGCACAGGAAGAGGGGCACAACTTCGACAATGATACACTTGGCCAAAAAGGGCGTATGCGTTTTCTCCTAAATATATTCAGAAGAAAACGCATACGCCCTTTTTGGCCAAGCAAGCAAGCGGGCAATGCAAATCTGCTCTACAGAGAAGTATCACTTCCCACCGGTCAAAAGGGACATCCACAAAATGTGTAAAAACCAGAAAGGCAAGACAGGCCCTGGAGAACAGGGAGCCTTGTTATGCTGATGGGCGGGATGTAAATTGCCAACTGCCTTTCTGGAGGAGTGCATTGTGCTCCCTAAAACAAGTAAAGAACAGAGCTACAGAGCCAAGGGCACTTCCAGTCTAGGGAATATACCTTGGGAAAACTGAATATCAATAAGACAGAGCCACCTCAAGATTTAGGGCTGCACTGCTTACAAGGACCTCAACTAGGGTACACCTTAAATATCCCAGGAAATATAAAAATGGTTCAAAAAATTGTGGTACTTACGTACGATGGAATATCCCTCAGCCATGAAATCAATGTCATAAGACCAGTAACAGCAAAATGGGTGGATTCAGGTACGATGATTCTAAGTGAAATAAGTCACACAGAAAAAGAAACTTATCATAAGATATCACTTATGAAGATCCTGTAAACATGGCTACACTTGAACTGAGTTAGGAAAGAGAACAGCGTCTCACATTTAGAAAACACTCTTATGCCTGTTTAAGGGGGAAGGAGAGGTGAGGTGATGCATAAAACCAGAGTTTGATATAAGCACAGGTACCGTTCCAAAAACCAACTATGGAATAGACAAGACCTACACCTTCCTCAGTGAAAGGGATTCAAATCCCCATATTTCCCACAGAGGAATATATCTGACTAGTAAGAATCTTAAAACCTATGTACTGATGTGTCTCCATAAGGGAAACAAGTGTGTCTAGACTGGCATAAACATGGCAGCGAGAGTCAGCTCAAACCCGCTATAAAAAGGAACTTCAAAAACAAAACAAAAAAACTGGGAAATTCTTTACAATTCCTTCAGGGTCCTGATGAAACTTGGAATGACCCTATGTACAATGACAGCTGGATGTGGCATAAGCCTGGACCCTTGGGACTGAGAGGATTGGTGAGATTGGGTGAGCAAATGCATACACTTTAAAGCAGTAATGCATGGCAACCATTCCATGGGTCCCAACTCTCCAGGTTGAAGGGAATATTACAACAGTTATAACATGTACGGGAAACCCAGAGAACGGACACACTGTGAATATGAAAGGTTTCTAAAACTCAACGAATAGTCCCTCTCCTGGTGCTCCGGTTTGACTTTCCATCTGCTTTACTATCAATCTCCCAACTTGGAGATACAGCCCCTTTAACCTCCTGGTTCGAACACGTTGCCAATTTGGCAGAGGATGAAAGGGAAGAGGAAGAACCAATGAGAGAGTAGCTGTTGGCATTTGGACGGGCACATATCACTCTAACTTCCCGGGAGGAAGAAGAATTAACCAAAGTCTCAGCCCCGCACCGGGAACGAGCATAGGTCCTGAACCAAAATTTTGGACTTGCGGTCAGCTCACAAAAAAACGAGTTGAAATATTGAGCTCAGGGGCACAGCAATTCACAAACTGGCCGAGTAAAAAAGGACAACTATCGTCCAAAAATCTGTTGAGGGAAGGCAACGAGGCGGACTTGAGAGCGAGGCAGAATAGCAGGAAACAGATTTAAAGAGGTACGTTGGAATCGCCTTTAAAGCACAGGAAGAGGGGCACACCTTTGACAATGATGCACTTGGCCAAAAAGGACATATGCGTTTTGTCCTGAATATATTCAGGAGAAAACGCATACGCCCTTTTTCGCCAAGCAAGAAGCGGGCAATGCAAATCGGCACTACAAAGAAGTATCACTTTCCACCGGTCAAAAGGGACATCCACAAAATGTGTAAAAACCAGAAAGGCAAGACAGGCCCTGGAGAACAGGGAGCCTTGTTATGCTGATGGGCGGGATGTAAAT
Source organism: Hyperoodon ampullatus (assembly GCF_949752795.1). Taxonomy (NCBI): domain Eukaryota; kingdom Metazoa; phylum Chordata; class Mammalia; order Artiodactyla; family Ziphiidae; genus Hyperoodon; species Hyperoodon ampullatus. The sequence continues at coordinate 425,821 of NW_027640550.1, forward strand.
TGCCAACTGCCTCTCTGGAGGAGTACATTGTGTTCCCTAAAACAAGTAAAGTACACAGCTACAGAGCCAAGGGCACTTCCAGTCTAGGGAATATACCTTGGGTAAACCGAAAATCAATAAGACAGAGCCACCCCAAAATTTAGGGCTGCACTGCTTACAAGGAACTCAATTTGGGTACACCTTAAATATCCCAGGAAATATAAAAATGGTTCAAAAATTGTGGTACTTACGTACGATGGAATATCCCTCAGCCATGAAATCAATGTCATAAGACCAGTAGCAGCAAAATGTGTGGATTCAGGTACGATGATTCTAAGCGAAATAAATCACACAGAAAAAGAAACTTATCATAAGATATCACTTATGAAGATCCTGTAAACATGGCTACACTTGACCTGAGTTAGGAAAGAGAACTGTGTCTCACATTTAGAAAACACTCTTATGCCTGCTTAAGGAGGAAGGAGAGGTGGGGTGATGCATAAAACCAGAATTTGATATAAGCACAAGTACCGTTCCAAAAACCAACTATGGAATAGCCAAGTCCTAAACCTTCCTCAGTGAAAGGGACTCAAAACCCCATATTTCCCGCAGAGGAATATATCTGACTAGTAAGAATCTTAAAACCTATGTATTGATATGTCTCTGTAAGGGAATCAAGTGTGTCTAGACTGGCATAAACATGGCAGCGAGAATCAGCTCAAACACACTATAAAAAGGAATTTCAAAAACAAAACAAAAAAACTGGGAAATTCTTTACAATTCCTTGAGGGTCTCTGATGAAACCTGGAATGACCCTATCTACAATGACAGCTGGATGTGGCATAAGGAGGGACACTTGGGACTGAGACGATTGGTGAGATTGGGTGAGCAAATGCAGACCCTTTAAAGCACAAATGCCTGGCACCCATTCCATGGGTCCCAACTCTCCAGGTTGAAGGGAATATTACTACAGCTATAACATGTATGGGAAACGTAGAGAACGGACACACTGTGAATACGAAAGGTTTCTAAAACTCAACGAATAGTCCCTCTCCTGGTGCTCCGGTTTGACTTTCCATCTGCTTTACTATCAACCTCACAAGTTGGAGAGACAGCCCCTTTAACCTCCTGGTTCTCACAGGTTGCCAATTTGGCAGAGGATGAAAGGGAAGAGGGAGAACCAATGAGAGAGTAGCTGTTAGGCATTTGGACGGGCACATATCACTGTAATTTCCCGGCAGGAAGAAGAATTAACCAAAGTCTCAGCCACCCACCGGGAACCAGCATAGGACCTGAACCAAAATTGTGGACTTGCGGTCAGCTCACCAAAAACGAGTTGAAAAATGGAGCTCAGGGGCACAGCAATTCACAAACTGGCCGAGTAATAAAGGACAACTATCGTCCCAAAATCTGTTGAGGGAAGGCAACGAGGCGGACTTGAAAGCGAGGCAGAATAGCAGGAAACAGATTTCAAGTGGTACGTTGGAATCACCTTTAAAGCACAGGAAGAGGGGCACAACTTCGACAATGATGCACTTGGCCAAAAAGGGCGTATGCGTTTTCTCCTGAATATATTCAGGAGAAAACGCATACGCCGTTGTTGGCCAAGCAAGCAAGCGGGCAATGCAAATCTGCACTACAAAGAAGTATCACTTCCCACCGGTCAAAAGGGACATCCACAAAATGTGTAAAAACCAGAAAGGCAAGACAGGCCCTGGAGAACAGGGAGCCTTGTTATGCTGATGGGCGGGATGTAAATTGCCAACTGCCTCTCTGGAGGAGTGCATTGTGTTCCCTAAAACAAGTAAACAACAGAGCTACAGAGCCAAGGGCACTACCAGTCTAGGGAATATACCTTGGGAAAACTGAAAATCAATAAGACAGAGCCACCCCAAAATTTAGGGCTGCACTGCTTACAAGGACCTCAACTTGGGTACACCTAAAATATCCCAGGAAATATAAAAATGGTTCAGAAAATTGTGGTACTTACGTACGATGGAATATCCCTCAGCCATGAAATCAATGACATAAGACCAGTAGCAGCAAAATGGGTGGATTCAGGTACGATGATTCTAAGTGAAATAAGTCACAGAGAAAAAGAAACTTATCATAAGATATCACTTATGAAGATCCTGTAAACATGGCTACACTTGAACTGAGATAGGAAAGAGAACAGTGTCTCACATTTAGAAAACACTCTTATGCCTGCTTAAGGGGGAAAGAGAGGTGGGGTTATGCATAAACCCAGAGTTTGATATAAGCACAGGTACCGTTCCAAAAACCAACTATGGAATAGACAAGAACTACACCTTCCTCAGTGAAAGGGACTCAAAACCCCATATTTCCCGCAGAGGAATATATCTGACTAGTAAGAATCTTAAAACCTATGTACTGATATGTCTCCATAAGGGAATCAAGTGTGTCTACACTGGCATAAACATGGCAGCGAGAATCAGCTCAAACACACTATAAAAAGGAATTTCAAAAACAAAACAAAAAAACTGGGAAATTCTTTACAATTCCTTCAGGGTCTCTGATGAAACCTGGAATGACCCTATCTACAATGACAGCTGGATGTGGCATAAGGAGGGACACTTGGGACTGAGGGGATTGGTGAGATTGGGTGAGCAAATGCAGACCCATTAAAGCACAAATGCCTGGCACCCATTCCATGGGTCCCAACTCTCCAGGTTGAAGGGAATATTACTACAGCTATAACATGTACGGGAAACCTAGAGAACGGACACACTGTGAATACGAAAGGTTTCTAAAACTCAACGAATAGTCCCTCTCCTCGTGCTCCGGTTTGACTTTCCATCTGCTTTACTCTCAACCTCCCAACTTGGAGAGACAGCCCCTTTAACCTCCTGGTTCGCACAGGTTGCCAATTTGGCAGAGGATGAAAGGGAAGAGGGAGAACCAACGAGAGAGTAGCTGTTAGGCATTTGGACGGGCACATATCACTGTAATTTCTTCGCAGGAAGATGAATTAACCAAAGTCTCAGCCCCCCACCTGGAACCAGCATAGGTCCTGAACCAAAATGTGGGACTTGCGGTCAGCTCACAAAAAAGGAGTTGACAAATGGAGCTCAGGGGCACAGCAATTCACAAACTGGCCGAGTAATAAAGGACAACTATCGTCCAAAAATCGGTTGAGGGAAGGCAACGAGGCGGACTTGAAAGCGAGGCAGAATAGCAGGAAACAGATTTCAAGAGGTACGTTGGAATCGCCTTTAAAGCACAGGAAGAGGGGCACAACTTCGACAACGATGCACTTGGCCAAAAATGGTGTATGTGTTTTCTCCTGAATATATACAGGAGAAAACGCATACGCCCTTTTTGGCAAAGCAAGCAAGCGGGCAATGTAAATCTGCACTACAAAGAAGTATCACTTCCCACCGGTCAAAAGGGACATCCACAAAATGTGTAAAAACCAGAAAGGCAAGACAGGCCCTGGAGAACAGGGAGCCTTGTTATGCTGATGGGCGGGATGTAAATTGCCAACTGCCTCTCTGGAGGAGTACATTGTGTTCCCTAAAACAAGTCAAGAACAGAGCTACAGAGCCAAGGTCACTTCCTGTCTAGGGAATATACCTTGGGAAAACTGAAAATCAATAAGACAGAGCCACCCCAAAATTTAAGGCTGCACTGCTTACAAGGACCTCAACTTGGTTACACCTTAAATATCCCAGGAAATATAAAAATGGTTCAAAAAATTGTGGTACTTACGTACGATGGAATATCCCTCAGCCATGAAATCAATGTCATAAGACCAGTAGCAGCAAAATTGGTGGATTCAGGTACGATAATTCTAAGTGAAATAAGTCACACAGAAAAAGAAACTTATCATAAGATATCACTTATGAAGATCCTGTAAACATGGCTACACTTGAACTGAGTTAGGAAAGAGAACAGTGTCTCACATTTAGAAAACACTCTTATGCCTGCTTAAGGCGGAAGGAGAGGTGGGGTGATGCATAAACCCAGAGTTTGATATAAGCACAGGTACCGTTCCAAAAACCAACTATGGAATAGACAAGAACTACACCTTCCTCAGGGAAAGGGACGCAAAACCCCATATTTCCCACAGAGGAATATATCTGACTAGTAAGAATCTTAAAACCTATGTATTGATATGTCTCCGTAAGGGAATCAAGTGTGTCTACACTGGCATAAACATGGCAGCGAGAATCAGCTCAAACACACTATAAAAAGGAATTTCAAAAACAAAACAAAAAAACTGGGAAATTCTTTACAATTCCTTCAGGGTCTCTGATGAAACCTGGAATGACCCTATCTACAATGACAGCTGGATGTGGCATAAGGAGGGACACTTGGGACTGAGACGATTGGTGAGATTGGGTGAGCAAATGCAGACCCATTAAAGCACAAATGCCTGGCACCCATTCCATGAGTTCCAACTCTCCAGGTTGAAGGGTATATTACTACAGCTATAACATGTACGGGAAACCTAGAGAACGGACACACTGTGAATACGAAAGGTTTCTAAAACTCAACGAATAATCCCTCTCCTCGTGCTCCGGTTTGACTTTCCATCTGCTTTACTCTCAACCTCCCAACATGGAGAGACAGCCCCTTTAACCTCCTGGTTCGCACATGTTGCCAATTTGGCAGAGGATGAAATGGAAAAGGGAGAACCAATGAGAGATTAGCTGTTAGGCATTTGAACGGGCACATATCACTGTAATTTCCCGGCAGGAAGAAGAATTTACCAAAGTCTCAGCCCCCCACCAGGAAATAGCATAGGTCCTGAACAAAAATTTTGGACTTGCGGTCAGCTCACCAAAAACGAGTTGAAAAATGGAGCTCAGGGGCACAGCAATTCACAAACTGGCCGAGTAATAAAGGACAACTATCGTCCAAAAATCTGTTGAGGGAAGGCAACGAGGCGGACTTGAAATCGACTCAGAAGAGCAGGAAACAGATTTCAAGAGGTACGTTGGAATCGCCTTTAAAGCACAGGAAGAGGGGCCCAACTTCGACAATGATGCACTTGGCCAAAAAGGGCGTATGTGTTTTCTCCTGAATATATACAGGAGAAAACGCATACGCCCTTTTGGGCCAAGCAAGCAAGCGGGCAATGCAAATCTGCAATACAAAGAAGTATCACTTCCCACTGGTCAAAAGGGATATCCACAAAATGTGTAAAAACCGGAAAGGCAAGACAGGCCCTGGAGAACAGGGAGCCTTGTTATGCTGATGGGCGGGATGTAAATTGCCAACTGCCTCTCTGGAGGAGTGTATTGTGTTCCCTAAAACAAGTAAACAACAGAGCTACAGAGCCAAGGGCACTTCCAGTCTAGGGAATATACCTTGGGAAAACTGAAAATCAATAAGGCAGAGCCACCCCAAAATTTAGGGCTGCACTGCTTACAAGGACCTCAACTTGGGTACACCTTAAATATCCCAGAAAATATAAAAATGGTTCAAAAAATTGTGGTACTTACGTACGATGGTATATCCCTCAGCCATGAAATCAATGTCATAAGACCAGTAGCAGCAAATTGGGTGGATTCAGGTACGATGATTCTAAGTGAAATAAGTCACAGAGAAAGAAACTTATCATAAGATATCACTTATGAAGATCCTGTAAACATGGCTACACTTGAACTGAGTTAGGAAAGAGAACAGTGTCTCACATTTAGAAAACACTCTTATGCCTGCTTTAGGCGGAAGGAGAGGTGTGGTGATTCATAAACCCAGAGTTTGATATAAGCACAGGTACCGTTCCAAAAACCAACTATGGAATAGACAAGACCTACACATTCCTCAGTGAAAGGGACTCAAAACCCCATATTTCCCGCAGAGGAATATATCGGACTAGTAAGAATATTAAAACCTATGTATTGATTTGTCTCTGAAAGGGAAACAAGTGTGTCTAGACTGACATAAACATGGCAGCGAGAATGAGCTCAAACAGACGATAAAAATGAATTTCAAAAACAAAACAAAAAAACTGGGAAAATCTTTACAATTCCTTCAGGGTCTCTGATGTACCCTGGAATAACCCTACCTACAACGACAGCTGGATGTGGCATAAGGCTGGACACTTGGGACTGAGACGATTGGTGAGATTGGGTGAGCAAATGCAGACCCTTTAAAGTAATAATGCATGGCACCCATTCCATGGGTCCCAACTCTCCAGGTTGAAGGGAATATTACTACAGTTATAACATGTACCGGAATCCTAGAGAAAGGACACACTGTGAATACGAAAGGTTTCTAAAACTCAACGAATACTCCCTATCCTGGTGCTCCGGTTTGATTTTCCATCTGCTTTACTATCAACCTCCCAACTTGGAGAGACAGCCCCTTTAACCTCCTGGTTCGCACAGGTTGCCAATTTGGCAGAGGATGAAAGGGAAGAGGGAGAACCAATGAGAGAGTAGCTGTTAGGTATTTGGTCAGGCACATATCACTCTAACTTCCCGGCAGGAAGAAGAATTAACCAAAGTCTCAGCCACCCACCGGGAACCAGTATAGGTCCTGAACCAAAATGTTGGACTTGCGGTCAGCTCACCAAAAACGAGTTGAAAAATGGAGCTCAGGGGCACAGCAATTCACAAACTGGCCGAGTAATAAGGACAACTATCATCCAAAAATCTGTTGAGGGAAGGCAACGAGGCGGACTTGAAAGCGAGGCAGAAGAGAAGGAAACAGATTTCAAGAGGTACGTTGGAATCGCCTTTAAAGCACCGGAAGAGGGGCACAACTTCGACAATGATGCACTTGGCCAAAAAGGGCGTATGCGTTTTCTCCTGAATATATTCAGGAGAAAACGCATACGCCCTTTTTGGCCAAGCAAGCAAGCGATCAATGCAAATCTGCACTACAAAGAAGTATCAATTCCCACCGGTCAAAAGGGACATCCACAAAATGTGTAAAAACCAGAAAGGCAAGACAGGCCCTGGAGAACAGGGAGCCTTGTTATGCTGATGGGCGGGATGTAAATTGCCAACTGCCTCTCTGGAGGAGTGCATTGTGTTCCCTAAAACAAGTAAAGAACAGAGCTACAGAGCCAAGGGCACTTCCAGTCTAGGGAATATACCTTGGGAAAACTGAAAATCAATAAAACAGAGCCACCCCAAAATTTAGGGCTGCACTGCTTACAAGGACCTCACTTGGGTACACCTTAAATATCCCAGGAAATATAAAAATGGTTCAAAAAATTGTGGTACTTACGTACGATGGAATATCCCTCAGCCATGAAATCAATGTCATAAGACCAGTAGCAGCAAAATGTGTAGATTCAGGTACGATGATTCTAAGTGAAATAAGTCACAGAGAAAGAAACTTATCATAAGATATCACTTATGAAGATCCTGTAAACATGGCTACACTTGAACTGAGTTAGGAAAGAGAACAGTGTCTCACATTTAGAAAACACTCTTATGCCTGCTTAAGGGGGAAGGAGAGGTGGGGTGATGCATAAACCCAGAGTTTGATATAAGCACAGGTACCGTTCCAAAAACCAACTATGGAATAGACAAGACCTACACCTTCCTCAGTGAAAGGGACTCAAAACCCCATATTTCCCTCAGAGGAATATATCTGACTAGTAAGAATCTTAAAACCTATGTATTGATATGTCTCCGTAAGGGAATCAAGTGTGTCTAGACTGGCATAAACATGGCAGCGAGAATCAGGTCAAACCCAGTATAAAAAGGAATTTCAAAAACAAAACAAAAAAACTGGGAAATTCTTTACAATTCCTTCAGGGTCTCTGATGAAACCTGGAATGACCCTATCTACAACGACAGCTGGATGTGGCATAAGGCTGGACACTTGGGACTGAGGCGATTGGTGAGATTGTGTGAGAAAATGCAGACCCTTCAAAGCAATAATGCATGGCACCCATTCCATGGGTCCCAACTCTCCAGGTTGAAAGGAATATTACTACAGTTATAACATGTACGAGAAACCTAGAGAACGGACACACTGTGAATATGAAAGGTTTCTAAAACTCAACTAATAGTCCCTCTCCTGGTGCTCCGGTTTGACTTTCCATCTGCTTTACTATCAATCTCCTAACTTGGAGAGACAGCCCCTTCAACCTCCTGGTTCACACAGGTTTCCAATTTGGCAGAGGATGAAAGGGAAGAGGGAGAACCAATGAGAGAGTAGCTGTTAGGTATTTGGTCGGGCACATATCACTCTAACTTCGCGGTAGGAAGAAGTATTAACCAAAGTCTCAGCCCCCCACCGGGAACCAGTATAGGTCCTGAACCAAAATTTTGGACTTGCGGTCAGCTCACCAAAAACGAGTTGAAAAATGGAGCTCAGGGGCACAGCAATTCACAAACTGGCCGAGTAATAAAGGACAACTATCGTCCAAAAATCTGTTGAGGGAAGGCAACGAGGCGGACTTGAAAGCGAGGCAGAATAGCAGGAAACAGATTTCAAGAGGTACGTTGGAATCGCCTTTAAAGCACAGGAAGAGGGGCCCAACTTCGACAATGATGCACTTGGCCAAAAAGGGCGTATGTGTTTTCTCCTGAATATATACAGGAGAAAACGCATACGCCCTTTTGGGCCAAGCAAGCAAGCGGGCAATGCAAATCTGCAATACAAAGAAGTATCACTTCCCACTGGTCAAAAGGGATATCCACAAAATGTGTAAAAACCGGAAAGGCAAGACAGGCCCTGGAGAACAGGGAGCCTTGTTATGCTGATGGGCGGGATGTAAATTGCCAACTGCCTCTCTGGAGGAGTGTATTGTGTTCCCTAAAACAAGTAAACAACAGAGCTACAGAGCCAAGGGCGCTTCCAGTCTAGGGAATATACCTTGGGAAAACTGAAAATCAATAAGGCAGAGCCACCCCAAAATTTAGGGCTGCACTGCTTACAAGGACCTCAACTTGGGTACACCTTAAATATCCCAGAAAATATAAAAATGGTTCAAAAAATTGTGGTACTTACGTACGATGGAATATCCCTCAGCCATGAAATCAATGTCATAAGACCAGTAGCAGCAAATTGGGTGGATTCAGGTACGATGATTCTAAGTGAAATAAGTCACAGAGAAAGAAACTTATCATAAGATATCACTTATGAAGATCCTGTAAACATGGCTACACTTGAACTGAGTTAGGAAAGAGAACAGTGTCTCACATTTAGAAAACACTCTTATGCCTGCTTTAGGCGGAAGGAGAGGTGTGGTGATTCATAAACCCAGAGTTTGATATAAGCACAGGTACCGTTCCAAAAACCAACTATGGAATAGACAAGACCTACACATTCCTCAGTGAAAGGGACTCAAAACCCCATATTTCCCGCAGAGGAATATATCGGACTAGTAAGAATATTAAAACCTATGTATTGATTTGTCTCTGAAAGGGAAACAAGTGTGTCTAGACTGACATAAACATGGCAGCGAGAATGAGCTCAAACAGACGATAAAAATGAATTTCAAAAACAAAACAAAAAAACTGGGAAAATCTTTACAATTCCTTCAGGGTCTCTGATGTACCCTGGAATAACCCTACCTACAACGACAGCTGGATGTGGCATAAGGCTGGACACTTGGGACTGAGACGATTGGTGAGATTGGGTGAGCAAATGCAGACCCTTTAAAGTAATAATGCATGGCACCCATTCCATGGGTCCCAACTCTCCAGGTTGAAGGGAATATTACTACAGTTATAACATGTACCGGAATCCTAGAGAAAGGACACACTGTGAATACGAAAGGTTTCTAAAACTCAACGAATACTCCCTATCCTGGTGCTCCGGTTTGATTTTCCATCTGCTTTACTATCAACCTCCCAACTTGGAGAGACAGCCCCTTTAACCTCCTGGTTCGCACAGGTTGCCAATTTGGCAGAGGATGAAAGGGAAGAGGGAGAACCAATGAGAGAGTAGCTGTTAGGTATTTGGTCAGGCACATATCACTCTAACTTCCCGGCAGGAAGAAGAATTAACCAAAGTCTCAGCCACCCACCGGGAACCAGTATAGGTCCTGAACCAAAATGTTGGACTTGCGGTCAGCTCACCAAAAACGAGTTGAAAAATGGAGCTCAGGGGCACAGCAATTCACAAACTGGCCGAGTAATAAGGACAACTATCATCCAAAAATCTGTTGAGGGAAGGCAACGAGGCGGACTTGAAAGCGAGGCAGAAGAGAAGGAAACAGATTTCAAGAGGTACGTTGGAATCGCCTTTAAAGCACCGGAAGAGGGGCACAACTTCGACAATGATGCACTTGGCCAAAAAGGGCGTATGCGTTTTCTCCTGAATATATTCAGGAGAAAACGCATACGCCCTTTTTGGCCAAGCAAGCAAGCGATCAATGCAAATCTGCACTACAAAGAAGTATCAATTCCCACCGGTCAAAAGGGACATCCACAAAATGTGTAAAAACCAGAAAGGCAAGACAGGCCCTGGAGAACAGGGAGCCTTGTTATGCTGATGGGCGGGATGTAAATTGCCAACTGCCTCTCTGGAGGAGTGCATTGTGTTCCCTAAAACAAGTAAAGAACAGAGCTACAGAGCCAAGGGCACTTCCAGTCTAGGGAATATACCTTGGGAAAACTGAAAATCAATAAAACAGAGCCACCCCAAAATTTAGGGCTGCACTGCTTACAAGGACCTCACTTGGGTACACCTTAAATATCCCAGGAAATATAAAAATGGTTCAAAAAATTGTGGTACTTACGTACGATGGAATATCCCTCAGCCATGAAATCAATGTCATAAGACCAGTAGCAGCAAAATGTGTAGATTCAGGTACGATGATTCTAAGTGAAATAAGTCACAGAGAAAGAAACTTATCATAAGATATCACTTATGAAGATCCTGTAAACATGGCTACACTTGAACTGAGTTAGGAAAGAGAACAGTGTCTCACATTTAGAAAACACTCTTATGCCTGCTTAAGGGGGAAGGAGAGGTGGGGTGATGCATAAACCCAGAGTTTGATATAAGCACAGGTACCGTTCCAAAAACCAACTATGGAATAGACAAGACCTACACCTTCCTCAGTGAAAGGGACTCAAAACCCCATATTTCCCTCAGAGGAATATATCTGACTAGTAAGAATCTTAAAACCTATGTATTGATATGTCTCCGTAAGGGAATCAAGTGTGTCTAGACTGGCATAAACATGGCAGCGAGAATCAGGTCAAACCCAGTATAAAAAGGAATTTCAAAAACAAAACAAAAAAACTGGGAAATTCTTTACAATTCCTTCAGGGTCTCTGATGAAACCTGGAATGACCCTATCTACAACGACAGCTGGATGTGGCATAAGGCTGGACACTTGGGACTGAGGCGATTGGTGAGATTGTGTGAGAAAATGCAGACCCTTCAAAGCAATAATGCATGGCACCCATTCCATGGGTCCCAACTCTCCAGGTTGAAAGGAATATTACTACAGTTATAACATGTACGAGAAACCTAGAGAACGGACACACTGTGAATATGAAAGGTTTCTAAAACTCAACTAATAGTCCCTCTCCTGGTGCTCCGGTTTGACTTTCCATCTGCTTTACTATCAATCTCCTAACTTGGAGAGACAGCCCCTTCAACCTCCTGGTTCACACAGGTTTCCAATTTGGCAGAGGATGAAAGGGAAGAGGGAGAACCAATGAGAGAGTAGCTGTTAGGTATTTGGTCGGGCACATATCACTCTAACTTCGCGGTAGGAAGAAGTATTAACCAAAGTCTCAGCCCCCCACCGGGAACCAGTATAGGTCCTGAACCAAAATTTTGGACTTGCGGTCAGCTCACCAAAAACGAGTTGAAAAATGGAGCTCAGGGGCACAGCAATTCACAAACTGGCCGAGTAATAAAGGACAACTATCGTCCAAAAATCTGTTGAGGGAAGGCAACGAGGCGGACTTGAAAGCGAGGCAGAATAGCAGGAAACAGATTTCAAGAGGTACGTTGGAATCACCTTTAAAGCACAGGAAGAGGGGCACAACTTCGACAATGATGCACTTGGCCAAAAAGGGCGTATGCGTTTTCTCCTGAATATATTCAGGAGAAAACGCATACGCCCTTTTTGGCCAAGCAAGCAAGCGGGCAATGCAAATCTGCACTACAAAGAAGTATCACTTCCCACCGGTCAAAGGGACATCCACAAAATGTGTAAAAACCAGAAAGGCAAGACAGGCCCTGGAGAACAGGGAGCCTTGTTATGCTGATGGGTGGGATGTAAATTGCCAACTGCGTCTCTGGAGGAGTGCATTGTGTTCCCTAAAACAAGTAAACAACAGAGCTACAGAGCCAAGGGCACTTCCAGTCTAGGGAATATACCTTGGGAAAACGGAAAATCAATAAGACAGAGCCACCCGAAAATTTAGGGCTGCACTGCTTACAAGGACCTCAACTTGGGTACACCTTAAATATCCCAGGAAATATAAAAATGGTTCAAAAAATTGTGGTACTTACGTACGATGGAATATCCCTCAGCTATGAAATCAATGTCATAAGACCAGTAGCAGCAAAATGGGTAGATTCAGGTACGATGATTCTAAGTGAAATACGTCACAGAGAAAAAGAAACTTATCATAAGATATCACTTATGAAGATCCTGTAAACGTGGCTACACTTGAACTGAGTTCGGAAAGCGAACAGTGTCTCACATTTAGAAAACACTCTTATGCCTGCTTAAAGGGGAAGGAGAGGTGGGGTGATGTATAAAACCAGAGTTTGATATAAGCACAGGTACCGTTCCAAAAACCAACTATGGAATAGACAAGACCTGCACCTTCCTCAGTGAAAGGGACTCAAAACCCCATATTTCCCGCAGAGGAATATATCTGACTAGTAAGAATCTTAAAACCTATGTATTGATATGTCTCCGTAAGGGAATCAAGTGTGTCTAGACTGGCATAAACATGGCAGCGAGAATCAGCTCAAACCCACTATAAAAGGAATTTCAAAAACAAAACAAAAAAACTGGGAAATTCTTTACAATTCCTTCAGGGTCTCTGATGAACCCTGGAACGACCCTATCTACAACGACAGCTGTATGTGGCATAAGGCTGGACACTTGGGACTGAGACGATTGGTGAGATTTGGTGAGCAAATGCAGACCCTTCAAAGCAATAATGCATGGCACCCATTCCATGGGTCCCAACTCTCCAGGTTGAAGGGAATATTACTACAGTTATAACATGTACCGGAAACCTAGAGAACGGACACACTGTGAATACGAAAGGTTTCTAAAACTCAACGAATAGTCCCTCTCCTGGTGCTCTGGTTTAACTTTCCATCTGCTTTACTATCAACCTCCCAACTTGGAGAGACAGCCCCTTTAACCTCCTGGTTCGCACAGGTTGCCAATTTGGCAGAGGATGAAAGGGAAGAGGGAGAACCAATGAGAGAGTAGCTGTTAGGCATTTGGACGGGCACATATCACTGTAATTTCCCGGCAGGAAGAAGAATTAACCAAAGTCTCAGCCACCCACCGGGAAGCAGTATAGGTCCTGAACCAAAATTTTGGACTTGCGGTCAGCTCACCAAAAACGAGTTGAAAAATGGAGCTCAGGGGCACAGCAATTCACAAACTGGCCGAGTAATAAAGGACAACTATCATCCAAAAATCTGTTGAGGGAAGGCAACGAGGCGGACTTGAAAGCGAGGCAGAATAGCAGGAAACAGATTTCAAGAGGTACGTTGGAATCGCCTTTAAAGCACAGGAAGAGGGGCACAACTTCGACAATGATGCACTTGGCCAAAAAGGGCGTATGCGTTTTCTCCTGAATATATTCAGGAGAAAACGCATACGCCCTTTTTGGCCAAGAAAGCAAGCGGGCAATGCAAATCTGCACAACAAAGAAGTATCACTTCCCACCGGTCAAAAGGGACATCCACAAAATGTGTAAAAACCAGAAAGGCAAGACAGGCCCTGGAGAACAGGGAGCCTTGTTATGCTGATGGGCGGGATGTAAATTGCCAACTGCCTCTCTGGAGGAGTGCATTGTGTTCCCTAAAACAAGTAAACAACAGAGCTACCGAGCCAAGGGCACTTCCAGTCTAGGGAATATACCTTGGGAAAACTGAAAATCAATAAGACAGAGCCACCCCAATATTTAGGGCTGCACTGCTTACAAGGACCTCACTTGGATACAACTTAAATATCCCAGGAAATATAAAAATGGTTCAAAAAATTGTGGTACTTACGTACGATGGAATATCCCTCAGCCATGAAATCAATGTCATAAGACCAGTAGCAGCAAAATGGGTAGATTCAGGTACGATGATTCTAAGTGAAATAAGTCACAGAGAAAGAAACTTATCATAAGATATCACTTATGAAGATCCTGTAAACATGGCTACACTTGAACTGAGTTAGGAAAGAGAACAGTGTCTCACATTTAGAAAACACTCTTATGCCTGCTTAAGGGGGAAGGAGAGGTGGGGTGATGCATAAACCCAGAGTTTGATATAAGCACAGGTACCGTTCCAAAAACCAACTATGGAATAGACAAGACCTACAACTTCCTCAGTGAAAGGGACTCAAAACCCCATAGTTCCCTCAGAGGAATATATCTGACTAGTAAGAATCTTAAAACCTATGTATTGATATGTCTCCGTAAGGGAATCAAGTGTGTCTAGACTGGCATAAACATGGCAGCGAGAATCAGCTCAAACCCACTATAAAAAGGAATTTCAAAAACAAAACAAAAAAACTGGGAAATTCTTTACAATTCCTTCAGGGTCTCTGATGAAACCTGGAATGACCCTATCTACAACGACAGCTGGATGTGGCATAAGGCTGGACACTTGGGACTGAGGCGATTGGTGAGATTGGGTGAGAAAATGCAGACCCTTCAAAGCCATAATGCATGGCACCCATTCCATGGGTCCCAACTCTCCAGGTTGAAGGGAATATTACTACAGTTATAACATGTACGAGAAACCTAGAGAACGGACACACTGTGAATATGAAAGGTTTCTAAAACTCAACTAATAGTCCCTCTCCTGGTGCTCCGGTTTGACTTTCCATCTGCTTTACTATCAATCTCCTAACTTGGAGAGACAGCCCCTTCAACCTCCTGGTTCACACAGGTTTCCAATGTGGCAGAGGATGAAAGGGAAGAGGGAGAACCAATGAGAGAGTAGCTGTTAGGTATTTGGTCGGGCACATATCACTCTAACTTCCCGGCAGGAAGAAGAATTAACCAAAGTCTCAGCCCCCCACCGGGAACCAGTATAGGTCCTGAACCAAAATTTTGGACTTGCGGTCAGCTCACCAAAAACGAGTTGAAACATGGAGCTCAGGGGCACAGCAATTCACAAACTGGCCGAGTAATAAAGGACAACTATCGTCCAAAAATCTGTTGAGGGAAGGCAACGAGGCGGACTTGAAAGCGAGGCAGAATAGCAGGAAACAGATTTCAAGAGGTACGTTGGAATCGCCTTTAAAGCACAGGAAGAGGGGCAGAACTTCGACAATGATGCACTTGGCCAAAAAGGGCGTATGCGTTTTCTCCTGAATATATTCAGGAGAAAACGCATACACCCTTTTTGGCCAAGCAAGCAAGCGGGCAATGCAAATCTGCACTACAAAGAAGTATCACTTCCCACCGGTCAAAAGGGACATCCACAAAATGTGTAAAAACCAGAAAGGCAAGACAGGCCCTGGAGAACAGGGAGCCTTGTTATGCTGATGGGCGGGATGTAAATTGCCAACTGCCTCTCTGGAGGAGTGCATTGTGTTCCCTAAAACAATTAAAGAACAGAGCTACAGAGCCAAGGGCACTTCCAGTCTAGGGAATATACCTTGGGAAAACGGAAATTCAATAATACAGAGCCACCCCAAAATTTAGGGCTGCACTGCTTACAAGGACCTCAACTTGGGTACACCTTAAATATCCCAGGAAATATAAAAATGGTTCAAAAAATTGTGGTACTTACGTACGATGGAATATCCCTCAGCCATGAAATCAATGGCATAAGACCAGTAGCAGCAAAATGGGTGGATTCAGGTACGATGATTCTAAGTGAAATAAGTCACACAGAAAAAGAAACTTATCATAAGATATCACTTATGAAGATCCTGTAAACATGGCTACACTTGAACTGAGTTAGGAAAGAGAAGAGTGTCTCACATTTAGAAAACACTCTTATGCCTGCTTAAGGGGGAAGGAGAAGTGGGGTGATGCATAAAACCTGAGTTTGATATAAGCACAGGTACCGTTCCAAAAACCAACTATGGAATAGACAAGAGCTACACCTTCCTCAGTGAAAGGGACTCAAAACCCCATATTTCCCGCAGAGGAATATATCTGACTAGTAAGAATCTTAGAACCTATGTATTGATATGTCTCCGTAAGGGAATCAAGTGTGTCTAAACTGGCATAAACATGGCAGCGAGAATCACCTCAAACCCACTATAAAAAGGAATTTCAAAAACAAAACAAAAAAACTGGGAAATTCTTTACAATTCCTTCAGGGTCTCTGATGAAACCTAGAATGAACCGTTCTACAACGACAGCTGGAGGTGGCATCAGGAGGGACACTTGGGACTGAGACGATTGGTGAGATTGGGTGAGCAAATGCAGACCCTTTAAACCAATAACTCATGGCACCCATTCCATGGGTCCCAACTCTCCAGGTTGAAGGGAATATTACTACAGCTATAACATGTACGGGAAACCTAGAGAACAGACCCACTGTGAATACGAAAGGTTTCTAAAACTCAACGAATAGTCCCTCTCCTGCTGCTCCAGTTTGACTTTCCATCTGCTTTACTATCAACCTCCCAACTTGGAGAGAAAGCCCCTTTAAGCTCCTGGTTCGCACAGGTTGCCAATTTGCCAGAGGATGAAAGGGAAGAGGGAGAACCAATGAGAGAGTAGCTGTTAGGCATTTGGACGGGCACATATCACTGTAATTTCCCGGAAGGAAGAAGAATTAACCAAAGTCTCAGCCACCCACCGGGAATCAGTATAGATCCTGAACCAAAATTTTGGACTTGCGGTCAGCTCACCAAAAACGAGTTGAAAAATGGAGCTCAGGGGCACAGCAATTCACAAACTGGCCGAGTAATAAAGGACAACTATCATCCAAAAATCAGTTGAGGGAAGGCAACGAGGCGGACTTGAAAGCGAGGCAGAATAGCAGGAAACAGATTTCAAGAGGTACGTTGGAATCACCTTTAAAGCACAGGAAGAGTGGCACAACTTCGACAATGATGCACTTGGCCAAAAGGGCGTATGCTTTTTCTCCTGAATATATTCAGGAGAAAACGCATATGCCCTTTTTGGCCAAGCAAGCAAGCGGGCAATGCAAATCTGCACTACAAAGAAGTATCACTTCCGACCGGTCAAAAGGGACATCCACAAAATGTGTAAAAACCAGAAAGGCAAGACAGGCCCTGGAGAACAGGGAGCCTTGTTATGCTGATGGGCCGGAAGTAAATTGCCAACTGCCTCTCTGGAGGAGTACATTGTGTTCCCTAAAACAAGTAAACAACAGAGCTACAGAGCCAAGGGCACTTCCAGTCTAGGGAATGTACCTTGGGAAAACTGAAAATCAATAAGACCGAGCCACCCCAAAATTTAGGTCTGCACTGCTTACAAGGACCTCAACTTGGGTACACCTTAAATATCCCAGGAAATATAAAAATGGTTCAAAAAATTGTGGTACTTACGTACGATGGAATATCCCTCAGCCATGAAATCAATGTCATAAGACCAGTAGCAGCAAAATGGGTGGATTCAGGTACGATGATTCTAAGTGAAATAAGTCACAGAGAAAAAGAAACTTATCATAAGATATCACTTATGAAGATTCTGTAAACATGGCTACACTTGAACTGAGTTAGGAAAGAGAAAAGTGTCTCACATTTAGAAAACACTCTTATACCTGCTTAAGGGGGAAGGAGAGGTGGGGTGATGCATAAAACCAGAGTTTGATACAAGCACAGTTACCGTTCCAAAAACCAACTATGGAATATACAAGACCTACACCTTCCTCAGTGAAAGGGACTCAAAACCCCATATTTCGCGCAGAGGAATATATCTGACTAGTAAGAATCTTAAAACCTATGTATTGATATGTCTCCGTAAGGGAATCAAGTGTGTCTAGACTGGCATAAACATGGCAGCGAGAATCAGCTCAAACTCACTGTAAAAAGGAATTTCAAAAACAAAACACAAAAACTGGGAAATTCTTTACAATTCCTTCAGGGTCTCTGATGAAACCTGGAATGACCCTATGAACAACGACAGCTGGATGAGGCATAAGGCTGGACACTTGGGACTGAGAGGATTGGTGAGATTGGGTGAGCAAATGCAGACCCTTTAAAGCAATAATGCATGGCACCCATTCCATGGGTCCCAACTCTCCAGGTTGAAGGGAATATTACTAAAGTTATAACATGTACGGGAAACCTAGAGAACGGACACACTGTGAATACGAAAGGTTTCTAAAACTCAACGAATAGTCCCTCTCCTGGTGCTCTGGTTTGACTTTCCATCTGCTTTACTATCAACCTCTCAACTTGGAGAGACAGCCCCTTTAACCTCCTGGTTCGCACAGGTTGCCAATTTGGCAGAGGATGAAAGGGAAGATGGAGATCCAATGAGAGTGTAGCTGTTAGGCATTTGGACGGGCAAATATCACTCTAACTTCCGGGCACGAAGATGAATTAACCAAAGTCTCAGCCACCCACCGGGAACCAGCATAGGTACTGAACCAAAATTTTGGACCTGCGGTCAGCTCACCAAAAACGAGTTGAATAATGGAGATCAGGGGCACAGCAACACACAAACTGGCCAAGTAAAAAAGGACAACTATCGTCCAAAAATCTGTTGAGGGAAGGCAACGACGCGGACTTGAATGCGAGGCAGAATAGCAGGAAACAGATTTCAAGAGGTACGTTGGAATCGCCTTTAAAGCACAGGGAGAGGGGCACAACTTCGACAATGATGCACTTGGCCAAAAAGGGTGTATGCGTTTTCTCCTGAATATATTCAGGAGAAAACGCATACGCCCATTTTGGCCAAGCAAGCAAGCGGGCAATGCAAATCTGCACTACAAAGAAGTATCACTTCCCAACGGTCAAAAGGGACATCCACAAAATGTGTAAAAACCAGAAAGGCAAGACAGGCCCTGGAAAACAGGGAGCCTTGTTATGCTGATGGGCGGGATGTAAATTGCCAACTGCCTCTCTGGAGGAGTGCATTGGGTTCCCTAAAACAAGTAAACAACAGAGCTACAGAGCCAAGGGAACTTCCAGTCTAGGGAATATACCTTGGGAAAACTGAAAATCAATAAGACAGAGCCACCCCAAAATTTAGGGCTGCACTGCTTACAAGGACCTCAACTTGGGTACACCTTAAATATCCCAGGAAATATAAAAATGGTTCAAAAAATTGTGGTACTTACGTACGATGGAATATCCCTCAGCCATGAAATCAATGTCATAAGACCAGTAGCAGCAAAATGGGTGGATTCAGGTACGATGGTTCTAAGTGAAATAAGTCACACAGAAAAAGAAACTTATCATAAGATATCACTTATGAAGAACCTGTAAACATGGCTACACTTGAACTGAGTTAGGAAAGAGAACAGTGTCTCACATTTAGAAAACACTCTTATGCCTGCTTAAGGGGGAAGGAGAGGTGGGGTGATGCATAAAACCAGAGTTTGATATAAGCACAGGTACCGTTCCAAAAACCAACTATGGAATAGACAAGACCTACACCTTCCTCAGTGAAAGGGACTCAAAACCCCATATTTCCCGCAGAGGAATATATCTGACTAGTAAGAATCTTAGAACCTATGTATTGATATGTCTCCGTAAGGGAATCAAGTGTGTCTAGACTGGCATGAACATGGCAGCGAGAATCACCTCAAACCCACTATAAAAAGGAATTTCAAAAACAAAACAAAAAAACTGGGAAATTCTTTACAATTCCTTCAGGGTCTCTGATGAAACCTGGAATGAACCGTTCTACAACGACAGCTGGAGGTGGCATAAGGAGGGACACTTGGGACTGAGAGGATTGGTGAGATTGGGTGAGCAAATGCAGACCCTTTGAAGCACAAATGCCTGTCACCCTTGCCATGGGTCCCAACTCTCCAGGTTGAAGGGAGTATTACTACAGCTATAACATGTACGGGAAACCTAGAGAACGGACACACTGTGAATACGAAAGGTTTCTAAAACTCAACGAATAGTCCCTCTCCTGGTGCTCCGGTTCTACTTTCCATCTGCTTTACTATAAATATCCCAACTTGGAGACACAGCCCCTTTAACCTCCTGGTTCACACAGGTTGCCAATTTGGCAGAGGATTAAAGGGAAGAGGGAGAACCAATGAGAGAGTTGCTGTTAGGCATTTGGACGGGCACATATCACTGTAATTTCCCGGCAGGAAGAAGAATTAACCAAAGTCTCAGCAACCCACCGGGAAACAGTATAGGTCCTGGACCAAAATTTTGGACTTGCGGTCAGCTCACCAAAAACGAGTTGAAAAATGGAGCTCAGGGGCACAGCAATTCACAAACTGGCCGAGTAATAAAGGACAACTATCGTCCAAAAATCTGTTGAGGGAAGGCAACGAGGCGGACTTCAATGCGAGGCAGAATAGCAGGAAACAGATTTCAAGAGGTACGTTGGAATCGCCTTTAAAGGACAGGAAGAGGGGCACAACTTCGACAATGTTGCACTTGGCCCAAAGGGTGTATGCGTTTTCTCCTGAATATATTCAGGAGAAAACGCATACGCCCTTTTTAGCCAAGCAAGCAAGCGGGCAATGCAAATCTGCACTACAAAGAAGTATCACTTCCCACCGGTCAAAAGGGACATCCACAAAATGTGTAAAAACCAGAAAGGCAAGACAGGCCCTGGAGAACAGGGAGCCTTGTTATGCTGATGGGTATGATGTAAGTTGCCAACTGCCTCTCTGGAGGAGTACATTGTGGTCCCTAAAACAAGTAAAGAACAGAGCTACAGAGCCAAGGGCACTACCAGTCTAGGGAATATACCTTGGGAAAACTGAAAATCAGTAAGACAGAGCCGCCCCAAAATTTAGGGCTGCACTGCTTACAAGGACATCAACTTGGGTACACCTTAAATATCCCAGGAAATAAAAAATTGGTCAAAAAATTGAGGTACTTACGAACGATGGAATATCCCTCAGCCATGAAATCAATGTCATAAGACCAGTAGCAGCAAAATGGGTGGATTCAGGTACGATGATTCTAAGTGAAATAAGTCACACAGAAAAAGAAACTTATCATAAGATATCACTTATGAAGATCCTGTAAACATGGCTACACTTGAACTGAGTTAGGAAAGAGAACAGTGTCTCACATTTAGAAAACACTCTTATGCCTGCTTAAGGGGGAAGGAGAGGTGGGGTGATGCATAAAACCAGAGTTTGATATAAGCACAGGTACCGTTCCAAAAACCAACTATGGAATAGACAAGACCTACACCGTCCTCAGTGAAAGGGACTCAAAACCCCATATTTCCCGCAGAGGAAAATATCTGACTAGTAAGAATCTTATAACCTATTTATTGATATGTCTCCGTAAGGGAATCAATTGTGTCTAGACTGGCATAAACATGGCAGCGAGAATCAGCTCAAACCCACTATAAAAAGGAATTTCAAAAACAAAATAAAAAAAATTGGGATATTCTTTACAATTCCTTCAGGGACTCTGATGAAACCTGGAATGACCCTATCTACAACGACAGCTGGATGTGGCATAAGGAGGGACACTTGAGACTGAGACGATTTGTGAGATTGGGTGAGCAAATGCAGACCCTTTAAAGCAATAATGGATGGCACCCATTTCATGGGTCAGAACTCTCCAGGTTGAAGGGAATATTACTACAGCTATAACATGTACGGGAAAACTAGAGAACGGACACACTGTGAATACGAAAGGTTTCTAAAACTCAACGAATAGTTCCTCTCCTGGTGCTCCGGTTTGACTTTCCATCTGCTTTACTATCAACCTCCCAACTTGGAGAGACAGCCCCTTTAACCTCCTGGTTCGCACAGGCTTCCAATTTGGCAGAGGATGAAAGGGAAGAGGGAGAACCAATGAGAGAGTAGCTGTTAGGCATTTGGACGGGCACATATCACTCTAACTTCCCGGCAGGAAGAAGAATTAACCAAAGTCTCAGCCCTGCACCGGGAACCAGCATATGTCCTGAACCAAAATTTTGGACTTGCGGTCAGCTCACCAAAAACGAGTTGAAAAATGGAGCTCAGGGGCACAGCAATTCACAAACTGGCCGAGTAATAAAGGACAACTATCGTCCAAAAATCTGTTGAGGGTAGGCAACGAGGCGGACTTGAAAGCGAGGCAGAATAGCAGGAAACAGATTTCAAGAGGTACGTTGGAATCGCCTTTAAAGCACAGGAAGAGGGGCACAACTTAAACAATGATGCACTGGGCCAAAAACGGTGTATGCGTTTTCTCCTGAATATATTCAGGAGAAAACGCATACGCCCTTTTTGGCCAAGCAAGCAAGCGGGAAATGCAAATCTGCACTACAAAGAAGTATCACTTCCCACCGTTCAAAAGGGACATCCACAAAATGTGTAAAAACTAGAAAGGCAAGACAGGCCCTGGAGAACAGGGAGCCTTGTTATGCTGATGGGCGGGATGTAAATTGCCAACTGCCTCTCTAGAGGAGTACATTGTGTTCCCTAAAACAAGTAAAGAACAGAGCTACAGAGCCAAGGGCACTTCCAGTCTAGGGAATACACCTTGGGAAAACTGAAAATCAATAAGACAGAGCCACCCCAAAATTTAGGGCTGCACTGCTTACAAGGACCTCAACTTGGGTACACCTTAAATATCCCAGGAAATATAAAAATGCTTCAAAAAATTGTGGTACTTACGTACGATGGAATATCCCTCAGCCATGAAATCAATGTCATAAGACCAGTAGCAGCAAAATGGGTGGATTCAGGTACGATGATTCTAAGTGAAATAAGTCACAGAGAAAAAGAAACTTATCATAAGATATCACTTATGAAGATCCTGTAAACATGGCTACACTTGAACTGAGTTAGGAAAGAGAACAGTGTCTCACATTTAGAAAACACTCTTATGCCTGCTTAAGGGGGAAGGAGAGGTGGGGTGATGCATAAAACCAGAGTTTGATATAAGCACAGGTACCGTTCCAAAAACCAACTATGGAATAGACAAGACCTACACCGTCCTCAGTGAAAGGGACTCAAAACCCCATATTTCCCGCAGAGGAAAATATCTGACTAGTAAGAATCTTAAAACCTATTTATTGATATGTCTCCGTAAGGGAATCAAGTGTGTCTAGACTGGCATAAACATGGCAGCGAGAATCAGCTCAAACCCACTATAAAAAGGAATTTTAAAAACAAAACAAAAAAACTGGGAAATTCTTTACAATTCCTTCAGGGTCTCTGATGAAAGCTGGAATGACCCTATCTACAACTACAGCTGGATGTGGCATAAGGAGGGACACTTGGGACTGAGACGATTGGTGAGATTGGGTGAGCAAATGCAGACCCTTTAAAGCAATAATGCATGGCACCCATTCCATGGGTCCCAACTCTCCAGGTTGAAGGGAATATTACTACAGTTATAACATGTACAGGAAACCTAGAGAACGGACACACTGTGAATACGAAAGGTTTCTAAAACTCAACGAATAGACCCTCCCCTGGTGCTCCGGTTTGACTTTCCATCTGCTTTACTATCAATCTCCCAACTTGGAGAGACAGCCCCTTTAACCTCCTGGTTCACACAGGTTTCCAATTTGGCAGAGGATGAAAGGGAAGAGGGAGAACCAATGAGAGAGTAGCTGTTAGACATTTGGATGTGCACATATCACTCTAACTTCCCGGCAGGAAGAAGAATAAACCAAAGTCTCAGACACCCACAGGGAACCAGTATAGGTCCTGAACCAAAATTTTGGACTGCGGTCACCTCACCAAAAACGAGTTAAAAATGGAGCTCAGGGGCACAGCAATTCACAAACTGGCCGAGTAATAAAGGACAACTATCGTCCAAAAATCTGTTGAGGGAAGGCAACGAGGCGGACTTGAAAGTGAGGCAGAATAGCAGGAAACAGATTTCAAGAGGTACGTTGGAATCGCCTTTAAAGCACAGGAAGAGGGGCACAACTTCGACAATGATGCACTTGGCCAAAAAGGGCGTATGCGTTTTCTCCTGAATATATTCAGGAGAAAACGCATACGCCCTTTTTGACCTAGCAAGCAAGCGGGCAATGCAAATCTGCACTACAAAGAAGTATCACTTCCCACCGGTCAAAATGGACATCCACAAAATGTGTAAAAACCAAAAAGGCAAGACAGGCCCTGGAGAACAGGGAGCCTTGTTATGCTGATGGGCGGGATGCAAATTGCCAACTGCCTCTCTGGAGGAGTACATTGTGTTCCCTAAAACAAGTAAAGAACAGAGCTACAAAGCCAAGGGCACTTCCAGTCTAGGGAATATACCTTGGGAAAACTGAAAATCAATAAGACAGAGCCACCCCAAAATTTAGGGCTGAACTGCTTACAAGAACCTCAACTTGGGTACACCTTAAGAATCCCAGAAAATATAAACATGGTTCAAAATATTGTGGTACTTACGTACGATGGAATATCCCTCAGCCATGAAATCAATGTCATAAGACCAGTAGCAGCAAAATGGGTGGTTTCAGGTACGATGATTCTAAGTGAAATAAGTCACACAGAAAATGAAACTTATCATAAGATATCACTTATGAAGATCCTGTAAACATGGCTACACTTAAACTGAGTTAGGAAAGAGAACAGTGTCTCACATTTAGAAAACACTCTTATGCCTGCTTAAGGGGAAGGAGAGGTGGGGTGATGCATAAAAGAAGAGTTTGATATAAGCACAGGTACCGTTCCAAAAACCAACTATGGAATAGACAAGACCTATACCTTCCTCAGTGAAAGGGACTCAAAACACCATATTTCCCGCAGAGGAATATATCTGAGTAGTAAGAATCTTAAAACCTATGTATTGATATGTCTCCATAAGGGAATCAAGTGTGTCTAGACTGGCATAAACATGGCAGCGAGAATCAGCTCAAACCCACTATAAAAAGGAATTTCAAAAACAAAAGAAAAAACTGGGAAATTCTTTACAATTCCTTCAGGGTCTCTGATGCAACCTGGAATGACCCTATCTACAACGACAGCTGGATGTGGCATAAGGAGGGACACTTGGGACTGAGACGATTGGTGAGATTGGGTGAGCAAATGCAGACCCTTTAAAGCACAAATGCCTGGCACCCATTCCATGGGTCCGAACTCTCCAGGTTGAAGGGAATATTACTACAGCTATAACATGTACGGGAAACCTAGAGAACAGACACACTGTGAATACGAAAGGATTCTAAAACTCAACGAATTGTCCCTCTCCTGGTGCTCCGGTTTGACTTTCCATCTGCTTTACTATCAATCTCCCAACTTGGAGACACAGCCACTTTAACCTCCTCATTCACACAGGTTGCCAATTTGGCAGAGGATGAGAGGGAAGAGGGAGAACAAATGAGAGAGTAGCTGTTAGGTATTTGGATGGGCACATATCACTCTAACTTCCCGGCAGGAAGAAGAATTTACCAAAGTCTCAGCCACCCACCGGTTACCAGTATAGGTCCTGAACCAAAATTTTGGACTTGCGGTCAGCTCACCAAAAACGAGTTGAAAAATGGAGCTCAGGGGCACAGCAATTCACAAACTGGCCGAGTAATAAAGGACAACTATCGTCCAAAAATCTGTTGAGGGAAGACAGCGAGGCGGACTTGAAAGCGAGGCAGAATAGCAGGAAACAGATTTCAAGAGGTACGTTGGAATTGCCTTTAAAGCACAGTAAGAGGGGCACAACTTCGACAATGATGCACTTGGCCAAAAAGGGATTATGCATTTTCTCCTGAATATATTCAGGAGAAAACGCATACGCCCTTTTTGGCCAAGCAAGCAAGCGGGCAATGCAAGTCTGCACTACAAAGAAGTATCACTTCCCACCGGTCAAAAGGGACATCCACAAAATGTGTAAAAACCAGAAAGGCAAGACAGGCCCTGGAGAACAGGGAGCCTTGTTATGCTGATGGGCGGGATGTGAATGGCCAACTGCCTCTCTGGTGGAGTGAATTGTGTTCCCTAAAACAAGTAAAGAACAGAGCTACAGAGCCAAGGGCCCTTCCAGTCTAGGGAATATACCTTGGGAAAACTGAAAATCAATAAGACACAGCCACCCCAAAATTTAGGGCTGCACTGCTTACAAGGACCTCAACTTGGGTACACATTAAATATCCCAGGAAATATAAAAATGGTTCAAAAAATTGTGGTACTTACGTACGATGGAATATCCCTCAGCCATGAAATCAATGTCATAAGACCAGTAGCAGCAAAATGGGTGGATTCAGGTACGATGATTCTAAGTGAAATAAGTCACACAGAAAAAGAAACTTATCATAAGATATCACTTATGAAGATCCTGTAAACATGGCTACACTTGAACTGAGTTAGGAAAGAGAACAGTGTCTCACATTTAGAAAACACTCTTATGCCTGCTTAAGGGGGAAGGAGAGGTGGGGTGATGCATAAAAGAAGAGTTTGATATAAGCACAGGTACCGTTCCAAAAACCAACTATGGAATAGACAAGACCTACACCTTCCTCAGTGAATGGGACTCAAAACCCCATATTTCCCGCAGAGGAATATATCTGACTAGTAAGAATTTTAAAACCTATGTATTGATATGTATCCGTAAGGGAATCAAGTGTGTCTAGACTGGCATAAACATGGCAGCAAGAATCAGCTCAAACCCACTATACAAAGGAATTTCAAAAACACACCAAAAAACTGGGAAATTCTTTACAATTCCTTCAGGGTCTCTGATACAACCTAGAATGACCCTATCTACAACGACAGCTGGATGTGGCATAAGGAGGGACACTTGGGACTGAGACGATTGGTGAGATTGGGTGAGCAAATGCAGACCCTTTAAAGCACAAATGCCTGTCACCCTTTCCATGGGTCCCAACTCTCCAGGTTGAAGGGAATATTACTACAGCTATAACATGTACGGGAAACCTAGAGAACGGACACACTGTGAATACGAAAGGTTTCTAAAACTCAACGAATAGTCCCTATCCTGGTGCTCCGGTTCGACTTTCCATCTGCTTTACTATAAATCTCCCAACTTGGAGACACAGCCCCTTTAACCTCCTTGTTCACACAGGTTGCCAATTTGGCAGAGGATTAAAGGGAAGAGGGAGAACCAATGAGAGAGTAGCTGTTAGGCATTTGGACGGGCACATATCACTGTAATTTTCCGGCAGGAAGAAGAATTAAACAAAGTCTCAGCCACCCACCGGGAACCAGTATAGGTCCTGGACCAAAATTTTGGACTTGCGGTCACCTCACCAAAAACGAGTTGAAAAATGGAGCTCAGGGGCCCAGCAATTCACAAACTGGCCGAGTAATAAAGGACAACTATCGTCCAAAAATCTATTGAGGGAAGGCAACGAGGCGGACTTGAATGCGAGGCAGAATAGCAGGAAACAGATTTCAAGAGGTACGTTGGAATTGCCTTTAAAGGACAGGAAGAGGGGCACAACTTCGACAATGTTGCACTTGGCCCAAAGGGTATATGCGTTTTCACCTGAATATATTCAGGAGAAAACGCATACGCCCTTCTTGGCCAAGCAAGCAAGCGGGCAATGCAAATCTGCACTACAAAGAAGTATCACTTCCCACCGGGCAAAAGGGACATCCACAAAATGTGTAAAAACCAGAAAGGCAAGACAGGCCCTGGAGAACAGGGAGCCTTGTTATGCTGATGGGCGGGATGTAAGTTGCCAACTGCCTCTCTGGAGGAGTACATTGTGGTCCCTAAAACAAGTAAAGAACAGAGCTACAGAGCCAAGGGCACTACCAGTCTAGGGAATATACCTTGGGAAAACTGAAAATCAGTAAGACAGAGCCGCCCCAAAATTTAGGGCTGCACTGCTTACAAGGAGATCAACTTGGGTACACCTTAAATATCCCAGGAAATATAAAAATGGTTCAAAAAATTGAGGTACTTACGAACGATGGAATATCCCTCAGCCATGAAATCAATGTCATAAGACCAGTAGCAGCAAAATGGGTGGATTCAGGTACGATGATTCTAAGTGAAATAAGTCACACAGAAAAAGAAACTTATCATAAGATATCACTTATGAAGATCCTGTAAACATGGCTACACTTGAACTGAGTTAGGAAAGAGAATAGTGTCTCACATTTAGAAAACACTCTTATGCCTGCTTAAGGGGGAAGGAGAGGTGGGGTGATGCATAACACCAGAGTTTGATATAAGCACAGGTACCGTTCCAAAAACCAACTATGGATTAGACAAGACCTACACCTTCCTAAGTGAAAGGGACTTAAAACCCCATATTTCCCGCAGAGGAATATATCTGACTAGTAAGAATCTTAAAACCTATGTATTGATATGTCTCCGTAAGGGAATCAAGTGTGTCTAGACTGGCATAAACATGGCAGTGAGAATCAGCTCAAACCCACTATAAAAAGGAATTTCAAAAACAAAATAAAAAAACTGGGAAATTCTTTACAATTCCTTCAGGGACTCTGATGAAACCTCGAATGACCCTATCTACAACGACAACTGGATGTGGCATAAGGAGGGACACTTGAGACTGATACGATTTGTGAGATTGGGTGAGCAAATGCAGACCCTTTAAAGCAATAATGGATGGCACCCATTTCATGGGTCCGAACTCTCCAGGTTGAAGGGAATATTACTACAGTTATAACATGTACGGGAAAACTAGAGAATGGACACACTGTGAATACGAAAGGTTTCTAAAACTGAACGAATAGTCCCTCTCCTGGTGCTCCAGTTTGACTTTCCATCTGCTTTACTATCAACCTCCCAACTTGGAGAGACAGCCCCTTTAAACTCCTGGTTCGCACAGGTTGCAAATTTTGCATAGGATGAAAGGGAAGAGGGAGAACCAATGAGACAGTAGCTGTTAGGCATTTGGACGGGCACATATCACTGTAATTTCCCGGCAGGAAGAAGAATTAACCAAAGTCTCAGCCACCCACCGGGAACCAGCATAGGTCCTGAACCAAAATGTTGGACTTGCGGTCAGCTCACGAAAAACGAGTTGACAAATGGAGCTCAGGGGCACAGCAATTCACAAACTGGCCGAGTAATAAAGGACAACTATCGTCCAAAAATCTGTTGAGGGAAGGCAACCAGGCAGACTTGAAAGCGAGGCAGGATAGCAGGAAACAGATTTCAAGAGGTACGTTGGATTCGCCTTTAAAGCACAGGAAGAGGGGCACAACTTCGACAATGATGCACTTGGCCAAAAAGGGCGTATGCGTTTTCTCCTGAATATATTCAGGAGAAAACGCATACGTCCTTTTTGGCCAAGCAAGCAAGCGGGCAATGCAAATCTGCACTACAAAGAAGTATCACTTCCCACCGGTCAAAAGGGACATCCACAAAATGTGTAAAAACCAGAAAGGCAAGACAGGCCCTGGAGAACAGGGAGCCTTTTTATGCTGATGGGCGGGATGTAAATTGCCAACTGCCTCTCTGGAGGAGTACATTGTGTTGCCTAAAACAAGTAAAGAACAGAGCTACAGAGCCAAGGGCACTTCCAGTCTAGGGAATATACCTCGGGAAAACTGAAAATCAATAAGACAGAGCCACCCCAAAACTTAGGGCTGCACTGCTTACAAGGACCTCAACTTGGGTACACCTTAAATATCCCAGGAAATATAAAACTGTTTCAAAAAATTGTGGTACTTACGTACGATGGAATATCCCTCAGCCATGAAATCAATGTCATAAGACCAGTAACAGCAAAATGGGTGGATTCAGGTACGATGATTCTAAGTGAAATATGTCACACAGAAAAAGAAACTTATCATAAGATATCACTTATGAAGATCCTGTAAACATGGCTACACTTGAACTGAGTTAGGAAAGAGAACAGTGTCTCACATTTAGAAAACACTCTTATGTCTGCTTAAGGGGGAAGGAGAGGTGGGGTGATGCATAAAACCAGAGTTTGATATAAGCACAGGTACCGTTCCAAAAACCAACTATGGAATAGACAAGACCTACACCTTCTTCAGTGAAAGGGACTCAAAACCCCATATTTCCCACAGAGGAATATATCTGTCTAGTAAGAATCTTAAAACCTATGTTTTGATATGTCACCGTAAGGGAATCAAGTGTGCCTAGACTGGCATAAACATGGCAGCGAGAATCAGCTCAACCCCACTATAAAAAGGAATTTCAAAAACAAAACAAAAAAACTGGGAAATTCTTTACAATTCCTTCAGGGTCTCTGATGAAACCTGGAATGACCATATCTACAATGACAGCTGGATGTGGCATAAGGAGAGACACTTGGGACTGAGACGATTGGTGAGATTGGGTGAGCAAATGCAGACCCTTTAAAGCACAAATGCCTGGCACCCATTCCATGGGTCCGAACTCTCCAGGTTGAAGGGAATATTACTACAGCTATAACATGTATGGGAAACCTAGAGAACGGACCCACTGTGAATACGAAAGGCTTCTAAAACTCAACGAATAGTTCCTCTCCTGGTGCTCCAGTTTGACTTTCCATCTGCTTTACTATCAACCTCCCAACTTGGAGAGACAGCCCCTTTAACCTCCTGGTTCGCACAGGTTGCCAAATTGGCAGAGGATGAAAGGGAAGAGGGAGAACCAATGAGAGAGTAGCTGTTAGTCATTTGGACGGGCACATTTCACTCTAACTTCCCGGCAGGAAGAAGAATTAACCAAAGTCTCAGCCCCTCACCAGGAACCAGCATAGGTCCTGAACCAAAATATTGGACTTGCGGTCAGCTCACCAAAAACGAGTTGAATAATTGAGCTCGGGGCACAGCAATTCACAAACTGGCTGAGTAATAAAGGACAACTATCGTCCCAAAATCTGTTGAGGGAAGGCAACGAGGCGGACTTGAAAGCGAGGCAGAATAGCAGGAAACAGATTTAAGTGGTACGTTGGATTCGCCTTTAAAGCACAGGAAGAGGGGCACAACTTCGACAATGATGCACTTGGCCAAAAAGGGCGTATGTGTTTTCTCCTGAATATATACAGGAGAAAACGCATACGCCCTTTTGGGCCAAGCAAGCAAGCGGGCAATGCAAATCTGCAATACAAAGAAGTATCACTTCCCACCGGTCAAAAGGGATATCCACAAAATGTGTAAAAACCAGAAAGGCAAGACAGGCCCTGGAGAACAGGGAGCCTTGTTATGCTGATGGGCAGGATGTAAATTGCCAACTGCCTCTCTGGAGGAGTACATTGTGTTCCCTAAAACAAGTAAACAACAGAGCTACAGAGCCAAGGGCACTTCCAGTCTAGGGAATATACCTCGGGAAAACTGAAAATCAATAAAACAGAGCCACCCCAAAACTTAGGGCTGCACTGCTTACAAGGACCTCAACTTGGGTACACCTTAAATATCCCAGGAAATATAAAAATGGTTCAAAAAATTGTGGTACTTACGTACGATGGAATATCCCTCAGCCATGAAATCAATGTCATAAGACCAGTAGCAGCAAAATGGGTGGATTCAGGTACGATGATTCTAAGTGAAATAAGTCACACAGAAAAAGAAACTTATCATAAGATATCACTTATGAAGATCCTGTAAACATGGCTACACTTGAACTGAGTTAGGAAAGAGAACAGTGTCTCACATTTAGAAAACACACTTATGCCTGCTTATGGGGGAAAGAGTGTTGGGGTGATGCATAAAACCAGAGTTTGATATAAGCACAGGTTCCGTTCCAAAAACCAACTATGGAATAGACAAGACCTATACCTTCCTCAGTGAAAGGGACTCAAAACACCATATTTCCCGCAGAGCAATATATCTGATCAGTAAGAATCTTAAAACCTATGTATTGATATGTCTCCGTAAGGGAATCAAGTGTGTCTAGACTGGCATAAACATGGCAGCGAGAATCAGCTCAAACCCACTATAAAAAGGAATTGCAAAAACAAAACAATAAAACTGGGAAATTCTTTGCAATTCCTTCAGGGTCTCTGATGAAACCTGGAATGACCCTATCTACAATGACAGCTGGATGTGGCATAAGGAGGGACACTTGGGACTGAGACGATTGGTGAGATTGGGTGTGCAAATGCAGACCCTTCAAAGCACAAATTCCTGGCACCCATTTCATGGGTCCCAACTCTCCAGGTTGAAGGAAATATTACTACAGCTATAACATGTACTGGAACCCTAGAGAAGGGACCCACTGTGAATACGAAAGGTTTCTAAAACTCAACGAATAGTCCATCTCCTGGTGCTCCGGTTTGATTTTCCATCTGCTTTACTATCAACCTCCCAACTTGGAGAGACAGACCCTTTAACCTCCTGGTTCGCACACGTTGAAAAATTGGCAGAGGATGAAAGGGAAGAGGGAGAACCAATGAGAGAGTAGCTGTTAGTCATTTGGACGGGCACATTTCACTCTAACTTCCCGGCAGGAAGAAGTATTAACCAAAGTCTCAGCCCCCCACCGGGAACCAGCATAGGTCCTGAACCAAAATGTTGGACTAGCGGTCAACTCACAAAAAACAAGTTGACAAATGGAGCTCAGGGGCACAGCAATTCACAAACTGGCCGAGTAATAAAGGACAACTATCGTCCAAAAATCTGTTGAGGGAAGGCAACGAGGAAGACTTGAAAGCGAGGCAGGATAGCAGGAAACAGATTTCAAGAGGTACGTTGGAATCGCCTTTAAAGCACAGGAAGAGGGGCACAACTTCGACAATGATGCACTTGGCCAAAAAGGGCGTATGCGTTTTCTCCTGAATATATTCAGGAGAAAACGCATACGCCCTTTTTGGCCAAGCAAGCAAGCGGGCAATGCAAATCTGCACTACAAAGAAGTATCACTTCCCACCGGTCAAAAGGGACATCCACAAAATGTGTAAAAACCAGAAAGGCAAGACAGGCCCTGGAGAACAGGGAGCCTTTTTATGCTGATGGGCGGGATGTAAATTGCCAACTGCCTCTCTGGAGGAGTGCATTGTGTTCCCTAAAACAAGTAAAGAACAGAGCTACAGAGCCAAGGGCACTTCCAGTCTAGGGAATATACCTTGGGAAAACTGAAAATCAATAAGACAGAGCCACCCCAAAATTTAGGGCTGCACTGCTTACAAGGACCTCAACTTGGGTACACCTTAAATATCCCAGGAAATATAAAAATGGTTCAAAAAATTGTGGTACTTACGTACGATGGAATATCCCTCAGCCATGAAATCAATGTCATAAGACCAGTAGCAGCAAAATGGGTGGATTCAGGTACGATGATTGTAAGTGAAATAAGTCACACAGAAAAAGAAACTTATAATAAGATATCACTTATGAAGATCCTGTAAACATGGCTACACTTGAACTGAGTTAGGAAAGAGAGCTGTGACTCACATTTAGAAAACACCCTTATGCCTGCTTAAGGGGGAAGGAGAGGTGGGGTGATGCATAAAACCAGAGTTTGATATAAGCACAGGTACCGTTCCAAAAACCAACTATGGAATAGACAAGACCTACACCTTCCTCAGTGAAAGGGATTCAAAACCCCATATTTCCCGCAGAGGAATATATCTGACTAGTAAGAATCTTAAAACCTATGTATTGATATGTCTCCGTAAGGGAATCAAGTGTGTCTAGACTGGCATAAACATGGCAGCGAGAATCAGCTCAAACCCACTATAAAAAGGAATTGCAAAAACAAAACAAAAAAACTGGGAAATTCTTTGCAATTCCTTCAGGGTCTCTGATGAAACCTGGAATGACCCTATCTACAATGACAGCTGGATGTGGCATAAGGAGGGAAACTTGGGACTGAGAGGATTGGTGAGATTGGGTGAGCAAATGCAGACCCTTTAAAGCAATAATGCATGGCACCCATTCCATGGGTCCCAACACTCCAGGTTGAAGGGAATATTACTACAGCTATAACATGTACGGGAAACCTAGAGAACGGACACACTGTGAATACGAAAGGTTTCTAAAACTCAACGAATAGTCCCTCTCCTGGTGCTCCAGTTTGACTTTCCATCTGCTTTACTATCAACCTCCCAACTTGGAGAGACAGCCCCTTTAACCTCCTGGTTCGCACACGTTGCCAAATTGGCAGAGGATGAAAGGGAAGAGGGAGAACCAATGAGAGAGTAGCTGTTAGTCATTTGGACGGGCACATTTCACTCTAACTTCCCGGCAGGAAGAAGAATTAACCAAAGTCTCAGCCCCCCACCGGGAACCAGCATAGGTCCTGAACCAAAATATTGGACTTGCGGTCAGCTCACCAAAAACGAGTTGAAAAATTGAGCTCGGGGAACAGCAATTCACAAACTGGCAGAGTAATAAAGGACAGCTATCGTCCAAAAATCTGTTGAGGGAAGGCACCGAGGCGGACTTGAAAGCGAGGCAGAATAGCAGGAAACAGATTTCAAGAGGTAAGTTTGAATCGCCTTTAAAGCACAGGAAGAGGGGCACAATTTCGACAATGATGCACTTGGCCAAAAAGGGCGTATGCGTTTTCTCCTGAATGTATTCAAGAAAAATGCATACGCCCTTTTTGGCCTAGCAAGCAAGCGGGCAAAGCAAATCTTCAGTACAAAGAAGTATCACTTCCCACCTGTCAAAAGGGATATCCACGAAATGTGTAAAAACCAGAAAGGCAAGACAGGCCCTGGAGAACAGGGAGCATTGTTATGCTGATGGGCGGGATGTAAATTGCCAACTGCCTCTCTGGAGGAGTGCATTGTGTTCCCTAAAACAAGTAAAGAACAAAGCTACAGAGCCAAGGGCACTTCCAGTCTAGGGAATATACCTTGGGAAAACTGAAAATCAATAAGACAGTGCCAGCCCAAAATTTAGGGCTGCACTGCTTACAAGGACCTCAACTTGGGTACACCTTAAATATCCCAGGAAATAAAAAAATGGTTCAAAATATTGTGGTACTTATGTATGGTGGAATATCCCTCAGCCATGAAATCAATGTCATAAGACCAGTAACAGCAAAATGGGTGGATTCAGGTACGATGATTCTAAGTGAAATAAGTCTCAGAGAAAAAGAAACTTATCATAAGATATCACTTATGAAGATCCTGTAAACATGGCTACACTTGAACTGAGTTAGGAAAGAGAACAGTGTCTCACATTTAGAAAACAATCGTATGCCTGCTTAAGGTGGAAGGAGAGGTGGGGTGATGAATAAAACCAGAGTTTGATATAAGCACAGGTACCGTTCCAAAAACCAACTATGGAATAGACAAGACCTACACATTCCTCAGGGAAAGGGACTCAAAACCCCATATTTCCCGCAGAGGAAAATATCTGACTAGGAAGAATCTTAAAACCTATGTATTGATATGTCTCTGTAAGGGAATCAAGTGCGTCTAGACTGGCATAAACATGGCAGCGAGAATCAGCTCAAACCCACTATAAAAAGGAATTTCAAAAACAAAACAAAAAAACTGGGAAATTCTTTACAATTCCTTCAGAGTCTCTGATGAAACCTGGAATGACCCTATCTACAACGACAGCTGGATGTGGCATAAGTCTGGACACTTGGGAATGAGACGATTGGTGAGATTGGGTGAGCAAATGCAGACCCTTTAAAGCACAAATGCCTGGCACCCATTCCATTGGTCCCAACTTTCCAGGTTGAAGGGAATATTACTACAGCTATAACATGTAAGGGAAACCTAGAGAACGGACACACTGTGAATACGAAAGGTTTCTAAAACTCAACGAATAGTCCCTCTCCTGGTGGTCCGGCTTGACGTTCCATCTGCTTTACTATCAATGTCCCAACTTGGAGAGACAGCCCCTTTAACCTCCTGGTTCACACAGGTTTCCAATTTGGCAGAGGATGAAAGGGAAGAGGGAGAACCAATGAGAGAGTAGCTGTTAGGCATTTGGACGGGCAGGTATCACTCCAACTTCCCGGCAGGAAAAAGAATTAACCAAAGTCTCAGCCCCCCACCGGGAACCAGCATAGGTCCTGAATCAAAATCTTGGACTTGCGGTCAGCTCACAAAAAACGAGTTGAAAAATGGAGCTCAGGGGCACAGCAATTCACAAACTGGCCGAGTAATAAAGGACAACTATCGTCCAAAAATCTGTTGAGGGAAGGCAACGAGGCGGACTTGAAAGCGAGGCAGAATAGCAGGAAACAGTTTTCAAGAGGTACGTTGAAATCGCCTTTAAAGCACAGGAAGAGGGGCACAACTACGACAATAATGCACTTGGCCAAAAAGGGCGTATGTGTTTTCTCCTGAATATATTCAGGAGAAAACGAATACGCCCTTATTGGCCAAGCAAGCAAGCGGGCAATGCAAATCTGCACTACAAAGAAGTATCACTTCCCACCGGTCAAAAGGGACATCCACAAGATGTGTAAAAACCAGAAAGGCAAGATAGGTCCTGGAGAACAGGGAGCCTTGTTATGCTGATGGGCGGGATGTAAATTGCCAACTGCCTCTCTGGAGGAGTATACTGTGTTCCCTAAAACAAGTAAAGAACAGAGCTACAGAGCCAAGGGCACTTCCAGTATAGGGAATATACCTTGGGAAAACTGAAAATCAATAAGACAGAGCCACCCCAAAATTTTGGGCTGCACTGCTTACAAGGACCTCAACTTGGGTACACCTTAAATATCCCAGGAAATATAAAAATGGTTCAAAATATTGTGGTACTTACGTACGATGGAATATCCCTCAGACACGAAATCAATGTCATAGGACCAGTAGCAGCAAAATGGGTGGATTCAGGTACCATGATTCTAAGTGAAATAAGTCACACAGAAATAGAAACTTATCATAAGATATCACTTATGAAGATCCTGTAAACATGGCTACACTTGAACTGAGTTAGGAAAGAGAACAGTGTCTCACATTTAGAAAACACACTTATGCCTGCTTAAGGGGGAAGGAGAGGTGGGGTGATGCATAAAACCAGAGTTTGGTATAAGCACAGGTATCGTTCCAAAAACCAACTATGGAATAGACAAGACCTACACCTTCCTCAGTGAAAGGGACTCAAAACCCCATATTTCCCGCAGAGGAATATATCTGACTAGTAAGAATCTTAAAACCTATGTATTGATATGCCTCCGTAAGGGAATCAAGTGTGTCTAGACTGGCATAAACATGGCAGCGAGAATCAGCTCAAACCCACTATAAAAAGGAATTGCAAAAACAAAACAAAAAAACTGGGAAATTCTTTACATTTCCTTCAGTGTCTCTGATGAATCCTGGAAAGACCCTATCTACAACGACAGCTGGATGTGGCATAAGGCTGGACACTTGGGACTGAGGCGATTGGTGAGATTGGGTGAGCAAATGCAGACCCTTTAAAGCAATAATGCATGGCACCCATTCCATGGGTCCCAACTCTCCAGGTTGAAGGGAATATTACTACTGATATAACATGTACGGGAAACCTAGAGAACGGACACACTGTGAATACGAAAGGTTTCTAAAACTCAACGAATAGTCCCTCTGCTGGTGCTCCTGGTTGACTTTCCATCTGCTTTACTATCAACCTCCCAACTTGGAGAGACATCCCCTTTAACATCCTGGTTCGCACAGGTTGCCAATTTGGCAGAGGATGAAAGGGAAGAGGGAGAACCAATGAGAGAGTAGCTGTTAGGCATTTGGACGGGCACATATCACTCTAATTTCCCGGCAGGAAGAAGAATTAACCAAAGTCTCAGCCACCCACCGGGAACCAGTATAGGTCCTGAAGCAAAATTTTGGACTTGCGGTCAGCTCACAAAAAACGAGGTGAAAAATGGAGCTCAGGGGAACAGCAATTCACAAACTGCCCGAGTAATAAAGGACAACTATCGTGCAAAAATCTGTTAAGGGAAGGCAACGAGGCGGACATCAAAGCGAGGCCGAATAGCAGGACACAGATTTCAAGAGGTACGTTGGAATCGCCTTTAAAGCACAGGAAGAGGGGCACAACTTCGACAATGATGCACTTGGCCAAAAAGGGCGTATGTGTTTTCTCCTGAATATATTCAGGAGAAAACGCATACGCCCTTTTTGGCCAAGCAAGCAAGCGGTCAATGGAAATGTGCACTACAAAGAAGTATCACTTCCCACAGGTCATAAGGGAAATCCACAAAATGTGTAAAAACCAGTAATGCAAGACAAGCCCTGGAGAACCGGGAGCATTGTAATGCTGACGGGCGGGATGTAACTTGCCAACTGCCTCTCTGGAGGAGTGCATTATGTTCCCTAAAACAAGTAAACAACAGAGCTACAAGGCCAAGGGCACTTCCAGTCTAGGGAATATACCTTGGGAACACTGAAAATCAATAAGACAGAGCCACCCCAAAATTTAGGGCTGCACTGCTTACAAGGACTTCAACTTGGGTACAACTTAAATATCCCAGGAAATATAAAAATGGTTCAAAAAATTGTGGTACGTACGTACGATGGAATATCCCTCAGCCATGAAATCAATGTCATAAGACGAGTTGCAGCAAAATGCGTAGATTCAGGTACGATGATTCTAAGTGAAATAAGTCACAGAGAAAAAGAAACTTATCATAAGATATCACTTATGAAGATCCTGTAAACATGGCTACACTTGAACTGAGTTAGGAAAGAGAACAGTGTCTCACATTTAGAAAACACTCTTATGCCTGCTTAAGGGGGAAGGAGAGGTGGGGTGATGCATAAAACCAGAGTTTGATATAAGCACAGGTACCGTTCCAAAAACCAACTATGGAATAGACAAGACCTACACCTTCCTCAGTGAAAGGGACTCAAAACCCCATATTTCCCGCAGAGGAATATATCTGACTAGTAAGAATCTTAAAACCTATGTATTGATATGTCTCCATAAGGGAATCAAGTGTGTCTAGACTGGCATAAACATGGCAGCGAGAATCACCTCAAACCCACTATAAAAAGGAATTTCAAAAACAAAACAAAAAACTGGGAAATTCTTTACAATTCCTTCATGGTCTCTGATGAAACCTGGAATGACCCTATCTACAACGACAGCTGGATGTGGCATAAGGCTGGACACTTGGGACTGAGAGGATTGGTGAGATTGGGTGAGCAAATGCAGACCCTTTAAAGCACAAATGCCTGGCAGAAATTCCATGCGTCCCAACTCTCCAGGTTGAAGGGAATATTACTACAGCTATAACATGTACGGGAAACCTAGAGGACGGACACACTGTGAATACGAAAGGTTTCTAAAACTCAACGAATAGTCCCTCTCCTGGTGCTCCGGTTTGACTTTCCATCTGCTTTACTATCAATCTCCCAACTTGGAGAGACAGCCCCTTTAACCTCCTGGTTGGCACAGGTTTCCAAATTGGCAGAGGATGAAAGGGAAGAGGGAGAATCAATGAGAGAGTAGCTGTTAGGCATTTGGACGGGCACATATCACTCTAACTTCAAAGCAGGAAGAAGAATTAACCAAAGTCTCAGCCCCCCACCGGGAACCAGCATAAGTCCTGAACCAAAATTTTGGACGTACGGTCAGCTCACAAAAAAGGAGTTGAAAAATGGAGCTCAAGGGCACAGCCATTCACAAACTGGCAGAGTAATAAAGGACAAGTATCGTCCACAAATCTGTTGAGGGAAGGCAACGAGGCGGACTTGAAAGCGAGGCAGAACAGCAGGAAACAGATTTCAAGAGGTACGTTGGAATCACCTTTAAAGCACAGGAAGAGGGGCACAACTTCGACAATGATGCACTTGGCCAAAAAGGGCGTATGCGTTTTCTCCTGAATATATTCAGGAGAAAACGCATACGCCCTTTTTGGCCAAGCAAGCAAGCGGGCAATGCAAATCTGCACTACAAAGAAGTATCACTTCCCACCGGTCAAAAGGGATATCCACAAAATGTGTAAAAACCAGAAAGGCAAGACAGGCCCTGGAGAACAGGGAACCTTGATATGCTGATGGCGGGATGTAAATTGCCAACTGCCTCTCTCGAGCACTGCATTGTGTTCCCTAAAAGAAGTAAACAACAGAGCTACAGAGCCAAGGGCAGTTCCAGTCTACGGAATATACCTTGGGAAAACTGAAAATCAATAAGACAGAGCCACCCCAAAATTTAGGGCTGCACTGCTTACAAGGACCTCAACTTAGGTACACATTAAATATCCCAGGAAATATAAAAATGGTTCAAAAAATTGTGGTACTTACGTACGATGGAATATCCCTCAGCCATGAAATCAATGTCATAAGACCAGTAGCAGCAAAATGGGTGGATTCAGGTATGATGATTCTAAGTGAAATAAGTCACACAGAAAAAGAAACTTATCATAAGATATCACTTATGAAGATCCTGTAAACATGGCTACACTTGAACTGAGTTAGGAAAGGGAACAGAGTCTCACATTTAGAAAACACTCTTATGCCTGCTGAAGGGGGAAGGAGAGGTGGGGTGATGCATAAAACCAGAGTTTGATATAAGCACAGGTACTGTTCCAAAGACCAACTATGGAATAGACAAGACCTACACCTTCCTCAGTGAAAGGGACTCAAAACCCCATATTTCCCGCAGAGGAATATATCTGACTAGTAAGTATCTTAAATCCTATGTATTGATATGTCTCCGTAAGGGAATCAAGTGTGTCTAGACTGGCAAAAACATGGCAGCGAGAATCATCTCAAACCCACTATAAAAAGGAATTTCAAAAACAAAACAAAAAAACTGGGAAATTCTTTACAATTCCTTCAGGGTTTCTGATGAAGCCTGGAAGGACCCTATCTACAATGACAGCTGGATGTGGCATAAGGCTGGACACTTGGGACTGAGAGAATTGGTGAGATTGGGTGAGCAAATGCAGACCCTTTAAAGCACAAATGCCTGGCACCCATTCCATGGGTTCCAACTCTCCAGGTTGAAGGGAATATTACTACAGCTATAACATGTACGGGAAACCTAGAGAACGGACAAACTGTGAATACGAAAGGTTTCTAAAACTCAACGAATTGTCCCTCTCCTGGTGCTCCGGTTAGACTTTCCATCTGGTTTACTATCAACCTCCCAACTTGGAGAGACAGCCCGTTTATCCTCCTGGTTCACACAGTTTCCCACTTTGGCAGAGGATGAAAGGGAAGAGGGAGAACCAATGAGAGAGTAGCTGTTAGGCATTTCGACGGGCACATATCACTCTAATTTCTCGGCTGGAAGAAGAACAAACCAAAGTCTCAGCCCCCTAACGGGAACCAGCATAGGTCCTGAAACAAGATTTTGGACATGCGGTCAGCTCACAAAAAACGAGTTGTAAAATGGAGCTCAGGGGCACAGCAATGCACAAACTGGCAGAGTAATAAAGGACAACTATCGTCCAAAAATCTGTTCAGAGAAGGCAACGAGGCGGACTTGAAAGCGAGGCAGAATAGCAGGAAACAGATTTCAAGAGGTACGTTGGAATCGTCTTTCAAGCACAGGAAGAGGGGCACAACTTCGACAATGATGCACTTGGCCAAAAAGGGCGTATGCGTTTTCCCCTGAATATATTCAGGAGAAAACGCATACGCCCTTTTTGGCCAAGCAAGCAAGTGGGCAATGCAAATCTGCACTACAAAGAAGTATCACTTCCCACCGGTCAAAAGGGACATCCACAAAATGTGTAAAAACCAGAAAGGCAAGACAGGCCCTGGAGAACAGGGTGCCTTGTTATGCTGATGGGCGGGATGTAAATTGCCAACTGCCTCTCTGGAGGAGTGCATTGTGTTCCCTAAAACAAGTAAACAACAGAGATACAGAGCCAAGGTCACTTCCAGTCTAGGGAATATACCTTGGGAAAACTGAAAATCAATAAGACAGAGCCACCCCAAAATTTAGGGCTGCACTGCTTACAAGGACCTCAACTTGGGTACACCTTAAATATCCCAGGAAATATAAAATTGGTTCAAAAAATTGTGGTACTTACGTACGATGGGATATCCCTCAGCCACGAAATCAATGTCGTGAGACCAGTAGCAGCAAAATGGGTGGATTCAGGTTCGATGATTCTAAGTGAAATAAGTCACACAGAAAAAGAAACTTATCATAACATATAACTTATGAAGATCCTGTAAACATGGCTACACTTCAACTGAGTTAGTAAAGTCAACAGTGTCTCTCATTTAGAAAACACTCTTATGCCTGCTTAAGGGGGAAGGAGAGGTGGGGTGATGCATAAAACCAGAGTTTGATATAAGCACAGGTACCGTTCCAAAAACCAACTATGGAATAGACAAGACCTACACCTTCCTCAGTGATAGGGACTCAAAACCCCATATTTCCCACAGAGGAATATATCTGACTAATAAGAATCTTAAAACCTATGTATTGATAGGTCTCCATAAGGGAATCAAGTGTGTCTAGACTGGCATAAACATGGCAGCGAGAATCAGCTGAAACCCACTATAAAAAGCAATTTCAAAAACAAAACAAAAAAACTGGGAAATTATTTACAATTCCTTCAGGGTCTCTGATGAAACCTGGAATGACCCTATCTACAACGACAGCTGGATGTGGCATAAGGAGGGACACTTGGGACCGAGAGGATTGGTGAGATTCGGTCAGCAAATGCAGACCGTTTAAATCACAAATGCGTGGCACCCATTCCATGGGTCCCAACTCTCCAGGTTAAAGGGAATATTACTACAGCTATAACATGTACAGGAAACCTAGAGAACGGACACACTGTGAATACGAAAGATATCTAAAACTCAACGAATAGTCCCTCTCCTGGTGCTCCGGTTTCACTTTCCATCTGCTTTACCATCAACCTCCCAAATTGGAGAGACATCCCCTTTAACATCCTGGTTCGCACAGGTTGCCAATTTGGCAGAGGATGAAAGGGAAGAGGGAGAACCAATGAGAGAGTAGCTGTAAGGCATTTGGACGGGCACATATCACTCTAATTTCCCGGCAGGAAGAAGAATTAACCAAAGTCTCAGCGCCCAACCGGAACCAGTATAGGTCCTGAAGCAAAATTTTGGACTTGCCGTCAGCTCACAAAAAACGAGTTGAAAAATGGAGCTCAGGGGCACAGCAATTCACAAACTGCCCGAGTAATAAAGGAAAACAATCGTCCAAAAATCTGTTGAGTGAGGACAACGAGTCTGACTTGAAAGTGAGGCAACATAGCAGGAAACAGATTTCAAGAGGTACGTTGGAATCGCCTTTAAAGCACAGGAAGAGGGGCACAATTTCGACAATGATGCACTTGGCCAAAAAGGGCATATGCGTTTTCTCCTGAATATATTCAGGAGAAAACGCATACGCCCTTTTTGGCCAAGCAAGCAAGCGGGCAATGCAAATCTGCACTACAAAGAGGTATCACTTCCCACCGGTCAAAAGGGACATCCACAAAATGTGTAAAAACCAGAAAGGCAAGACAGGCCCTGGAGAACAGGGAGCCTTCTTATGCTGATGGGCGGGATGTAAATTGCCAACTGCCTCTCTGGAGGAGTGCATTGTGTTCCCTAAAACAAGTAAACAACAGAGCTACAGAGCCAAGGGCACTTCCAGTCTAGGGAATATACCTTGGGAAAACTGAAAATCAATAAGACAGAGCCACCCCAAAATTTAGGGCTGCACTGCTTACAAGGACCTCAACTTGGGTACACCTCAAATATCCCAGGAAATATAAAAATGGTTCAAAAAATTGTGGTACTTACGTACGATAAAATATCCCTCAGCCATGAAATCAATGTCATAAGACCAGTAGCAGCAAAATGGGTGGATTCAGGTACGATGATTCTAAGTGAAATAAGTCACACAGAAAAAGAAACTTATCATAAGATATCACTTATGAAGATCCTGTAAACATGGCTACACTTGAACTGAGTTAGGAAAGAGAACAGTGTCTCACATTTAGAAAACACTCTTATGCCTGCTTAAGGGGGAAGGAGAGGTGGGGTGATGCATAAAACCAGAGTTTGATATAAGCACAGGTACCGTTCCAAAAACCAACTATGGAATAGACAAGACCTACACCTTCCTCAGTGAAAGGGACTCAAAACACCATATTTCCTGCAGAGGAATATAGCTGACTAGTAACAATCTTAAAACCTATGTATTGATATGTCCCCGTAAGGGAATCAAGAGTGTCTAGACAGGCATAAACATGGCAGCGAGAATCAGCTCAAACCCACTATAAAAAGGAATTGCAAAAACAAAACAAAAGAACTTGGAAATTGTTTACAATTCCTTCAGGGTCTCTGATGAAACCTGGAATGTCCCTATCTA
The DNA here is from genome assembly GCF_949752795.1 of Hyperoodon ampullatus. Lineage (NCBI taxonomy): Eukaryota > Metazoa > Chordata > Mammalia > Artiodactyla > Ziphiidae > Hyperoodon > Hyperoodon ampullatus. The sequence goes on from NW_027640550.1 coordinate 470,065, forward strand.
CAATGACAGCTGGATGTGGCATAAGGCTGGACACTTGGGACTGAGAGGATTGGTGAGATTGGGTGAGCAAATGCAGACCCTTTAAAGCACAAATGCCTGGCACCCATTCCATGGGTCCCAACTCTCCAGGTTGAAGGGAATATTACTACAGCTATAACATGTACGGGAAACCTAGAAAATGGACCCATTGTGAATAAGAAAGGTTTCTAAAACTCAACGAATAGTCCCTCTCCTGGTGCTAAGGTTTGACTTTCCATCTGCTTTACTATCAATCTCCCAACTTGGAGAGACAGCCCCTTTAACCTCCTGGTTCGCACAGGTTTCCAATTTGGCAGAGGATGAAAGGGAAGAGGGAGAACCAATGAGAGAGTAGCTGTTAGGCATTTGGCCGGACACATATCACACAAATTTCCCAGCAGGAAGAAGAATTAACCAAAGTCTCAGCCCCCCACCGGGAACCAGCATAGGTCCTGAACCAAAATTTTGGACTTGCGGTCAGCTCACAAAAAACGAGTTGAAAAATGGATCTCAGGGGCACAGCAATTCACAAACTGGCAGAGTAATAATGGACAACTATCGTCCAAAAATCTGTTAAGGGAAAGCAACGAGGCGGACTTGAAAGCGAGGCAGAATAGCAGGAAACAGATTTGAAGAGGTAAGTTGGAATCGCCTTTAAAGCACAGGAAGAGGGGCACAACTTCGACAATGATGCACTTGGCCACAAAGGGCGTATGCGATTTCTCCTGTATATATTCCAGAGAAAACGCATACACCCTTTTTGGCCAAGCAAGCAAGCAGGCAATGCAAATCTGCACTACACAGAAGTATCACTTCCCACTGGTCAAAAGGGACATCCACAAAATGTGTAAAAACCAGAAAGGCAAGACAGGCCCTGGAGAACAGGGAGCCTTGTTATGCTGAGGGGAGGGATGTAAATTGCCAACCTCCTCTCTGGAGGAGTGCATTGTGTTCCCTAAAACAAGTAAACAACAGAGCTACAGAGCCAAGGACACTTCCGGTCTAGGGAATATACCTTGGGAAAACTGAAAATCAATAAGACAAAGCCACTCCAAAATTTAGGGCTGCACTGCTTACAAGGACCTCAACTTGGGTACACCTTAAATATCCCAGGAAATATAAAAATGGTTCAAAAAATTGCGGTACTTACGTACGATGGGACATCCCTCAGCCACGAAATCAATGCCATGAGACCAGTAGCAGCAAAATGGGTGGATTCAGGTACGATGATTTTAAGTGAAATAAGTCACAGAGAAAAAGAAACTTATCATAAGATATCACTTATGAAGATCCTGTAAACATGGCTACACTTGAACTGAGTTAGGAAAGTGAACAGTGTCTCTCATTTAGAAATCACTCTTAACCGTGCTAAAGCGGGAAGGAGAGGTGGGGTGATGCGTAAAACCAGAGTTTGATATAAGCACAGGTACTGTTCCAAAAATCAACTATGGAATAGACAAGACCTACACCTTCCTCAGTGAAAGGGACTCAAAACCCCATATTTCCAGCAGAGGAATATATCTGACTAGTAAGAATCTTAAAACCTATGTATTGATATGTCTCCGTAAGGGAATCAAGTGTGTCTAGATTGGCATAAACATGGCAGCGAGAATCAGCTCAAACCCACTATAAAAAGGAATTTCAAAAACAAAACAAAAAAACTGGGAAATTCTTTACAATTCTTTAAGGGTCTCTGATGAAACCTGGAATGACCCTATCTACAACCACAGCTGGATGTGGCATAGGGCTGGACACTTGTCACTGAGACGATTGGTGAGATTGGGTGAGCAAATGCAGACCCTTTAAAGCACAAATGCCTGGAACCCATTCCATGGGTCCCAACTCTCCACGTTGAAGGGAATATTACTACAGCTATAACATGTACGGGAAACCTAGAGAATGGACCCACTGTTAATACAAAAGGTTTCGAAAACTCAACGAATTGTCCCTCTCCTGGTGCTCCGGTTTGACTTTCCATCTGCTTTACTATCAACCTCCCAACTTGGAGAGACAGCCCCTTTAACCTCCTGGTTCGCACAGGTTGCCAATTTGGCAGAGGATGAAAGGGAAGAGGGAGAACCAATGAGAGAGTAGCTGTTAGGCATTTGGACGGGCACATATCACTCTAATTTCACGGCAGGAAGAAGAATTAACCAAAGTCTCAGCCACCCACCGGGAACCTGTATAGGTCCTGAACCAAAATTTTGGACTTGCGGTCAGCTCACAAAAAACGAGGTGAAAAATGGAGCTCAGGGGAACAGCAATTCACAAACTGGCCGTGTAATAAAGGAAAATTATCGTCCAAAAATCTGTTGAGAGAAGACAACGAGTCAGACTTGAAAGTGAGGCAAAATAGCAGGAAACAGATTTCAAGACGTATGTTGGAATCACTTTTAAAGCACAGGAAGAGGGGCACAATTTCGACAATGATGCACTTGGCCAAAAAGTGCGTATGCGTTTTCTCCTGAATATATTCAGGAGAAAACGCATACGCCCTTTTTGGCCAAGCAAGCAAGCGGGCAATGCAAATCTGCACTACAAAGAAGTATCACTTCCCACCGGTCAAAAGGGACATCCACAAAATGTGTAAAAACCAGAAAGGCAAGACAGGCCCTGGAGAACAGGGAGCCTTTTTATGCTGATGGGCGGGATGTAAATTGCCAAATGCCTCTCTGGAGGAGTACATTGTGTTCCCTAAAACAAGTAAAGAACAGAGCTACAGAGCCAAGGGCACTTCCAGTATAGGGAATATACCTTGGGAAAACTGAAAATCAATAAGACAGAGCCACCCCAAAATTTAGGGCTGCACTGCTTACAAGGACCTCAACTTGGGTACACCTTAAATATCCCAGGAAATATAAAAATGGTTCAAAAAATTGTGGTACTTAAGTACGATAGAATATCCCTCAGCCATGAAATCAATGTCATAAGACCAGTAGCAGCAAAATGGGTGGATTCAGGTACGATGATTCTAAGTGAAATAAGTCACACAGAAAAAGAAACTTATCATAAGATATCACTTATGAAGATCCTGTAAACATGGCTACACTTGAACTGAGTTAGGAAAGACAACAGTGTCTCACATTTAGAAAACACTCTTATGCCTACTTAAGGGGGAAATAGAGGTGGGGTAATGAATAAAACCAGAGTTTGATATAAGCACAGGTACCGTTCCAAAAACCAACAATGGAATAGAAAAGACCTACACCTTCCTCAGTGAAAGGGACTCAAAACCCCATATTTCCTGCAGAGGAATATATCTGACTAGTAAGAATCTTAAAACCTATGTATTGATATGTCTCCGTAAGGGAATCAAGTGTGTCTAGACTGGCATAAACATGGCAGCGAGAATCAGCTCAAACCCACTATATAAAGGAATTTCAAAAACAAAACAAAAAAACTGGGAAATTCTTTACAATTCCTTCAGGGTCTCTGGTGAAACCTGGAATGACCCTATCTACAACGACAGCTGGAAGTGGCATAAAGCTGGACCCTTGGGACTGAGAGGATTGGTGAGATTGGGTGAGCAAATGCAGAACCTTTACAGCACAAATGCCTGGCACCCATTCCATGGGTCCCAACTCTCCAGGTTGAAGGAAATATTACTACAGCTATAACATGTATGGGAAACCTAGAGAACGGACACACTGTGAATACGAAAGGTTTGTAAAACTCAACGAATTGTCCCTCTCCTGGTGCTCTGGTTTGTCTTTCCATCTGCTTTACTATCAACCTCCCAACTTGGAGAGACAGCCCCTTTAACCTCCTGGTTCACACAGGTTTCCAATTTGGCAGAGGATGAAATGGAAGAGGGAGAACCAATGAGAGAGTAGCTGTTAGGCATTTGGTCGGGCACATATCACTGTAATTTCCCGGCAGGAAAAAGAAATAACCAAAGTCTCAGCCCCCCACCGGGCACCAGTATAAGTCCTGAACCAAAATTTTGGACTTGCTGTCAGCTCACAAAAAACGAGTTGAAAAATGGAGCTCAGGGGCACAGCAATTCACAAACGGGCCGAGTAATAAAGGACAACTATCGTCCTAAAAATCTGTTGAGGGAAGGCAACGAGGCGGACTTGAATGCGAGGCAGAATAGCAGGAAACAGATTTCAAGAGGTATGTTGGAATCGCCTTTAAAGCACAGGAAGAGGGGCACAACTTCGACAATGATGCACTTGGCCAAAAAGGGCGTATGCGTTTTCTCCTGAATATATTCAGGAGAAAATGCATACGCCCTTTTTGGCCAAACAAGCAAGCGGGCAATGCAAATCTGCACTACAAAGAAGTATCACTTCCCACCGGTCAAAAGGGACATCCACAAAATGTGTAAAAACCAGAAAGGCAAGACAGGCCCTGGAGAACAGGGAGCCTTGTTATGCTGATGGGCGGGATGTAAATTGCCAACTGCCTCTCTGGAGGAGTGCATTGTGCTCCCTAAAACAAACAAAAAACAAATCTACAGAGCCAAGGGCACTTCCAGTCTAGGGAATATACCTTGGGAAAACTGAAAATCAATAAGACAGAGCCAACCCAAAATTTAGGGCTGCAGTGCTTACAAGGACCTCAACTTGGGTACACCTTAAATATCCCAGGAAATATAAAAATGGTTCAAAAAATTGTGGTACTTACGTACGATGGAATATCCCTCAGCCATGGAATCAATGTCATAAGACCAGTAGCAGCAAAATGGGTGGATTCAGGTACGATGATTCTAAGTGAAATAAGTCACAGAGAAAAAGAAACTTATCATAAGATATCACTTATGAAGATCCTGTAAACATGGCTACACTTGAACTGAGTTAGGAAAGAGAACAGAGTCTCACATTTAGAAAACACTCTTATGCCTGCTTAAGGGGGAAGGAGAGGTGGGATGATGCATAAAACCACAGTTTGATATAAGCACAGGTACTGTTCCAAAAACCAACTATGGAATAGACAAGACCTACACCCTCCTCAGTGAAAGGGACTCAAAACCCCATATTTCCCGCAGAGGAATATATCTGACTAGTAAGAATCTTAAAACCTATGGATTGATATGTCTCCGTAAGGGAATCAAGTGTGTCTAGACTGGCATAAACATGGCAGCGAGAATCAGCTCAAACCCACTATAAAAAGGAATTTCAAAAACAAAACAAAAAAACTGGGAAATTCTTTACAATTCCTTCAGGGTCCCTGATGAAACCTGGAATGACCCTATCTACAATGACATCTGGATGTGGCATAAGGAGGGACACTTGGGACTGAGACGATTGGTGAGATTGGGTGAGCAAATGCAGACCCTTTAAAGCAATAATGCATGGCACCCATTCCATGGGTCCCAACTCTCCAGGTTGAAGGGAATATTACTACAGCTATAACATGTACGGGAATCCTAGAGAACGGACACACTGTGAATACGAAAGGTTTCTAAAACTCAACGAAGGGTCCCTCTCCTGGTGCTCCAGTTTGACTTTCCATCTGTTTTACTATCACCTCCCAACTTGGAGGGACAGCCCCTTTAACCTCCTGGTTCGCACAGGTTGCCAATTTGGCAGAGGATGAAAGGGAAGAGGGAGAACCAATGAGAGAGTAGCTGTTAGGCATTTGGACGGGCACATATCACTGTAATTTCCCGGCAGGAAGAAAAATTAACCAAAGTCTCAGCCACCCACCGGGAATCAGTATAGGTCCTGAACCAAAATGTTGGACTTGCGGTCAGCTCACGAAAAACGAGTTGACAAATGGAGCTCAGGGGCACAGCAATTCACAAACTGGCCGAGTAATAAAGGACAACTATCGTCCAAAAATCTGTTGAGGGAAGGCAACGAGGCGGACTTGAAAGCGAGGCAGAATAGCAGGAAACAGATTTCAAGAGGTACGTTGGAATCGCCTTTAAAGCACAGGAAGAGGGGCACAACTTCGACAATGATGCACTTGGCCAAGAAGGGCGTATGCGTTTTCTGCTGAATATATTCAGGAGAAAACGCATACGCCCTTTTTGGCCAAGCAAGCAAGCGGGCAATGCAAATCTGCACTACAAAGAAGTATCACTTCCCACCAGTCAAAAGGGACATCCACAAAATGTGTAAAAACCAGAAAGGCAAGACAGGCCCTGGAGAACAGGGAGCCTTGTTATGCTGATGGGCGGGATGTAAATTGCCAACTGCCTCTCTGGAGGAGTACATTGTGTTCCCTAAAACAAGTAAAGAACAGAGCTACAGAGCCAAGGGCACTTCCAGTCTAGGGAATATACCTTGGGAAACCTGAAAATCAATAAGACAGAGCCACCCCAAAATTTAGGGCTGCACTGCTTACAAGGACCTCAACTAGGGTACACCTTAAATATCCCAAGAAATATAAAAATGGTTCAAAAAATTGTGATACTTACGTACGATGGATTATCCCTCAGCCATGAAATCAATGTCATAAGACCAGTGGTAGCGAAATGGGTGGATTCAGGTACGATGATTCTAAGTGAAATAAGTCACACAGAAAAAGAAACTTATCATAAGATATCACTTATGAAGATCCTGTAAACATGGCTACACTTGAACTGAGTTAGGAAAGAGAACAGTGTCTCACATTTAGAAAACACTCTTATGCATGCTTAAGGGGGAAGCAGAGGTGGGGTGATGCATAAAACCAGAGTTTGATAAAAGCACAGGTACCGTTCCAAAAACCAACTATGGAATAGACAAGACCTACACCTTCCTCAGTGAAAGGGACTCAAAACCCCATATTTCCCGCAGAGGAATATATCTGACTAGTAAGAATCTTAAAACCTATGTATTGATATGTCTCCGTAAGGGAATCAAGTGTGTCTAGACTGGCATAAACATGGCAGCGAGAATCAGCTCAAACCCACTATAAAAAGGAATTTCAAAAACAAAACAAAAAAACTGGGAAATTCTTTACAATTCCTTCAGGGTCTCTGATGAAACCTGGAATGACCCTATCTACAACGACAGCTGGATGTGGCATAAGGCTGGACACTTGGGACTGAGAGGATTGGTGACATTGGGTGAGCAAATGCAGACCCTTTAAAGCAATAATGCATGGCACCCATTCCATGGGTCCCAACTCTCCAGGTTGAAGGGAATATTACTACAGTTATAACATGTACGGGAAACCTAGAGAACGGACACACTGTGTATATGAAAGGTTTCTAAAACTCAACGAATAGTCCCTCTCCTGGTGCTCCGGTTTGACTTTCCATCTGCTTTACTATCAACCTCCCAACTTGGAGAGACAGCCCCTTTAACCTCCTGGTTCGCACAGGTTGCCAATTTGGCAAAGGATGAAAGGGAAGAGGGAGAACCACTGAGAGAGTAGCTGTTAGGCATTTGAACGGGCACATATCACTGTAATTTCCCGGTAGGAAGAAGAATTAACCAATGTCTCAGCCCCCCACCGGGAACCAGCATAGGTCCTGAACCAAAATTTTGGACTTGCGGTCAGCTCACCAAAAACGAGTTGAAATATGGAGCTCAGGGGCACAGCAATTCACAAACTGGCCGAGTAATAAAGGACAACTATCGTCCAAAAATCTGTTGAGGGAAGGCAACGAGGCGGACTTGAAAACGAGGCAGAATAGCAGAAAACAGATTTCAAGAGGTACGTTGGAATCACCTTTAAAGCACAGGAAGAGGGGCACAACTTCGACAATGATGCAATTGGCCAAAAAGGGCGTATGCGTTTTCTCCTGAATATATTCAGGAGGAAAAGCATACGCCCTTTTTGGCCAAGCAGGCAAGCGGGGAATGCAAATCTGCACTACAAAGAAGTATCACTTCCCACCAGTCAAAAGGGACATCCACGAAATGTGTAAAAACCAGAAAAGCAAGACAGGCCCTGGAGAACAGGGAGCCTTGTTATGCTGATGGGCGGGATGTAAATTGCCAACTGCCTCTCTGGAGGAGTACATAGTGTTCCCTAAAAAAGTAAAGAACAGAGCTACAGAGCCAAGGGCACTTCCAGTCTAGGGAATATACCTTGGGAAAACTGAAAATCAATAAGACAGAGCCACCCCAAAATTTAGGGCTGCACTGCTTACAAGGACCTCAACTTGGGTACACCTTAAATATCCCAGGAAATATAAAAATGGTTCAAAAAATTGTGGTACTTACGTACGATGGATTATCCCTCAGCCATGAAATCAATGTCATAAGACCAGTAGCAGCAAAATGGGTGGATGCAGGTACGATGATTCTAATTGAAATAAGTCACACAGAAAAATAAACTTATCATAAGATATCACTTATGAAGATCCTGTAAACATGGCTACACTTGAACTGAGTTAAGAAAGAGAACAGTGTCTCACATTTAGAAAACACTCTTATGCCTGCTTAAGGGGGAAGGAGAGGTGGGGTGATGCATAAAAGCAGAGTTTGATATAAGCACAGGTACCCTTCCAAAAACCAACTATGGAATAGACAAGACCTACACCTTCCTCAGTGAAAGGGACTCAAAACCCCATATTTCCCGCAGAGGAATATATCTGACTAGTAAGAATCTTAAAACCTATGTATTGATATGTCTCCGTAAGGGAATCAAGTGTGTCTAGACTGGCATAAACATGGCAGCGAGAATCAGCTCAAACCCACTATAAAAAGGAATTTCAAAAACAAAACAAAAAAACTGGGAAATTCTTTACAATTCCTTCAGGGTCTCTGATGAAACCTGGAATGACCCTATCTACAACGACAGCTGGATGTGGCATAAGGCTGGACACTTGGGACTGAGAGGATTGGTGACATTGGTGAGCAAATGCAGACCCTTTAAAGCAATAATGCATGGCACCCATTCCATGGGTCCCAACTCTCCAGGTTGAAGGGAATATTACTACACTTATAACATGTACGGGAAACCTAGAGAACGGACACACTGTGTATATGAAAGGTTTCTAAAACTCAACGAATAGTCCCTCTCCTGGTGCTCCGGTTTGACTTTCCATCTGCTTTACTATCAACCTCCCAACTTGGAGAGACAGCCCCTTTAACCTCCTGGTTCGCACAGGTTGCCAATTTGGCAAAGGATGAAAGGGAAGAGGGAGAACCACTGAGAGAGTAGCTGTTAGGCATTTGAACGGGCACATATCACTGTAATTTCCCGGTAGGAAGAAGAATTAACCAAAGTCTCAGCCCCCCACCGGGCACCAGTATAAGTCCTGAACCAAAATTTTGGACTTGCTGTCAGCTCACAAAAAACGAGTTGAAAAATGGAGCTCAGGGGCACAGCAATTCACAAACGGGCCGAGTAATAAAGGACAACTATCGTCCTAAAAATCTGTTGAGGGAAGGCAACGAGGCGGACTTGAATGCGAGGCAGAATAGCAGGAAACAGATTTCAAGAGGTATGTTGGAATCGCCTTTAAAGCACAGGAAGAGGGGCACCACTTCGACAATGATGCACTTGGCCAAAAAGGGCGTATGCGTTTTCTCCTGAATATATTGAGGAGAAAATGCATACGCCCTTTTTGGCCAAACAAGCAAGCGGGCAATGCAAATCTGCACTACAAAGAAGTATCACTTCCCACCGGTCAAAAGGGACATCCACAAAATGTGTAAAAACCAGAAAGGCAAGACAGGCCCTGGAGAACAGGGAGCCTTGTTATGCTGATGGGCGGGATGTAAATTGCCAACTGCCTCTCTGGAGGAGTGCATTGTGTTCCATAAAACAAATAAAAAACAAAGCTACAGAGCCAAGGGCACTTCCAGTCTAAGGAATATACCTTGGGAAAACTGAAAATCAATAAGACAGAGCCAACCCAAATTTAGGGCTGCAGTGCTTACAAGGACCTCAACTTGGGTACACCTTAAATATCCCAGGAAATATAAAAATGGTTCAAAAAATTGTGGTACTTACGTACGATGGAATATCCCTCAGCCATGGAATCAATGTCATAAGACCAGTAGCAGCAAAATGGGTGGATTCAGGTACGATGATTCTAAGTGAAATAAGTAACAGAGAAAAAGAAACTTATCATAAGATATCACTTATGAAGATCCTGTAAACATGGCTACACTTGAACTGAGTTAGGAAAGAGAACAGTGTCTCACATTTAGAAAACACTCTTATGCCTGCTTAAGGGGGAAGGAGAGGTGGGATGATGCATAAAACCACAGTTTGATATAAGCACAGGTACTGTTCCAAAAACCAACTATGGAATAGACAAGACCTACACCCTCCTCAGTGAAAGTGACTCAAAACCCCATATTTCCCGCAGAGGAATATATCTGACTAGTAAGAATCTTAAAACCTATGGATTGATATGTCTCCGTAAGGGAATCAAGTGTGTCTAGACTGGCATATTCATGGCAGCGAGAATCAGCTCAAACCCACTATAAAAAGGAATTTAAAAAACAAAACAAAAAAACTGGGAAATTCTTTACAATTCCTTCAGGGTCCCTGATGAAACCTGGAATGACCCTATCTACAATGACATCTGGATGTGGCATAAGGAGGGACACTTGGGACTGAGACGATTGGTGAGATTGGGTGAGCAAATGCAGACCCTTTAAAGCAATAATGCATGGCACCCATTCCATGGGTCCCAACTCTCCAGGTTGAAGGGAATATTACTACAGCTATAACATGTACGGGAATCCTAGAGAACGGACACACTGTGAATACGAAAGGTTTCTAAAACTCAACGAAGGGTCCCTCTCCTGGTGCTCCAGTTTGACTTTCCATCTGTTTTACTATCACCTCCCAACTTGGAGGGACAGCCCCTTTAACCTCCTGGTTCGCACAGGTTGCCAATTTGGCAGAGGATGAAAGGGAAGAGGGAGAACCATTGAGAGAGTAGCTATTAGGCATTTGGACGGGCACATATCACTGTAATTTCCCGGCAGGAAGAAAAATTAACCAAAGTCTCAGCCACCCACCGGGAACCAGTATAGGTCCTGAACCAAAATTTTGGACTTGCGGTCAGCTCACCAAAAACGAGTTGAAAAATGGAGCTCAGGGACACAGCAATTCACAAACTGGCCGAGTAATAAAGGACAACTATCGTCCAAAAATCTGTTGAGGGAAGGCAACGAGGCAGACTTCAAAGCGAGGCCGAATAGCAGGAAACAGATTTCAAGAGGTACGTTGGAATCGCCTTTAAAGCACAGGAAGAGGGGCACAACTTCGACAATGATGCACTTGGCCAAGAAGGGCATATGCGTTTTCTCCTGAATATATTCAGGAGAAAACGCATACGCCCTTTTTGGCCAAGCAAGCAAGTGGGCAATGCAAATCTGCACTACAAAGAAGTATCACTTCCCACCAGTCAAAAGGGACATCCACAAAATGTGTAAAAACCAGAAAGACAAGACAGGCCCTGGAGAACAGGGAGCCTTGTTATGCTGATGGGCGGGATGTAAATTGCCAACTGCCTCTCTGGAGGAGTGCATTGTGTTCCCTAAAACAAGTAAAGAACAGAGCTACAGAGCCAAGGGCACTTCCAGTCTAGGGAATATACCTTGGGAAAACTGAAAATCAATAAGACAGAGCCACCCCAAAATTTAGGGCTGCAGTGCTTACAAGGACCTCAACTTGGGTACACCTTAAATATCCCAGGAAATATAAAAATGGTTCAAAAAATTGTGGTACTTACGTACGATGGAATATCCCTCAGCCATGGAATCAATGTCATAAGACCAGTAGCAGCAAAATGGGTGGATTCAGGTACGATGATTCTAAGTGAAATAAGTCACAGAGAAAAAGAAACTTATCATAAGATATCACTTGTGAAGATCCTGTAAACATGGCTACACTTGAACTGAGTTAGGAAAGAGAACAGAGTCTCACATTTAGAAAACACTCTTATGCCTGCTTAAGGGGGAAGGAGAGGTGGGATGATGCATAAAACCACAGTTTGATATAAGCACAGGTACTGTTCCAAAAACCAACTATGGAATAGACAAGACCTACACCCTCCTCAGTGAAAGGGACTCAAAACCCCATATTTCCTGCAGAGGAATATATCTGACTAGTAAGAATCTTAAAACCTATGTATTGATATGTCTCTGTAAGGGAATCAAGTGTGTCTAGACTGGCATAAACATGGCAGCGAGAATCAGCTCAAACCCATTATAAAAAGGAATTTCAAAAACAAAACAAAAACACTGGGAAATTCTTTACAATTCCTTCAGGGTCTCTGAGGCAACCTGGAATGACCCTATCTACAACGACAGCTGGATGTGGCATAAGGCTGGACATTTGGGACTGACAGGATTGGTGAGATTGGGTGAGCAAATGCAGACCATTTAAGCAATAATGCATGGCACCCATTCCATGGGTCCCAACTCTCCAGGTTGAAGGGAATATTACTACAGTTATAACTTGTATGGGAAACCTAGAGAAAGGACACACTGTGAATACGAAAGTTTTCTAAACCTCAACGAATACTCCCTCTCCTGGTGCTCCGGTTTGACTTTCCATCTGCTTTACTATCAACCTCCCAACTTGGAGAGACAGCCCCTTTAACCTCCTGGTTCGCACAGGTTGCCAATTTGGCAGAGGATGAAAGGGAAGTAGGAGAACCAATGAGAGAGTAGCTGTTAGGCATTTGGACGGGCACATATCACTCTAACTTCCCGGCAGGAAGAAGAATTAACCAAAGTCTCAGCCGCCCACCGGGAACCAGCATAGTTCCTGAACCAAAATTTTGGACTTGCGGTCAGCTCACCAAAAACGAGTTGAAAAATGGAGCTCAGGGGCACAGCAATACACAAACTGGCCGATTAATAAAGGGCAACTATCATCCAAAAATCTGTTGAGGGAAGGCAACGAGGCGGACTTGAAAGCGAGGCAGAAAAGCAGGAAACAGATTTCAAGAGGTACGTTGGAATCGCCTTTAAAGCACAGGAAGAGGGGCACAACTTCGACAATGATGCACTTGGCCAAAAAGGGTGTATGCGTTTTCTCCTGAATATATTCAGGAGAAAACGCATACGCCTTTTTTGGCCAAGCAAGCAAGCGGGCAATGCAAATCTGCACTACAAAGAAGTATCACTTCCCACCGGTCAAAAGGGACATCCACAAAATGTGTCAAAACCAGAAAGGCAAGACAGGCCCTGGAGAACAGGGAGCCTTGTTATGCTGATGGGCGGGATGTAAATTGCCAACTGCCTCTCTGGAGGAGTACATTGTGTTCCCTAAAACAAGTAAAGAACAGAGCTACAGAGCCAAGGGCACTTCCAGTCTAGGGAATATACTTTGGGAAAACTGAAAATCAATAAGACAGTGCCACACCAAACTTTAGGGCTGCACTGCTTACAAGGACCTCAACTTGGGTACACCTTAAATATCCCAGGAAATATAAAACTGGTTCAAAAAATTGTGGTACTTATGTACGATGGAATATCCCTCAGCCATGAAATCAATGTCATAAGACCAGTAGCAGCAAAATGGGTGGATTCAGGTACGATGATTCTAAGTGAAATAAGTCACAGAGAAAAAGAAACTTATCATAAGATATCACTTATGAAGATCCTGTAAACATGGCTACACTTGAACTGAGTTAGGAAAGAGAACAGTGTCTCACATTTAGAAAACACTCTTATGCCTGCTTAAGGGGGAAGGAGAGGTGGGGTGATGCATAAAACCAGAGTTTGATATAAGCACAGGTACCGTTCCAAAAACCAACTATGGAATAGACAATACCTACACCTTCCTCAGTTAAAGGGACTCAAAACACCATATTTCCCGCAGAGGAATATATCTGACTACTAAGAATCTTAAAACCTATGTATTGATATGTCTCTGTAAGGGAATCAAGTGTGTCTAGACTGGCATAAACATGGCAGCGAGAATCAGCTCAAACCCACTATAAAGAGGACTTTCAAAAACAAAACAAAAAAACTGGGAAATTCTTTACAATTCCTTCAGGGTCAATGATGAAACCTGGAATGACCCTATCTACAACGACAGCTGGATATGGCATAAGGCTGGACACTTGAGACTGAGGGGATTGGTGAGATTGGGTGAGCAAATGCAGACCCTTTAAAGCAATAATGCATGGCACCCATTCCATGGCTCCCAACTCTCCAGGTTGAAGGGAATATTACTACAGTTATAACATGTACGGGAAACCTAGAGAACGGACACACTGTGAATACGAAAGGTTTCTAAAACTCAACGAATAGTCCCTCTCCTGGTGCTCCGGTTTGACTTTCCACCTGCTTTACTATCAACCTCCCAACTTGGAGAGACAGCCCCTTTAACCTCCTGGTTCGCACAGGTTGCCAATTAGGCAGAGGATGAAAGGGAAGAGGGAGAACCAATGAGAGAGTAGCTGTTAGGCATTTGGACGGGCACATATCTCTGTAATTTCCCAGCAGGAAGAAGAATTAACCAAAGTCTCAGCCACCCACCGGGAAAAAGCATAGGTCCTGAACCAAAATTTTGGACTTGCGGTCAGCTCACCAAAAACGAGTTGAAAAATGGAGCTCAGGGGCACAGCAATTCACAAACTGGCCGAGTAATAAAGGACAACTATCGTCCAAAAATCTGTTGAGGGAAGGCAACGAGGCGGACTTGAAAGCGAGGCAGAATAGCAGGAAACAGATTTCAAGAGGTACGTTGGAATCACCTTTAAAGCACAGGAAGAGAGGCACAACTTCGACAATGATGCACTTGGCCAAAAAGGGCGTATGCGTTTTCTCCTGAATATATTCAGGAGAAAACGCATACGCCCTTTTTGGCCAAGCAAGCAAGCGGGCAATGCAAATCTGCACTACAAAGAAGTATCACTTCCCACCGGTCAAAAGGGACATCCACAAAATGTGTACAAACCAGAAAGGCAAGACAGGCCCTGGAGAACAGGGAGCCTTGTTATGCTGATGGGCGGGATGTAAATTGCCAACTGCCTCTCTGGAGGAGTACATTGTGTTCCCTAAAGCAAGTAAAGAACAGAGCTACAGAGCCAAGGGCACTTCCAGTCTAGGTAATAAACCTTGGGAAAACTGAAGATCAATAAGACAGAGCCACCCCAAAATTTAGGGCTGCACTGCTTACAAGGACCTCAACTTGGGTACACCATAAATATCCCAGGAAATATAAAAATGGTTCAAAAAACTGTGGTACTTACGTACGATGGAATATCCCTCAGCCATGAAATTAATGTCATAAGACCAGTAGCAGCAAAATGGGTGGATTCAGGTACGATGATTCTAAGTGAAATAAGTCACAGAGAAAAAGAAACTTATCATAAGATATCACTTATGAAGATCCTGTAAACATGGCTACACTTGAACTGAGTTAGGAAAGAGAACAGTGTCTCACATTTAGAAAACACTCTTATGCCTGCTTAAGGGGGAAGGAGAGGTGGGGTGATGCATAAAACCAGAGTTTGATATAAGCACAGGTACCATTCCAAAAACCAACTATGGAATAGACAAGACCTACACCTTCCTCAGTGAAAGGGACTCAAAACCCCATATTTGCCGCAGAGGAATATATCTGACTAGTAAGAATCTTAAAACCTGTGTATTGATATGTCTCCGTAAGGGAATCAAGTGTGTCTAGACTGGCATAAACATGGCAGCGAGAATCAGCTCAAACCCACTATAAAAAGGAATTTCAAAAACAAAACAAAAAAACTGGGAAATTCTTTACAATTCCTTCAGGGTCTCAGATGAAACCTGGAAAGACCCTATCTACAACGACAGCTGGATGTGGCATAAGGCTGGACACTTGGGACTGACAGGATTGGTGAGATTGGGTGAACAAATGCAGACCTTTTAAAGCAATAATGCATGGCACCCATTCCATGGGTCCCAACTCTCCAGGTTGAAGGGAATATTACTACAGTTATAACATGTACGGGAAACCTAGAGAACGGACACACTGTGAATACGAATGGTTTCTAAAACTCAACGTATAGTCCCTCTCCTGGTGCTCCGGTTTGACTTTCCATCTGCTTTACTATCAACCTCCCAACTTGGAGAGACAGCCCCTTTAACCTCCTGGTTCGCACAGGTTGCCAATTTGGCAGAGGATGAAAGGGAAGAGGGTGAACCAATGAGAGAGTAGCTGTTAGGCATTTGGACGGGCACATATCACTGTAATTTCCCGGCAGGAAGAAGAATTAACCAAAGTCTCAGCCACCCACCGGGAACCAGTATAGGTCCTGAACCAAAATTTTGGACTTGCGGTCAGCTCACCTAAAACGAGTTGAAAAATGGAGCTCAGGGGCACAGCAATTCACAAACTGGCCGAGTAATAAAGGACAACTATCGTCCAAAAATCTGTTGAGGGAAGGCATCGAGGCGGACTTGAAAGCGAGGCAGAATAGCAGGAAACAGATTTCAAGAGGTACTTTGGAATCGCCTTTAAAGCACAGGAAGAGGGGCACAACTTCGACAATGATGCACTTGGCCAAATGGGGCGTATGCGTTTTCTCCTGAATATATTCAGGAGAAAACGCATACGCCCTTTTTGGCCAAGCAAGCAAGCGGGCAATGCAAATCTGCACTACAAAGAAGTATCACTTCCCACCGGTCAAAAGGGACATCCACAAAATGTGTAAAAACCGGAAAGGCAAGACAGGCCCTGGAGAACAGGGAGCCTTGTTATGCTGATGGGCGGGATGTAAATTGCCAACTGCCTCTCTGGAGGAGTGCATTGTGTTCCCTAAAACAAGTAAACAACAGAGCTACAGAGCCAAGGGCACTTCCAGTCTAGGGAATATACCTTGGGAAAACTGAAAATCAAAAAGACACAGCCACCTCAGAATTTAGGGCTGCACTGCTTACAAGGACCTCAACTTGGGTACACCATAAATATCCCAGGAAATATAAAAATGGTTCAAAAAATTGTGGTACTTACGTACGATGGAATATCCCTCAGCCATGAAATCAATGTCATAAGACCAGTAGCAGCAAAATGGGTGGATTCAGGTACGATGATTCTAAGTGCAATAAGTCACAGAGAAAAAGAAACATATCATAAGATATCACTTATGAAGATCCTGTAAACATGGCTACACTTGAACTGAGTTAGGAAAGAGAACAGTGTCTCACATTTAGAAAACACTCTTATGCCTGCTTAAGGGGGAAGGAGAGGTGGGGTGATGCATAAAACCAGAGTTTCATATAAGCACAGGTACCATTCCAAAAACCAACTATGGAATAGACAAGACCTACACCTTCCTCAGTAAAACGGACTCAAAACCCCATATTTCCCGCAGAGGAATATATCTGACTAGTAAGAATCTTAAAACCTATGTATTGATATATCTCCGTAAGGGAATCAAGTGTGTCTAGACTGGCATAAATATGGCAGCGAGAATCAGCTCAAACCCACTATAAAAAGGAATTTCAAAAATAAAACAAAAAAAACTGGGAAATTCTTTACAATTCCTTCAGGGTCTCTGATGATACCTGGAATGACCCTATCTACAATGACAGCTGGATGTGGCATAAGGCTGGACACTTGGGACTGAGAGGATTGGTGAGATTGGGTGAGCAAATGCAGACCCTTTAAAGCAATAATGCATGGCACACATTCCATGGGTCCCAACTCTCCAGGTTGAAGGGAATATTACTACAGTTATAACATGTACGGGAAACCTAGAGAACGGACACACTGTGAATACGAAAGGTTTCTAAAACTCAACGAATAGTCCCTCTCCTGGTGCTCGGGTTTGACTTTCCATTTGCTTTACTATCAACCTCCCAACTTGGAGAGACAGCCCCTTTAACCTCCTGGTTCGCACAGGTTGCCTATTTGGCAGAGGATGAAAGGGAAGAGGGAGAACCAATGAGAGAGTAGCTGTTAGGCATTTGGACGGGCACATATCACTGTAATTTCCCGGCAGGAAGAAGAATTAACCAAAGTTTCAGCCCCCCACCGGGAACCAGTATAGGTCCTGAACCAAAATTTTGGACTTGCGGTCAGCTCACCAAAAACGAGTTGAAAAATGGAGCTCAGGGGCACAGCAATTCACAAACTGGCCGAGTAATCAAGGACAACTTTCGTCCAAAAATCTGTTGAGGGAAGGCAACGAGGCGGACTTGAAAGCGAGGCAGAATAGCAGGAAACAGATTTCAAGAGGTAGGTTGGAATCCCCTTTAAAGCACAGGAAGAGGGGCACAACTTCGACAATGATGCACTTGGCCAAAAAGGGCGTATGCGTTTTCTCCTGAATATATTCAGGAGAAAACGCATACGCCCTTTTTGGCCAAGCAAGCAAGCGGGCAATGCAAATCTGCACTACAAAGAAGTATCACTTCCCACCGGTCAAAAGGGACATCCACAAAATGTGTACAAACCAGAAAGGCAAGACAGGCCCTGGAGAACAGGGAGCCTTGTTATGCTGATGGGCGGGATGTAAATTGCCAACTGCCTCTCTGGAGGAGTACATTGTGTTCCCTAAAACAAGTAAAGAACAGAGCTACAGAGCCAAGGGCACTTCCAGTCTAGGAAATAAACCTTGGGAAAACTGAAGTTCAATAAGACAGAGCCACCCCAAAATTTAGGGCTGCACTGCTTACAAGGACCTCAACTTGGGTACACCATAAATATCCCAGGAAATATAAAAATGGTTCAAAAAACTGTGGTACTTACGTACGATGGAATATCCCTCAGCCATGAAATCAATGTCATAAGACCAGTAGCAGCAAAATGGGTGGATTCAGGTACGATGATTTTAAGTGAACTAAGTCACACAGAAAAAGAAACTTATCATAAGATATCACTTATGAAGATCCTGTAAACATGGCTACACTTGAACTGAGTTAGGAAAGAGAACAGTGTCTCACATTTAGAAAACACTCTTATGCCTGCTTAAGGGGGAAGGAGAGGTGGGGTGATGCAAAAAACCAGAGTTTGATATAAGCACAGGTACCATTCCAAAAACCAACTATGGAATAGACAAGACCTACAACTTCCTCAGTGAAAGGGACTCAAAACCCCATATTTGCCGCAGAGGAATATATCTGACTACTAAGAATCTTAAAACCTATGTATTGATATGTCTCCGTAAGGGAATCAAGTGTGTGTAGACTGGCATAAACATGGCAGTGAGAATCAGCTCAAACCCACTATGAAAAGGAATTTCAAAAACCAAGCAAAACAACTGGGAATTTCTTTACAATTCCTTCAGCGTCTCTGATGAAACCTGGAATGACCCTATCTACAATGACAGCTGGATGTGGCATAAGGCTGGACACTTGGGACTGAGAGGATTGGTGAGATTGGGTGAACAAATGCAGACCATTTAAAGCAATAATGCATGGCACCCATTCCATGGGTCCCAACTCTCCAGGTTGAAGGGAATATTACTACAGTTATAACATGTACGGGAAACCTAGAGAATGGACACACTGTGAATACGAAAGGTTTCTAAAACTCAACGAATAGTCTCTCTCGTGGTGCTCCGGTTTGACTTTCCATCTGCTTTACTATCAACCTCCCAACTTGGAGAGACAGCCCCTTTAACCTCCTGGTTCGCAAAGGTTGCCAATTTGGCAGAGGATGAAAGGGAAGAGGGAGAACCAATGAGAGAGTAGCTGTTAGGCATTTGGACGGGCACATATCACTGTAATTTCCCGGCAGGAAGAAGAATTAACCAAAGTCTCAGCCACCCACCGGGAACCAGTATAGGTCCTGAACCAAAATTTTGGACTTGCGGTCAGCTCACCTAAAACGAGTTGAAAAATGGAGCTCAGGGGCACAGCAATTCACAAACTGGCCGAGTAATAAAGGACAACTATCGTCCAAAAATCTGTTGAGGGAAGGCAACGAGGCGGACTTGAAAGCAAGGCAGAATAGCAGGAAACAGATTTCAAGAGGTACGTTGGAATTGCCTTTAAAGCACAGGAAGAGGGGCACAACTTCGACAATGATGCACTTGGTCAAAAAGGGCGTATGAGTTTTCTCCTGAATATATTCAGGAGAAAACGCATACGCCATTTTTGGCCAAGCAAGCAAGCGGGCAATGCAAATCTGCACTACAAAGAAGTATCACTTCCCACCGGTCAAAAGGGACATCCACAAAATGTGTAAAAACCGGAAAGGCAAGACAGGCCCTGGAGAACAGGGAGCCTTGTTATGCTGATGGGCGGGATGTAAATTGCCAACTGCCTCTCTGGAGGAGTGCATTGTGTTCCCTAAAACAAGTAAACAACAGAGCTACAGAGCCAAGGGCACTTCCAGTCTAGGGTATATACCTTGGGAAAACTGAAAATCAAAAAGACACAGCCACCCCAAAATTTAGGGCTGCACTGCTTACCAGGACCTCAACTTGTGTACACCTTAAATATCCCAGGAAATATAAAAATGGTTCAAAAAATTGTGGTACTTATGTACGATGTAATATCCCTCAGCCATGAAATCAATGTCATAAGACCAGTAGCAGCAAAATGGGTGGATTCAGGTACGATGATTCTAAGTGAAATAAGTCACAAAGAAAAAGAAACTTATCATAAGATATCACTTATGAAGATCCTGTAAACATGGCTACACTTGAACTGAGTTAGGAAAGAGAACAGTGTCTCACATTTAGAAAACACTCTTATGCCTGCTTAAGGGGGAAGGAGAGGTGGGGTGATGCAAAAAACCAGAGTTTGATATAAGCACAGGTACCATTCCAAAAACCAACTATGGAATAGACAAGACCTACAACTTCCTCAGTGAAAGGGACTCAAAACCCCATATTTGCCGCAGAGGAATATATCTGACTACTAAGAATCTTAAAACCTATGTATTGATATGTCTCCGTAAGGGAATCAAGTGTGTGTAGACTGGCATAAACATGGCAGTGAGAATCAGCTCAAACCCACTATGAAAAGGAATTTCAAAAACAAAGCAAAACAACTGGGAAAATCTTTACAATTCCTTCAGCGTCTCTGATGAAACCTGGAATGACCCTATCTACAATGACAGCTGGATGTGGCATAAGGCTGGACACTTGGAACTGAGAGGATTGGTGAGATTGGGTGAACAAATGCAGACCCTTTAAAGCAATAATGCATGGCACCCATTCCATGGGTCCCAAATCTCCAGGTTGAAGGGAATATTACTACAGTTATAACATGTACGGGAAACCTAGAGAATGGACACACTGTGAATACGAAAGGTTTCTAAAACTCAACGAATAGTCTCTCTCCTGGTGCTCCGGTTTGACTTTCCATCTGCTTTACTATCAACCTCCCAACTTGGAGAGACAGCCCCTTTAACCTCCTGGTTCGCACAGGTTGCCAATTTGGCAGAGGATGAAAGGGAAGAGGGAGAACCAATGAGAGAGTAGCTGTTAGGCATTTGGACGGGCACATATCACTGTAATTTCCCGGCAGGAAGAAGAATTAACCAAAGTCTCAGCCACCCACCGGGAACCAGTATAGGTCCTGAACCAAAATTTTGGACTTGCGGTCAGCTCACCTAAAACGAGTTGAAAAATGGAGCTCAGGGGCACAGCAATTCACAAACTGGCCGAGTAATAAAGGACAACTATCGTCCAAAAATCTGTTGAGGGAAGGCAACGAGGCGGACTTGAAAGCGAGGCAGAATAGCAGGAAACAGATTTCAAGAGGTACGTTGGAATTGCCTTTAAAGCACAGGAAGAGGGGCACAACTTCGACAATGATGCACTTGGTCAAAAAGGGCGTATGAGTTTTCTCCTGAATATATTCAGGAGAAAACGCATACGCCCTTTTTGGCCAAGCAAGCAAGCGGGCAATGCAAATCTGCACTACAAAGAAGTATCACTTCCCACCGGTCAAAAGGGACATCCACAAAATGTGTAAAAACCGGAAAGGCAAGACAGGCCCTGGAGAACAGGGAGCCTTGTTATGCTGATGGGCGGGATGTAAATTGCCAACTGCCTCTCTGGAGGAGTGCATTGTGTTCCCTAAAACAAGTAAAGAACAGAGCTACAGAGCCAAGGGCACTTCCAGTCTAGGGAATATACCTTGGGAAAACTGAAAATCAAAAAGACACAGCCACCCCAAAATTTAGGGCTGCACTGCTTACAAGGACCTCAACTTGGGTACACCTTAAATATCCCAGGAAATATAAAAATGGTTCAAAAAATTGTGGTACTTACGTACGATGGAATATCCCTCAGCCATGAAATCAATGTCATAAGACCAGTAGCAGGAAAATGGGTGGATTCAGGTACGATGATTCCAAGTGAAATAAGTCACAGAGAAAAAGAAACTTATCATAAGATATCACTTATGAAGATCCTGTAAACATGGCTACACTTGAACTGAGTTAGGAAAGAGAACAGTGTCTCACATTTAGAAAACACTCTTATGCCTGCTTAAGGGGGAAGGAGAGGTGGGGTGATGCATAAAACCAGAGTTTGATAAAAGCAGAGGTACCGTTCCAAAAACCAACTATGGAATAGGCAAGACCTACACCTTCCTCAGTGAAAGGGACTCAAAACCCCATATTTCCCGCAGAGGAATATATCTGACTAGTAAGAATCTTAAAACCTATGTATTGATATGTCTCCGTAAGGGAATCAAGTGTGTCTAGACTGGCATAAACATGGTAGCGAGAATCAGCTCAAACCCACTATAAAAAGGAATTTCAAAAACAAAACAAAAAAACTGGGAAATTCTTTACAATTCCTTCAGAGTCTCTGATGAAACCTGGAATGACCCTATCTACAACGACAGCTGGATGTGGCATAAGGAGGGACACTTGGGACTGAGACGATTGGTGAGATTGGGTGAGCAAATGCAGACCCTTTAAAGCAATAATGCATGGCACCCATTCCATGGGTCCCAACTCTCCAGGTTGAAGGGAATATTACTACAGCTATAACATGTACGGGAATCCTAGAGAACGGACACACTGTGAATACGAAAGGTTTCTAAAACTCAACGAAGGGTCCCTCTCCTGGTGCTCCAGTTTGACTTTCCATCTGTTTTACTATCACCTCCCAACTTGGAGGGACAGCCCCTTTAACCTCCTGGTTCGCACAGGTTGCCAATTTGGCAGAGGATGAAAGGGAAGAGGGAGAACCATTGAGAGAGTAGCTGTTAGGCATTTGGACGGGCACATATCACTGTAATTTCCCGGCAGGAAGAAAAATTAACCAAAGTCTCAGCCACCCACCGGGAACCAGTATAGGTCCTGAACCAAAATTTTGGACTTGCGGTCAGCTCACCAAAAACGAGTTGAAAAATGGAGCTCAGGGGCACAGCAATTCACAAACTGGCCGAGTAATAAAGGACAACTATCGTCCAAAAATCTGTTGAGGGAAGGCAACGAGGCAGACTTCAAAGCGAGGCCGAATAGCAGGAAACAGATTTCAAGAGGTACGTTGGAATCGCCTTTAAAGCACAGGAAGAGGGGCACAACTTCGACAATGATGCACTTGGCCAAGAAGGGCGTATGCGTTTTCTCCTGAATATATTCAGGAGAAAACGCATACGCCCTTTTTGGCCAAGCAAGCAAGTGGGCAATGCAAATCTGCACTACAAAGAAGTATCACTTCCCACCAGTCAAAAGGGACATCCACAAAATGTGTAAAAACCAGAAAGACAAGACAGGCCCTGGAGAACAGGGAGCCTTGTTATGCTGATGGGCGGGATGTAAATTGCCAACTGCCTCTCTGGAGGAGTGCATTGTGTTCCGTAAAACAAGTAAAGAACAGAGCTACAGAGCCAAGGGCACTTCCAGTCTAGGGAATATACCTTGGGAAAACTGAAAATCAATAAGACAGAGCCACCCCAAAATTTAGGGCTGCAGTGCTTACAAGGACCTCAAATTGGGTACACCTTAAATATCCCAGGAAATATAAAAATGGTTCAAAAAATTGTGGTACTTACGTACGATGGAATATCCCTCAGCCATGGAATCAATGTCATAAGACCAGTAGCAGCAAAATGGGTGGATTCAGGTACGATGATTCTAAGTGAAATAAGTCACAGAGAAAAAGAAACTTATCATAAGATATCACTTATGAAGATCCTGTAAACATGGCTACACTTGAACTGAGTTAGGAAAGAGAACAGAGTCTCACATTTAGAAAACACTCTTATGCCTGCTTAAGGGGGAAGGAGAGGTGGGATGATGCATAAAACCACAGTTTGATATAAGCACAGGTACTGTTCCAAAAACCAACTATGGAATAGACAAGACCTACACCCTCCTCAGTGAAAGGGACTCAAAACCCCATATTTCCTGCAGAGGAATATATCTGACTAGTAAGAATCTTAAAACCTATGTATTGATATGTCTCCGTAAGGGAATCAAGTGTGTCTAGACTGGCATAAACATGGCAGCGAGAATCAGCTCAAACCCATTATAAAAAGGAATTTCAAAAACAAAACAAAAACACTGGGAAATTCTTTACAATTCCTTCAGGGTCTCTGAGGCAACCTGGAATGACCCTATCTACAACGACAGCTGGATGTGGCATAAGGCTGGACATTTGGGACTGACAGGATTGGTGAGATTGGGTGAGCAAATGCAGACCATTTAATCAATAATGCATGGCACCCATTCCATGGGTCCCAACTCTCCAGGTTGAAGGGAATATTACTACAGTTATAACTTGTATGGGAAACCTAGAGAAAGGACACACTGTGAATACGA
This sequence comes from Hyperoodon ampullatus, assembly GCF_949752795.1. NCBI lineage: Eukaryota > Metazoa > Chordata > Mammalia > Artiodactyla > Ziphiidae > Hyperoodon > Hyperoodon ampullatus. The sequence continues at coordinate 494,605 of NW_027640550.1, forward strand.
AAGTTTTCTAAACCTCAACGAATACTCCCTCTCCTGGTGCTCCGGTTTGACTTTCCATCTGCTTTACTATCAACCTCCCAACTTGGAGAGACAGCCCCTTTAACCTCCTGGTTCGCACAGGTTGCCAATTTGGCAGAGGATGAAAGGGAAGTAGGAGAACCAATGAGAGAGTAGCTGTTAGGCATTTGGACGGGCACATATCACTCTAACTTCCCGGCAGGAAGAAGAATTAACCAAAGTCTCAGCCGCCCACCGGGAACCAGCATAGTTCCTGAACCAAAATTTTGGACTTGCGGTCAGCTCACCAAAAACGAGTTGAAAAATGGAGCTCAGGGGCACAGCAATACACAAACTGGCCGATTAATAAAGGGCAACTATCATCCAAAAATCTGTTGAGGGAAGGCAACGAGGCGGACTTGAAAGCGAGGCAGAAAAGCAGGAAACAGATTTCAAGAGGTACGTTGGAATCGCCTTTAAAGCACAGGAAGAGGGGCACAACTTCGACAATGATGCACTTGGCCAAAAAGGGTGTATGCGTTTTCTCCTGAATATATTCAGGAGAAAACGCATACGCCTTTTTTGGCCAAGCAAGCAAGCGGGCAATGCAAATCTGCACTACAAAGAAGTATCACTTCCCACCGGTCAAAAGGGACATCCACAAAATGTGTAAAAACCAGAAAGGCAAGACAGGCCCTGGAGAACAGGGAGCCTTGTTATGCTGATGGGCGGGATGTAAATTGCCAACTGCCTCTCTGGAGGAGTACATTGTGTTCCCTAAAACAAGTAAAGAACAGAGCTACAGAGCCAAGGGCACTTCCAGTCTAGGGAATATACTTTGGGAAAACTGAAAATCAATAAGACAGTGCCACACCAAACTTTAGGGCTGCACTGCTTACAAGGACCTCAACTTGGGTACACCTTAAATATCCCAGGAAATATAAAACTGGTTCAAAAAATTGTGGTACTTATGTACGATGGAATATCCCTCAGCCATGAAATCAATGTCATAAGACCAGTAGCAGCAAAATGGGTGGATTCAGGTACGATGATTCTAAGTGAAATAAGTCACAGAGAAAAAGAAACTTATCATAAGATATCACTTATGAAGATCCTGTAAACATGGCTACACTTGAACTGAGTTAGGAAAGAGAACAGTGTCTCACATTTAGAAAACACTCTTATGCCTGCTTAAGGGGGAAGGAGAGGTGGGGTGATGCATAAAACCAGAGTTTGATATAAGCACAGGTACCGTTCCAAAAACCAACTATGGAATAGACAATACCTACACCTTCCTCAGTTAAAGGGACTCAAAACACCATATTTCCCGCAGAGGAATATATCTGACTACTAAGAATCTTAAAACCTATGTATTGATATGTCTCTGTAAGGGAATCAAGTGTGTCTAGACTGGCATAAACATGGCAGCGAGAATCAGCTCAAACCTACTATAAAGAGGACTTTCAAAAACAAAACAAAAAAACTGGGAAATTCTTTACAATTCCTTCAGGGTCAATGATGAAACCTGGAATGACCCTATCTACAACGACAGCTGGATATGGCATAAGGCTGGACACTTGAGACTGAGGGGATTGGTGAGATTGGGTGAGCAAATGCAGACCCTTTAAAGCAATAATGCATGGCACCCATTCCATGGCTCCCAACTCTCCAGGTTGAAGGGAATATTACTACAGTTATAACATGTACGGGAAACCTAGAGAACGGACACACTGTGAATACGAAAGGTTTCTAAAACTCAACGAATAGTCCCTCTCCTGGTGCTCCGGTTTGACTTTCCACCTGCTTTACTATCAACCTCCCAACTTGGAGAGACAGCCCCTTTAACCTCCTGGTTCGCACAGGTTGCCAATTAGGCAGAGGATGAAAGGGAAGAGGGAGAACCAATGAGAGAGTAGCTGTTAGGCATTTGGACGGGCACATATCTCTGTAATTTCCCAGCAGGAAGAAGAATTAACCAAAGTCTCAGCCACCCACCGGGAAAAAGCATAGGTCCTGAACCAAAATTTTGGACTTGCGGTCAGCTCACCAAAAACGAGTTGAAAAATGGAGCTCAGGGGCACAGCAATTCACAAACTGGCCGAGTAATAAAGGACAACTATCGTCCAAAAATCTGTTGAGGGAAGGCAACGAGGCGGACTTGAAAGCGAGGCAGAATAGCAGGAAACAGATTTCAAGAGGTACGTTGGAATCACCTTTAAAGCACAGGAAGAGAGGCACAACTTCGACAATGATGCACTTGGCCAAAAAGGGCGTATGCGTTTTCTCCTGAATATATTCAGGAGAAAACGCATACGCCCTTTTTGGCCAAGCAAGCAAGCGGGCAATGCAAATCTGCACTACAAAGAAGTATCACTTCCCACCGGTCAAAAGGGACATCCACAAAATGTGTACAAACCAGAAAGGCAAGACAGGCCCTGGAGAACAGGGAGCCTTGTTATGCTGATGGGCGGGATGTAAATTGCCAACTGCCTCTCTGGAGGAGTACATTGTGTTCCCTAAAGCAAGTAAAGAACAGAGCTACAGAGCCAAGGGCACTTCCAGTCTAGGGAATAAACCTTGGGAAAACTGAAGATCAATAAGACAGAGCCACCCCAAAATTTAGGGCTGCACTGCTTACAAGGACCTCAACTTGGGTACACCATAAATATCCCAGGAAATATAAAAATGGTTCAAAAAACTGTGGTACTTACGTACGATGGAATATCCCTCAGCCATGAAATTAATGTCATAAGACCAGTAGCAGCAAAATGGGTGGATTCAGGTACGATGATTCTAAGTGAAATAAGTCACAGAGAAAAAGAAACTTATCATAAGATATCACTTATGAAGATCCTGTAAACATGGCTACACTTGAACTGAGTTAGGAAAGAGAACAGTGTCTCACATTTAGAAAACACTCTTATGCCTGCTTAAGGGGGAAGGAGAGGTGGGGTGATGCATAAAACCAGAGTTTGATATAAGCACAGGTACCATTCCAAAAACCAACTATGGAATAGACAAGACCTACACCTTCCTCAGTGAAAGGGACTCAAAACCCCATATTTGCCGCAGAGGAATATATCTGACTAGTAAGAATCTTAAAACCTGTGTATTGATATGTCTCCGTAAGGGAATCAAGTGTGTCTAGACTGGCATAAACATGGCAGCGAGAATCAGCTCAAACCCACTATAAAAAGGAATTTCAAAAACAAAACAAAAAAACTGGGAAATTCTTTACAATTCCTTCAGGGTCTCTGATGAAACCTGGAAAGACCCTATCTACAACGACAGCTGGATGTGGCATAAGGCTGGACACTTGGGACTGACAGGATTGGTGAGATTGGGTGAACAAATGCAGACCTTTTAAAGCAATAATGCATGGCACCCATTCCATGGGTCCCAACTCTCCAGGTTGAAGGGAATATTACTACAGTTATAACATGTACGGGAAACCTAGAGAACGGACACACTGTGAATACGAATGGTTTCTAAAACTCAACGTATAGTCCCTCTCCTGGTGCTCCGGTTTGACTTTCCATCTGCTTTACTATCAACCTCCCAACTTGGAGAGACAGCCCCTTTAACCTCCTGGTTCGCACAGGTTGCCAATTTGGCAGAGGATGAAAGGGAAGAGGGTGAACCAATGAGAGAGTAGCTGTTAGGCATTTGGACGGGCACATATCACTGTAATTTCCCGGCAGGAAGAAGAATTAACCAAAGTCTCAGCCACCCACCGGGAACCAGTATAGGTCCTGAACCAAAATTTTGGACTTGCGGTCAGCTCACCTAAAACGAGTTGAAAAATGGAGCTCAGGGGCACAGCAATTCACAAACTGGCCGAGTAATAAAGGACAACTATCGTCTAAAAATCTGTTGAGGGAAGGCATCGAGGCGGACTTGAAAGCGAGGCAGAATAGCAGGAAACAGATTTCAAGAGGTACTTTGGAATCGCCTTTAAAGCACAGGAAGAGGGGCACAACTTCGACAATGATGCACTTGGCCAAATGGGGCGTATGTGTTTTCTCCTGAATATATTCAGGAGAAAACGCATACGCCCTTTTTGGCCAAGCAAGCAAGCGGGCAATGCAAATCTGCACTACAAAGAAGTATCACTTCCCACCGGTCAAAAGGGACATCCACAAAATGTGTAAAAACCGGAAAGGCAAGACAGGCCCTGGAGAACAGGGAGCCTTGTTATGCTGATGGGCGGGATGTAAATTGCCAACTGCCTCTCTGGAGGAGTGCATTGTGTTCCCTAAAACAAGTAAACAACAGAGCTACAGAGCCAAGGGCACTTCCAGTCTAGGGAATATACCTTGGGAAAACTGAAAATCAAAAAGACACAGCCACCTCAAAATTTAGGGCTGCACTGCTTACAAGGACCTCAACTTGGGTACACCATAAATATCCCAGGAAATATAAAAATGGTTCAAAAAATTGTGGTACTTAAGTACGATGGAATATCCCTCAGCCATGAAATCAATGTCATAAGACCAGTAGCAGCAAAATGGGTGGATTCAGGTACGATGATTCTAAGTGAAATAAGTCACAGAGAAAAAGAAACATATCATAAGATATCACTTATGAAGATCCTGTAAACATGGCTACACTTGAACTGAGTTAGGAAAGAGAACAGTGTCTCACATTTAGAAAACACTCTTATGCCTGCTTAAGGGGGAAGGAGAGGTGGGGTGATGCATAAAACCAGAGTTTCATATAAGCACAGGTACCATTCCAAAAACCAACTATGGAATAGACAAGACCTACACCTTCCTCAGTAAAACGGACTCAAAACCCCATATTTCCCGCAGAGGAATATATCTGACTAGTAAGAATCTTAAAACCTATGTATTGATATGTCTCCGTAAGGGAATCAAGTGTGTCTAGACTGGCATAAATATGGCAGCGAGAATCAGCTCAAACCCACTATAAAAAGGAATTTCAAAAATAAAACAAAAAAAACTGGGAAATTCTTTACAATTCCTTCAGGGTCTCTGATGATACCTGGAATGCCCCTATCTACAATGACAGCTGGATGTGGCATAAGGCTGGACACTTGGGACTGAGAGGATTGGTGAGATTGGGTGAGCAAATGCAGACCCTTTAAAGCAATAATGCATGGCACACATTCCATGGGTCCCAACTCTCCAGGTTGAAGGGAATATTACTACAGTTATAACATGTACGGGAAACCTAGAGAACGGACACACTGTGAATACGAAAGGTTTCTAAAACTCAACGAATAGTCCCTCTCCTGGTGCTCGGGTTTGACTTTCCATCTGCTTTACTATCAACCTCCCAACTTGGAGAGACAGCCCCTTTAACCTCCTGGTTCGCACAGGTTGCCTATTTGGCAGAGGATGAAAGGGAAGAGGGAGAACCAATGAGAGAGTAGCTGTTAGGCATTTGGACGGGCACATATCACTGTAATTTCCCGGCAGGAAGAAGAATTAACCAAAGTTTCAGCCCCCCACCGGGAACCAGTATAGGTCCTGAACCAAAATTTTGGACTTGCGGTCAGCTCACCAAAAACGAGTTGAAAAATGGAGCTCAGGGGCACAGCAATTCACAAACTGGCCGAGTAATCAAGGACAACTTTCGTCCAAAAATCTGTTGAGGGAAGGCAACGAGGCGGACTTGAAAGCGAGGCAGAATAGCAGGAAACAGATTTCAAGAGGTAGGTTGGAATCCCCTTTAAAGCACAGGAAGAGGGGCACAACTTCGACAATGATGCACTTGGCCAAAAAGGGCGTATGCGTTTTCTCCTGAATATATTCAGGAGAAAACGCATACGCCCTTTTTGGCCAAGCAAGCAAGCGGGCAATGCAAATCTGCACTACAAAGAAGTATCACTTCCCACCGGTCAAAAGGGACATCCACAAAATGTGTACAAACCAGAAAGGCAAGACAGGCCCTGGAGAACAGGGAGCCTTGTTATGCTGATGGGCGGGATGTAAATTGCCAACTGCCTCTCTGGAGGAGTACATTGTGTTCCCTAAAACAAGTAAAGAACAGAGCTACAGAGCCAAGGGCACTTCCAGTCTAGGAAATAAACCTTGGGAAAACTGAAGTTCAATAAGACAGAGCCACCCCAAAATTTAGGGCTGCACTGCTTACAAGGACCTCAACTTGGGTACACCTTAAATATCCCAGGAAATATAAAAATGGTTCAAAAAACTGTGGTACTTACGTACGATGGAATATCCCTCAGCCATGAAATCAATGTCATAAGACCAGTAGCAGCAAAATGGGTGGATTCAGGTACGATGATTTTAAGTGAAATAAGTCACACAGAAAAAGAAACTTATCATAAGATATCACTTATGAAGATCCTGTAAACATGGCTACACTTGAACTGAGTTAGGAAAGAGAACAGTGTCTCACATTTAGAAAACACTCTTATGCCTGCTTAAGGGGGAAGGAGAGGTGGGGTGATGCAAAAAACCAGAGTTTGATATAAGCACAGGTACCATTCCAAAAACCAACTATGGAATAGACAAGACCTACAACTTCCTCAGTGAAAGGGACTCAAAACCCCATATTTGCCGCAGAGGAATATATCTGACTACTAAGAATCTTAAAACCTATGTATTGATATGTCTCCGTAAGGGAATCAAGTGTGTGTAGACTGGCATAAACATGGCAGTGAGAATCAGCTCAAACCCACTATGAAAAGGAATTTCAAAAACCAAGCAAAACAACTGGGAAATTCTTTACAATTCCTTCAGCGTCTCTGATGAAACCTGGAATGACCCTATCTACAATGACAGCTGGATGTGGCATAAGGCTGGACACTTGGGACTGAGAGGATTGGTGAGATTGGGTGAACAAATGCAGACCATTTAAAGCAATAATGCATGGCACCCATTCCATGGGTCCCAACTCTCCAGGTTGAAGGGAATATTACTACAGTTATAACATGTACGGGAAACCTAGAGAATGGACACACTGTGAATACGAAAGGTTTCTAAAACTCAACGAATAGTCTCTCTCGTGGTGCTCCGGTTTGACTTTCCATCTGCTTTACTATCAACCTCCCAACTTGGAGAGACAGCCCCTTTAACCTCCTGGTTCGCACAGGTTGCCAATTTGGCAGAGGATGAAAGGGAAGAGGGAGAACCAATGAGAGAGTAGCTGTTAGGCATTTGGACGGGCACATATCACTGTAATTTCCCGGCAGGAAGAAGAATTAACCAAAGTCTCAGCCACCCACCGGGAACCAGTATAGGTCCTGAACCAAAATTTTGGACTTGCGGTCAGCTCACCTAAAACGAGTTGAAAAATGGAGCTCAGGGGCACAGCAATTCACAAACTGGCCGAGTAATAAAGGACAACTATCGTCCAAAAATCTGTTGAGGGAAGGCAACGAGGCGGACTTGAAAGCAAGGCAGAATAGCAGGAAACAGATTTCAAGAGGTACGTTGGAATTGCCTTTAAAGCACAGGAAGAGGGGCACAACTTCGACAATGATGCACTTGGTCAAAAAGGGCGTATGAGTTTTCTCCTGAATATATTCAGGAGAAAACGCATACGCCCTTTTTGGCCAAGCAAGCAAGCGGGCAATGCAAATCTGCACTACAAAGAAGTATCACTTCCCACCGGTCAAAAGGGACATCCACAAAATGTGTAAAAACCGGAAAGGCAAGACAGGCCCTGGAGAACAGGGAGCCTTGTTATGCTGATGGGCGGGATGTAAATTGCCAACTGCCTCTCTGGAGGAGTGCATTGTGTTCCCTAAAGCAAGTAAACAACAGAGCTACAGAGCCAAGGGCACTTCCAGTCTAGGGTATATACCTTGGGAAAACTGAAAATCAAAAAGACACAGCCACCCCAAAATTTAGGGCTGCACTGCTTACCAGGACCTCAACTTGTGTACACCTTAAATATCCCAGGAAATATAAAAATGGTTCAAAAAATTGTGGTACTTATGTACGATGGAATATCCCTCAGCCATGAAATCAATGTCATAAGACCAGTAGCAGCAAAATGGGTGGATTCAGGTACGATGATTCTAAGTGAAATAAGTCACAAAGAAAAAGAAACTTATCATAAGATATCACTTATGAAGATCCTGTAAACATGGCTACACTTGAACTGAGTTAGGAAAGAGAACAGTGTCTCACATTTAGAAAACACTCTTATGCCTGCTTAAGGGGGAAGGAGAGGTGGGGTGATGCAAAAAACCAGAGTTTGATATAAGCACAGGTACCATTGCAAAAACCAACTATGGAATAGACAAGACCTACAACTTCCTCAGTGAAAGGGACTCAAAACCCCATATTTGCCGCAGAGGAATATATCTGACTACTAAGAATCTTAAAAACTATGTATTGATATGTCTCCGTAAGGGAATCAAGTGTGTGTAGACTGGCATAAACATGGCAGTGAGAATCAGCTCAAACCCACTATGAAAATGAATTTCAAAAACAAAGCAAAACAACTGGGAAATTCTTGACAATTCCTTCAGCGTCTCTGATGAAACCTGGAATGACCCTATCTACAATGACAGCTGGATGTGGCATAAGGCTGGACACTTGGGACTGAGAGGATTGGTGAGATTGGGTGAACAAATGCAGACCCTTTAAAGCAATAATGCATGGCACCCATTCCATGGGTCCCAACTCTCCAGGTTGAAGGGAATATTACTACAGTTATAACATGTACGGGAAACCTAGAGAATGGACACACTGTGAATACGAAAGGTTTCTAAAACTCAACGAATAGTCTCTCTCCTGGTGCTCCGGTTTGACTTTCCATCTGCTTTACTATCAACCTCCCAACTTGGAGAGACAGCCCCTTTAACCTCCTGGTTCGCACAGGTTGCCAATTTGGCAGAGGATGAAAGGGAAGAGGGAGAACCAATGAGAGAGTAGCTGTTAGGCATTTGGACGGGCACATATCACTGTAATTTCCCGGCAGGAAGAAGAATTAACCAAAGTCTCAGCCACCCACCGGGAACCAGTATAGGTCCTGAACCAAAATTTTGGACTTGCGGTCAGCTCACCTAAAACGAGTTGAAAAATGGAGCTCAGGGGCACAGCAATTCACAAACTGGCCGAGTAATAAAGGACAACTATCGTCCAAAAATCTGTTGAGGGAAGGCAACGAGGCGGACTTGAAAGCGAGGCAGAATAGCAGGAAACAGATTTCAAGAGGTACGTTGGAATTGCCTTTAAAGCACAGGAAGAGGGGCACAACTTCGACAATGATGCACTTGGTCAAAAAGGGCGTATGAGTTTTCTCCTGAATATATTCAGGAGAAAACGCATACGCCCTTTTTGGCCAAGCAAGCAAGCGGGCAATGCAAATCTGCACTACAAAGAAGTATCACTTCCCACCGGTCAAAAGGGACATCCACAAAATGTGTAAAAACCGGAAAGGCAAGACAGGCCCTGGAGAACAGGGAGCCTTGTTATGCTGATGGGCGGGATGTAAATTGCCAACTGCCTCTCTGGAGGAGTGCATTGTGTTCCCTAAAACAAGTAAACAACAGAGCTACAGAGCCAAGGGCACTTCCAGTCTAGGGTATATACCTTGGGAAAACTGAAAATCAAAAAGACACAGCCACCCCAAAATTTAGGGCTTCACTGCTTACCAGGACCTCAACTTGGGTACACCTTAAATATCCCAGGAAATATAAAAATGGTTCAAAAAATTGTGGTACTTATGTACGATGGAATATCCCTCAGCCATGAAATCAATGTCATAAGACCAGTAGCAGCAAAATGGGTGGATTCAGGTACGATGATTCTAAGTGAAATAAGTCACAAAGAAAAAGAAACTTATCATAAGATATCACTTATGAAGATCCTGTAAACATGGCTACACTTGAACTGAGTTAGGAAAGAGAACAGTGTCTCACATTTAGAAAACACTCTTATGCCTGCTTAAGGGGGAAGGAGAGGTGGGGTGATGCATAAAACCAGAGTTTGATATAAGCACAGGTACCATTCCAAAAACCAACTATGGAATAGACAAGACCTACACCTTCCTCAGTGAAAGGGACACAAAACACCATATTTCCCGCAGAGGAATATATCTGACTAGTAAGAATCTTAAAACCTATGTATTGATATGTCTCCGTAAGGGAATCAAGTGTGTCTAGACTGGCATAAACATGGCAGCGAGAATCAGCTCAAACCCACTATAAAAAGGAATTTCAAAAATAAAACAAAACAACTGGGAAACTCTTTACAATTCCTTCAGGTTCTCTGATGAAACCTGGAATGACCCTATCTACAACGACAGCTGTATGTGGCATAAGGCTGGACACTTGGGACTGAGAGGATTGGTGAGATTGGGTGAGCAAATGCAGACCCTTTAAAGCAATAATGCATGGCACCCATTCCATGGGTCCTAACTCTCCGGGTTGAAGGGAATATTATTACAGTTATAACATGGACGGGAAACCTAGAGAACGGACACACTGTGAATACGAAAGGTTTCTAAAACTCAACGAATAATCCCTCTCCTGGTGCTCCGGTTTGACTTTCCACCTGCTTTACTATCAACCTCCGAACTTGGAGAGACAGCCCCTTTAACCTCCTGGTTCGCACAGGTTGCCAATTTGGCAGAGGATGAAAGGGAAGAGGGAGAACCAATGAGAGAGTAGCTGTTAGGCATTTGGACGGGCACATATCACTGTAATTTCCCGGCAGGAAGAAGAATTAACCAAAGTCTCAGCCCCCCACAGGGAACCAGCATAGGTCCTGTACCAAAATTTTGGACTTGCGGTCAGCTCACCAAAAACGAGTTGAAAAATGGAGCTCAGGGTTACAGCAATTCACAAACTGGCCGAGTAATAAAGGACAACTATCGTCCAAAAATCTGTTGAGGGAAGGCAACTAGGCGGACTTGAAAGCGAGGCAGAATAGCAGGAAACAGATTTCAAGAGGTACGTTGGAATCGCCTTTAAAGCACAGGAAGAGGGGCACAACTTCGACAATGATGCACTTGGCCAAAAAGGGCGTATGCGTTTTCTCCTGAATATATTCAGGAGAAAACGCATACGCCCTTTTTGGCCAAGCAAGCAAGCGGGCAATGCAAATCTGCACTACAAAGAAGTATCACTTCCCACCGGTCAAAAGGGACATCCACAAAATGTGTAAAAACCAGAAAGGCAAGACAGGCCCTGGAGAACAGGGAGCCTTGTTATGCTGATGGGCGGCATGTAAATTGCTAACTGCCTCTCTGGAGGAGTGCACTGTGTTCCCTAAAACAAGTAAACAACAGAGCTACAGAGCCAAGGGCAATTCCAGTCTAGGGAATATACCTGGGAAAAACTGAAAATCAATAAGACAGAGCCACCCCAAAATTTTGGGCTGCACTGCTTACAAGGACCTCAACTTGGGTACACCTTAAATATCCCAGGAAATATAAAAATGGTTCAAAAAATTGTGGTACTTACGTACGATGGAATATCCCTCAGCCATGAAATCAATGTCATAAGACCAGTAGCAGCAAAATGGGTGGATTCAGCTACGATGATTCTAAGTGAAATAAGTCACACAGAAAAAGAAACTTATCATAAGATATCACTTATGAAGATCCTGTAAACATGGCTACACTTGAACTGAGTTAGGAAAGAGAACAGTGTCTCACATTTAGAAAACACTCTTATGCCTGCTTAAGGGGGAAGGAGAGGTGGGGTGATGCATAAAACCAGAGTTTGATATAAGCACAGGTACCGTTCCAAAAACCAACTATGGAATAGACAAGACCTACACCTTCCTCAGTGAAAGGGACTCAAAACCCCATATTTCCCGCAGAGGAATATATCTGACTAGTAAGAATCTTAAAACCTATGTATTGATATGTCTCCATAAGGGAATCAAGTGTGTCTAGACTGGGATAAATATGGCAGCGAGAATCAGCTCAAACCCACTATAAAAAGGAATTTCAAAAACAAAACAAAAAAACTGGGAAATTCTTTACAATTCCTTCAGGGTCAATGATGAAACCTGGAATGACCCTATCTAAAACGACAGCTGGATATGGCATAAGGCTGGACACTTGGGACTGAGGGGATTGGTGAGATTGGGTGAGCAAATGCAGACCCTTTAAAGCAATAATGCATGGCACCCATTCCATGGGTCCCAACTCTCCAGGTTGAAGGGAATATTACTACAGTTATAACATGTACGGGAAACCTAGAGAACGGACACACTGTGAATACGAAAGGTTTCTAAAACTCAACGAATAATCCCTCTCCTGGTGCTTCGGTTTGACTTTCCACCTGCTTTACTATCAACCTCCCAACTTGTAGAGACAGCCCCTTTAACCACCTGTTTCGCACAGGTTGCCAATTTGGCAGAGGATGAAAGGGAAGAGGGAGAACCAATGAGAGAGTAGCTGTTAGGCATTTGGACGGGCACATATCACTGTAATTTCCCAGCAGGAAGAAGAATTAACCAAAGTCTCAGCCCCCCACCGGGAACCAGCATAGGTCGTGAACCAAAATTTTGGACTTGCGGTCAGCACACCAAAAACGAGTTGAAAAATGGAGCTCAGGGGCACAGCAATACACAAACTGGCCGAGTAATAAAGGACAATTATCGTCAAAAATCTGTTGAGGGAAGGCAACGAGGCGGACTTGAAAGCGAGGCAGAATAGCAGGAAACAGATTTCAAGAGGTACGTTGGAATCACCTTTAAAGCACAGGAAGAGGGGCACAACTTCGACAATGATGCACTTGACCAAAAAGGGCGTATGTGTTTACTCCTGAATATATTCAGGAGAAAACGCATACGCCCTTTTTGGCCAAGCAAGCAAGCGGGCAATGCAAATCTGCACTACAAAGAAGTATCACCTCCCACCGGTCAAAAGGGACATCCACAAAATGTGTAAAAACCAGAAAGGCAAGACAGGCCCTGGAGAACAGGGAGCCTTGTTATGCTGATGGGCGGGATGTAAATTGCCAACTGCCTCTCTGGAGGAGTGCATTGTGTTCCCTAAAACAAGTAAACAACAGAGCTACAGAGCCAAGGGCACTTCCAGTCTAGGGAATATACCTTGGGAAAACTGAAATTCAATAAGACAGAGCCACCCCAAAATTTAGGGCTGCACTGCTTACAAGGACCTCAACTTGGGTACACCTTAAATATCCCAGGAAATATAAAAATGCTTCAAAAAATTGTGGTACTTATGTAAGATGGAATATCCCTCAGCCATGAAATCAATGTCATAAGACGAGTAGCAGCAAAATGGGTGGATTCAGGTACGATGATTCTAAGTGAAATATGTCACACAGAAAAATAAACTTATCATAAGATATCACTTATGAAGATCCTGTAAACATGGCTACACTTGAACTGAGTTAGGAAAGAGAACAGTGTCTCACATTTAGAAAACACTCTTATGCCTGCTTAAGGGGGAAGGAGAGGTGGGGTGATGCATAAAACCAGAGTTTGATATAAGCATAGGTACCGTTCCAAAAACCAACTATGGAATAGAAAAGACGTACACCTTCCTCAGTGAAAGGGACTCAAAACCCCATATTTCCCGCAGAGGAATATATCTGACTAGTAAGAATCTTAAAACCTATGTATTGATATGTCTCTGTAAGGGAATCAAGTGTGTCTAGACTGGCATAAACATGGCAGCGAGAATCAGCTCAAACCCACTATAAAAAGGAATTTCAAAAACAAAACAAAAAAACTGGGAAATTCTTTACAATTCCTTCAGGGTCTCTGATGAAACCTGGAATGACCCTATCTACAACGACAGCTGGATGTGGCATAAGGCTGGACACTTGGGACTGACAGGATTGGTGAGATTGGGTGAGCAAATGCAGACCCTTTAAAGCAATAATGCATGGCACCCATTCCATGGGTCCCAACTCTACAGGTTGAAGGGAATATTACTACAGTTATAACATGTACGGGAAACATAGAGAACGGACAAACTGTGAATACGAAAGGTTTCTAAAACTCAACGAATAGTCCCTCTCCTGGTGCTCCGGTTTGACTTTCCATCTTCTTTACTATCAACCTCCCAACTTGGAGAGACAGCCCCTTTAACCTCCTGGTTCGCACAGGTTGCCAATTTGGCAGAGGATGAAAGGGAAGTGGGAGAACCAATGAGATAGTAGCTGTTAGGCATTTGGACGGGCACATATCACTCTAACTTCCCGGCAGGAAGAAGAATTAACCAAAGTCTCAGCCCCCCACCGGGAACCAGCACAGTTCCTGAACCAAAATTTTGGACTTGCGGTCAGCTCACCAAAAACAAGTTGAAAAATGGAGCTCAGGGGCACAGCAATTCACAAACTGGCCGAGTAATAAAGGACAACTATCGTCCAAAAATCTGTTGAGGGAAGGCAACTAGGCGGACTTGAAAGCGAGGCAGAATAGCAGGAAACAGATTTCAAGAGGTACGTTGGAATCGCCTTTAAAGCACAGGAAGAGGGGCACAACTTCGACAATGATGCACTTGGCCAAAAAGGGCGTATGCGTTTTCTCCTGAATATATTCAGGAGAAAACGCATACGCCCTTTTTGGCCAAGCAAGCAAGCGGGCAATGCAAATCTGCACTACAAAGAAGTATCACTTCCCACCGGTCAAAAGGGACATCCACAAAATGTGTAAAAACCAGAAAGGCAAGACAGGCCCTGGAGAACAGGGAGCCTTGTTATGCTGATGGGCGGCATGTAAATTGCCAACTGCCTCTCTGGAGGAGTGCCTTGTGTTCCCTAAAACAAGTAAACAACAGAGCTACAGAGCCAAGGGCACTTCCAGTCTAGGGAATATACCTGGGAAAAACTGAAAATCAATAAGACAGAGCCACCCCAAAATTTAGGGCTGCACTGCTTACAAGGACCTCAACTTGGGTACACCTTAAATATCCCAGGAAATATAAAAATGGTTCAAAAAATTGTGGTACTTACGTACGATGGAATATCCCTCAGCCATGAAATCAATGTCATAAGACCAGTAGCAGCAAAATGGGTGGATTCAGGTACGATGATTCTAAGTGAAATAAGTCACAGAGAAAAAGAAACTTATCATAAGATATCACTTATGAAGATCCTGTAAACATGGCTACACTTGAACTGAGTTAGGAAAGAGAACAGTGTCTCACATTTAGAAAACACTCTTATGCCTGCTTAAGGGGGAAGGAGAGGTGGGGTGATGCATAAAACCAGAGTTTGATATAAGCATAGGTACCGTTCCAAAAACCAACTATGGAATAGACAAGACCTACACCTTCCTCAGTGAAAGGGACTCAAAACCCCATATTTCCCACAGAGGAATATATCTGACTAGTAAGAATCTTAAAACCTATGTATTGATATGTCTCCATAAGGGAATCAAGTGTGTCTAGACTGGCATAAACATGGCAGCGAGAATCAGCTCAAACCCACTATAAAAAGGAATTTCAAAAACAAAACAAAAAAACTGGGAAATTCTTTACAATTCCTTCAGGGTCAATGATGAAACCTGGAATGACCCTATCTACAACGACAGCTGGATATGGCATAAGGCTGGACACTTGGGACTGAGGGGATTGGTGAGATTGGGTGAGCAAATGCAGACCCTTTAAAGCAATAATGCATGGCACCCATTCCATGGGTCCCAACTCTCCAGGTTGAAGGGAATATTACTACAGTTATAACATGTACGGGAAACCTAGAGAACGGAAACACTGTGAATCCGAAAGGTTTCTAAAACTCAACGAATAGTCCCTCTCCTGGTGCTCCGGTTTGACTTTCCACCTGCTTTACTATCAACCTCCCAACTTGGAGAGACAGCCCCTTTAACCTCCTGTTTCGCAAAGGTTGCCAATTTGGCAGAGGATGAAAGGGAAGAGGGAGAACCAATGAGAGAGTAGCTGTTAGGCATTTGGACGGGCACATATCACTGTAATTTCCCGGCAGGAAGAAGAATTAACCAAAGTCTCAGCCCCCCACCGGGAACCAGCATAGGTCCTGAACCAAAATTTTGGACTTGCAGTCAGCACACCAAAAAGGAGTTGAAAAATGGATCTCAGGGGCACAGCAATACACAAACTGGCCGAGTAATAAAGGACAATTATCGTCAAAAATCTGTTGAGGGAATGCAACGAGGCGGACTTGAAAGCGAGGCAGAATAGCAGGAAACAGATTTCAAGAGGTACTTTGGAATCGCCTTTAAAGCACAGGAAGAGGGGCACAACTTCGACAATGATGCACTTGACCAAAAAGGGCGTATGTGTTTTCTCCTGAATATATTCAGGAGAAAACGCAAACGCCCTTTTTGGCCAAGCAAGCAAGCGGGCAATGCAAATCTGCACTACAAAGAAGTATCACCTCCCACCGGTCAAAAGGGACATCCACAAAATGTGTAAAAACCAGAAAGGCAAGACAGGCCCTGGAGAACAGGGAGCCTTGTTATGCTGATGGGCGGGATGTAAATTGCCAACTGCCTCTCTGGAGGAGTGCATTGTGTTCCCTAAAACAAGTAAACAACAGAGCTACAGAGCCAAGGGCACTTCCAGTCTAGGGAATATACCTTGCGAAAACTGAAAATCAATAAGACAGAGCCACCCCTAAATTTAGGGCTGCACTGCTTACAAGGACCTCAACTTGGGTACACCTTAAATATTCCAGGAAATATAAAAATGCTTCAAAAAATTGTGGTACTTACGTACGATGGAATATCCCTCAGCCATGAAATCAATGTCATAAGACCAGTAGCAGCAAAATGGGTGGATTCAGGTACGATGATTCTAAGTGAAATAAGTCACAGAGAAAAAGAAACTTATCATAAGATATCACTTATGAAGATCTTGTAAACATGGCTACACTTGAACTGAGTTAGGAAAGAGAACAGTGTCTCACATTTAGAAAACACTCTTATGCCTGCTTAAGTGGGAAGGAGAGGTGGGGTGATGCATAAAACCAGAGTTTGATATAAGCACAAGTACCATTCCAAAAACCAACTATGGAATAGACAAGACCTACACCTTCCTCAGTGAAAGGGACTCAAAACCCCATATTTCCCGCAGAGGAATATATCTGACTAGTAAGAATCTTAAAACCTATGTATTGATATGTCTCCGTAAGGGAATCAAGTGTGTCTAGACTGGCATAAACATGGCAGCGAGAATCAGCTCAAACCCATTATAAAAAGGAATTTCAAAAACAAAACAAAAAAACTGGGAAATTCTTTACAATTCCTTCAGGGTCTCTGAGGAAACCTGGAATGACCCTATCTACAACGACAGCTGGATGTGGCATAAGGCTGGACATTTGGGACTGACAGGATTGGTGAGATTGGGTGAGCAAATGCAGACCATTTAAGCAATAATGCATGGCACCCATTCCATTGGTCCCAACTCTCCAGGTTGAAGGGAATATTACTACAGTTATAACTTGTACGGGAAACCTAGAGAAAGGACACACTGTGAATACGAAAGTTTTCTAAACCTCAACGAATACTCCCTCTCCTGGTGCTCCGGTTTGACTTTCCATCTGCTTTACTATCAACCTCCCAACTTGGAGAGACAGCCCCTATAACCTCCTGGTTCGCACAGGTTGCCAATTTGGCAGAGGATGAAAGGGAAGTAGGAGAACCAATGAGAGAGTAGCTGTTAGGCATTTGGACGGGCACATATCACTCTAACTTCCCGGCAGGAAGAAGAATTAACCAAAGTCTCAGCCGCCCACCGGGAACCAGCATAGTTCCTGAACCAAAATTTTGGACTTGCGGTCAGCTCACCAAAAACGAGTTGAAAAATGGAGCTCAGGGGCACAGCAATACACAAACTGGCCGATTAATAAAGGGCAACTATCATCCAAAAATCTGTTGAGGGAAGGCAACGAGGCGGACTTGAAAGCGAGGCAGAAAAGCAGGAAACAGATTTCAAGAGGTACGTTGGAATCGCCTTTAAAGCACAGGAAGAGGGGCACAACTTCGACAATGATGCACTTGGCCAAAAAGGGTGTATGCGTTTTCTCCTGAATATATTCAGGAGAAAACGCATACGCCTTTTTTGGCCAAGCAAGCAAGCGGGCAATGCAAATCTGCACTACAAAGAAGTATCACTTCCCACCGGTCAAAAGGGACATCCACAAAATGTGTAAAAACCAGAAAGGCAAGACAGGCCCTGGAGAACAGGGAGCCTTGTTATGCTGATGGGCGGGATGTAAATTGCCAACTGCCTCTCTGGAGGAGTACATTGTGTTCCCTAAAACAAGTAAAGAACAGAGCTACAGAGCCAAGGGCACTTCCAGTCTAGGGAATATACTTTGGGAAAACTGAAAATCAATAAGACAGTGCCACACCAAACTTTAGGGCTGCACTGCTTACAAGGACCTCAACTTGGGTACACCTTAAATATCCCAGGAAATATAAAACTGGTTCAAAAAATTGTGGTACTTATGTACGATGGAATATCCCTCAGCCATGAAATCAATGTCATAAGACCAGTAGCAGCAAAATGGGTGGATTCAGGTACGATGATTCTAAGTGAAATAAGTCACAGAGAAAAAGAAACTTATCATAAGATATCACTTATGAAGATCCTGTAAACATGGCTACACTTGAACTGAGTTAGGAAAGAGAACAGTGTCTCACATTTAGAAAACACTCTTATGCTTGCTTAAGGGGGAAGGAGAGGTGGGGTGATGCATAAAACCAGAGTTTGATATAAGCACAGGTACCGTTCCAAAAACCAACTATGGAATAGACAATACCTACACCTTCCTCAGTTAAAGGGACTCAAAACACCATATTTCCCGCAGAGGAATATATCTGACTACTAAGAATCTTAAAACCTATGTATTGATATGTCTCTGTAAGGGAATCAAGTGTGTCTAGACTGGCATAAACATGGCAGCGAGAATCAGCTCAAACCTACTATAAAGAGGACTTTCAAAAACAAAACAAAAAAACTGGGAAATTCTTTACAATTCCTTCAGGGTCAATGATGAAACCTGGAATGACCCTATCTACAACGACAGCTGGATATGGCATAAGGCTGGACACTTGAGAGTGAGGGGATTGGTGAGATTGGGTGAGCAAATGCAGACCCTTTAAAGCAATAATGCATGGCACCCATTCCATGGCTCCCAACTCTCCAGGTTGAAGGGAATATTACTACAGATATAACATGTACGGGAAACCTAGAGAACGGACACACTGTGAATACGAAAGGTTTCTAAAACTCAACGAATAGTCCCTCTCCTGGTGCTCCGGTTTGACTTTCCACCTGCTTTACTATCAACCTCCCAACTTGGAGAGACAGCCCCTTTAACCTCCTGGTTCGCACAGGTTGCCAATTAGGCAGAGGATGAAAGGGAAGAGGGAGAACCAATGAGAGAGTAGCTGTTAGGCATTTGGACGGGCACATATCTCTGTAATTTCCCAGCAGGAAGAAGAATTAACCAAAGTCTCAGCCACCCACCGGGAAAAAGCATAGGTCCTGAACCAAAATTTTGGACTTGCGGTCAGCTCACCAAAAACGAGTTGAAAAATGGAGCTCAGGGGCACAGCAATTCACAAACTGGCCGAGTAATAAAGGACAACTATCGTCCAAAAATCTGTTGAGGGAAGGCAACGAGGCGGACTTGAAAGCGAGGCAGAATAGCAGGAAACAGATTTCAAGAGGTACGTTGGAATCACCTTTAAAGCACAGGAAGAGAGGCACAACTTCGACAATGATGCACTTGGCCAAAAAGGGCGTATGCGTTTTCTCCTGAATATATTCAGGAGAAAACGCATACGCCCTTTTTGGCCAAGCAAGCAAGCGGGCAATGCAAATCTGCACTACAAAGAAGTATCACTTCCCACCGGTCAAAAGGGACATCCACAAAATGTGTACAAACCAGAAAGGCAAGACAGGCCCTGGAGAACAGGGAGCCTTGTTATGCTGATGGGCGGGATGTAAATTGCCAACTGCCTCTCTGGAGGAGTACATTGTGTTCCCTAAAGCAAGTAAAGAACAGAGCTACAGAGCCAAGGGCACTTCCAGTCTAGGGAATAAACCTTGGGAAAACTGAAGATCAATAAGACAGAGCCACCCCAAAATTTAGGGCTGCACTGCTTACAAGGACCTCAACTTGGGTACACCATAAATATCCCAGGAAATATAAAAATGGTTCAAAAAACTGTGGTACTTACGTACGATGGAATATCCCTCAGCCATGAAATCAATGTCATAAGACCAGTAGCAGCAAAATGGGTGGATTCAGGTACGATGATTCTAAGTGAAATAAGTCACAGAGAAAAAGAAACTTATCATAAGATATCACTTATGAAGATCCTGTAAACATGGCTACACTTGAACTGAGTTAGGAAAGAGAACAGTGTCTCACATTTAGAAAACACTCTTATGCCTGCTTAAGGGGGAAGGAGAGGTGGGGTGATGCATAAAACCAGAGTTTGATATAAGCACAGGTACCATTCCAAAAACCAACTCTGGAATAGACAAGACCTACACCTTCCTCAGTGAAAGGGACTCAAAACCCCATATTTGCCGCAGAGGAATATATCTGACTAGTAAGAATCTTAAAACCTGTGTATTGATATGTCTCCGTAAGGGAATCAAGTGTGTCTAGACTGGCATAAACATGGCAGCGAGAATCAGCTCAAACCCACTATAAAAAGGAATTTCAAAAACAAAACAAAAAAACTGGGAAATTCTTTACAATTCCTTCAGGGTCTCTGATGAAACCTGGAAAGACCCTATCTACAACGACAGCTGGATGTGGCATAAGGCTGGACACTTGGGACTGACAGGATTGGTGAGATTGGGTGAACAAATGCAGACCTTTTAAAGCAATAATGCATGGCACCCATTCCATGGGTCCCAACTCTCCAGGTTGAAGGGAATATTACTACAGTTATAACATGTACGGGAAACCTAGAGAACGGACACACTGTGAATACGAATGGTTTCTAAAACTCAACGTATAGTCCCTCTCCTGGTGCTCCGGTTTGACTTTCCATCTGCTTTACTATCAACCTCCCAACTTGGAGAGACAGCCCCTTTAACCTCCTGGTTCGCACAGGTTGCCAATTTGGCAGAGGATGAAAGGGAAGAGGGTGAACCAATGAGAGAGTAGCTGTTAGGCATTTGGACGGGCACATATCACTGTAATTTCCCGGCAGGAAGAAGAATTAACCAAAGTCTCAGCCACCCATCGGGAACCAGTATAGGTCCTGAACCAAAATTTTGGACTTGCGGTCAGCTCACCTAAAACGAGTTGAAAAATGGAGCTCAGGGGCACAGCAATTCACAAACTGGCCGAGTAATAAAGGACAACTATCGTCCAAAAATCTGTTGAGGGAAGGCATCGAGGCGGACTTGAAAGCGAGGCAGAATAGCAGGAAACAGATTTCAAGAGGTACTTTGGAATCGCCTTTAAAGCACAGGAAGAGGGGCACAACTTCGACAATGATGCACTTGGCCAAATGGGGCGTATGCGTTTTCTCCTGAATATATTCAGGAGAAAACGCATACGCCCTTTTTGGCCAAGCAAGCAAGCGGGCAATGCAAATCTGCACTACAAAGAAGTATCACTTCCCACCGGTCAAAAGGGACATCCACAAAATGTGTAAAAACCGGAAAGGCAAGACAGGCCCTGGAGAACAGGGAGCCTTGTTATGCTGATGGGCGGGATGTAAATTGCCAACTGCCTCTCTGGAGGAGTGCATTGTGTTCCCTAAAACAAGTAAACAACAGAGCTACAGAGCCAAGGGCACTTCCAGTCTAGGGAATATACCTTGGGAAAACTGAAAATGAAAAAGACACAGCCACCTCAGAATTTAGGGCTGCACTGCTTACAAGGACCTCAACTTGGGTACACCATAAATATCCCAGGAAATATAAAAATGGTTCAAAAAATTGTGGTACTTACGTACGATGGAATATCCCTCAGCCATGAAATCAATGTCATAAGACCAGTAGCAGCAAAATGGGTGGATTCAGGTACGATGATTCTAAGTGCAATAAGTCACAGAGAAAAAGAAACATATCATAAGATATCACTTATGAAGATCCTGTAAACATGGCTACACTTGAACTGAGTTAGGAAAGAGAACAGTGTCTCACATTTAGAAAACACTCTTATGCCTGCTTAAGGGGGAAGGAGAGGTGGGGTGATGCATAAAACCAGAGTTTCATATAAGCACAGGTACCATTCCAAAAACCAACTATGGAATAGACAAGACCTACACCTTCCTCAGTAAAACGGACTCAAAACCCCATATTTCCCGCAGAGGAATATATCTGACTAGTAAGAATCTTAAAACCTATGTATTGATATGTCTCCGTAAGGGAATCAAGTGTGTCTAGACTGGCATAAATATGGCAGCGAGAATCAGCTCAAACCCACTATAAAAAGGAATTTCAAAAATAAAACAAAAAAAACTGGGAAATTCTTTACAATTCCTTCAGGGTCTCTGATGATACCTGGAATGACCCTATCTACAATGACAGCTGGATGTGGCATAAGGCTGGACACTTGGGACTGAGAGGATTGGTGAGATTGGGTGAGCAAATGCAGACCCTTTAAAGCAATAATGCATGGCACACATTCCATGGGTCCCAACTCTCCAGGTTGAAGGGAATATTACTACAGTTATAACATGTACGGGAAACCTAGAGAACGGACACACTGTGAATACGAAAGGTTTCTAAAACTCAACGAATAGTCCCTCTCCTGGTGCTCGGGTTTGACTTTCCATCTGCTTTACTATCAACCTCCCAACTTGGAGAGACAGCCCCTTTAACCTCCTGGTTCGCACAGGTTGCCTATTTGGCAGAGGATGAAAGGGAAGAGGGAGAACCAATGAGAGAGTAGCTGTTAGGCATTTGGACGGGCACATATCACTGTAATTTCCCGGCAGGAAGAAGAATTAACCAAAGTTTCAGCCCCCCACCGGGAACCAGTATAGGTCCTGAACCAAAATTTTGGACTTGCGGTCAGCTCACCAAAAACGAGTTGAAAAATGGAGCTCAGGGGCACAGCAATTCACAAACTGGCCGAGTAATCAAGGACAACTATCGTCCAAAAATCTGTTGAGGGAAGGCAACGAGGCGGACTTGAAAGCGAGGCAGAATAGCAGGAAACAGATTTCAAGAGGTAGGTTGGAATCCCCTTTAAAGCACAGGAAGAGGGGCACAACTTCGACAATGATGCACTTGGCCAAAAAGGGCGTATGCGTTTTCTCCTGAATATATTCAGGAGAAAACGCATACGCCCTTTTTGGCCAAGCAAGCAAGCGGGCAATGCAAATCTGCACTACAAAGAAGTATCACTTCCCACCGGTCAAAAGGGACATCCACAAAATGTGTACAAACCAGAAAGGCAAGACAGGCCCTGGAGAACAGGGAGCCTTGTTATGCTGATGGGCGGGATGTAAATTGCCAACTGCCTCTCTGGAGGAGTACATTGTGTTCCCTAAAACAAGTAAAGAACAGAGCTACAGAGCCAAGGGCACTTCCAGTCTAGGAAATAAACCTTGGGAAAACTGAAGTTCAATAAGACAGAGCCACCCCAAAATTTAGGGCTGCACTGCTTACAAGGACCTCAACTTGGGTACACCATAAATATCCCAGGAAATATAAAAATGGTTCAAAAAACTGTGGTACTTACGTACGATGGAATATCCCTCAGCCATGAAATCAATGTCATAAGACCAGTAGCAGCAAAATGGGTGGATTCAGGTACGATGATTTTAAGTGAAATAAGTCACACAGAAAAAGAAACTTATCATAAGATATCACTTATGAAGATCCTGTAAACATGGCTACACTTGAACTGAGTTAGGAAAGAGAACAGTGTCTCACATTTAGAAAACACTCTTATGCCTGCTTAAGGGGGAAGGAGAGGTGGGGTGATGCAAAAAACCAGAGTTTGATATAAGCACAGGTACCATTCCAAAAACCAACTATGGAATAGACAAGACCTACAACTTCCTCAGTGAAAGGGACTCAAAACCCCATATTTGCCGCAGAGGAATATATCTGACTACTAAGAATCTTAAAACCTATGTATTGATATGTCTCCGTAAGGGAATCAAGTGTGTGTAGACTGGCATAAACATGGCAGTGAGAATCAGCTCAAACCCACTATGAAAAGGAATTTCAAAAACCAAGCAAAACAACTGGGAAATTCTTTACAATTCCTTCAGCGTCTCTGATGAAACCTGGAATGACCCTATCTACAATGACAGCTGGATGTGGCATAAGGCTGGACACTTGGGACTGAGAGGATTGGTGAGATTGGGTGAACAAATGCAGACCATTTAAAGCAATAATGCATGGCACCCATTCCATGGGTCCCAACTCTCCAGGTTGAAGGGAATATTACTACAGTTATAACATGTACGGGAAACCTAGAGAATGGACACACTGTGAATACGAAAGGTTTCTAAAACTCAACGAATAGTCTCTCTCGTGGTGCTCCGGTTTGACTTTCCATCTGCTTTACTATCAACCTCCCAACTTGGAGAGACAGCCCCTTTAACCTCCTGGTTCGCACAGGTTGCCAATTTGGCAGAGGATGAAAGGGAAGAGGGAGAACCAATGAGAGAGTAGCTGTTAGGCATTTGGACGGGCACATATCACTGTAATTTCCCGGCAGGAAGAAGAATTAACCAAAGTCTCAGCCACCCACCGGGAACCAGTATAGGTCCTGAACCAAAATTTTGGACTTGCGGTCAGCTCACCTAAAACGAGTTGAAAAATGGAGCTCAGGGGCACAGCAATTCACAAACTGGCCGAGTAATAAAGGACAACTATCGTCCAAAAATCTGTTGAGGGAAGGCAACGAGGCGGACTTGAAAGCAAGGCAGAATAGCAGGAAACAGATTTCAAGAGGTACTTTGGAATCGCCTTTAAAGCACAGGAAGAGGGGCACAACTTCGACAATGATGCACTTGACCAAAAAGGGCGTATGTGTTTTCTCCTGAATATATTCAGGAGAAAACGCAAACGCCCTTTTTGGCCAAGCAAGCAAGCGGGCAATGCAAATCTGCACTACAAAGAAGTATCACCTCCCACCGGTCAAAAGGGACATCCACAAAATGTGTAAAAACCAGAAAGGCAAGACAGGCCCTGGAGAACAGGGAGCCTTGTTATGCTGATGGGCGGGATGTAAATTGCCAACTGCCTCTCTGGAGGAGTGCATTGTGTTCCCTAAAACAAGTAAACAACAGAGCTACAGAGCCAAGGGCACTTCCAGTCTAGGGAATATACCTTGCGAAAACTGAAAATCAATAAGACAGAGCCACCCCTAAATTTAGGGCTGCACTGCTTACAAGGACCTCAACTTGGGTACACCTTAAATATTCCAGGAAATATAAAAATGCTTCAAAAAATTGTGGTACTTACGTACGATGGAATATCCCTCAGCCATGAAATCAATGTCATAAGACCAGTAGCAGCAAAATGGGTGGATTCAGGTACGATGATTCTAAGTGAAATAAGTCACAGAGAAAAAGAAACTTATCATAAGATATCACTTATGAAGATCTTGTAAACATGGCTACACTTGAACTGAGTTAGGAAAGAGAACAGTGTCTCACATTTAGAAAACACTCTTATGCTTGCTTAAGTGGGAAGGAGAGGTGGGGTGATGCATAAAACCAGAGTTTGATATAAGCACAAGTACCATTCCAAAAACCAACTATGGAATAGACAAGACCTACACCTTCCTCAGTGAAAGGGACTCAAAACCCCATATTTCCCGCAGAGGAATATATCTGACTAGTAAGAATCTTAAAACCTATGTATTGATATGTCTCCGTAAGGGAATCAAGTGTGTCTAGACTGGCATAAACATCGCAGCGAGAATCAGCTCAAACCCATTATAAAAAGGAATTTCAAAAACAAAACAAAAAAACTGGGAAATTCTTTACAATTCCTTCAGGGTCTCTGAGGAAACCTGGAATGACCCTATCTACAACGACAGCTGGATGTGGCATAAGGCTGGACATTTGGGACTGACAGGATTGGTGAGATTGGGTGAGCAAATGCAGACCATTTAAGCAATAATGCATGGCACCCATTCCATGGGTCCCAACTCTCCAGGTTGAAGGGAATATTACTACAGTTATAACTTGTACGGGAAACCTAGAGAAAGGACACACTGTGAATACGAAAGTTTTCTAAACCTCAACGAATACTCCCTCTCCTGGTGCTCCGGTTTGACTTTCCATCTGCTTTACTATCAACCTCCCAACTTGGAGAGACAGCCCCTTTAACCTCCTGGTTCGCACAGGTTGCCAATTTGGCAGAGGATGAAAGGGAAGTAGGAGAACCAATGAGAGAGTAGCTGTTAGGCATTTGGACGGGCACATATCACTCTAACTTCCCGGCAGGAAGAAGTATTAACCAAAGTCTCAGCCGCCCACCGGGAACCAGCATAGTTCCTGAACCAAAATTTTGGACTTGCGGTCAGCTCACCAAAAACGAGTTGAAAAATGGAGCTCAGGGGCACAGCAATACACAAACTGGCCGATTAATAAAGGGCAACTATCATCCAAAAATCTGTTGAGGGAAGGCAACGAGGCGGACTTGAAAGCGAGGCAGAAAAGCAGGAAACAGATTTCAAGAGGTACGTTGGAATCGCCTTTAAAGCACAGGAAGAGGGGCACAACTTCGACAATGATGCACTTGGCCAAAAAGGGTGTATGCGTTTTCTCCTGAATATATTCAGGAGAAAACGCATACGCCTTTTTTGGCCAAGCAAGCAAGCGGGCAATGCAAATCTGCACTACAAAGAAGTATCACTTCCCACCGGTCAAAAGGGACATCCACAAAATGTGTAAAAACCAGAAAGGCAAGACAGGCCCTGGAGAACAGGGAGCCTTGTTATGCTGATGGGCGGGATGTAAATTGCCAACTGCCTCTCTGGAGGAGTACATTGTGTTCCCTAAAACAAGTAAAGAACAGAGCTACAGAGCCAAGGGCACTTCCAGTCTAGGCAATATACTTTGGGAAAACTGAAAATCAATAAGACAGTGCCACACCAAACTTTAGGGCTGCACTGCTTACAAGGACCTCAACTTGGGTACACCTTAAATATCCCAGGAAATATAAAACTGGTTCAAAAAATTGTGGTACTTATGTACGATGGAATATCCCTCAGCCATGAAATCAATGTCATAAGACCAGTAGCAGCAAAATGGGTGGATTCAGGTACGATGATTCTAAGTGAAATAAGTCACAGAGAAAAAGAAACTTATCATAAGATATCACTTATGAAGATCCTGTAAACATGGCTACACTTGAACTGAGTTAGGAAAGAGAACAGTGTCTCACATTTAGAAAACACTCTTATGCTTGCTTAAGGGGGAAGGAGAGGTGGGGTGATGCATAAAACCAGAGTTTGATATAAGCACAGGTACCGTTCCAAAAACCAACTATGGAATAGACAATACCTACACCTTCCTCAGTTAAAGGGACTCAAAACACCATATTTCCCGCAGAGGAATATATCTGACTACTAAGAATCTTAAAACCTATGTATTGATATGTCTCTGTAAGGGAATCAAGTGTGTCTAGACTGGCATAAACATGGCAGCGAGAATCAGCTCAAACCTACTATAAAGAGGACTTTCAAAAACAAAACAAAAAAACTGGGAAATTCTTTACAATTCCTTCAGGGTCAATGATGAAACCTGGAATGACCCTATCTACAACGACAGCTGGATATGGCATAAGGCTGGACACTTGAGAGTGAGGGGATTGGTGAGATTGGGTGAGCAAATGCAGACCCTTTAAAGCAATAATGCATGGCACCCATTCCATGGCTCCCAACTCTCCAGGTTGAAGGGAATATTACTACAGATATAACATGTACGGGAAACCTAGAGAACGGACACACTGTGAATACGAAAGGTTTCTAAAACTCAACGAATAGTCCCTCTCCTGGTGCTCCGGTTTGACTTTCCACCTGCTTTACTATCAACCTCCCAACTTGGAGAGACAGCCCCTTTAACCTCCTGGTTCGCACAGGTTGCCAATTAGGCAGAGGATGAAAGGGAAGAGGGAGAACCAATGAGAGAGTAGCTGTTAGGCATTTGGACGGGCACATATCTCTGTAATTTCCCAGCAGGAAGAAGAATTAACCAAAGTCTCAGCCACCCACCGGGAAAAAGCATAGGTCCTGAACCAAAATTTTGGACTTGCGGTCAGCTCACCAAAAACGAGTTGAAAAATGGAGCTCAGGGGCACAGCAATTCACAAACTGGCCGAGTAATAAAGGACAACTATCGTCCAAAAATCTGTTGAGGGAAGGCATCGAGGCGGACTTGAAAGCGAGGCAGAATAGCAGGAAACAGATTTCAAGAGGTACGTTGGAATCACCTTTAAAGCACAGGAAGAGAGGCACAACTTCGACAATGATGCACTTGGCCAAAAAGGGCGTATGCGTTTTCTCCTGAATATATTCAGGAGAAAACGCATACGCCCTTTTTGGCCAAGCAAGCAAGCGGGCAATGCAAATCTGCACTACAAAGAAGTATCACTTCCCACCGGTCAAAAGGGACATCCACAAAATGTGTAAAAACCGGAAAGGCAAGACAGGCCCTGGAGAACAGGGAGCCTTGTTATGCTGATGGGCGGGATGTAAATTGCCAACTGCCTCTCTGGAGGAGTGCATTGTGTTCCCTAAAACAAGTAAACAACAGAGCTACAGAGCCAAGGGCACTTCCAGTCTAGGGAATATACCTTGGGAAAACTGAAAATCAAAAAGACACAGCCACCTCAGAATTTAGGGCTGCACTGCTTACAAGGACCTCAACTTGGGTACACCATAAATATCCCAGGAAATATAAAAATGGTTCAAAAAATTGTGGTACTTACGTACGATGGAATATCCCTCAGCCATGAAATCAATGTCATAAGACCAGTAGCAGCAAAATGGGTGGATTCAGGTACGATGATTCTAAGTGCAATAAGTCACAGAGAAAAAGAAACATATCATAAGATATCACTTATGAAGATCCTGTAAACATGGCTACACTTGAACTGAGTTAGGAAAGAGAACAGTGTCTCACATTTAGAAAACACTCTTATGCCTGCTTAAGGGGGAAGGAGAGGTGGGGTGATGCATAAAACCAGAGTTTCATATAAGCACAGGTACCATTCCAAAAACCAACTATGGAATAGACAAGACCTACACCTTCCTCAGTAAAACGGACTCAAAACCCCATATTTCCCGCAGAGGAATATATCTGACTAGTAAGAATCTTAAAACCTATGTATTGATATGTCTCCGTAAGGGAATCAAGTGTGTCTAGACTGGCATAAATATGGCAGCGAGAATCAGCTCAAACCCACTATAAAAAGGAATTTCAAAAATAAAACAAAAAAAACTGGGAAATTCTTTACAATTCCTTCAGGGTCTCTGATGATACCTGGAATGACCCTATCTACAATGACAGCTGGATGTGGCATAAGGCTGGACACTTGGGACTGAGAGGATTGGTGAGATTGGGTGAGCAAATGCAGACCCTTTAAAGCAATAATGCATGGCACACATTCCATGGGTCCCAACTCTCCAGGTTGAAGGGAATATTACTACAGTTATAACATGTACGGGAAACCTAGAGAACGGACACACTGTGAATACGAAAGGTTTCTAAAACTCAACGAATAGTCCCTCTCCTGGTGCTCGGGTTTGACTTTCCATCTGCTTTACTATCAACCTCCCAACTTGGAGAGACAGCCCCTTTAACCTCCTGGTTCGCACAGGTTGCCTATTTGGCAGAGGATGAAAGGGAAGAGGGAGAACCAATGAGAGAGTAGCTTTTAGGCATTTGGACGGGCACATATCACTGTAATTTCCCGGCAGGAAGAAGAATTAACCAAAGTTTCAGCCCCCCACCGGGAACCAGTATAGGTCCTGAACCAAAATTTTGGACTTGCGGTCAGCTCACCAAAAACGAGTTGAAAAATGGAGCTCAGGGGCACAGCAATTCACAAACTGGCCGAGTAATCAAGGACAACTATCGTCCAAAAATCTGTTGAGGGAAGGCAACGAGGCGGACTTGAAAGCGAGGCAGAATAGCAGGAAACAGATTTCAAGAGGTAGGTTGGAATCCCCTTTAAAGCACAGGAAGAGGGGCACAACTTCGACAATGATGCACTTGGCCAAAAAGGGCGTATGCGTTTTCTCCTGAATATATTCAGGAGAAAACGCATACGCCCTTTTTGGCCAAGCAAGCAAGCGGGCAATGCAAATCTGCACTACAAAGAAGTATCACTTCCCACCGGTCAAAAGGGACATCCACAAAATGTGTACAAACCAGAAAGGCAAGACAGGCCCTGGAGAACAGGGAGCCTTGTTATGCTGATGGGCGGGATGTAAATTGCCAACTGCCTCTCTGGAGGAGTACATTGTGTTCCCTAAAACAAGTAAAGAACAGAGCTACAGAGCCAAGGGCACTTCCAGTCTAGGAAATAAACCTTGGGAAAACTGAAGTTCAATAAGACAGAGCCACCCCAAAATTTAGGGCTGCACTGCTTACAAGGACCTCAACTTGGGTACACCATAAATATCCCAGGAAATATAAAAATGGTTCAAAAAACTGTGGTACTTACGTACGATGGAATATCCCTCAGCCATGAAATCAATGTCATAAGACCAGTAGCAGCAAAATGGGTGGATTCAGGTACGATGATTTTAAGTGAAATAAGTCACACAGAAAAAGAAACTTATCATAAGATATCACTTATGAAGATCCTGTAAACATGGCTACACTTGAACTGAGTTAGGAAAGAGAACAGTGTCTCACATTTAGAAAACACTCTTATGCCTGCTTAAGGGGGAAGGAGAGGTGGGGTGATGCAAAAAACCAGAGTTTGATATAAGCACAGGTACCATTCCAAAAACCAACTATGGAATAGACAAGACCTACAACTTCCTCAGTGAAAGGGACTCAAAACCCCATATTTGCCGCAGAGGAATATATCTGACTACTAAGAATCTTAAAACCTATGTATTGATATGTCTCCGTAAGGGAATCAAGTGTGTGTAGACTGGCATAAACATGGCAGTGAGAATCAGCTCAAACCCACTATGAAAAGGAATTTCAAAAACCAAGCAAAACAACTGGGAAATTCTTTACAATTCCTTCAGCGTCTCTGATGAAACCTGGAATGACCCTATCTACAATGACAGCTGGATGTGGCATAAGGCTGGACACTTGGGACTGAGAGGATTGGTGAGATTGGGTGAACAAATGCAGACCATTTAAAGCAATAATGCATGGCACCCATTCCATGGGTCCCAACTCTCCAGGTTGAAGGGAATATTACTACAGTTATAACATGTACGGGAAACCTAGAGAATGGACACACTGTGAATACGAAAGGTTTCTAAAACTCAACGAATAGTCTCTCTCGTGGTGCTCCGGTTTGACTTTCCATCTGCTTTACTATCAACCTCCCAACTTGGAGAGACAGCCCCTTTAACCTCCTGGTTCGCACAGGTTGCCAATTTGGCAGAGGATGAAAGGGAAGAGGGAGAACCAATGAGAGAGTAGCTGTTAGGCATTTGGACGGGCACATATCACTGTAATTTCCCGGCAGGAAGAAGAATTAACCAAAGTCTCAGCCACCCACCGGGAACCAGTATAGGTCCTGAACCAAAATTTTGGACTTGCGGTCAGCTCACCTAAAACGAGTTGAAAAATGGAGCTCAGGGGCACAGCAATTCACAAACTGGCCGAGTAATAAAGGACAACTATCGTCCAAAAATCTGTTGAGGGAAGGCAACGAGGCGGACTTGAAAGCAAGGCAGAATAGCAGGAAACAGATTTCAAGAGGTACTTTGGAATCGCCTTTAAAGCACAGGAAGAGGGGCACAACTTCGACAATGATGCACTTGACCAAAAAGGGCGTATGTGTTTTCTCCTGAATATATTCAGGAGAAAACGCAAACGCCCTTTTTGGCCAAGCAAGCAAGCGGGCAATGCAAATCTGCACTACAAAGAAGTATCACCTCCCACCGGTCAAAAGGGACATCCACAAAATGTGTAAAAACCAGAAAGGCAAGACAGGCCCTGGAGAACAGGGAGCCTTGTTATGCTGATGGGCGGGATGTAAATTGCCAACTGCCTCTCTGGAGGAGTGCATTGTGTTCCCTAAAACAAGTAAACAACAGAGCTACAGAGCCAAGGGCACTTCCAGTCTAGGGAATATACCTTGCGAAAACTGAAAATCAATAAGACAGAGCCACCCCTAAATTTAGGGCTGCACTGCTTACAAGGACCTCAACTTGGGTACACCTTAAATATTCCAGGAAATATAAAAATGCTTCAAAAAATTGTGGTACTTACGTACGATGGAATATCCCTCAGCCATGAAATCAATGTCATAAGACCAGTAGCAGCAAAATGGGTGGATTCAGGTACGATGATTCTAAGTGAAATAAGTCACAGAGAAAAAGAAACTTATCATAAGATATCACTTATGAAGATCTTGTAAACATGGCTACACTTGAACTGAGTTAGGAAAGAGAACAGTGTCTCACATTTAGAAAACACTCTTATGCTTGCTTAAGTGGGAAGGAGAGGTGGGGTGATGCATAAAACCAGAGTTTGATATAAGCACAAGTACCATTCCAAAAACCAACTATGGAATAGACAAGACCTACACCTTCCTCAGTGAAAGGGACTCAAAACCCCATATTTCCCGCAGAGGAATATATCTGACTAGTAAGAATCTTAAAACCTATGTATTGATATGTCTCCGTAAGGGAATCAAGTGTGTCTAGACTGGCATAAACATCGCAGCGAGAATCAGCTCAAACCCATTATAAAAAGGAATTTCAAAAACAAAACAAAAAAACTGGGAAATTCTTTACAATTCCTTCAGGGTCTCTGAGGAAACCTGGAATGACCCTATCTACAACGACAGCTGGATGTGGCATAAGGCTGGACATTTGGGACTGACAGGATTGGTGAGATTGGGTGAGCAAATGCAGACCATTTAAGCAATAATGCATGGCACCCATTCCATGGGTCCCAACTCTCCAGGTTGAAGGGAATATTACTACAGTTATAACTTGTACGGGAAACCTAGAGAAAGGACACACTGTGAATACGAAAGTTTTCTAAACCTCAACGAATACTCCCTCTCCTGGTGCTCCGGTTTGACTTTCCATCTGCTTTACTATCAACCTCCCAACTTGGAGAGACAGCCCCTTTAACCTCCTGGTTCGCACAGGTTGCCAATTTGGCAGAGGATGAAAGGGAAGTAGGAGAACCAATGAGAGAGTAGCTGTTAGGCATTTGGACGGGCACATATCACTCTAACTTCCCGGCAGGAAGAAGTATTAACCAAAGTCTCAGCCGCCCACCGGGAACCAGCATAGTTCCTGAACCAAAATTTTGGACTTGCGGTCAGCTCACCAAAAACGAGTTGAAAAATGGAGCTCAGGGGCACAGCAATACACAAACTGGCCGATTAATAAAGGGCAACTATCATCCAAAAATCTGTTGAGGGAAGGCAACGAGGCGGACTTGAAAGCGAGGCAGAAAAGCAGGAAACAGATTTCAAGAGGTACGTTGGAATCGCCTTTAAAGCACAGGAAGAGGGGCACAACTTCGACAATGATGCACTTGGCCAAAAAGGGTGTATGCGTTTTCTCCTGAATATATTCAGGAGAAAACGCATACGCCTTTTTTGGCCAAGCAAGCAAGCGGGCAATGCAAATCTGCACTACAAAGAAGTATCACTTCCCACCGGTCAAAAGGGACATCCACAAAATGTGTAAAAACCAGAAAGGCAAGACAGGCCCTGGAGAACAGGGAGCCTTGTTATGCTGATGGGCGGGATGTAAATTGCCAACTGCCTCTCTGGAGGAGTACATTGTGTTCCCTAAAACAAGTAAAGAACAGAGCTACAGAGCCAAGGGCACTTCCAGTCTAGGCAATATACTTTGGGAAAACTGAAAATCAATAAGACAGTGCCACACCAAACTTTAGGGCTGCACTGCTTACAAGGACCTCAACTTGGGTACACCTTAAATATCCCAGGAAATATAAAACTGGTTCAAAAAATTGTGGTACTTATGTACGATGGAATATCCCTCAGCCATGAAATCAATGTCATAAGACCAGTAGCAGCAAAATGGGTGGATTCAGGTACGATGATTCTAAGTGAAATAAGTCACAGAGAAAAAGAAACTTATCATAAGATATCACTTATGAAGATCCTGTAAACATGGCTACACTTGAACTGAGTTAGGAAAGAGAACAGTGTCTCACATTTAGAAAACACTCTTATGCTTGCTTAAGGGGGAAGGAGAGGTGGGGTGATGCATAAAACCAGAGTTTGATATAAGCACAGGTACCGTTCCAAAAACCAACTATGGAATAGACAATACCTACACCTTCCTCAGTTAAAGGGACTCAAAACACCATATTTCCCGCAGAGGAATATATCTGACTACTAAGAATCTTAAAACCTATGTATTGATATGTCTCTGTAAGGGAATCAAGTGTGTCTAGACTGGCATAAACATGGCAGCGAGAATCAGCTCAAACCTACTATAAAGAGGACTTTCAAAAACAAAACAAAAAAACTGGGAAATTCTTTACAATTCCTTCAGGGTCAATGATGAAACCTGGAATGACCCTATCTACAACGACAGCTGGATATGGCATAAGGCTGGACACTTGAGAGTGAGGGGATTGGTGAGATTGGGTGAGCAAATGCAGACCCTTTAAAGCAATAATGCATGGCACCCATTCCATGGCTCCCAACTCTCCAGGTTGAAGGGAATATTACTACAGATATAACATGTACGGGAAACCTAGAGAACGGACACACTGTGAATACGAAAGGTTTCTAAAACTCAACGAATAGTCCCTCTCCTGGTGCTCCGGTTTGACTTTCCACCTGCTTTACTATCAACCTCCCAACTTGGAGAGACAGCCCCTTTAACCTCCTGGTTCGCACAGGTTGCCAATTAGGCAGAGGATGAAAGGGAAGAGGGAGAACCAATGAGAGAGTAGCTGTTAGGCATTTGGACGGGCACATATCTCTGTAATTTCCCAGCAGGAAGAAGAATTAACCAAAGTCTCAGCCACCCACCGGGAAAAAGCATAGGTCCTGAACCAAAATTTTGGACTTGCGGTCAGCTCACCAAAAACGAGTTGAAAAATGGAGCTCAGGGGCACAGCAATTCACAAACTGGCCGAGTAATAAAGGACAACTATCGTCCAAAAATCTGTTGAGGGAAGGCATCGAGGCGGACTTGAAAGCGAGGCAGAATAGCAGGAAACAGATTTCAAGAGGTACGTTGGAATCACCTTTAAAGCACAGGAAGAGAGGCACAACTTCGACAATGATGCACTTGGCCAAAAAGGGCGTATGCGTTTTCTCCTGAATATATTCAGGAGAAAACGCATACGCCCTTTTTGGCCAAGCAAGCAAGCGGGCAATGCAAATCTGCACTACAAAGAAGTATCACTTCCCACCGGTCAAAAGGGACATCCACAAAATGTGTAAAAACCGGAAAGGCAAGACAGGCCCTGGAGAACAGGGAGCCTTGTTATGCTGATGGGCGGGATGTAAATTGCCAACTGCCTCTCTGGAGGAGTGCATTGTGTTCCCTAAAACAAGTAAACAACAGAGCTACAGAGCCAAGGGCACTTCCAGTCTAGGGAATATACCTTGGGAAAACTGAAAATCAAAAAGACACAGCCACCTCAGAATTTAGGGCTGCACTGCTTACAAGGACCTCAACTTGGGTACACCATAAATATCCCAGGAAATATAAAAATGGTTCAAAAAATTGTGGTACTTACGTACGATGGAATATCCCTCAGCCATGAAATCAATGTCATAAGACCAGTAGCAGCAAAATGGGTGGATTCAGGTACGATGATTCTAAGTGCAATAAGTCACAGAGAAAAAGAAACATATCATAAGATATCACTTATGAAGATCCTGTAAACATGGCTACACTTGAACTGAGTTAGGAAAGAGAACAGTGTCTCACATTTAGAAAACACTCTTATGCCTGCTTAAGGGGGAAGGAGAGGTGGGGTGATGCATAAAACCAGAGTTTCATATAAGCACAGGTACCATTCCAAAAACCAACTATGGAATAGACAAGACCTACACCTTCCTCAGTAAAACGGACTCAAAACCCCATATTTCCCGCAGAGGAATATATCTGACTAGTAAGAATCTTAAAACCTATGTATTGATATGTCTCCGTAAGGGAATCAAGTGTGTCTAGACTGGCATAAATATGGCAGCGAGAATCAGCTCAAACCCACTATAAAAAGGAATTTCAAAAATAAAACAAAAAAAACTGGGAAATTCTTTACAATTCCTTCAGGGTCTCTGATGATACCTGGAATGACCCTATCTACAATGACAGCTGGATGTGGCATAAGGCTGGACACTTGGGACTGAGAGGATTGGTGAGATTGGGTGAGCAAATGCAGACCCTTTAAAGCAATAATGCATGGCACACATTCCATGGGTCCCAACTCTCCAGGTTGAAGGGAATATTACTACAGTTATAACATGTACGGGAAACCTAGAGAACGGACACACTGTGAATACGAAAGGTTTCTAAAACTCAACGAATAGTCCCTCTCCTGGTGCTCGGGTTTGACTTTCCATCTGCTTTACTATCAACCTCCCAACTTGGAGAGACAGCCCCTTTAACCTCCTGGTTCGCACAGGTTGCCTATTTGGCAGAGGATGAAAGGGAAGAGGGAGAACCAATGAGAGAGTAGCTTTTAGGCATTTGGACGGGCACATATCACTGTAATTTCCCGGCAGGAAGAAGAATTAACCAAAGTTTCAGCCCCCCACCGGGAACCAGTATAGGTCCTGAACCAAAATTTTGGACTTGCGGTCAGCTCACCAAAAACGAGTTGAAAAATGGAGCTCAGGGGCACAGCAATTCACAAACTGGCCGAGTAATCAAGGACAACTATCGTCCAAAAATCTGTTGAGGGAAGGCAACGAGGCGGACTTGAAAGCGAGGCAGAATAGCAGGAAACAGATTTCAAGAGGTAGGTTGGAATCCCCTTTAAAGCACAGGAAGAGGGGCACAACTTCGACAATGATGCACTTGGCCAAAAAGGGCGTATGCGTTTTCTCCTGAATATATTCAGGAGAAAACGCATACGCCCTTTTTGGCCAAGCAAGCAAGCGGGCAATGCAAATCTGCACTACAAAGAAGTATCACTTCCCACCGGTCAAAAGGGACATCCACAAAATGTGTACAAACCAGAAAGGCAAGACAGGCCCTGGAGAACAGGGAGCCTTGTTATGCTGATGGGCGGGATGTAAATTGCCAACTGCCTCTCTGGAGGAGTACATTGTGTTCCCTAAAACAAGTAAAGAACAGAGCTACAGAGCCAAGGGCACTTCCAGTCTAGGAAATAAACCTTGGGAAAACTGAAGTTCAATAAGACAGAGCCACCCCAAAATTTAGGGCTGCACTGCTTACAAGGACCTCAACTTGGGTACACCATAAATATCCCAGGAAATATAAAAATGGTTCAAAAAACTGTGGTACTTACGTACGATGGAATATCCCTCAGCCATGAAATCAATGTCATAAGACCAGTAGCAGCAAAATGGGTGGATTCAGGTACGATGATTTTAAGTGAAATAAGTCACA
Organism: Hyperoodon ampullatus; assembly: GCF_949752795.1. NCBI lineage: Eukaryota > Metazoa > Chordata > Mammalia > Artiodactyla > Ziphiidae > Hyperoodon > Hyperoodon ampullatus. The sequence continues at coordinate 532,193 of NW_027640550.1, forward strand.
CAGAAAAAGAAACTTATCATAAGATATCACTTATGAAGATCCTGTAAACATGGCTACACTTGAACTGAGTTAGGAAAGAGAACAGTGTCTCACATTTAGAAAACACTCTTATGCCTGCTTAAGGGGGAAGGAGAGGTGGGGTGATGCAAAAAACCAGAGTTTGATATAAGCACAGGTACCATTCCAAAAACCAACTATGGAATAGACAAGACCTACAACTTCCTCAGTGAAAGGGACTCAAAACCCCATATTTGCCGCAGAGGAATATATCTGACTACTAAGAATCTTAAAACCTATGTATTGATATGTCTCCGTAAGGGAATCAAGTGTGTGTAGACTGGCATAAACATGGCAGTGAGAATCAGCTCAAACCCACTATGAAAAGGAATTTCAAAAACCAAGCAAAACAACTGGGAAATTCTTTACAATTCCTTCAGCGTCTCTGATGAAACCTGGAATGACCCTATCTACAATGACAGCTGGATGTGGCATAAGGCTGGACACTTGGGACTGAGAGGATTGGTGAGATTGGGTGAACAAATGCAGACCATTTAAAGCAATAATGCATGGCACCCATTCCATGGGTCCCAACTCTCCAGGTTGAAGGGAATATTACTACAGTTATAACATGTACGGGAAACCTAGAGAATGGACACACTGTGAATACGAAAGGTTTCTAAAACTCAACGAATAGTCTCTCTCGTGGTGCTCCGGTTTGACTTTCCATCTGCTTTACTATCAACCTCCCAACTTGGAGAGACAGCCCCTTTAACCTCCTGGTTCGCACAGGTTGCCAATTTGGCAGAGGATGAAAGGGAAGAGGGAGAACCAATGAGAGAGTAGCTGTTAGGCATTTGGACGGGCACATATCACTGTAATTTCCCGGCAGGAAGAAGAATTAACCAAAGTCTCAGCCACCCACCGGGAACCAGTATAGGTCCTGAACCAAAATTTTGGACTTGCGGTCAGCTCACCTAAAACGAGTTGAAAAATGGAGCTCAGGGGCACAGCAATTCACAAACTGGCCGAGTAATAAAGGACAACTATCGTCCAAAAATCTGTTGAGGGAAGGCAACGAGGCGGACTTGAAAGCAAGGCAGAATAGCAGGAAACAGATTTCAAGAGGTACGTTGGAATTGCCTTTAAAGCACAGGAAGAGGGGCACAACTTCGACAATGATGCACTTGGTCAAAAAGGGCGTATGAGTTTTCTCCTGAATATATTCAGGAGAAAACGCATACGCCCTTTTTGGCCAAGCAAGCAAGCGGGCAATGCAAATCTGCACTACAAAGAAGTATCACTTCCCACCGGTCAAAAGGGACATCCACAAAATGTGTAAAAACCGGAAAGGCAAGACAGGCCCTGGAGAACAGGGAGCCTTGTTATGCTGATGGGCGGGATGTAAATTGCCAACTGCCTCTCTGGAGGAGTGCATTGTGTTCCCTAAAACAAGTAAACAACAGAGCTACAGAGCCAAGGGCACTTCCACTCTAGGGTATATACCTTGGGAAAACTGAAAATCAAAAAGACACAGCCACCCCAAAATTTAGGGCTGCACTGCTTACCAGGACCTCAACTTGTGTACACCTTAAATATCCCAGGAAATATAAAAATGGTTCAAAAAATTGTGGTACTTATGTACGATGGAATATCCCTCAGCCATGAAATCAATGTCATAAGACCAGTAGCAGCAAAATGGGTGGATTCAGGTACGATGATTCTAAGTGAAATAAGTCACAAAGAAAAAGAAACTTATCATAAGATATCACTTATGAAGATCCTGTAAACATGGCTACACTTGAACTGAGTTAGGAAAGAGAACAGTGTCTCACATTTAGAAAACACTCTTATGCCTGCTTAAGGGGGAAGGAGAGGTGGGGTGATGCAAAAAACCAGAGTTTGATATAAGCACAGGTACCATTCCAAAAACCAACTATGGAATAGACAAGACCTACAACTTCCTCAGTGAAAGGGACTCAAAACCCCATATTTGCCACAGAGGAATATATCTGACTACTAAGAATCTTAAAACCTATGTATTGATATGTCTCCGTAAGGGAATCAAGTGTGTGTAGACTGGCATAAACATGGCAGTGAGAATCAGCTCAAACCCACTATGAAAAGGAATTTCAAAAACAAAGCAAAACAACTGGGAAATTCTTTACAATTCCTTCAGCGTCTCTGATGAAACCTGGAATGACCCTATCTACAATGACAGCTGGATGTGGCATAAGGCTGGACACTTGGAACTGAGAGGATTGGTGAGATTGGGTGAACAAATGCAGACCCTTTAAAGCAATAATGCATGGCACCCATTCCATGGGTCCCAAATCTCCAGGTTGAAGGGAATATTACTACAGTTATAACATGTACGGGAAACCTAGAGAATGGACACACTGTGAATACGAAAGGTTTCTAAAACTCAACGAATAGTCTCTCTCCTGGTGCTCCGGTTTGACTTTCCATCTGCTTTACTATCAACCTCCCAACTTGGAGAGACAGCCCCTTTAACCTCCTGGTTCGCACAGGTTGCCAATTTGGCAGAGGATGAAAGGGAAGAGGGAGAACCAATGAGAGAGTAGCTGTTAGGCATTTGGACGGGCACATATCACTGTAATTTCCCGGCAGGAAGAAGAATTAACCAAAGTCTCAGCCACCCACCGGGAACCAGTATAGGTCCTGAACCAAAATTTTGGACTTGCGGTCAGCTCACCTAAAACGAGTTGAAAAATGGAGCTCAGGGGCACAGCAATTCACAAACTGGCCGAGTAATAAAGGACAACTATCGTCCAAAAATCTGTTGAGGGAAGGCAACGAGGCGGACTTGAAAGCGTGGCAGAATAGCAGGAAACAGATTTCAAGAGGTACGTTGGAATCGCCTTTAAAGCACAGGAAGAGGGGCACAACTTCGACAATGATGCACTTGGCCAAAAAGGGCGTATGTGTTTTCTCCTGAATATATTCAGGAGAAAACGCATACGCCCTTTTTGGCCAAGCAAGCAAGCGGGCAATGCAAATCTGCACTACAAAGAAGTATCACTTCCCACCGGTCAAAAGGGACATCCACAAAATGTGTAAAAACCGGAAAGGCAAGACAGGCCCTGGAGAACAGGGAGCCTTGTTATGCTGATGGGCGGGATGTAAATTGCCAACTGCCTCTCTGGAGGAGTGCATTGTGTTCCCTAAAACAAGTAAACAACAGAGCTACAGAGCCAAGGGCACTTCCAGTCTAGGGTATATACCTTGGGAAAACTGAAAATCAAAAAGACACAGCCACCCCAAAATTTAGGGCTTCACTGCTTACCAGGACCTCAACTTGGGTACACCTTAAATATCCCAGGAAATATAAAAATGGTTCAAAAAATTGTGGTACTTATGTACGATGGAATATCCCTCAGCCATGAAATCAATGTCATAAGACCAGTAGCAGCAAAATGGGTGGATTCAGGTACGATGATTCTAAGTGAAATAAGTCACAAAGAAAAAGAAACTTATCATAAGATATCACTTATGAAGATCCTGTAAACATGGCTACACTTGAACTGAGTTAGGAAAGAGAACAGTGTCTCACATTTAGAAAACACTCTTATGCCTGCTTAAGGGGGAAGGAGAGGTGGGGTGATGCATAAAACCAGAGTTTGATATAAGCACAGGTACCATTCCAAAAACCAACTATGGAATAGACAAGACCTACACCTTCCTCAGTGAAAGGGACACAAAACACCATATTTCCCGCAGAGGAATATATCTGACTAGTAAGAATCTTAAAACCTATGTATTGATATGTCTCCGTAAGGGAATCAAGTGTGTCTAGACTGGCATAAACATGGCAGCGAGAATCAGCTCAAACCCACTATAAAAAGGAATTTCAAAAATAAAACAAAACAACTGGGAAACTCTTTACAATTCCTTCAGGTTCTCTGATGAAACCTGGAATGACCCTATCTACAACGACAGCTGGATGTGGCATAAGGCTGGACACTTGGGACTGAGAGGATTGGTGAGATTGGGTGAGCAAATGCAGACCCTTTAAAGCAATAATGCATGGCACCCATTCCATGGGTCCTAACTCTCCGGGTTGAAGGGAATATTATTACAGTTATAACATGGACGGGAAACCTAGAGAACGGACACACTGTGAATACGAAAGGTTTCTAAAACTCAACGAATAATCCCTCTCCTGGTGCTCCGGTTTGACTTTCCACCTGCTTTACTATCAACCTCCCAACTTGGAGAGACAGCCCCTTTAACCTCCTGGTTCGCACAGGTTGCCAATTTGGCAGAGGATGAAAGGGAAGAGGGAGAACCAATGAGAGAGTAGCTGTTAGGCATTTGGACGGGCACATATCACTGTAATTTCCCGGCAGGAAGAAGAATTAACCAAAGTCTCAGCCCCCCACAGGGAACCAGCATAGGTCCTGTACCAAAATTTTGGACTTGCGGTCAGCTCACCAAAAACGAGTTGAAAAATGGAGCTCAGGGTTACAGCAATTCACAAACTGGCCGAGTAATAAAGGACAACTATCGTCCAAAAATCTGTTGAGGGAAGGCAACTAGGCGGACTTGAAAGCGAGGCAGAATAGCAGGAAACAGATTTCAAGAGGTACGTTGGAATCGCCTTTAAAGCACAGGAAGAGGGGCACAACTTCGACAATGATGCACTTGGCCAAAAAGGGCGTATGCGTTTTCTCCTGAATATATTCAGGAGAAAACGCATACGCCCTTTTTGGCCAAGCAAGCAAGCGGGCAATGCAAATCTGCACTACAAAGAAGTATCACTTCCCACCGGTCAAAAGGGACATCCACAAAATGTGTAAAAACCAGAAAGGCAAGACAGGCCCTGGAGAACAGGGAGCCTTGTTATGCTGATGGGCGGCATGTAAATTGCTAACTGCCTCTCTGGAGGAGTGCACTGTGTTCCCTAAAACAAGTAAACAACAGAGCTACAGAGCCAAGGGCAATTCCAGTCTAGGGAATATACCTGGGAAAAACTGAAAATCAATAAGACAGAGCCACCCCAAAATTTTGGGCTGCACTGCTTACAAGGACCTCAACTTGGGTACACCTTAAATATCCCAGGAAATATAAAAATGGTTCAAAAAATTGTGGTACTTACGTACGATGGAATATCCCTCAGCCATGAAATCAATGTCATAAGACCAGTAGCAGCAAAATGGGTGGATTCAGCTACGATGATTCTAAGTGAAATAAGTCACACAGAAAAAGAAACTTATCATAAGATATCACTTATGAAGATCCTGTAAACATGGCTACACTTGAACTGAGTTAGGAAAGAGAACAGTGTCTCACATTTAGAAAACACTCTTATGCCTGCTTAAGGGGGAAGGAGAGGTGGGGTGATGCATAAAACCAGAGTTTGATATAAGCACAGGTACCGTTCCAAAAACCAACTATGGAATAGACAAGACCTACACCTTCCTCAGTGAAAGGGACTCAAAACACCATATTTCCCGCAGAGCAATATATCTGACTAGTAAGAATCTAAAAACCTATGTATTGATATGTCTCCATAAGGGAATCAAGTGTGTCTAGACTGGGATAAATATGGCAGCGAGAATCAGCTCAAACCCACTATAAAAAGGAATTTCAAAAACAAAACAAAAAAACTGGGAAATTCTTTACAATTCCTTCAGGGTCAATGATGAAACCTGGAATGACCCTATCTACAACGACAGCTGGATATGGCATAAGGCTGGACACTTGGGACTGAGGGGATTGGTGAGATTGGGTGAGCAAATGCAGACCCTTTAAAGCAATAATGCATGGCACCCATTCCATGGGTCCCAACTCTCCAGGTTGAAGGGAATATTACTACAGTTATAACATGTACGGGAAACCTAGAGAACGGACACACTGTGAATACGAAAGGTTTCTAAAACTCAACGAATAATCCCTCTCCTGGTGCTTCGGTTTGACTTTCCACCTGCTTTACTATCAACCTCCCAACTTGTAGAGACAGCCCCTTTAACCACCTGTTTCGCACAGGTTGCCAATTTGGCAGAGGATGAAAGGGAAGAGGGAGAACCAATGAGAGAGTAGCTGTTAGGCATTTGGACGGGCACATATCACTGTAATTTCCCAGCAGGAAGAAGAATTAACCAAAGTCTCAGCCCCCCACCGGGAACCAGCATAGGTCGTGAACCAAAATTTTGGACTTGCGGTCAGCACACCAAAAACGAGTTGAAAAATGGAGCTCAGGGGCACAGCAATACACAAACTGGCCGAGTAATAAAGGACAATTATCGTCAAAAATCTGTTGAGGGAAGGCAACGAGGCGGACTTGAAAGCGAGGCAGAATAGCAGGAAACAGATTTCAAGAGGTACGTTGGAATCACCTTTAAAGCACAGGAAGAGGGGCACAACTTCGACAATGATGCACTTGACCAAAAAGGGCGTATGTGTTTACTCCTGAATATATTCAGGAGAAAACGCATACGCCCTTTTTGGCCAAGCAAGCAAGCGGGCAATGCAAATCTGCACTACAAAGAAGTATCACCTCCCACCGGTCAAAAGGGACATCCACAAAATGTGTAAAAACCAGAAAGGCAAGACAGGCCCTGGAGAACAGGGAGCCTTGTTATGCTGATGGGCGGGATGTAAATTGCCAACTGCCTCTCTGGAGGAGTGCATTGTGTTCCCTAAAACAAGTAAACAACAGAGCTACAGAGCCAAGGGCACTTCCAGTCTAGGGAATATACCTTGGGAAAACTGAAATTCAATAAGACAGAGCCACCCCAAAATTTAGGGCTGCACTGCTTACAAGGACCTCAACTTGGGTACACCTTAAATATCCCAGGAAATATAAAAATGCTTCAAAAAATTGTGGTACTTATGTAAGATGGAATATCCCTCAGCCATGAAATCAATGTCATAAGACGAGTAGCAGCAAAATGGGTGGATTCAGGTACGATGATTCTAAGTGAAATATGTCACACAGAAAAATAAACTTATCATAAGATATCACTTATGAAGATCCTGTAAACATGGCTACACTTGAACTGAGTTAGGAAAGAGAACAGTGTCTCACATTTAGAAAACACTCTTATGCCTGCTTAAGGGGGAAGGAGAGGTGGGGTGATGCATAAAACCAGAGTTTGATATAAGCATAGGTACCGTTCCAAAAACCAACTATGGAATAGAAAAGACGTACACCTTCCTCAGTGAAAGGGACTCAAAACCCCATATTTCCCGCAGAGGAATATATCTGACTAGTAAGAATCTTAAAACCTATGTATTGATATGTCTCTGTAAGGGAATCAAGTGTGTCTAGACTGGCATAAACATGGCAGCGAGAATCAGCTCAAACCCACTATAAAAAGGAATTTCAAAAACAAAACAAAAAAACTGGGAAATTCTTTACAATTCCTTCAGGGTCTCTGATGAAACCTGGAATGACCCTATCTACAACGACAGCTGGATGTGGCATAAGTCTGGACACTTGGGACTGACAGGATTGGTGAGATTGGGTGAGCAAATGCAGACCCTTTAAAGCAATAATGCATGGCACCCATTCCATGGGTCCCAACTCTACAGGTTGAAGGGAATATTACTACAGTTATAACATGTACGGGAAACATAGAGAACGGACAAACTGTGAATACGAAAGGTTTCTAAAACTCAACGAATAGTCCCTCTCTTGGTGCTCCGGTTTGACTTTCCATCTTCTTTACTATCAACCTCCCAACTTGGAGAGACAGCCCCTTTAACCTCCTGGTTCGCACAGGTTGCCAATTTGGCAGAGGATGAAAGGGAAGTGGGAGAACCAATGAGATAGTAGCTGTTAGGCATTTGGACGGGCACATATCACTCTAACTTCCCGGCAGGAAGAAGAATTAACCAAAGTCTCAGCCCCCCACCGGGAACCAGCACAGTTCCTGAACCAAAATTTTTGACTTGCGGTCAGCTCACCAAAAACGAGTTGAAAAATGGAGCTCAGGGGCACAGCAATTCACAAACTGGCCGAGTAATAAAGGACAACTATCGTCCAAAAATCTGTTGAGGGAAGGCAACTAGGCGGACTTGAAAGCGAGGCAGAATAGCAGGAAACAGATTTCAAGAGGTACGTTGGAATCGCCTTTAAAGCACAGGAAGAGGGGCACAACTTCGACAATGATGCACTTGGCCAAAAAGGGCGTATGCGTTTTCTCCTGAATATATTCAGGAGAAAACGCATACGCCCTTTTTGGCCAAGCAAGCAAGCGGGCAATGCAAATCTGCACTACAAAGAAGTATCACTTCCCACCGGTCAAAAGGGACATCCACAAAATGTGTAAAAACCAGAAAGGCAAGACAGGCCCTGGAGAACAGGGAGCCTTGTTATGCTGATGGGCGGCATGTAAATTGCCAACTGCCTCTCTGGAGGAGTGCCTTGTGTTCCCTAAAACAAGTAAACAACAGAGCTACAGAGCCAAGGGCACTTCCAGTCTAGGGAATATACCTGGGAAAAACTGAAAATCAATAAGACAGAGCCACCCCAAAATTTAGGGCTGCACTGCTTACAAGGACCTCAACTTGGGTACACCTTAAATATCCCAGGAAATATAAAAATGGTTCAAAAAATTGTGGTACTTACGTACGATGGAATATCCCTCAGCCATGAAATCAATGTCATAAGACCAGTAGCAGCAAAATGGGTGGATTCAGGTACGATGATTCTAAGTGAAATAAGTCACAGAGAAAAAGAAACTTATCATAAGATATCACTTATGAAGATCCTGTAAACATGGCTACACTTGAACTGAGTTAGGAAAGAGAACAGTGTCTCACATTTAGAAAACACTCTTATGCCTGCTTAAGGGGGAAGGAGAGGTGGGGTGATGCATAAAACCAGAGTTTGATATAAGCATAGGTACCGTTCCAAAAACCAACTATGGAATAGACAAGACCTACACCTTCCTCAGTGAAAGGGACTCAAAACCCCATATTTCCCACAGAGGAATATATCTGACTAGTAAGAATCTTAAAACCTATGTATTGATATGTCTCCGTAAGGGAATCAAGTGTGTCTAGACTGGCATAAACATGGCAGCGAGAATCAGCTCAAACCCACTATAAAAAGGAATTTCAAAAACAAAACAAAAAAACTGGGAAATTCTTTACAATTCCTTCAGGGTCAATGATGAAACCTGGAATGACCCTATCTACAACGACAGCTGGATATGGCATAAGGCTGGACACTTGGGACTGAGGGGATTGGTGAGATTGGGTGAGCAAATGCAGACCCTTTAAAGCAATAATGCATGGCACCCATTCCATGGGTCCCAACTCTCCAGGTTGAAGGGAATATTACTACAGTTATAACATGTACGGGAAACCTAGAGAACGGAAACACTGTGAATCCGAAAGGTTTCTAAAACTCAACGAATAGTCCCTCTCCTGGTGCTCCGGTTTGACTTTCCACCTGCTTTACTATCAACCTCCCAACTTGGAGAGACAGCCCCTTTAACCTCCTGTTTCGCAAAGGTTGCCAATTTGGCAGAGGATGAAAGGGAAGAGGGAGAACCAATGAGAGAGTAGCTGTTAGGCATTTGGACGGGCACATATCACTGTAATTTCCCGGCAGGAAGAAGAATTAACCAAAGTCTCAGCCCCCCACCGGGAACCAGCATAGGTCCTGAACCAAAATTTTGGACTTGCAGTCAGCACACCAAAAAGGAGTTGAAAAATGGATCTCAGGGGCACAGCAATACACAAACTGGCCGAGTAATAAAGGACAATTATCGTCAAAAATCTGTTGAGGGAATGCAACGAGGCGGACTTGAAAGCGAGGCAGAATAGCAGGAAACAGATTTCAAGAGGTACTTTGGAATCGCCTTTAAAGCACAGGAAGAGGGGCACAACTTCGACAATGATGCACTTGACCAAAAAGGGCGTATGTGTTTTCTCCTGAATATATTCAGGAGAAAACGCAAACGCCCTTTTTGGCCAAGCAAGCAAGCGGGCAATGCAAATCTGCACTACAAAGAAGTATCACCTCCCACCGGTCAAAAGGGACATCCACAAAATGTGTAAAAACCAGAAAGGCAAGACAGGCCCTGGAGAACAGGGAGCCTTGTTATGCTGATGGGCGGGATGTAAATTGCCAACTGCCTCTCTGGAGGAGTGCATTGTGTTCCCTAAAACAAGTAAACAACAGAGCTACAGAGCCAAGGGCACTTCCAGTCTAGGGAATATACCTTGGGAAAACTGAAAATCAATAAGACAGAGCCACCCCAAAATTTAGGGCTGCACTGCTTACAAGGACCTCAACTTGGGTACACCTTAAATATCCCAGGAAATATAAAAATGGTTCAAAAAATTGTGGTACTTACGTACGATGGAATATCCCTCAGCCATGAAATCAATGTCATAAGACGAGTAGCAGCAAAATGGGTGGATTCAGGTACGATGATTCTAAGTGAAATATGTCACACAGAAAAATAAACTTATCATAAGATATCACTTATGAAGATCCTGTAAACATGGCTACACTTGAACTGAGTTAGGAAAGAGAACAGTGTCTCACATTTAGAAAACACTCTTATGCCTGCTTAAGGGGGAAGGAGAGGTGGGGTGATGCATAAAACCAGAGTTTGATATAAGCATAGGTACCGTTGCAAAAACCAACTATGGAATAGAAAAGACGTACACCTTCCTCAGTGAAAGGGACTCAAAACCCCATATTTCCCGCAGAGGAATATATCTGACTAGTAAGAATCTTAAAACCTATGTATTGATATGTCTCTGTAAGGGAATCAAGTGTGTCTAGACTGGCATAAACATGGCAGCGAGAATCAGCTCAAACCCACTATAAAAAGGAATTTCAAAAACAAAACAAAAAAATTGGGAAATTCTTTACAATTCCTTCAGGGTCTCTGATGAAACCTGGAATGACCCTATCTACAACGACAGCTGGATGTGGCATAAGGCTGGACACATGGGACTGACAGGATTGGTGAGATTGGGTGAGCAAATGCAGACCCTTTAAAGCAATAATGCATGGCACCCATTCCATGGGTCCCAACTCTACAGGTTGAAGGGAATATTACTACAGTTATAACATGTACGGGAAACATAGAGAACGGACAAACTGTGAATACGAAAGGTTTCTAAACCTCAACGAATAGTCCCTCTCCTCGTGCTCCAGTATGACTTTCCATCTGCTTTACTATCAACCTCCCAACTTAGAGAGACAGCCCCTTTAACCTCCTGGTTCGCACAGGTTGCCAATTTGGCAGAGGATGAAAGGGAAGAGGGGGAACCAATGAGAGAGTAGCTGTTAGGCATTTGGACGGGCACATATCACTGTAATTTCCCGGCAGGAAGAAGAATTAACCAAAGTCTCAGCCCCCCACCGGGAACCAGCATAGGTCCTGAACCAAAATTTTGGACTTGCGGTCAGCTCACCAAAAACGAGTTGAAAAATGGAGCTCAGGGGCACAGCAATTCACAAACTGGCCAAGTAATAAAGGACAACTATCGTCCAAAAATCTGTTGAGGGAAGGCAACGAGGCGGACTTGAAAGCGAGGCAGAATAACAGGAAACAGATTTCAAGAGGTACGTTGGAATCCCCTTTAAAGCACAGGAAGAGGGGCACAAGTTCGACAATGATGCACTTGACCAAAAAGGGCGTATGTGTTTTCTCCTGAATATATTCAGGAGAAAACGCAAACGCCCTTTTTGGCCAAGCAAGCAAGCGGGCAATGCAAATCTGCACTACAAAGAAGTATCACCTCCCACCGGTCAAAAGGGACATCCACAAAATGTGTAAAAACCAGAAAGGCAACACAGGCCCTGGAGAACAGGGAGCCTTGTTATGCTGATGGGCGGGATGTAAATTGCCAACTGCCTCTCTGGAGGAGTGCATTGTGTTCCCTAAAACAAGTAAACAACAGAGCTACAGAGCCAAGGGCACTTCCAGTCTAGGGAATATACCTTGCGAAAACTGAAAATCAATAAGACAGAGCCACCCCTAAATTTAGGGCTGCACTGCTTACAAGGACCTCAACTTGGGTACACCTTAAATATTCCAGGAAATATAAAAATGCTTCAAAAAATTGTGGTACTTACGTACGATGGAATATCCCTCAGCCATGAAATCAATGTCATAAGACCAGTAGCAGCAAAATGGGTGGATTCAGGTACGATGATTCTAAGTGAAATAAGTCACAGAGAAAAAGAAACTTATCATAAGATATCACTTATGAAGATCTTGTAAACATGGCTACACTTGAACTGAGTTAGGAAAGAGAACAGTGTCTCACATTTAGAAAACACTCTTATGCCTGCTTAAGTGGGAAGGAGAGGTGGGGTGATGCATAAAACCAGAGTTTGATATAAGCACAAGTACCATTCCAAAAACCAACTATGGAATAGACAAGACCTACACCTTCCTCAGTGAAAGGGACTCAAAACCCCATATTTCCCGCAGAGGAATATATCTGACTAGTAAGAATCTTAAAACCTATGTATTGATATGTCTCCGTAAGGGAATCAAGTTTGTCTAGACTGGCATAAACATGGCAGCGAGAATCAGCTCAAACCCATTATAAAAAGGAATTTCAAAAACAAAACAAAAAAACTGGGAAATTCTTTACAATTCCTTCAGGGTCTCTGAGGAAACCTGGAATGACCCTATCTACAACGACAGCTGGATGTGGCATAAGGCTGGACATTTGGGACTGACAGGATTGGTGAGATTGGGTGAGCAAATGCAGACCATTTAAGCAATAATGCATGGCACCCATTCCATGGGTCCCAACTCTCCAGGTTGAAGGGAATATTACTACAGTTATAACTTGTACGGGAAACCTAGAGAAAGGACACACTGTGAATACGAAAGTTTTCTAAACCTCAACGAATACTCCCTCTCCTGGTGCTCCGGTTTGACTTTCCATCTGCTTTACTATCAACCTCCCAACTTGGAGAGACAGCCCCTTTAACCTCCTGGTTCGCACAGGTTGCCAATTTGGCAGAGGATGAAAGGGAAGTAGGAGAACCAATGAGAGAGTAGCTGTTAGGCATTTGGACGGGCACATATCACTCTAACTTCCCGGCAGGAAGAAGAATTAACCAAAGTCTCAGCCGCCCACCGGGAACCAGCATAGTTCCTGAACCAAAATTTTGGACTTGCGGTCAGCTCACCAAAAACGAGTTGAAAAATGGAGCTCAGGGGCACAGCAATACACAAACTGGCCGATTAATAAAGGGCAACTATCATCCAAAAATCTGTTGAGGGAAGGCAACGAGGCGGACTTGAAAGCGAGGCAGAAAAGCAGGAAACAGATTTCAAGAGGTACGTTGGAATCGCCTTTAAAGCACAGGAAGAGGGGCACAACTTCGACAATGATGCACTTGGCCAAAAAGGGTGTATGCGTTTTCTCCTGAATATATTCAGGAGAAAACGCATACGCCTTTTTTGGCCAAGCAAGCAAGCGGGCAATGCAAATCTGCACTACAAAGAAGTATCACTTCCCACCGGTCAAAAGGGACATCCACAAAATGTGTAAAAACCAGAAAGGCAAGACAGGCCCTGGAGAACAGGGAGCCTTGTTATGCTGATGGGCGGGATGTAAATTGCCAACTGCCTCTCTGGAGGAGTACATTGTGTTCCCTAAAACAAGTAAAGAACAGAGCTACAGAGCCAAGGGCACTTCCAGTCTAGGGAATATACTTTGGGAAAACTGAAAATCAATAAGACAGTGCCACACCAAACTTTAGGGCTGCACTGCTTACAAGGACCTCAACTTGGGTACACCTTAAATATCCCAGGAAATATAAAACTGGTTCAAAAAATTGTGGTACTTATGTACGATGGAATATCCCTCAGCCATGAAATCAATGTCATAAGACCAGTAGCAGCAAAATGGGTGGATTCAGGTACGATGATTCTAAGTGAAATAAGTCACAGAGAAAAAGAAACTTATCATAAGATATCACTTATGAAGATCCTGTAAACATGGCTACACTTGAACTGAGTTAGGAAAGAGAACAGTGTCTCACATTAAGAAAACACTCTTATGCTTGCTTAAGGGGGAAGGAGAGGTGGGGTGATGCATAAAACCAGAGTTTGATATAAGCACAGGTACCGTTCCAAAAACCAACTATGGAATAGACAATACCTACACCTTCCTCAGTTAAAGGGACTCAAAACACCATATTTCCCGCAGAGGAATATATCTGACTACTAAGAATCTTAAAACCTATGTATTGATATGTCTCTGTAAGGGAATCAAGTGTGTCTAGACTGGCATAAACATGGCAGCGAGAATCAGCTCAAACCTACTATAAAGAGGACTTTCAAAAACAAAACAAAAAAACTGGGAAATTCTTTACAATTCCTTCAGGGTCAATGATGAAACCTGGAATGACCCTATCTACAACGACAGCTGGATATGGCATAAGGCTGGACACTTGAGAGTGAGGGGATTGGTGAGATTGGGTGAGCAAATGCAGACCCTTTAAAGCAATAATGCATGGCACCCATTCCATGGCTCCCAACTCTCCAGGTTGAAGGGAATATTACTACAGATATAACATGTACGGGAAACCTAGAGAACGGACACACTGTGAATACGAAAGGTTTCTAAAACTCAACGAATAGTCCCTCTCCTGGTGCTCCGGTTTGACTTTCCACCTGCTTTACTATCAACCTCCCAACTTGGAGAGACAGCCCCTTTAACCTCCTGGTTCGCACAGGTTGCCAATTAGGCAGAGGATGAAAGGGAAGAGGGAGAACCAATGAGAGAGTAGCTGTTAGGCATTTGGACGGGCACATATCTCTGTAATTTCCCAGCAGGAAGAAGAATTAACCAAAGTCTCAGCCACCCACGGGGAAAAAGCATAGGTCCTGAACCAAAATTTTGGACTTGCGGTCAGCTCACCAAAAACGAGTTGAAAAATGGAGCTCAGGGGCACAGCAATTCACAAACTGGCCGAGTAATAAAGGACAACTATCGTCCAAAAATCTGTTGAGGGAAGGCAACGAGGCGGACTTGAAAGCGAGGCAGAATAGCAGGAAACAGATTTCAAGAGGTACGTTGGAATCACCTTTAAAGCACAGGAAGAGAGGCACAACTTCGACAATGATGCACTTGGCCAAAAAGGGCGTATGCGTTTTCTCCTGAATATATTCAGGAGAAAACGCATACGCCCTTTTTGGCCAAGCAAGCAAGCGGGCAATGCAAATCTGCACTACAAAGAAGTATCACTTCCCACCGGTCAAAAGGGACATCCACAAAATGTGTACAAACCAGAAAGGCAAGACAGGCCCTGGAGAACAGGGAGCCTTGTTATGCTGATGGGCGGGATGTAAATTGCCAACTGCCTCTCTGGAGGAGTACATTGTGTTCCCTAAAGCAAGTAAAGAACAGAGCTACAGAGCCAAGGGCACTTCCAGTCTAGGGAATAAACCTTGGGAAAACTGAAGATCAATAAGACAGAGCCACCCCAAAATTTAGGGCTGCACTGCTTACAAGGACCTCAACTTGGGTACACCATAAATATCCCTGGAAATATAAAAATGGTTCAAAAAACTGTGGTACTTACGTACGATGGAATATCCCTCAGCCATGAAATCAATGTCATAAGACCAGTAGCAGCAAAATGGGTGGATTCTGGTACGATGATTCTAAGTGAAATAAGTCACAGAGAAAAAGAAACTTATCATAAGATATCACTTATGAAGATCCTGTAAACATGGCTACACTTGAACTGAGTTAGGAAAGAGAACAGTGTCTCACATTTAGAAAACACTCTTATGCCTGCTTAAGGGGGAAGGAGAGGTGGGGTGATGCATAAAACCAGAGTTTGATATAAGCACAGGTACCATTCCAAAAACCAACTATGGAATAGACAAGACCTACACCTTCCTCAGTGAAAGGGACTCAAAACCCCATATTTGCCGCAGAGGAATATATCTGACTAGTAAGAATCTTAAAACCTGTGTATTGATATGTCTCCGTAAGGGAATCAAGTGTGTCTAGACTGGCATAAACATGGCAGCGAGAATCAGCTCAAACCCACTATAAAAAGGAATTTCAAAAACAAAACAAAAAAACTGGGAAATTCTTTACAATTCCTTCAGGGTCTCTGATGAAACCTGGAAAGACCCTATCTACAACGACAGCTGGATGTGGCATAAGGCTGGACACTTGGGACTGACAGGATTGGTGAGATTGGGTGAACAAATGCAGACCTTTTAAAGCAATAATGCATGGCACCCATTCCATGGGTCCCAACTCTCCAGGTTGAAGGGAATATTACTACAGTTATAACATGTACGGGAAACCTAGAGAACGGACACACTGTGAATACGAATGGTTTCTAAAACTCAACGTATAGTCCCTCTCCTGGTGCTCCGGTTTGACTTTCCATCTGCTTTACTATCAACCTCCCAACTTGGAGAGACAGCCCCTTTAACCTCCTGGTTCGCACAGGTTGCCAATTTGGCAGAGGATGAAAGGGAAGAGGGTGAACCAATGAGAGAGTAGCTGTTAGGCATTTGGACGGGCACATATCACTGTAATTTCCCGGCAGGAAGAAGAATTAACCAAAGTCTCAGCCACCCACCGGGAACCAGTATAGGTCCTGAACCAAAATTTTGGACTTGCGGTCAGCTCACCTAAAACGAGTTGAAAAATGGAGCTCAGGGGCACAGCAATTCACAAACTGGCCGAGTAATAAAGGACAACTATCGTCCAAAAATCTGTTGAGGGAAGGCATCGAGGCGGACTTGAAAGCGAGGCAGAATAGCAGGAAACAGATTTCAAGAGGTACTTTGGAATCGCCTTTAAAGCACAGGAAGAGGGGCACAACTTCGACAATGATGCACTTGGCCAAATGGGGCGTATGCGTTTTCTCCTGAATATATTCAGGAGAAAACGCATACGCCCTTTTTGGCCAAGCAAGCAAGCGGGCAATGCAAATCTGCACTACAAAGAAGTATCACTTCCCACCGGTCAAAAGGGACATCCACAAAATGTGTAAAAACCGGAAAGGCAAGACAGGCCCTGGAGAACAGGGAGCCTTGTTATGCTGATGGGCGGGATGTAAATTGCCAACTGCCTCTCTGGAGGAGTGCATTGTGTTCCCTAAAACAAGTAAACAACAGAGCTACAGAGCCAAGGGCACTTCCAGTCTAGGGAATATACCTTGGGAAAACTGAAAATCAAAAAGACACAGCCACCTCAAAATTTAGGGCTGCACTGCTTACAAGGACCTCAACTTGGGTACACCATAAATATCCCAGGAAATATAAAAATGGTTCAAAAAATTGTGGTACTTACGTACGATGGAATATCCCTCAGCCATGAAATCAATGTCATAAGACCAGTAGCAGCAAAATGGGTGGATTCAGGTACGATGATTCTAAGTGCAATAAGTCACAGAGAAAAAGAAACATATCATAAGATATCACTTATGAAGATCCTGTAAACATGGCTACACTTGAACTGAGTTAGGAAAGAGAACAGTGTCTCACATTTAGAAAACACTCTTATGCCTGCTTAAGGGGGAAGGAGAGGTGGGGTGATGCATAAAACCAGAGTTTCATATAAGCACAGGTACCATTCCAAAAACCAACTATGGAATAGACAAGACCTACACCTTCCTCAGTAAAACGGACTCAAAACCCCATATTTCCCGCAGAGGAATATATCTGACTAGTAAGAATCTTAAAACCTATGTATTGATATGTCTCCGTAAGGGAATCAAGTGTGTCTAGACTGGCATAAATATGGCAGCGAGAATCAGCTCAAACCCACTATAAAAAGGAATTTCAAAAATAAAAGAAAAAAAACTGGGAAATTCTTTACAATTCCTTCAGGGTCTCTGATGATACCTGGAATGACCCTATCTACAATGACAGCTGGATGTGGCATAAGGCTGGACACTTGGGACTGAGAGGATTGGTGAGATTGGGTGAGCAAATGCAGACCCTTTAAAGCAATAATGCATGGCACACATTCCATGGGTCCCAACTCTCCAGGTTGAAGGGAATATTACTACAGTTATAACATGTACGGGAAACCTAGAGAACGGACACACTGTGAATACGAAAGGTTTCTAAAACTCAACGAATAGTCCCTCTCCTGGTGCTCGGGTTTGACTTTCCATCTGCTTTACTATCAACCTCCCAACTTGGAGAGACAGCCCCTTTAACCTCCTGGTTCGCACAGGTTGCCTATTTGGCAGAGGATGAAAGGGAAGAGGGAGGACCAATGAGAGAGTAGCTGTTAGGCATTTGGACGGGCACATATCACTGTAATTTCCCGGCAGGAAGAAGAATTAACCAAAGTTTCAGCCCCCCACCGGGAACCAGTATAGGTCCTGAACCAAAATTTTGGACTTGCGGTCAGCTCACCAAAAACGAGTTGAAAAATGGAGCTCAGGGGCACAGCAATTCACAAACTGGCCGAGTAATCAAGGACAACTATCGTCCAAAAATCTGTTGAGGGAAGGCAACGAGGCGGACTTGAAAGCGAGGCAGAATAGCAGGAAACAGATTTCAAGAGGTAGGTTGGAATCCCCTTTAAAGCACAGGAAGAGGGGCACAACTTCGACAATGATGCACTTGGCCAAAAAGGGCGTACGCATTTTCTCCTGAATATATTCAGGAGAAAACGCATACGCCCTTTTTGGCCAAGCAAGCAAGCGGGCAATGCAAATCTGCACTACAAAGAAGTATCACTTCCCACCGGTCAAAAGGGACATCCACAAAATGTGTACAAACCAGAAAGGCAAGACAGGCCCTGGAGAACAGGGAGCCTTGTTATGCTGATGGGCGGGATGTAAATTGCCAACTGCCTCTCTGGAGGAGTACATTGTGTTCCCTAAAACAAGTAAAGAACAGAGCTACAGAGCCAAGGGCACTTCCAGTCTAGGAAATAAACCTTGGGAAAACTGAAGTTCAATAAGACAGAGCCACCCCAAAATTTAGGGCTGCACTGCTTACAAGGACCTCAACTTGGGTACACCATAAATATCCCAGGAAATATAAAAATGGTTCAAAAAACTGTGGTACTTACGTACGATGGAATATCCCTCAGCCATGAAATCAATGTCATAAGACCAGTAGCAGCAAAATGGGTGGATTCAGGTACGATGATTTTAAGTGAAATAAGTCACACAGAAAAAGAAACTTATCATAAGATATCACTTATGAAGATCCTGTAAACATGGCTACACTTGAACTGAGTTAGGAAAGAGAACAGTGTCTCACATTTAGAAAACACTCTTATGCCTGCTTAAGGGGGAAGGAGAGGTGGGGTGATGCAAAAAACCAGAGTTTGATATAAGCACAGGTACCATTCCAAAAACCAACTATGGAATAGACAAGACCTACAACTTCCTCAGTGAAAGGGACTCAAAACCCCATATTTGCCGCAGAGGAATATATCTGACTACTAAGAATCTTAAAACCTATGTATTGATATGTCTCCGTAAGGGAATCAAGTGTGTGTAGACTGGCATAAACATGGCAGTGAGAATCAGCTCAAACCCACTATGAAAAGGAATTTCAAAAACCAA
This sequence comes from Hyperoodon ampullatus, assembly GCF_949752795.1. Classification (NCBI taxonomy): domain Eukaryota; kingdom Metazoa; phylum Chordata; class Mammalia; order Artiodactyla; family Ziphiidae; genus Hyperoodon; species Hyperoodon ampullatus. Next base: position 551,721 of record NW_027640550.1, read on the forward strand.
GCAAAACAACTGGGAAATTCTTTACAATTCCTTCAGCGTCTCTGATGAAACCTGGAATGACCCTATCTACAATGACAGCTGGATGTGGCATAAGGCTGGACACTTGGGACTGAGAGGATTGGTGAGATTGGGTGAACAAATGCAGACCATTTAAAGCAATAATGCATGGCACCCATTCCATGGGTCCCAACTCTCCAGGTTGAAGGGAATATTACTACAGTTATAACATGTACGGGAAACCTAGAGAATGGACACACTGTGAATACGAAAGGTTTCTAAAACTCAACGAATAGTCTCTCTCGTGGTGCTCCGGTTTGACTTTCCATCTGCTTTACTATCAACCTCCCAACTTGGAGAGACAGCCCCTTTAACCTCCTGGTTCGCACAGGTTGCCAATTTGGCAGAGGATGAAAGGGAAGAGGGAGAACCAATGAGAGAGTAGCTGTTAGGCATTTGGACGGGCACATATCACTGTAATTTCCCGGCAGGAAGAAGAATTAACCAAAGTCTCAGCCACCCACCGGGAACCAGTATAGGTCCTGAACCAAAATTTTGGACTTGCGGTCAGCTCACCTAAAACGAGTTGAAAAATGGAGCTCAGGGGCACAGCAATTCACAAACTGGCCGAGTAATAAAGGACAACTATCGTCCAAAAATCTGTTGAGGGAAGGCAACGAGGCGGACTTGAAAGCAAGGCAGAATAGCAGGAAACAGATTTCAAGAGGTACGTTGGAATTGCCTTTAAAGCACAGGAAGAGGGGCACAACTTCGACAATGATGCACTTGGTCAAAAAGGGCGTATGAGTTTTCTCCTGAATATATTCAGGAGAAAACGCATACGCCCTTTTTGGCCAAGCAAGCAAGCGGGCAATGCAAATCTGCACTACAAAGAAGTATCACTTCCCACCGGTCAAAAGGGACATCCACAAAATGTGTAAAAACCAGAAAGGCAAGACAGGCCCTGGAGAACAGGGAGCCTTGTTATGCTGATGGGCGGGATGTAAATTGACAACTGCCTCTCTGGAGGAGTGCATTGTGTTCCCTAAAACAAGTAAACAACAGAGCTACAGAGCCAAGGGCACTTCCAGTCTAGGGTATATACCTTGGGAAAACTGAAAATCAAAAAGACACAGCCACCCCAAAATTTAGGGCTGCACTGCTTACCAGGACCTCAACTTGTGTACACCTTAAATATCCCAGGAAATATAAAAATGGTTCAAAAAATTGTGGTACTTATGTACGATGTAATATCCCTCAGCCATGAAATCAATGTCATAAGACCAGTAGCAGCAAAATGGGTGGATTCAGGTACGATGATTCTAAGTGAAATAAGTCACAAAGAAAAAGAAACTTATCATAAGATATCACTTATGAAGATCCTGTAAACATGGCTACACTTGAACTGAGTTAGGAAAGAGAACAGTGTCTCACATTTAGAAAACACTCTTATGCCTGCTTAAGGGGGAAGGAGAGGTGGGGTGATGCAAAAAACCAGAGTTTGATATAAGCACAGGTACCATTCCAAAAACCAACTATGGAATAGACAAGACCTACAACTTCCTCAGTGAAAGGGACTCAAAACCCCATATTTGCCGCAGAGGAATATATCTGACTACTAAGAATCTTAAAACCTATGTATTGATATGTCTCCGTAAGGGAATCAAGTGTGTGTAGACTGGCATAAACATGGCAGTGAGAATCAGCTCAAACCCACTATGAAAAGGAATTTCAAAAACAAAGCAAAACAACTGGGAAATTCTTTACAATTCCTTCAGCGTCTCTGATGAAACCTGGAATGACCCTATCTACAATGACAGCTGGATGTGGCATAAGGCTGGACACTTGGAACTGAGAGGATTGGTGAGATTGGGTGAACAAATGCAGACCCTTTAAAGCAATAATGCATGGCACCCATTCCATGGGTCCCAAATCTCCAGGTTGAAGGGAATATTACTACAGTTATAACATGTACGGGAAACCTAGAGAATGGACACACTGTGAATACGAAAGGTTTCTAAAACTCAACGAATAGTCTCTCTCCTGGTGCTCCGGTTTGACTTTCCATCTGCTTTACTATCAACCTCCCAACTTGGAGAGACAGCCCCTTTAACCTCCTGGTTCGCACAGGTTGCCAATTTGGCAGAGGATGAAAGGGAAGAGGGAGAACCAATGAGAGAGTAGCTGTTAGGCATTTGGACGGGCACATATCACTGTAATTTCCCGGCAGGAAGAAGAATTAACCAAAGTCTCAGCCACCCACCGGGAACCAGTATAGGTCCTGAACCAAAATTTTGGACTTGCGGTCAGCTCACCTAAAACGAGTTGAAAAATGGAGCTCAGGGGCACAGCAATTCACAAACTGGCCGAGTAATAAAGGACAACTATCGTCCAAAAATCTGTTGAGGGAAGGCAACGAGGCGGACTTGAAAGCGAGGCAGAATAGCAGGAAACAGATTTCAAGAGGTACGTTGGAATTGCCTTTAAAGCACAGGAAGAGGGGCACAACTTCGACAATGATGCACTTGGTCAAAAAGGGCGTATGAGTTTTCTCCTGAATATATTCAGGAGAAAACGCATACGCCCTTTTTGGCCAAGCAAGCAAGCGGGCAATGCAAATCTGCACTACAAAGAAGTATCACTTCCCACCGGTCAAAAGGGACATCCACAAAATGTGTAAAAACCGGAAAGGCAAGACAGGCCCTGGAGAACAGGGAGCCTTGTTATGCTGATGGGCGGGATGTAAATTGCCAACTGCCTCTCTGGAGGAGTGCATTGTGTTCCCTAAAACAAGTAAACAACAGAGCTACAGAGCCAAGGGCACTTCCAGTCTAGGGAATATACCTTGGGAAAACTGAAAATCAAAAAGACACAGCCACCCCAAAATTTAGGGCTGCACTGCTTACAAGGACCTCAACTTGGGTACACCTTAAATATCCCAGGAAATATAAAAATGGTTCAAAAAATTGTGGTACTTACGTACGATGGAATATCCCTCAGCCATGAAATCAATGTCATAAGACCAGTAGCAGGAAAATGGGTGGATTCAGGTACGATGATTCCAAGTGAAATAAATCACAGAGAAAAAGAAACTTATCATAAGATATCACTTATGAAGATCCTGTAAACATGGCTACACTTGAACTGAGTTAGGAAAGAGAACAGTGTCTCACATTTAGAAAACACTCTTATGCCTGCTTAAGGGGGAAGGAGAGGTGGGGTGATGCATAAAACCAGAGTTTGATAAAAGCAGAGGTACCGTTCCAAAAACCAACTATGGAATAGGCAAGACCTACACCTTCCTCAGTGAAAGGGACTCAAAACCCCATATTTCCCGCAGAGGAATATATCTGACTAGTAAGAATCTTAAAACCTATGTATTGATATGTCTCCGTAAGGGAATCAAGTGTGTCTAGACTGGCATAAACATGGTAGCGAGAATCAGCTCAAACCCACTATAAAAAGGAATTTCAAAAACAAAACAAAAAAACTGGGAAATTCTTTACAATTCCTTCAGAGTCTCTGATGAAACCTGGAATGACCCTATCTACAACGACAGCTGGATGTGGCATAAGGCGGGACACTTGGGACTCAGAGGATTGGTGAGATTGGGTGAACAAATGCAGACCATTTAAAGCAATAATTCATGGCAAACATTCCATGGGTCCCAACTCTCCAGGTTGAAGGGAATATTACTACAGTTATAACATGTACGGGAAACCTAGAGAACGGACACACTGTGAATACGAAAGGTTTCTAAAACTCAACGAATAGTCCCTCTCCTGGTGCTCCGGTTTGACTTTCCATCTGCTTTACTATCAACCTCCCAACTTGGAGAGACAGCCCCTTTAACCTCCTGGTTCGCACAGGTTGCCAATTTGGCAGAGGATGAAAGGGAAGAGGGAGAACCAATGAGAGAGTAGCTGTTAGGCATTTGGATGGGCACATATCACTGTAATTTCCCGGCAGGAAGAAGAATTAACCAAAGTCTCAGGCCCCCACCCGGAACCAGTATAGTTCCTGAACCAAAATTTTGGACTTGCGGTCAGCTCACCTAAAACGAGTTGAAAAATGGATCTCAGGGGCACAGCAATTCACAAACTGGCCGAGTAATAAAGGACAACTATCGTCCAAAAATCTGTTGAGGGAAGGCAACGAGGCGGACTTGAAAGCGAGGCAGAATAGCAGGAAACAGATTTCAAGAGGTACGTTGGAATCGCCTTTAAAGCACAGGAAGAGGGGCACAACTTCGACAATGATGCACTTGGCCAAAAAGGGCGTATGCGTTTTCTCCTGAATATATTCAGGAGAAAACGCATACGCCCTTTTTGGCCCAGCAAGCAAGCGGGCAATGCAAATCTGCACTACAAAGAAGTATCACTTCCCACCGGTCAAAAGGGACATCCACAAAATGTGTAAAAACCAGAAAGGCAAGACAGGCCCTGGAGAACAGGGAGCCTTGTTATGCTGATGGGCGGGATGTAAATTGCCAACTGCCTCTCTGGAGGAGTGCATTGTGTTCCCTAAAACAAGTAAACAACAGAGCTACAGAGCCAAGGGCACATCCAGTCTAGGGAATATACCTTGGGAAAACTGAAAATCAAAAAGACACAGCCACCCCAAAATTTAGGGCTGCACTGCTTACAAGGACCTCAAGTTGGGTACACCTTAAATATCCCAGGAAATATAAAAATGCTTCAAAAAATGGTGGTACTTATGTACGATGGAATATCCCTCAGCCATGAAATCAATGTCATAAGACCAGTAGCAGCAAAATGGGTGGATTCAGGTACGATGATTCTAAGTGAAATAAGTCACACAGAAAAAGAAACTTATCATAAGATATCACTTATGAAGATCCTGTAAACATGGCTACACTTGAACTGAGTTAGGAAAGAGAACAGTGTCTCACATTTAGAAAACACTCTTATGCCTGCTTAAGGGGGAAGGAGAGGTGAGGTGATGCATAAAACCAGAGTTTGATATAAGCACAGGTACCGTTCCAAAAACCAACTATAGAATAGACAAGACCTACACCTTCCTCAGTGAAAGGGACTCAAAACACCATATTTCCCGCAGAGGAATATATCTGACTAGTAAGAATCTTAAAACCTATGTATTGATATGTCTCCGTAAGGGAATCAAGTGTGTCTAGACTGGCATAAACATGGCAGCGAGAATCAGCTCAAACCCACTATAAAAAGGAATTTCAAAACCAAAACAAAACAACTGGGAAATTCTTTACATTTCCTTCAGGGTCTCTGATGACACCTGGAATGACCCTATCTACAACGACAGCTGGATGTGGCATAAGGCTGGACACTTGGGACTGAGAGGATTGGTGAGATTGGGTGAACAAATGCAGACCCTTTAAAGCAATAATGCATGGCACACATTCCATGGGTCCCAACTCTCCAGGTTGAAGGGAATATTAATACAGTTATAACATGTACGGGAAACCTAGAGAACGGACACACTGTGAATACGAAAGGTTTCTAAAACTCAACGAATAGTCCCTCTCCTGGTGCTCGGGTTTGACTTTCCATCTGCTTTACTATCAACCTCCCAACTTGGAGAGACAGCCCCTTTAACCTCCTGGTTCCCACAGGTTGCCAATTAGGCAGAGGATGAAAGGGAAGAGGGAGAACCAATGAGAGAGTAGCTGTTAGGCATTTGGACGGGCACATATCACTGTAATTTCCCGGCAGGAAGAAGAATTAACCAAAGTCTCAGCCCCCCACCGGGAACCAGTATAGGTCCTGAACCAAAATTTTGGACTTGCGGTCAGCTCACCTAAAACGAGTTGAAAAATGGAGCTCAGGGGCACAGCAATTCACAAACTGGCCGAGTAAAAAGGACAACTATCGTCCAAAAATCTGTTGAGGGAAGGCAACGAGGCGGACTTGAAAGCGAGGCAGAATAGCAGGAAACAGATTTCAAGAGGTATGTTGGAATCGCCTTTAAAGCACAGGAAGAGGGGCACAACTTCGACAATGATGCACTTGGCCAAATGGGGCGTATGCGTTTTCTCCTGAATATATTCAGGAGAAAACGCATACGCCCTTTTTGGCCAAGCAAGCAAGCGGGCAATGCAAATCTGCACTACAGAGAAGTATCACTTCCCACCGGTCAAAAGGGACATCCAAAAAATGTGTAAAAACCGGAAATGCAAGACAGGCCCTGGAGAACAGGGAGCCTTGTTATGCTGATGGGCGGGATGTAAATTGCCAACTGCCTCTCTGGAGGAGTGCATTGTGTTCCCTAAAACAAGTAAACAACAGAGCTACAGAGCCAAGGGCACTTCCAGTCTAGGGAATATACCTTGGGAAAACTGAAAATCAAAAAGACACAGCCACCACAAAATTTAGGGCTGCACTGCTTACAAGGACCTCAACTTGGGTACACCATAAATATCCCAGGAAATATAAAAATGGTTCAAAAAATTGTGGTATTTACGTACGATGGAATATCCCTCAGCCATGAAATCAATGTCATAAGACCAGTAGCAGCAAAATGGGTGGATTCAGGTACGATGATTCTAAGTGAAATAAGTCACAGAGAAAAAGAAACTTATCATTAGATATCACTTATGAAGATCCTGTAAACATGGCTACACTTGAACTGAGTTAGGAAAGAGAACAGTGTCTCACATTTAGAAAACACTCTTATGCCTGCTTAAGGGGGAAGGAGAGGTGGGGTGATGCATAAAACCAGAGTTTGATATAAGCACAGGTACCGTTCCAAAAAACAACTATGGAATAGACAAGACCTACACCTTCCTCAGTGAAAGGGACTCAAAACACCATATTTCCCGCAGAGGAATGTATCTGACTACTAAGAATCTTAAAACCTATGTATTGATATGTCTCTGTAAGGGAATCAAGTGTGTCTAGACTGGCATAAACATGGCAGCGAGAATCAGCTCAAACCCTCTATAAAAATGAATTTCAAAAACAAAACAAAAAAACTGGGAAATTCTTTACAATTCCTTCAGGGTCAATGAGGAAACCTGGAATGACCCTATCTACAACGACAGCTGGATATGGCATAAGGCTGGACACGTGGGACTGAGGGGATTGGTGAGATTGGGTGAGCAAATGCAGACCCTTTAATGCAATAATGCATGGCACCCATTCCATGGGTCCCAACTTTCGAGGTTGAAGGGAATATTACTACAGTTATAACATGTACGGGAAACCTAGAGAACGGACACACTGTGAATACGAAAGGATTCTAAAACTCAACGAATAGTCCCTCTCCTGGTGCTCCGGTTTGACTTTCCACCTGCTTTACTATCAACCTCCCAACTTGGAGAGACAGCCCCTTTAACCTCCTGGTTCGCACAGGTTGCCAATTTGGCAGAGGATGAAAGGGAAGAGGGAGAACCAATGAGAGAGTAGCTGTTAGGCATTTGGACGGGCACATATCACTGTAATTTCCCAGCAGGAAGAAGAATTAACCAAAGTCTCAGCCCCCCACCGGGAACCAGCATAGGTCCTGAACCAAAATTTTGGACTTGCGGTCAGCTCACCAAAAACGAATTGAAAAATGGAGCTCAGGGGCACAGCAATTCACAAACTGGCCAAGTAATAAAGGACAACTATCGTCCAAAAATCTGTTGAGGGAAGGCAACGAGGCAGACATGAACGTGAGGCAGAATAGCAGGAAACAGATTGCAAGAGGTACGTTGGAATCACCTTTAAAGCACAGGAAGAGAGGCACAACTTCGACAATGATGCACTTGGCCAAAAAGGGCGTATGCGTTTTCTCCTGAATATATTCAGGAGAAAACGCATACGCCCTTTTTGGCCAAGCAAGCAAGCGGGCAATGCAAATCTGCACTACAAAGAAGTATCACTTCCCACCGGTCAAAAGGGACATCCACAAAATGTGTAAAAACCAGAAAGGCAAGACAGGCCCTGGAGAACAGGGAGCCTTGTTATGCTGATGGGCGGGATGTAAATTGCCAACTGCCTCTCTGGAGGAGTACATTGTGTTCCCTAAAACAAGTAAAGAACAGAGCTACAGAGCCAAGGGCACTTCCAGTCTAGGAAATAAACCTTGGGAAAACTGAAGTTCAATAAGACAGAGCCACCCCAAAATTTAGGGCTGCACTGCTTACAAGGACCTCAACTTGGGTACACCTTAAATATCCCAGGAAATATAAAAATGGTTCAAAAACTGTGGTACTTACGTACGATGGAATATCCCTCAGCCATGAAATCAATGTCATAAGACCAGTAGCAGCAAAATGGGTGGATTCAGGTACGAAGATTCTAAGTGAAATAAGTCACACAGAAAAAGAAACTTATCATAAGATATCACTTATGAAGATCCTGTAAACATGGCTACACTTGAACTGAGTTAGGAAAGAGAACAGTGTCTCACATTTAGAAAACACTCTTATGCCTGCTTAAGGGGGAAGGAGAGGTGGGGTGATGCATAAAACCAGAGTTTGATATAAGCACAGGTACCATTCCAAAAACCAACTATGGAATAGACAATACCTACACCTTCCTCAGTGAAAGGGACTCAAAACCCCATATTTGCCGCAGAGGAATATATCTGACTAGTAAGAATCTTAAAACCTGTGTATTGATATGTCTCCGTAAGGGAATCAAGTGTGTCTAGACTGGCATAAACATGGCAGCGACAATCAGCTCAAACCCACTATAAAAAGGAATTTCAAAAACAAAACAAAAAAACTGGGAAATTCTTTACAATTCCTTCAGGGTCTCTGATGAAACCTGAAATGACCCTATCTACAACGACAGCTGGATGTGGCATAAGGCTGGACACTTGGGACTGACAGGATTGGTGAGATTGGGTGAACAAATGCAGACCTTTTAAAGCAATAATGCATGGCACCCATTCCATGGGTCCCAACTCTCCAGGTTGAAGGGAATATTACTACAGTTATAACATGTACGGGAAACCTAGAGAACGGACACACTGTGAATACGAAAGGTTTCTAAAACTCAACGAATAGTCCCTCTCCTGGTGCTCGGGTTTGACTTTCCATCTGCTTTACTATCAACCTCCCAACTTGGAGAGACAGCCCCTTTAACCTCCTGGTTCGCACAGGTTGCCAATTTGGCAGAGGATGAAAGGGAAGAGGGAGAACCAATGAGAGAGTAGCTGTTAGGCATTTGGACGGGCACATATCACTGTAATTTCCCGGCAGGAAGAAGAATTAACCAAAGTCTCAGCCACCCACCGGGAACCAGTATAGGTCCTGAACCAAAATTTTGGACTTGCGGTCAGCTCACCTAAAACGAGTTGAAAAATGGAGCTCAGGGGCACAGCAATTCACAAACTGGCCGAGTAATAAAGGACAACTATCGTCCAAAAATCTGTTGAGGGAAGGCAACGAGGCGGACTTGAAAGCAAGGCAGAATAGCAGGAAACAGATTTCAAGAGGTACGTTGGAATTGCCTTTAAAGCACAGGAAGAGGGGCACAACTTCGACAATGATGCTCTTGGTCAAAAAGGGCGTATGCGTTTTCTCCTGAATATATTCAGGAGAAAACGCATACGCCCTTTTTGGCCAAGCAAGCAAGCGGGCAATGCAAATCTGCACTACAAAGAAGTATCACTTCCCACCGGTCAAAAGGGACATCCACAAAATGTGTAAAAACCGGAAAGGCAAGACAGGCCCTGGAGAACAGGGAGCCTTGTTATGCTGATGGGCGGGATGTAAATTGCCAACTGCCTCTCTGGAGGAGTGCATTGTGTTCCCTAAAACAAGTAAACAACAGAGCTACAGAGCCAAGGGCACTTCCAGTCTAGGGTATATACCTTGGGAAAACTGAAAATCAAAAAGACACAGCCACCCCAAAATTTAGGGCTTCACTGCATACCAGGACCTCAACTTGGGTACACCTTAAATATCCCAGGAAATATAAAAATGGTTCAAAAAATTGTGGTACTTATGTACGATGGAATATCCCTCAGCCATGAAATCAATGTCATAAGACCAGTAGCAGCAAAATGGGTGGATTCAGGTACGATGATTCTAAGTGAAATAAGTCACAAAGAAAAAGAAACTTATCATAAGATATCACTTATGAAGATCCTGTAAACATGGCTACACTTGAACTGAGTTAGGAAAGAGAACAGTGTCTCACATTTAGAAAACACTCTTATGCCTGCTTAAGGGGGAAGGAGAGGTGGGGTGATGCATAAAACCAGAGTTTGATATAAGCACAGGTACCATTCCAAAAACCAACTATGGAATAGACAAGACCTACACCTTCCTCAGTGAAAGGGACTCAAAACCCCATATTTCCCGCAGAGGAATATATCTGACTAGTAAGAATCTTAAAACCTATGTATTGATATGTCTCCGTAAGGGAATCAAGTGTGTCTAGACTGGCATAAACATGGCAGTGAGAATCAGCTCAAACCCACTATAAAAAGGAATTTCAAAAATAAAACAAAACAACTGGGAAATTCTTTACAATTCCTTCAGGGTCTCTGATGAAACCTGGAATGACCCTATCTACAACGACAGCTGGATGTGGCATAATGGTGGACACTTGGGACTGAGAGGATTGGTGAGATTGGGTGAGCAAATGCAGACCCTTTAAAGCAATAATGCATGGCACCCATTCCATGGGTCCCAACTCTCCAGGTTGAAGGGAATATCACTACAGCTATAACATGTACGGGAAACCTAGAGAACGGACACACAGTGAATACAAAAGGTTTCTAAAACTCAACGAATAGTCCCTCTCCTGGTGCTCCGGTTTGACTTTCCATCTGCTTTACTCTCAACCTCCCAACTTGGAGAGACAGCTCCTTTAACCTCCTGGTTCACACAGGTTGCCAATTAGGCAGAGGATGAAAGGGAAGAGGGAGATCCAATGAGAGAGTAGCTGTTAGGCATTTGGACGGGCACATATCACTGTAATTTCCCAGCAGGAAGAAGAATTAACCAAAGTCACAGCCACCCACCGGGAACCAGTATAGGTCCTGAACCAAAACTTTGGACCTGCGGTCAGCTCACCAAAAACGAGTTGAAAAATGGAGCTCAGGGTCACAGCAATTCACAAACTGGCAGAGTAATAAAGGACAACTATCGTCCAAAAATCTGTTGAGGGAAGGCAACGAGGCGGAATTGAAAGTGAGGCAGAGTAGCAGGAAACAGATTTCAAGAGGTACGTTGGAATCACCTTTAAAGCACAGGAAGAGGGGCACAACTTCGACAATGATGCACTTGGCCAAAAAGTGCGTATGCGTTTTCTCCTGAATATATTCAGGAGAAAACGCATACACCCTTTTTGGACAAGCAAGGAAGCGGGCAATGCCAATCTGCACTACAAAGAAGTATCACTTCCCACCGGTCAAAAGGGACATCCACAAAATGTGTAAAAACCAGAAAGGCAAGACAGGCCCTGGAGAACAGGGAGCCTTGTTATGCTGATGGGCGGCATGTAAATTGCCAACTGCCTCTCTGGAGGAGTACATTGTGTTCCCTAAAACAAGTAAAGAACAGAGCTACAGAGCCAAGGGCACTTCCAGTCTAGGGAATATACTTTGGGAAAACTGAAAATCCATAAGACAGAGCCACCCCAAAATTTAGGGCTGCACTGCTTACAAGGACCTCAACTTGGGTACACCTTAAATAGCCCAGGAAATATAAAAATGGTTCAAAAAATTGTGGTACTTACGTACGATGGAATATCCCTCAGCCATGAAATCAATGTCATAAGAACAGTAGCAGCAAAATGGGTGGATTCAGGTACGATGATTCTAAGTGAAATAAGTCACACAGAAAAAGAAACTTATCATAAGATATCACTTATGAAGATCCTGTAAACATGGCTACACTTGAACTGAGTTAGGAAAGAGAACAGTGTCTCACATTTAGAAAACACTCTTATGCCTGCTTAAGGAGGAAGGAGAGGTGGGGTGATGCATAAAACCAGAGTTTGATATAAGCACAGGTACCGTTCCAAAAACCAACTATGGAATAGACAAGACCTACACCTTCCTCAGTGAAAGGGACTCAAAACACCATATTTCCCGCAGAGGAATATATCTGACTAGTAAGAATCTTAAAACCTATGTATTGATATGTCTCCGTAAGGGAATCAAGTGTGTCTAGACTGGCATAAACATGGCAGCGAGAATCAGCTCAAACCCACTATAAAAAGGAATTTCAAAAACAAAACAAAAAAACTGGGTAATTCTTTACAATTCCTTCAGGGTCTCTGATGAAACCTGTAATGACCCTATCTACAACGACAGCTGGATGTGGCATAAGGCTGGACACTTGGGACTGAGGGGATTGGTGAGATTGGGTGAGCAAATGCAGACCCTTTAAAGCAATAATGCATGGCACCCAATCCATGGGTCCCAACTCTCCAGGTTGAAGGGAATATTACTACAGTTATAGCATGTACGGGAAACCTAGAGAACGGACACACTGTGAATACGAAAGGTTTCTAAAACTCAACGAATAGTCCCTCTCCTCGTGCTCCGGTTTGACTTTCCATCTGCTTTACTATCAACCTCCCAACTTGGAGAGACAGCCCCTTTAACCTCCTGGTTCACACAGGTTTCCAATTTGACAGAGGATGAAAGGGAAGAGGGAGAACCAATGAGAGAGTAGCTGTTAGGCATTTGGACGGGCACATATCACTGTAATTTCCTGGCAGGAAGAAGAATTAACCAAAGTCTCAGCCCCCCACCGGGAACCAGTATAGGTCCTGAACCAAAATTTTGGACTTGCGGTCAGCTCACCTAAAACGAGTTGAAAAATGGAGCTCAGGGGCACAGCAATTCACAAACTGGCCGAGTAATAAAGGACAACTATCGTCCAAAAATCTGTTGAGGGAAGGCAACGAGGCGGACTTGAAAGCGAGGCAGAATAGCAGGAAACAGATTTCAAGAGGTACGTTGGAATCGCCTTTAAAGCACAGGAAGAGGGGCACAACTTCGACAATGATGCACTTGGCCAAAAAGGGCGTATGCGTTTTCTCCTGAATATATTCAGGAGAAAACGCATACGCCCTTTTTGGCCAAGCAAGCAAGCGGGCAATGCAAATCTGCACTACAAAGAAGTATCACTTCCCACCGGTCAAAAGGGACATCCACAAAATGTGTAAAAACCAGAAAGGCAAGACAAGCCCTGGAGAACAGGGAGCCTTGTTATGCTGATGGGCGGGATGTTAATTGCCAACTGCCTCTCTGGAGGAGTGCATTGTGTTCCCTAAAACAAGTAAACAACAGAGCTACAGAGCCAAGGGCACTTCCAGTCTAGGGAATATACCTTGGGAAAACTGAAGATTAATAAGACAGGGCCACCCCAAAATTTAGGGCTGCACTGCTTACAAGGACCTCAACTTGGGTACACCTTAAATATCCCAGGAAATATAAAAATGGTTCAAAAAATTGTGGTACTTACGTACGATGGAATATCCCTCAGCCATGAAATCAATGTCATAAGACCAGTAGCAGCAAAATGGGTGGATTCAGGTACGATGATTCTAAGTGAAATAAGTCACAGAGAAAAAGAAACTTATCATAAGATATCACTTATGAAGATCCTGTAAACATGGCTACACTTGAACTGAGTTAGGAAAGAGAACAGTGTCTCACATTTAGAAAACACTCTTATGCCTGCTTAAGGGGGAAGGAGAGGTGGTGTGATGCATAAAACCAGAGTTTGATATAAGCACAGGTACCGTTCCAAAAACCAACTGTGGAATAGACAAGACCTACACCTTCCTCAGTGAAAGGGACTCAAAACCCCATATTTCCCGCAGAGGAATATATCTGACTAGTAAGAATCTTAAAACCTATGTATTGATATGTCTCCGTAAGGGAATCAAGTGTGTCTAGACTGGCATAAACATGGCAGCGAGAATCAGCTCAAACCCACTATAAAAAGGAATTTCAAAAATAAAACAAAAAAACTGGGAAATTCTTTACAGTTCCTTCAGGGTCAATGAGGAAACCTGGAATGACCCTATCTACAACGACAGCTGGATATGGCATAAGGCTGGACACTTGGGACTGAGGGGATTGGTGAGATTGGGTGAGCAAATGCAGACCCTTTAATGCAATAATGCATGGCACCCATTCCATGGGTCCCAACTTTCGAGGTTTTAGGGAATATTACTACAGTTATAATATGTACGGGAAACCTAGAGAACGGACACACTGTGAATACGAAAGGTTTCTAAAACTCAACGAATAGTCCCTCTCCTGGTGCTCCGGTTTGACTTTCCACCTGCTTTACTATCAACCTCCCAACTTGGACAGACAGCCCCTTTAACCTCCTGGTTCGCAAAGGTTGCCAATTTGGCAGCTGATGAAAGGGAAGAGGGAGAACCAATGAGAGAGTAGCTGTTAGGCATTTGGACGGGCATATATCACTGTAATTTCCCAGCAGGAAGAAGAATTAACCAAAGTCTCAGCCCCCCACCGGGAACCAGCATAGGTCCTGAACCAAAATTTTGGACTTGCGGTCAGCTCACCAAAAACGAGTTGAAAAATGGAGCTCAGGGGCACAGCAATTCACAAACTGGCCAAGTAATAAAGGACAACTATCGTCCAAAAATCTGTTGAGGGAAGGCAACGAGGCAGACTTGAACGCGAGGCCGAATAGCAGGAAACAGATTTCAAGAGGTACGTTGGAATCACCTTTAAAGCACAGGAAGAGAGGCACAACTTCGACAATGATGCACTTGGCCAAAAAGGGCGTATGCGTTTTCTCCTGAATATATTCAGGAGAAAACGCAAACGCCCTTTTTGGCCAAGCAAGCAAGCGGGCAATGCAAATCTGCACTACAAAGAAGTATCACCTCCCACCGGTCAAAAGGGACATCCACAAAATGTGTAAAAACCAGAAAGGCAAGACAGGCCCTGGAGAACAGGGAGCCTTGTTATGCTGATGGGCGGGATGTAAATTGCCAACTGCCTCTCTGGAGGAGTGCATTGTGTTCCCTAAAACAAGTAAACAACAGAGCTACAGAGCCAAGGGCACTTCCAGTCTAGGGTATATACCTTGGGAAAACTGAAAATCAAAAAGACACAGCCACCCCAAAATTTAGGGCTGCACTGATTACCAGGACCTCAACTTGTGTACACCTTAAATATCCCAGGAAATATAAAAATGGTTCAAAAAATTGTGGTACTTATGTACGATGGAATATCCCTCAGCCATGAAATCAATGTCATAAGACCAGTAGCAGCAAAATGGGTGGATTCAGGTACGATGATTCTAAGTGAAATAAGTCACAAAGAAAAAGAAACTTATCATAAGATATCACTTATGAAGATCCTGTAAACATGGCTACACTTGAACTGAGTTAGGAAAGAGAACAGTGTCTCACATTTAGAAAACACTCTTATGCCTGCTTAAGGGGGAAGGAGAGGTGGGGTGATGCAAAAAACCAGAGTTTGATATAAGCACAGGTACCATTCCAAAAACCAACTATGGAATAGACAAGACCTACAACTTCCTCAGTGAAAGGGACTCAAAACCCCATATTTGCCGCAGAGGAATATATCTGACTACTAAGAATCTTAAAACCTATGTATTGATATGTCTCCGTAAGGGAATCAAGTGTGTGTAGACTGGCATAAACATGGCAGTGAGAATCAGCTCAAACCCACTATGAAAAGGAATTTCAAAAACAAAGCAAAACAACTGGGAAATTCTTTACAATTCCTTCAGCGTCTCTGATGAAACCTGGAATGACCCTATCTACAATGACAGCTGGATGTGGCATAAGGCTGGACACTTGGGACTGAGAGGATTGGTGAGATTGGGTGAACAAATGCAGACCCTTTAAAGCAATAATGCATGGCACCCATTCCATGGGTCCCAACTCTCCAGGTTGAAGGGAATATTACTACAGTTATAACATGTACGGGAAACCTAGAGAATGGACACACTGTGAATACGAAAGGTTTCTAAAACTCAACGAATAGTCTCTCTCGTGGTGCTCCGGTTTGACTTTCCATCTGCTTTACTATCAACCTCCCAACTTGGAGAGACAGCCCCTTTAACCTCCTGGTTCGCACAGGTTGCCAATTTGGCAGAGGATGAAAGGGAAGAGGGAGAACCAATGAGAGAGTAGCTGTTAGGCATTTGGACGGGCACATATCACTGTAATTTCCCGGCAGGAAGAAGAATTAACCAAAGTCTCAGCCACCCACCGGGAGCCAGTATAGGTCCTGAACCAAAATTTTGGACTTGCGGTCAGCTCACCTAAAACGAGTTGAAAAATGGAGCTCAGGGGCACAGCAATTCACAAACTGGCCGAGTAATAAAGGACAACTATCGTCCAAAAATCTGTTGAGGGAAGGCAACGAGGCGGACTTGAAAGCGAGGCAGAATAGCAGGAAACAGATTTCAAGAGGTACGTTGGAATTGCCTTTAAAGCACAGGAAGAGGGGCACAACTTCGACAATGATGCACTTGGTCAAAAAGGGCGTATGAGTTTTCTCCTGAATATATTCAGGAGAAAACGCATACGCCCTTTTTGGCCAAGCAAGCAAGCGGGCAATGCAAATCTGCACTACAAAGAAGTATCACTTCCCACCGGTCAAAAGGGACATCCACAAAATGTGTAAAAACCGGAAAGGCAAGACAGGCCCTGGAGAACAGGGAGCCTTGTTATGCTGATGGGCGGGATGTAAATTGCCAACTGCCTCTCTGGAGGAGTGCATTGTGTTCCCTAAAACAAGTAAACAACAGAGCTACAGAGCCAAGGGCACTTCCAGTCTAGGGTATATACCTTGGGAAAACTGAAAATCAAAAAGACACAGCCACCCCAAAATTTAGGGCTTCACTGCTTACCAGGACCTCAACTTGGGTACACCTTAAATATCCCAGGAAATATAAAAATGGTTCAAAAAATTGTGGTACTTATGTACGATGGAATATCCCTCAGCCATGAAATCAATGTCATAAGACCAGTAGCAGCAAAATGGGTGGATTCAGGTACGATGATTCTAAGTGAAATAAGTCACAAAGAAAAAGAAACTTATCATAAGATATCACTTATGAAGATCCTGTAAACATGGCTACACTTGAACTGAGTTAGGAAAGAGAACAGTGTCTCACATTTAGAAAACACTCTTATGCCTGCTTAAGGGGGAAGGAGATGTGGGGTGATGCATAAAACCAGAGTTTGATATAAGCACAGGTACCATTCCAAAAACCAACTATGGAATAGACAAGACCTACACCTTCCTCAGTGAAAGGGACTCAAAACCCCATATTTCCCGCAGAGGAATATATCTGACTAGTAAGAATCTTAAAACCTATGTATTGATATGTCTCCGTAAGGGAATCAAGTGTGTCTAGACTGGCATAAACATGGCAGTGAGAATCAGCTCAAACCCACTATAAAAAGGAATTTCAAAAATAAAACAAAACAACTGGGAAATTCTTTACAATTCCTTCAGGGTCTCTGATGAAACCTGGAATGACCCTATCTACAACGACAGCTGGATGTGGCATAATGGTGGACACTTGGGACTGAGAGGATTGGTGAGATTGGGTGAGCAAATGCAGACCCTTTAAAGCAATAATGCATGGCACCCATTCCATGGGTCCCAACTCTCCAGGTTGAAGGGAATATCACTACAGCTATAACATGTACGGGAAACCTAGAGAACGGACACACAGTGAATACGAAAGGTTTCTAAAACTCAACGAATAGTCCCTCTCCTGGTGCTCCGGTTTGACTTTCCATCTGCTTTACTCTCAACCTCCCAACTTGGAGAGACAGCTCCTTTAACCTCCTGGTTCACACAGGTTGCCAATTTGGCAGAGGATGAAAGGGAAGAGGGAGATCCAATGAGAGAGTAGCTGTTAGGCATTTGGACGGGCACATATCACTGTAATTTCCCAGCAGGAAGAAGAATTAACCAAAGTCACAGCCACCCACCGGGAACCAGTATAGGTCCTGAACCAAAACTTTGGACCTGCGGTCAGCTCACCAAAAACGAGTTGAAAAATGGAGCTCAGGGTCACAGCAATTCACAAACTGGCAGAGTAATAAAGGACAACTATCGTCCAAAAATCTGTTGAGGGAAGGCAACGAGGCGGAATTGAAAGTGAGGCAGAGTAGCAGGAAACAGATTTCAAGAGGTACGTTGGAATCACCTTTAAAGCACAGGAAGAGGGGCACAACTTCGACAATGATGCACTTGGCCAAAAAGTGCGTATGCGTTTTCTCCTGAATATATTCAGGAGAAAACGCATACACCCTTTTTGGACAAGCAAGGAAGCGGGCGATGCAAATCTGCACTACAAAGAAGTATCACTTCCCACCGGTCAAAAGGGACATCCACAAAATGTGTAAAAACCAGAAAGGCAAGACAGGCCCTGGAGAACAGGGAGCCTTGTTATGCTGATGGGCGGCATGTAAATTGCCAACTGCCTCTCTGGAGGAGTACATTGTGTTCCCTAAAACAAGTAAAGAACAGAGCTACAGAGCCAAGGGCACTTCCAGTCTAGGGAATATACTTTGGGAAAACTGAAAATCCATAAGACAGAGCCACCCCAAAATTTAGGGCTGCACTGCTTACAAGGACCTCAACTTGGGTACACCTTAAATAGCCCAGGAATTATAAAAATGGTTCAAAAAATTGTGGTACTTACGTACGATGGAATATCCCTCAGCCATGAAATCAATGTCATAAGAACAGTAGCAGCAAAATGGGTGGATTCAGGTACGATGATTCTAAGTGAAATAAGTCACACAGAAAAAGAAACTTATCATAAGATATCACTTATGAAGATCCTGTAAACATGGCTACACTTGAACTGAGTTAGGAAAGAGAACAGTGTCTCACATTTAGAAAACACTCTTATGCCTGCTTAAGGAGGAAGGAGAGGTGGGGTGATGCATAAAACCAGAGTTTGATATAAGCACAGGTACCGTTCCAAAAACCAACTATGGAATAGACAAGACCTACACCTTCCTCAGTGAAAGGGACTCAAAACCCCATATTTCCCGCAGAGGAATATATCTGACTACTAAGAATCTTAAAACCTATGTATTGATATGTCTCCGTAAGGGAATCAAGTGTGTCTAGACTGGCATAAACATGGCAGCGAGAATCAGCTCAAACCCACTATAAAAAGGAATTTCAAAAACAAAACAAAAAAACTGGGTAATTCTTTACAATTCCTTCAGGGTCTCTGATGAAACCTGTAATGACCCTATCTACAACGACAGCTGGATGTGGCATAAGGCTGGACACTTGGGACTGAGGGGATTGGTGAGATTGGGTGAGCAAATGCAGACCCTTTAAAGCAATAATGCATGGCACCCAATCCATGGGTCCCAACTCTCCAGGTTGAAGGGAATATTACTACAGTTATAGCATGTACGGGAAACCTAGAGAACGGACACACTGTGAATACGAAAGGTTTCTAAAACTCAACGAATAGTCCCTCTCCTCGTGCTCCGGTTTGACTTTCCATCTGCTTTACTATCAACCTCCCAACTTGGAGAGACAGCCCCTTTAACCTCCTGGTTCACACAGGTTTCCAATTTGACAGAGGATGAAAGGGAAGAGGGAGAACCAATGAGAGAGTAGCTGTTAGGCATTTGGACGGGCACATATTACTGTAATTTCCTGGCAGGAAGAAGAATTAACCAAAGTCTCAGCCCCCCACCGGGAACCAGTATAGGTCCTGAACCAAAATTTTGGACTTGCGGTCAGCTCACCTAAAACGAGTTGAAAAATGGAGCTCAGGGGCACAGCAATTCACAAACTGGCCGAGTAATAAAGGACAACTATCGTCCAAAAATCTGTTGAGGGAAGGCAACGAGGCGGACTTGAAAGCGAGGCAGAATAGCAGGAAACAGATTTCAAGAGGTACGTTGGAATCGCCTTTAAAGCACAGGAAGAGGGGCACAACTTCGACAATGATGCACTTGGCCAAAAAGGGCGTATGCGTTTTCTCCTGAATATATTCAGGAGAAAACGCATACGCCCTTTTTGGCCAAGCAAGCAAGCGGGCAATGCAAATCTGCACTACAAAGAAGTATCACTTCCCACCGGTCAAAAGGGACATCCACAAAATGTGTAAAAACCAGAAAGGCAAGACAAGCCCTGGAGAACAGGGAGCCTTGTTATGCTGATGGGCGGGATGTTAATTGCCAACTGCCTCTCTGGAGGAGTGCATTGTGTTCCCTAAAACAAGTAAACAACAGAGCTACAGAGCCAAGGGCACTTCCAGTCTAGGGAATATACCTTGGGAAAACTGAAGATTAATAAGACAGGGCCACCCCAAAATTTAGGGCTGCACTGCTTACAAGGACCTCAACTTGGGTACACCTTAAATATCCCAGGAAATATAAAAATGGTTCAAAAAATTGTGGTACTTACGTACGATGGAATATCCCTCAGCCATGAAATCAATGTCATAAGACCAGTAGCAGCAAAATGGGTGGATTCAGGTACGATGATTCTAAGTGAAATAAGTCACAGAGAAAAAGAAACTTATCATAAGATATCACTTATGAAGATCCTGTAAACATGGCTACACTTGAACTGAGTTAGGAAAGAGAACAGTGTCTCACATTTAGAAAACACTCTTATGCCTGCTTAAGGGGGAAGGAGAGGTGGTGTGATGCATAAAACCAGAGTTTGATATAAGCACAGGTACCGTTCCAAAAACCAACTATGGAATAGACAAGACCTACACCTTCCTCAGTGAAAGGGACTCAAAACCCCATATTTCCCGCAGAGGAATATATCTGACTACTAAGAATCTTAAAACCTATGTATTGATATGTCTCCGTAAGGGAATCAAGTGGGTCTAGACTGGCATAAACATGGCAGCGAGAATCAGCTCAAACCCACTATAAAAAGGAATTTCAAAAATAAAACAAAAAAACTGGGAAATTCTTTACAGTTCCTTCAGGGTCAATGAGGAAACCTGGAATGACCCTATCTACAACGACAGCTGGATATGGCATAAGGCTGGACACTTGGGACTGAGGGGATTGGTGAGATTGGGTGAGCAAATGCAGACCCTTTAATGCAATAATGCATGGCACCCATTCCATGGGTCCCAACTTTCGAGGTTTTAGGGAATATTACTACAGTTATAATATGTACGGGAAACCTAGAGAATGGACACACTGTGAATACGAAAGGTTTCTAAAACTCAACGAATAGTCCCTCTCCTGGTGCTCCGGTTTGACTTTCCACCTGCTTTACTATCAACCTCCCAACTTGGACAGACAGCCCCTTTAACCTCCTGGTTCGCAAAGGTTGCCAATTTGGCAGCTGATGAAAGGGAAGAGGGAGAACCAATGAGAGAGTAGCTGTTAGGCATTTGGACGGGCATATATCACTGTAATTTCCCAGCAGGAAGAAGAATTAACCAAAGTCTCAGCCCCCCACCGGGATCCAGCATAGGTCCTGAACCAAAATTTTGGACTTGCGGTCAGCTCACCAAAAACGAGTTGAAAAATGGAGCTCAGGGGCACAGCAATTCACAAACTGGCCAAGTAATAAAGGACAACTATCGTCCAAAAATCTGTTGAGGGAAGGCAACGAGGCAGACTTGAACGCGAGGCGGAATAGCAGGAAACAGATTTCAAGAGGTACGTTGGAATCACCTTTAAAGCACAGGAAGAGAGGCACAACTTCGACAATGATGCACTTGGCCAAAAAGGGCGTATGCGTTTTCTCCTGAATATATTCAGGAGAAAACGCATACGCCCTTTTTGGCCAAGCAAGCAAGCGGGCAATGCAAATCTGCACTACAAAGAAGTATCACTTCCCACCGGTCAAAAGGGACATCCACAAAATGTGTAAAAACCGGAAAGGCAAGACAGGCCCTGGAGAACAGGGAGCCTTGTTATGCTGATGGGCGGGATGTAAATTGCCAACTGCCTCTCTGGAGGAGTGCATTGTGTTCCCTAAAACAAGTAAACAACAGAGCTACAGAGCCAAGGGCACTTCCAGTCTAGGGTATATACCTTGGGAAAACTGAAAATCAAAAAGACACAGCCACCCCAAAATTTAGGGCTGCACTGCTTACCAGGACCTCAACTTGGGTACACCTTAAATATCCCAGGAAATATAAAAATGGTTCAAAAAATTGTGGTACTTATGTACGATGGAATATCCCTCAGCCATGAAATCAATGTCATAAGACCAGTAGCAGCAAAATGGGTGGATTCAGGTACGATGATTCTAAGTGAAATAAGTCACAAAGAAAAAGAAACTTATCATAAGATATCACTTATGAAGATCCTGTAAACATGGCTACACTTGAACTGAGTTAGGAAAGAGAACAGTGTCTCACATTTAGAAAACACTCTTATGCCTGCTTAAGGGGGAAGGAGAGGTGGGGTGATGCAAAAAACCAGAGTTTGATATAAGCACAGGTACCATTCCAAAAACCAACTATGGAATAGACAAGACCTACAACTTCCTCAGTGAAAGGGACTCAAAACCCCATATTTGCCGCAGAGGAATATATCTGACTAGTAAGAATCTTAAAACCTATGTATTGATATGTCTCCGTAAGGGAATCAAGTGTGTCTAGACTGGCATAAACATGGCAGTGAGAATCAGCTCAAACCCACTATAAAAAGGAATTTCAAAAATAAAACAAAACAACTGGGAAATTCTTTACAATTCCTTCAGGGTCTCTGATGAAACCTGGAATGACCCTATCTACAACGACAGCTGGATGTGGCATAATGGTGGACACTTGGGACTGAGAGGATTGGTGAGATTGGGTGAGCAAATGCAGACCCTTTAAAGCAATAATGCATGGCACCCATTCCATGGGTCCCAACTCTCCAGGTTGAAGGGAATATCACTACAGCTATAACATGTACGGGAAACCTAGAGAACGGACACACAGTGAATACGAAAGGTTTCTAAAACTCAACGAATAGTCCCTCTCCTGGTGCTCCGGTTTGACTTTCCATCTGCTTTACTCTCAACCTCCCAACTTGGAGAGACAGCTCCTTTAACCTCCTGGTTCACACAGGTTGCCAATTTGGCAGAGGATGAAAGGGAAGAGGGAGATCCAATGAGAGAGTAGCTGTTAGGCATTTGGACGGGCACATATCACTGTAATTTCCCAGCAGGAAGAAGAATTAACCAAAGTCACAGCCACCCACCGGGAACCAGTATAGGTCCTGAACCAAAACTTTGGACCTGCGGTCAGCTCACCAAAAACGAGTTGAAAAATGGAGCTCAGGGTCACAGCAATTCACAAACTGGCAGAGTAATAAAGGACAACTATCGTCCAAAAATCTGTTGAGGGAAGGCAACGAGGCGGAATTGAAAGTGAGGCAGAGTAGCAGGAAACAGATTTCAAGAGGTACGTTGGAATCACCTTTAAAGCACAGGAAGAGGGGCACAACTTCGACAATGATGCACTTGGCCAAAAAGTGCGTATGCGTTTTCTCCTGAATATATTCAGGAGAAAACGCATACACCCTTTTTGGACAAGCAAGGAAGCGGGCAATGCAAATCTGCACTACAAAGAAGTATCACTTCCCACCGGTCAAAAGAGACATCCACAAAATGTGTAAAAACCAGAAAGGCAAGACAGGCCCTGGAGAACAGGGAGCCTTGTTATGCTGATGGGCGGCATGTAAATTGCCAACTGCCTCTCTGGAGGAGTACATTGTGTTCCCTAAAACAAGTAAAGAACAGAGCTACAGAGCCAAGGGCACTTCCAGTCTAGGGAATATACTTTGGGAAAACTGAAAATCCATAAGACAGAGCCACCCCAAAATTTAGGGCTGCACTGCTTACAAGGACCTCAACTTGGGTACACCTTAAATAGCCCAGGAAATATAAAAATGGTTCAAAAAATTGTGGTACTTACGTACGATGGAATATCCCTCAGCCATGAAATCAATGTCATAAGACCAGTAGCAGCAAAATGGGTGGATTCAGGTACGATGATTCTAAGTGAAATAAGTCACACAGAAAAAGAAACTTATCATAAGATATCACTTATGAAGATCCTGTAAACATGGCTACACTTGAACTGAGTTAGGAAAGAGAACAGTGTCTCACATTTAGAAAACACTCTTATGCCTGCTTAAGGAGGAAGGAGAGGTGGGGTGATGCATAAAACCAGAGTTTGATATAAGCACAGGTACCGTTCCAAAAACCAACTATGGAATAGACAAGACCTACACCTTCCTCAGTGAAAGGGACTCAAAACACCATATTTCCCGCAGAGGAATATATCTGACTAGTAAGAATCTTAAAACCTATGTATTGATATGTCTCCGTAAGGGAATCAAGTGTGTCTAGACTGGCATAAACATGGCAGCGAGAATCAGCTCAAACCCACTATAAAAAGGAATTTCAAAAACAAAACAAAAAAACTGGGTAATTCTTTACAATTCCTTCAGGGTCTCTGATGAAACCTGTAATGACCCTATCTACAACGACAGCTGGATGTGGCATAAGGCTGGACACTTGGGACTGAGGGGATTGGTGAGATTGGGTGAGCAAATGCAGACCCTTTAAAGCAATAATGCATGGCACCCAATCCATGGGTCCCAACTCTCCAGGTTGAAGGGAATATTACTACAGTTATAGCATGTACGGGAAACCTAGAGAACGGACACACTGTGAATACGAAAGGTTTCTAAAACTCAACGAATAGTCCCTCTCCTCGTGCTCCGGTTTGACTTTCCATCTGCTTTACTATCAACCTCCCAACTTGGAGAGACAGCCCCTTTAACCTCCTGGTTCACACAGGTTTCCAATTTGACAGAGGATGAAAGGGAAGAGGGAGAACCAATGAGAGAGTAGCTGTTAGGCATTTGGACGGGCACATATCACTGTAATTTCCTGGCAGGAAGAAGAATTAACCAAAGTCTCAGCCCCCCACCGGGAACCAGTATAGGTCCTGAACCAAAATTTTGGACTTGCGGTCAGCTCACCTAAAACGAGTTGAAAAATGGAGCTCAGGGGCACAGCAATCACAAACTGGCCGAGTAATAAAGGACAACTATCGTCCAAAAATCTGTTGAGGGAAGGCAACGAGGCGGACTTGAAAGCGAGGCAGAATAGCAGGAAACAGATTTCAAGAGGTACGTTGGAATCGCCTTTAAAGCACAGGAAGAGGGGCACAACTTCGACAATGATGCACTTGGCCAAAAAGGGCGTATGCGTTTTCTCCTGAATATATTCAGGAGAAAACGCATACGCCCTTTTTGGCCAAGCAAGCAAGCGGGCAATGCAAATCTGCACTACAAAGAAGTATCACTTCCCACCGGTCAAAAGGGACATCCACAAAATGTGTAAAAACCAGAAAGGCAAGACAAGCCCTGGAGAACAGGGAGCCTTGTTATGCTGATGGGCGGGATGTTAATTGCCAACTGCCTCTCTGGAGGAGTGCATTGTGTTCCCTAAAACAAGTAAACAACAGAGCTACAGAGCCAAGGGCACTTCCAGTCTAGGGAATATACCTTGGGAAAACTGAAGATCAATAAGACAGGGCCACCCCAAAATTTAGGGCTGCACTGCTTACAAGGACCTCAACTTGGGTACACCTTAAATAGCCCAGGAAATATAAAAATGGTTCAAAAAATTGTGGTACTTACGTACGATGGAATATCCCTCAGCCATGAAATCAATGTCATAAGACCAGTAGCAGCAAAATGGGTGGATTCAGGTACGATGATTCTAAGTGAAATAAGTCACAGAGAAAAAGAAACTTATCATAAGATATCACTTATGAAGATCCTGTAAACATGGCTACACTTGAACTGAGTTAGGAAAGAGAACAGTGTCTCACATTTAGAAAACACTCTTATGCCTGCTTAAGGGGGAAGGAGAGTTGGTGTGATGCATAAAACCAGAGTTTGATATAAGCACAGGTACCGTTCCAAAAACCAACTATGGAATAGACAAGACCTACACCTTCCTCAGTGAAAGGGACTCAAAACCCCATATTTCCCGCAGAGGAATATATCTGACTACTAAGAATCTTAAAACCTATGTATTGATATGTCTCCGTAAGGGAATCAAGTGTGTCTAGACTGGCATAAACATGGCAGCGAGAATCAGCTCAAACCCACTATAAAAAGGAATTTCAAAAATAAAACAAAAAAACTGGGAAATTCTTTACAGTTCCTTCAGGGTCAATGAGGAAGCCTGGAATGACCCTATCTACAACGACAGCTGGATATGGCATAAGGCTGGACACTTGGGACTGAGGGGATTGGTGAGATTGGGTGAGCAAATGCAGACCCTTTAATGCAATAATGCATGGCACCCATTCCATGGGTCCCAACTTTCGAGGTTTTAGGGAATATTACTACAGTTATAATATGTACGGGAAACCTAGAGAACGGACACACTGTGAATACGAAAGGTTTCTAAAACTCAACGAATAGTCCCTCTCCTGGTGCTCCGGTTTGACTTTCCACCTGCTTTACTATCAACCTCCCAACTTGGACAGACAGCCCCTTTAACCTCCTGGTTCGCAAAGGTTGCCAATTTGGCAGCTGATGAAAGGGAAGAGGGAGAACCAATGAGAGAGTAGCTGTTAGGCATTTGGACGGGCCTATATCACTGTAATTTCCCAGCAGGAAGAAGAATTAACCAAAGTCTCAGCCCCCCACCGGGATCCAGCATAGGTCCTGAACCAAAATTTTGGACTTGCGGTCAGCTCACCAAAAACGAGTTGAAAAATGGAGCTCAGGGGCACAGCAATTCACAAACTGGCCAAGTAATAAAGGACAACTATCGTCCAAAAATCTGTTGAGGGAAGGCAACGAGGCAGACTTGAACGCGAGGCCGAATAGCAGGAAACAGATTTCAAGAGGTACGTTGGAATCACCTTTAAAGCACAGGAAGAGAGGCACAACTTCGACAATGATGCACTTGGCCAAAAAGGGCGTATGCGTTTTCTCCTGAATATATTCAGGAGAAAACGCATACGCCCTTTTTGGCCAAGCAAGCAAGCGGGCAATGCAAATCTGCACTACAAAGAAGTATCACTTCCCACCGGTCAAAAGGGACATCCACAAAATGTGTAAAAACCGGAAAGGCAAGACAGGCCCTGGAGAACAGGGAGCCTTGTTATGCTGATGGGCGGGATGTAAATTGCCAACTGCCTCTCTGGAGGAGTGCATTGTGTTCCCTAAAACAAGTAAACAACAGAGCTACAGAGCCAAGGGCACTTCCAGTCTAGGGTATATACCTTGGGAAAACTGAAAATCAAAAAGACACAGCCACCCCAAAATTTAGGGCTTCACTGCTTACCAGGACCTCAACTTGGGTACACCTTAAATATCCCAGGAAATATAAAAATGGTTCAAAAAATTGTGGTACTTATGTACGATGGAATATCCCTCAGCCATGAAATCAATGTCATAAGACCAGTAGCAGCAAAATGGGTGGATTCAGGTACGATGATTCTAAGTGAAATAAGTCACAAAGAAAAAGAAACTTATCATAAGATATCACTTATGAAGATCCTGTAAACATGGCTACACTTGAACTGAGTTAGGAAAGAGAACAGTGTCTCACATTTAGAAAACACTCTTATGCCTGCTTAAGGGGGAAGGAGAGGTGGTGTGATGCAAAAAACCAGAGTTTGATATAAGCACAGGTACCATTCCAAAAACCAACTATGGAATAGACAAGACCTACAACTTCCTCAGTGAAAGGGACTCAAAACCCCATATTTGCCGCAGAGGAATATATCTGACTACTAAGAATCTTAAAACCTATGTATTGATATGTCTCCGTAAGGGAATCAAGTGTGTGTAGACTGGCATAAACATGGCAGTGAGAATCAGCTCAAACCCACTATGAAAAGGAATTTCAAAAACAAAGCAAAACAACTGGGAAATTCTTTACAATTCCTTCAGCGTCTCTGATGAAACCTGGAATGACCCTATCTACAATGACAGCTGGATGTGGCATAAGGCTGGACACTTGGGACTGAGAGGATTGGTGAGATTGGGTGAACAAATGCAGACCCTTTAAAGCAATAATGCATGGCACCCATTCCATGGGTCCCAACTCTCCAGGTTGAAGGGAATATTACTACAGTTATAACATGTACGGGAAACCTAGAGAATGGACACACTGTGAATACGAAAGGTTTCTAAAACTCAACGAATAGTCTCTCTCCTGGTGCTCCGGTTTGACTTTCCATCTGCTTTACTATCAACCTCCCAACTTGGAGAGACAGCCCCTTTAACCTCCTGGTTCGCACAGGTTGCCAATTTGGCAGAGGATGAAAGGGAAGAGGGAGAACCAATGAGAGAGTAGCTGTTAGGCATTTGGACGGGCACATATCACTGTAATTTCCCGGCAGGAAGAAGAATTAACCAAAGTCTCAGCCACCCACCGGGAGCCAGTATAGGTCCTGAACCAAAATTTTGGACTTGCGGTCAGCTCACCTAAAACGAGTTGAAAAATGGAGCTCAGGGGCACAGCAATTCACAAACTGGCCGAGTAATAAAGGACAACTATCGTCCAAAAATCTGTTGAGGGAAGGCAACGAGGCGGACTTGAAAGCGAGGCAGAATAGCAGGAAACAGATTTCAAGAGGTACGTTGGAATTGCCTTTAAAGCACAGGAAGAGGGGCACAACTTCGACAATGATGCACTTGGTCAAAAAGGGCGTATGAGTTTTCTCCTGAATATATTCAGGAGAAAACGCATACGCCCTTTTTGGCCAAGCAAGCAAGCGGGCAATGCAAATCTGCACTACAAAGAAGTATCACTTCCCACCGGTCAAAAGGGACATCCACAAAATGTGTAAAAACCGGAAAGGCAAGACAGGCCCTGGAGAACAGGGAGCCTTGTTATGCTGATGGGCGGGATGTAAATTGCCAACTGCCTCTCTGGAGGAGTGCATTGTGTTCCCTAAAAGAAGTAAACAACAGAGCTACAGAGCCAAGGGCACTTCCAGTCTAGGGTATATACCTTGGGAAAACTGAAAATCAAAAAGACACAGCCACCCCAAAATTTAGGGCTTCACTGCTTACCAGGACCTCAACTTGGGTACACCTTAAATATCCCAGGAAATATAAAAATGGTTCAAAAAATTGTGGTACTTATGTACGATGGAATATCCCTCAGCCATGAAATCAATGTCATAAGACCAGTAGCAGCAAAATGGGTGGATTCAGGTACGATGATTCTAAGTGAAATAAGTCACAAAGAAAAAGAAACTTATCATAAGATATCACTTATGAAGATCCTGTAAACATGGCTACACTTGAACTGAGTTAGGAAAGAGAACAGTGTCTCACATTTAGAAAACACTCTTATGCCTGCTTAAGGGGGAAGGAGAGGTGGGGTGATGCATAAAACCAGAGTTTGATATAAGCACAGGTACCATTCCAAAAACCAACTATGGAATAGACAAGACCTACACCTTCCTCAGTGAAAGGGACTCAAAACCCCATATTTCCCGCAGAGGAATATATCTGACTAGTAAGAATCTTAAAACCTATGTATTGATATGTCTCCGTAAGGGAATCAAGTGTGTCTAGACTGGCATAAACATGGCAGTGAGAATCAGCTCAAACCCACTATAAAAAGGAATTTCAAAAATAAAACAAAACAACTGGGAAATTCTTTACAATTCCTTCAGGGTCTCTGATGAAACCTGGAATGACCCTATCTACAACGACAGCTGGATGTGGCATAATGGTGGACACTTGGGACTGAGAGGATTGGTGAGATTGGGTGAGCAAATGCAGACCCTTTAAAGCAATAATGCATGGCACCCATTCCATGGGTCCCAACTCTCCAGGTTGAAGGGAATATCACTACAGCTATAACATGTACGGGAAACCAAGAGAACGGACACACAGTGAATACGAAAGGTTTCTAAAACTCAACGAATAGTCCCTCTCCTGGTGCTCCGGTTTGACTTTCCATCTGCTTTACTCTCAACCTCCCAACTTGGAGAGACAGCTCCTTTAACCTCCTGGTTCACACAGGTTGCCAATTTGGCAGAGGATGAAAGGGAAGAGGGAGATCCAATGAGAGAGTAGCTGTTAGGCATTTGGACGGGCACATATCACTGTAATTTCCCAGCAGGAAGAAGAATTAACCAAAGTCACAGCCACCCACCGGGAACCAGTATAGGTCCTGAACCAAAACTTTGGACCTGCGGTCAGCTCACCAAAAACGAGTTGAAAAATGGAGCTCAGGGTCACAGCAATTCACAAACTGGCAGAGTAATAAAGGACAACTATCGTCCAAAAATCTGTTGAGGGAAGGCAACGAGGCGGAATTGAAAGTGAGGCAGAGTAGCAGGAAACAGATTTCAAGAGGTACGTTGGAATCACCTTTAAAGCACAGGAAGAGGGGCACAACTTCGACAATGATGCACTTGGCCAAAAAGTGCGTATGCGTTTTCTCCTGAATATATTCAGGAGAAAACGCATACGCCCTTTTTGGCCAAGCAAGCAAGCGGGCAATGCAAATCTGCACTACAAAGAAGTATCACTTCCCACCGGTCAAAAGGGACATCCACAAAATGTGTAAAAACCGGAAAGGCAAGACAGGCCCTGGAGAACAGGGAGCCTTGTTATGCTGATGGGCGGGATGTAAATTGCCAACTGCCTCTCTGGAGGAGTGCATTGTGTTCCCTAAAATAAGTAAAGAACAGAGCTACAGAGCCAAGGGCACTTCCAGTCTAGGGAATATACCTTGGGAAAACTGAAAATCAAAAAGACACAGCCACCCCAAAATTTAGGGCTGCACTGCTTACAAGGACCTCAACTTGGGTACACCTTAAATATCCCAGGAAATATAAAAATGGTTCAAAAAATTGTGGTACTTACGTACGATGGAATATCCCTCAGCCATGAAATCAATGTCATAAGACCAGTAGCAGGAAAATGGGTGGATTCAGGTACGATGATTCCAAGTGAAATAAGTCACAGAGAAAAAGAAACTTATCATAAGATATCACTTATGAAGATCCTGTAAACATGGCTACACTTGAACTGAGTTAGGAAAGAGAACAGTGTCTCACATTTAGAAAACACTCTTATGCCTGCTTAAGGGGGAAGGAGAGGTGGGGTGATGCATAAAACCAGAGTTTGATAAAAGCAGAGTTACCGTTCCAAAAACCAACTATGGAATAGGCAAGACCTACACCTTCCTCAGTGAAAGGGACTCAAAACCCCATATTTCCCGCAGAGGAATATATCTGACTAGTAAGAATCTTAAAACCTATGTATTGATATGTCTCCGTAAGGGAATCAAGTGTGTCTAGACTGGCATAAACATGATAGCGAGAATCAGCTCAAACCCACTATAAAAAGGAATTTCAAAAACAAAACAAAAAAACTGGGAAATTCTTTACAATTACTTCAGAGTCTCTGATGAAACCTGGAATGACCCTATCTACAACGACAGCTGGATGTGGCATAAGGCGGGACACTTGGGACTCAGAGGATTGGTGAGATTGGGTGAACAAATGCAGAACCTTTAAAGCATTAATGCATGGCACCCATTCCATGGGTCCCAACTCTCCAGGTTGAAGGGAATGTTACTACAGTTATAACATGAACGGGAAACCTAGAGAATGGACACACTGTGAATACGAAAGGTTTCTAAACTCAACGAATAGTCCCTCTCCTGTTGCTCCGGTTTGACTTTCCACCTGCTTTACTATCAACATCCCAAATTGGAGAGACAGCCCCTTTAACCTCCTGGTTCGCACAGGTTGCCAATTTGGGAGAGGATGAAAGGGAAGAGGGAGAACCAATGTGAGAGTAGGTGTTAGGCATTTGGACGGGCACATATCACTCTAATTTCCCGGCAGGAAGAAGAATTAACCAAAGTCTCAGCCCCCCAGCGGGAACCAGCATAGGTCCTGAACCAAAATTTTGGACATGCAGTCAGCTCACCAAAAACGAGTTGAAAAATGGAGCTCAGGGGTATAGCAATTCACAAACTGGCCGATTAATAAAGGACAACTATCATCCAAAAATCTGTTGAGGGAAGGCAACGAGGCGGACTTGAAAGCGAGGCAGAATAGCAGGAAACAGATTTCAAGAGGTACGTTGGAAAAGCCTTTAAAGCACAGGAAGAGGGGCACAACTTCGACAATGATGCACTTGGCCAAAAAGGGCGTATGCGTTTTCTCCTGAATATATTCAGGAGAAAACGCATACGCCCTTTCTGGCCAAGCAAGCAAGCGGGCAATGCAAATCTGCACTACAAAGAAGTATCACTTCCCACCGGTCAAAAGGGACATCCACAAAATGTGTAAAAACCAGAAAGGCAAGACAGGCCCTGGAGAACAGGGAGCCTTGTTATGTTGATGGGCGGGATGTAAATTGCCAACTGCCTCTCTGGAGGAGTACATTGTGTTCCCTAAAACAAGTAAACAACAGAGCTACAGAGCCAAGGGCACTTCCAGTCTAGGGAATATACCTTGGGAAAACTGAAAATCTATAAGACACAGCCACCCCAAAATTTAGGGCTGCACTGCTTACAAGGACCTCAACTTGGGTACACCTTAAATATCACAGGAAATATAAAAATGGTTCAAAAAATTGTGGTACTTACGTACGATGCAATATCCCTCAGCCATGGAATCAATGTCATAAGAACAGTAGCAGCAAAATGGGTGGATTCATGTACGATGATTCTAAGTGAAATAAGTCACAGAGAAAAAGAAACTTATCATTAGATATCACTTATGAAGATCCTGTAAACATGGCTACACTTGAACTGAGTTAGGAAAGAGAACAGTGTCTCACATTTAGAAAACACTCTTATGCCTGCTTAAGGGGGAAGGAGAGGTGGGGTGATGCATAAAACCAGAGTTTGATATAAGCACAGGTACCGTTCCAAAAACCAACTATGGAATAGACAAGACCTACACCTTCCTCAGTGAAAGGGACTCAAAACCCCATATTTCCCGCAGAGGAATATATCTGACTAGTAAGAATCTTAAAACCTATGTATTGATATGTCTCCGAAAGGGAATCAAGTGTGTCTAGACTGGGATAAATATGGCAGCGAGAATCAGCACAAACCCACTATAAAAAGGAATTTCAAAAATAAAACAAAAAAACTGGGATATTCTTCACAATTCCTTCAGGGTCTCTGATGAAACCTGAAGTGACCCTATCTACAATGACAGCTGGATGTGGCATAAGGCTGCACACTTGGGACTGAGAGAATTGGTGAGATTGGGTGAGCAAATGCAGACCCTTTAAAGCAATAATGCATGGCACACATTCCATGGGTCCCAACTCTCCAGGTTGAAGGGAATATTACTACAGTTATAACATGTACGGGAAACCTAGAGAACGGAAACACTGTGAATACGAAAGGTTTCTAAAACTCAACGAATAGTCCCTCTCCTGGTGCTCCGGTTTGCCTTTACACCTGCTTTACTATCAACCTCCCAACTTGGAGAGACAGCCCCTTTAACCTCCTGGTTCGCACAGGTTGCCAATTTGGCAGAGGATGAAAGGGAAGAGGGAGAACCAATGAGAGAGTAGCTGTTAGGCATTTGGACGGGCACATATCACTGTAATTTCCCGGCAGGAAGAAGAATTAACCAAAGTCTCAGCCCCCCACCGGGAACCAGCATAGGTCCTGAACCAAAATTTTGGACCTGCGGTCAGCTCACCAAAAACGAGTTGAAAAATGGAGCTCAGGGGCACAGCAATTCACAAACTGGCCGAGTAATAAAGGACAACTATCGTCCAAAAATCTGTTGAGGGAAGGCAACGAGGCGGACTTGAAAGCGAGGCAGAATAGCAGGAAACAGATTTCAAGAGGTACGTTGGAATCGCCTTTAAAGCACCGGATGAGGGGCACAACATCGACAATTATGCACGTGGCCAAAAAGGGCGTATGCGTTTTCTCCTGAATATATTCAGGAGAAAACGCATACGCCCTTTTTGGCCAAGCAAGCAATCGGGCAATGCAAATCTGCACTACAAAGAAGTATCACTTCGCACCGGTCAAAAGGGACATCCACAAAATGTGTAAAAACCAGAAAGGCAAGACAGGCCCTGGAGAACAGGGAGCCTTGTTATGCTGATGGGCGGGATGTAAATTGCCAACTGCCTCTCTGCAGGAGTGCATTGTGTTCTCTAAAACAAGTAAAGAACAGAGCTACAGAGCCAAGGGCACTTCCAGTCTAGGGAATATACCTTGGGAAAACTGAAAATCAATAAGACAGAGCCACTCCAAAATTTAGGGCTGCACTGCTTATAAGGACCTCAACTTGGGTACACCTTAAATATCCCAGGAAATATAAAAATGGTTCAAAAAATTGTGGTACTTACGTACGATGGAATATCCCTCAGCCATGAAATCAATGTCATAAGACCAGTAGTAGTAAAATGGGTGGATTCAGGTACGATGATTCTAAGTGAAATAAGTCACACAGAAAAAGAAACTTATCATAAGATATCACTTATGAGGATCCTGTAAACATGGCTACACTTGAACTGAGTTAGGAAAGAGAACAGTGTCTCACATTTAGAAAACACTCTTATGCCTGCTTAAGGGGGAAGGAGAGGTGGGGTGATGCATAAAACCAGAGTTTGATATAAGCACAGGTACCATTCCAAAAACCAACTATGGAATAGACAAGACCTACACCTTCCTCAGTGAAAGGGACTCAAAACCCCATATTTGCCGCAGAGGAATATATCTGACTAGTAAGAATCTTAAAACCTATGTATTGATATGTCTCCGTAAGGGAATTAAGTGTGTCTAGACTGGCATAAACATGGCAGCGAGAATCAGCTCAAACCCACTATAAAAAGGAATTTCAAAAATAAAACAAAAAAAACTGGGAAATTCTTTACAATTCCTTCAGGGTCTCTGATGATACCTGAAATGACCCTATCTACAATGACAGCTGGATGTGGCATAAGGCTGGACACTTGGGACTGAGAGGATTGGTGAGATTGGGTGAGCAAATGCAGACACTTTAAAGCAATAATGCATGGCACACATTCCATGGGTCCCAACTCTCCAGGTTGAAGGGAATATTACTACAGATATAACATGTACGGGAATCCTAGAGAACGGACACACTGTGAATACGAAAGGTTTCTAAAACTCAATGAATAGTCCCCCTCCTGGTGCTCCAGTTTGCGTTTCCATCTGCTTTACTATCAACCTCCCAACTTGGAGAGACAGCCCCTTTAACCTCCTGGTTCGCACAGGTTGCCAATTTGGCAGAGGATGAAAGGGAAGAGGGAGAACCAATGAGAGAGTAGCTGATAGGCATTTGGACGGGCACATATCACTGTAATTTCCCGGCAGGAAGAAGAATTAACCAAAGTCTCAGCCACCCACCGGGAACCAGCATAGGTCCTGAACCAAAATTTTGGATTTGCGGTCAGCTCACCAAAAACGAGTTGAAAAAGGAGCTCAGGGGCACAGCAATTCACAAACTGGCCAAGTAATAAAGGACAACTATCGTCCAAAAATCTGTTGAGGGAAGGCAACGAGGTGGACTTGAAAGCGAGGCAGAATAGCAGGAAACAGATTTCAAGAGGTACGTTGGAATCACCTTTAAAGCACAGGAAGAGAGGCACAACTTCGACAATGATGTAATTGGCCAAAAAGTGCGTATGCGTTTTCTCCAGAATATATTCAGGAGAAAACGCATACGCCCTTTTTGGCCAAGCAAGCAAGCGGGCAATGCAAATCTGCACTACAAAGAAGTATCACTTCCCACCGGTCAAAAGGGACATCCACAAAATGTGTAAAAACCAGAAAGGCAAGACAGGCCGTGGAGAACAGGGAGCCTTGTTATGCTGATGGGCGGGATGTAAATTGCCATCTGCCTCTCTGGAGGAGTACATTGTGTTCCCTAAAACAAGTAAAGAACAGAGCTACAGAGCCAAGGGCACTTCCAGTCTAGGGAATAAACCTTGGGAAACCTGAAGATCAATAAGACAGAGCCACCCCAAAATTTAGGGCTGCACTGCTTACAAGGACCTCAACTTGGGTACACCTTAAATATCCCAGGAAATATAAAACTGGTTCAAAAAATTGTGGTACTTACGTACGATGGAATATCCCTCAGCCATGAAATCAGTGTCATAAGACCAGTAGCAGCAAAATGGGTGGATTCAGGTACGATGATTCTAAGTGAAATAAGTCACAGAGAAAAAGAAACATATCATAAGATATCACTTATGAAGATCCTGTAAACATGGCTACACTTGAACTGAGTTAGGAAAGAGAACAGTGTCTCACATTTAGAAAACACTGTTATGCCTGCTTAAGGGGGAAGGAGAGGTGGGGTGATGCATAAAACCAGAGTTTGATATAAGCACAGTTACCATTCCAAAAACCAACTATAGAATAGACAAGACCTACACCTTCCTCAGTGAATGGGACTCAAAACCCCATATATGCCGCAGAGGAATATATCTGACTAGTAAGAATCTTAAAACCTATGTATTGATATGTCTCCATAAGGGAATCAAGTGTGTCTAGACTGGCATAAACATGGCAGCGAGAATCAGCTCAAACCCACTATAAAAAGGAATTTCAAAAACAAAACAAAAAAACTGGGAAATTCTTTACAATTCCTTCAGGGTCTCTGATGAAACCTGGAATGACCCTATCTACCATGACAGCTGGATGTGGCATAAGGCTGGACACTTGGGACTGAGAGGATTGGTGAGATTGGGTGAACAAATGCAGACCCTTTAAAGCAATAATGCAAGGCACCCATTCCATGGGTCCCAACTCTCCAGGTTGAAGGGAATATTACTACAGTTATAACATGTACGGGAAACCTAGAGAACGGACACACTGTGAATACGAAAGGTTTCTAAAACTCAATGAATATTCTCTCTCCTGGTGCTCCGGTTTGACTTTCCATCTGCTTTACTATCAACCTCCCAACTTGGAGAGACAGCCCCTTTAACCTCCTGGTTCGCACAGGTTGCCAATTTGGCAGAGGATGAAAGGGAAGAGGGAGAACCAATGAGAGAGTAGCTGTTAGGCATTTGGACGGGCACATATCACTGTAATTTCCCGGCAGGAAGAAGAATTAACCAAAGTCTCAGCCCCCCACCGGGAACCACTATAGGTCCTGAACCAAAATTTTGGACTTGCGGTCAGCTCACCTAAAACGAGTTGAAAAATGGAGCTCAGGGGCACAGCAATTCACAAACTGGCCGAGTAATAAAGGACAACTATCGTCCAAAAATCTGTTGAGGGAAGGCAACGAGGCAGACTTGAAAGCGAGGTAGAATAGCAGGAAACAGATTTCAAGAGGTACGTTGGAATTGCCTTTAAAGCACAGGAAGAGGGGCACAACTTCGACAATGATGCACTTGGCCAAAACGGGCATATGAGTTTTCTCCTGAATATATTCAGGAGAAAACGCATACGCCCTTTTTGGCCAAGCAAGGAAGCGGGCAATGCAAATCTGCACTACAAAGAAGTATCACTTCCCACCGGTCAAAAGGGACATCCACAAAATGTGTAAAAACCAGAAAGGCAAGACAGGCCCTGGAGAACAGGGAGCCTTGTTATGCTGATGGGCGGGATGTAAATTGCCATCTGCCTCCCTGGAGGAGTACATTGTGTTCCCTAAAACAAGTAAAGAACAGAGCTACAGAGCCAAGGGCACTTCCAGTCTAGGGAATATACCTTGGGAAAACTGAAAATCAAAAAGACACAGCCACCCCAAAATTTAGGGCTGCACTGCTTACAAGGACCTCAACTTGGGTACACCTTAAATATCCCAGGAAATATAAAAATGGTTCAAAAAATTGTGGTACTTACGTACGATGGAATATCCCTCAGCCATGAAATCAATGTCATAAGACCAGTAGCAGGAAAATGGGTGGATTCAGGTACGATGATTCCAAGTGAAATAAGTCACAGAGAAAAAGAAACTTATCATAAGATATCACTTATGAAGATCCTGTAAACATGGCTACACTTGAACTGAGTTAGGAAAGAGAACAGTGTCTCACATTTAGAAAACACTCTTATGCCTGCTTAAGGGGGAAGGAGAGGTGGGGTGATGCATAAAACCAGAGTTTGATAAAAGCAGAGGTACCGTTCCAAAAACCAACTATGGAATAGGCAAGACCTACACCTTCCTTAGTGAAAGGGACTCAAAACCCCATATTTCCCGCAGAGGAATATATCTGACTAGTAAGAATCTTAAAACCTATGTATTGATATGTCTCCGTAAGGGAATCAAGTGTGTCTAGACTGGCATAAACATGATAGCGAGAATCAGCTCAAACCCACTATAAAAAGGAATTTCAAAAACAAAACAAAAAAACTGGGAAATTCTTTACAATTACTTCAGAGTCTCTGATGAAACCTGGAATGACCCTATCTACAACGACAGCTGGATGTGGCATAAGGCGGGACACTTGGGACTCAGAGGATTGGTGAGATTGGGTGAACAAATGCAGAACCTTTAAAGCATTAATGCATGGCACCCATTCCATGGGTCCCAACTCTCCAGGTTGAAGGGAATGTTACTACAGTTATAACATGAACGGGAAACCTAGAGAATGGACACACTGTGAATACGAAAGGTTTCTAAACTCAACGAATAGTCCCTCTCCTGTTGCTCCGGTTTGACTTTCCACCTGCTTTACTATCAACATCCCAAATTGGAGAGACAGCCCCTTTAACCTCCTGGTTCGCACAGGTTGCCAATTTGGGAGAGGATGAAAGGGAAGAGGGAGAACCAATGTGAGAGTAGGTGTTAGGCATTTGGACGGGCACATATCACTCTAATTTCCCGGCAGGAAGAAGAATTAACCAAAGTCTCAGCCCCCCACCGGGAACCAGCATAGGTCCTGAACCAAAATTTTGGACATGCAGTCAGCTCACCAAAAACGAGTTGAAAAATGGAGCTCAGGGGTATAGCAATTCACAAACTGGCCGATTAATAAAGGACAACTATCGTCCAAAAATCTGTTGAGGGAAGGCAACGAGGCGGACTTGAAAGCGAGGCAGAATAGCAGGAAACAGATTTCAAGAGGTACGTTGGAATCGCCTTTAAAGCACCGGATGAGGGGCACAACATCGACAATTATGCACGTGGCCAAAAAGGGCGTATGCGTTTTCTCCTGAATATATTCAGGAGAAAACGCATACGCCCTTTTTGGCCAAGCAAGCAATCGGGCAATGCAAATCTGCACTACAAAGAAGTATCACTTCGCACCGGTCAAAAGGGACATCCACAAAATGTGTAAAAACCAGAAAGGCAAGACAGGCCCTGGAGAACAGGGAGCCTTGTTATGCTGATGGGCGGGATGTAAATTGCCAACTGCCTCTCTGCAGGAGTGCATTGTGTTCTCTAAAACAAGTAAAGAACAGAGCTACAGAGCCAAGGGCACTTCCAGTCTAGGGAATATACCTTGGGAAAACTGAAAATCAATAAGACAGAGCCACTCCAAAATTTAGGGCTGCACTGCTTATAAGGACCTCAACTTGGGTACACCTTAAATATCCCAGGAAATATAAAAATGGTTCAAAAAATTGTGGTACTTACGTACGATGGAATATCCCTCAGCCATGAAATCAATGTCATAAGACCAGTAGTAGTAAAATGGGTGGATTCAGGTACGATGATTCTAAGTGAAATAAGTCACACAGAAAAAGAAACTTATCATAAGATATCACTTATGAGGATCCTGTAAACATGGCTACACTTGAACTGAGTTAGGAAAGAGAACAGTGTCTCACATTTAGAAAACACTCTTATGCCTGCTTAAGGGGGAAGGAGAGGTGGGGTGATGCATAAAACCAGAGTTTGATATAAGCACAGGTACCATTCCAAAAACCAACTATGGAATAGACAAGACCTACACCTTCCTCAGTGAAAGGGACTCAAAACCCCATATTTGCCGCAGAGGAATATATCTGACTAGTAAGAATCTTAAAACCTATGTATTGATATGTCTCCGTAAGGGAATTAAGTGTGTCTAGACTGGCATAAACATGGCAGCGAGAATCAGCTCAAACCCACTATAAAAAGGAATTTCAAAAATAAAACAAAAAAAACTGGGAAATTCTTTACAATTCCTTCAGGGTCTCTGATGATACCTGAAATGACCCTATCTACAATGACAGCTGGATGTGGCATAAGGCTGGACACTTGGGACTGAGAGGATTGGTGAGATTGGGTGAGCAAATGCAGACACTTTAAAGCAATAATGCATGGCACACATTCCATGGGTCCCAACTCTCCAGGTTGAAGGGAATATTACTACAGATATAACATGTACGGGAATCCTAGAGAACGGACACACTGTGAATACGAAAGGTTTCTAAAACTCAATGAATAGTCCCCCTCCTGGTGCTCCAGTTTGCGTTTCCATCTGCTTTACTATCAACCTCCCAACTTGGAGAGACAGCCCCTTTAACCTCCTGGTTCGCACAGGTTGCCAATTTGGCAGAGGATGAAAGGGAAGAGGGAGAACCAATGAGAGAGTAGCTGATAGGCATTTGGACGGGCACATATCACTGTAATTTCCCGGCAGGAAGAAGAATTAACCAAAGTCTCAGCCACCCACCGGGAACCAGCATAGGTCCTGAACCAAAATTTTGGATTTGCGGTCAGCTCACCAAAAACGAGTTGAAAAAGGAGCTCAGGGGCACAGCAATTCACAAACTGGCCAAGTAATAAAGGACAACTATCGTCCAAAAATCTGTTGAGGGAAGGCAACGAAGTGGACTTGAAAGCGAGGCAGAATAGCAGGAAACAGATTTCAAGAGGTACGTTGGAATCACCTTTAAAGCACAGGAAGAGAGGCACAACTTCGACAATGATGTAATTGGCCAAAAAGTGCGTATGCGTTTTCTCCAGAATATATTCAGGAGAAAACGCATACGCCCTTTTTGGCCAAGCAAGCAAGCGGGCAATGCAAATCTGCACTACAAAGAAGTATCACTTCCCACCGGTCAAAAGGGACATCCACAAAATGTGTAAAAACCAGAAAGGCAAGACAGGCCGTGGAGAACAGGGAGCCTTGTTATGCTGATGGGCGGGATGTAAATTGCCATCTGCCTCTCTGGAGGAGTACATTGTGTTCCCTAAAACAAGTAAAGAACAGAGCTACAGAGCCAAGGGCACTTCCAGTCTAGGGAATAAACCTTGGGAAACCTGAAGATCAATAAGACAGAGCCACCCCAAAATTTAGGGCTGCACTGCTTACAAGGACCTCAACTTGGGTACACCTTAAATATCCCAGGAAATATAAAACTGGTTCAAAAAATTGTGGTACTTACGTACGATGGAATATCCCTCAGCCATGAAATCAGTGTCATAAGACCAGTAGCAGCAAAATGGGTGGATTCAGGTACGATGATTCTAAGTGAAATAAGTCACAGAGAAAAAGAAACATATCATAAGATATCACTTATGAAGATCCTGTAAACATGGCTACACTTGAACTGAGTTAGGAAAGAGAACAGTGTCTCACATTTAGAAAACACTGTTATGCCTGCTTAAGGGGGAAGGAGAGGTGGGGTGATGCATAAAACCAGAGTTTGATATAAGCACAGTTACCATTCCAAAAACCAACTATAGAATAGACAAGACCTACACCTTCCTCAGTGAATGGGACTCAAAACCCCATATATGCCGCAGAGGAATATATCTGACTAGTAAGAATCTTAAAACCTATGTATTGATATGTCTCCATAAGGGAATCAAGTGTGTCTAGACTGGCATAAACATGGCAGCGAGAATCAGCTCAAACCCACTATAAAAAGGAATTTCAAAAACAAAACAAAAAAACTGGGAAATTCTTTACAATTCCTTCAGGGTCTCTGATGAAACCTGGAATGACCCTATCTACCATGACAGCTGGATGTGGCATAAGGCTGGACACTTGGGACTGAGAGGATTGGTGAGATTGGGTGAACAAATGCAGACCCTTTAAAGCAATAATGCAAGGCACCCATTCCATGGGTCCCAACTCTCCAGGTTGAAGGGAATATTACTACAGTTATAACATGTACGGGAAACCTAGAGAACGGACACACTGTGAATACGAAAGGTTTCTAAAACTCAATGAATATTCTCTCTCCTGGTGCTCCGGTTTGACTTTCCATCTGCTTTACTATCAACCTCCCAACTTGGAGAGACAGCCCCTTTAACCTCCTGGTTCGCACAGGTTGCCAATTTGGCAGAGGATGAAAGGGAAGAGGGAGAACCAATGAGAGAGTAGCTGTTAGGCATTTGGACGGGCACATATCACTGTAATTTCCCGGCAGGAAGAAGAATTAACCAAAGTCTCAGCCCCCCACCGGGAACCACTATAGGTCCTGAACCAAAATTTTGGACTTGCGGTCAGCTCACCTAAAACGAGTTGAAAAATGGAGCTCAGGGGCACAGCAATTCACAAACTGGCCGAGTAATAAAGGACAACTATCGTCCAAAAATCTGTTGAGGGAAGGCAACGAGGCAGACTTGAAAGCGAGGTAGAATAGCAGGAAACAGATTTCAAGAGGTACGTTGGAATTGCCTTTAAAGCACAGGAAGAGGGGCACAACTTCGACAATGATGCACTTGGCCAAAACGGGCATATGAGTTTTCTCCTGAATATATTCAGGAGAAAACGCATACGCCCTTTTTGGCCAAGCAAGGAAGCGGGCAATGCAAATCTGCACTACAAAGAAGTATCACTTCCCACCGGTCAAAAGGGACATCCACAAAATGTGTAAAAACCAGAAAGGCAAGACAGGCCCTGGAGAACAGGGAGCCTTGTTATGCTGATGGGCGGGATGTAAATTGCCAACTGCCTCCCTGGAGGAGTACATTGTGTTCCCTAAAACAAGTAAAGAACAGAGCTACAGAGCCAAGGGCACTTCCAGTCTAGGGAATATACCTTGGGAAAACTGAAAATCAAAAAGACACAGCCACCCCAAAATTTAGGGCTGCACTGCTTACAAGGACCTCAACTTGGGTACACCTTAAATATCCCAGGAAATATAAAAATGGTTCAAAAAATTGTGGTACTTACGTACGATGGAATATCCCTCAGCCATGAAATCAATGTCATAAGACCAGTAGCAGGAAAATGGGTGGATTCAGGTACGATGATTCCAAGTGAAATAAGTCACAGAGAAAAAGAAACTTATCATAAGATATCACTTATGAAGATCCTGTAAACATGGCTACACTTGAACTGAGTTAGGAAAGAGAACAGTGTCTCACATTTAGAAAACACTCTTATGCCTGCTTAAGGGGGAAGGAGAGGTGGGGTGATGCATAAAACCAGAGTTTGATAAAAGCAGAGGTACCGTTCCAAAAACCAACTATGGAATAGGCAAGACCTACACCTTCCTCAGTGAAAGGGACTCAAAACCCCATATTTCCCGCAGAGGAATATATCTGACTAGTAAGAATCTTAAAACCTATGTATTGATATGTCTCCGTAAGGGAATCAAGTGTGTCTAGACTGGCATAAACATGATAGCGAGAATCAGCTCAAACCCACTATAAAAAGGAATTTCAAAAACAAAACAAAAAAACTGGGAAATTCTTTACAATTACTTCAGAGTCTCTGATGAAACCTGGAATGACCCTATCTACAACGACAGCTGGATGTGGCATAAGGCGGGACACTTGGGACTCAGAGGATTGGTGAGATTGGGTGAACAAATGCAGAACCTTTAAAGCATTAATGCATGGCACCCATTCCATGGGTCCCAACTCTCCAGGTTGAAGGGAATGTTACTACAGTTATAACATGAACGGGAAACCTAGAGAATGGACACACTGTGAATACGAAAGGTTTCTAAACTCAACGAATAGTCCCTCTCCTGTTGCTCCGGTTTGACTTTCCACCTGCTTTACTATCAACATCCCAAATTGGAGAGACAGCCCCTTTAACCTCCTGGTTCGCACAGGTTGCCAATTTGGGAGAGGATGAAAGGGAAGAGGGAGAACCAATGTGAGAGTAGGTGTTAGGCATTTGGACGGGCACATATCACTCTAATTTCCCGGCAGGAAGAAGAATTAACCAAAGTCTCAGCCCCCCAGCGGGAACCAGCATAGGTCCTGAACCAAAATTTTGGACATGCAGTCAGCTCACCAAAAACGAGTTGAAAAATGGAGCTCAGGGGTATAGCAATTCACAAACTGGCCGATTAATAAAGGACAACTATCATCCAAAAATCTGTTGAGGGAAGGCAACGAGGCGGACTTGAAAGCGAGGCAGAATAGCAGGAAACAGATTTCAAGAGGTACGTTGGAAAAGCCTTTAAAGCACAGGAAGAGGGGCACAACTTCGACAATGATGCACTTGGCCAAAAAGGGCGTATGCGTTTTCTCCTGAATATATTCAGGAGAAAACGCATACGCCCTTTCTGGCCAAGCAAGCAAGCGGGCAATGCAAATCTGCACTACAAAGAAGTATCACTTCCCACCGGTCAAAAGGGACATCCACAAAATGTGTAAAAACCAGAAAGGCAAGACAGGCCCTGGAGAACAGGGAGCCTTGTTATGTTGATGGGCGGGATGTAAATTGCCAACTGCCTCTCTGGAGGAGTACATTGTGTTCCCTAAAACAAGTAAACAACAGAGCTACAGAGCCAAGGGCACTTCCAGTCTAGGGAATATACCTTGGGAAAACTGAAAATCTATAAGACAGAGCCACCCCAAAATTTAGGGCTGCACTGCTTACAAGGACCTCAACTTGGGTACACCTTAAATATCACAGGAAATATAAAAATGGTT
This sequence comes from Hyperoodon ampullatus, assembly GCF_949752795.1. Lineage (NCBI taxonomy): Eukaryota > Metazoa > Chordata > Mammalia > Artiodactyla > Ziphiidae > Hyperoodon > Hyperoodon ampullatus. The sequence continues at coordinate 596,407 of NW_027640550.1, forward strand.
CAAAAAATTGTGGTACTTACGTACGATGCAATATCCCTCAGCCATGGAATCAATGTCATAAGAACAGTAGCAGCAAAATGGGTGGATTCATGTACGATGATTCTAAGTGAAATAAGTCACAGAGAAAAAGAAACTTATCATTAGATATCACTTATGAAGATCCTGTAAACATGGCTACACTTGAACTGAGTTAGGAAAGAGAACAGTGTCTCACATTTAGAAAACACTCTTATGCCTGCTTAAGGGGGAAGGAGAGGTGGGGTGATGCATAAAACCAGAGTTTGATATAAGCACAGGTACCGTTCCAAAAACCAACTATGGAATAGACAAGACCTACACCTTCCTCAGTGAAAGGGACTCAAAACCCCATATTTCCCGCAGAGGAATATATCTGACTAGTAAGAATCTTAAAACCTATGTATTGATATGTCTCCGAAAGGGAATCAAGTGTGTCTAGACTGGGATAAATATGGCAGCGAGAATCAGCACAAACCCACTATAAAAAGGAATTTCAAAAATAAAACAAAAAAACTGGGATATTCTTCACAATTCCTTCAGGGTCTCTGATGAAACCTGAAGTGACCCTATCTACAATGACAGCTGGATGTGGCATAAGGCTGGACACTTGGGACTGAGAGAATTGGTGAGATTGGGTGAGCAAATGCAGACCCTTTAAAGCAATAATGCATGGCACACATTCCATGGGTCCCAACTCTCCAGGTTGAAGGGAATATTACTACAGTTATAACATGTACGGGAAACCTAGAGAACGGACACACTGTGAATACGAAAGGTTTCTAAAACTCAACGAATAGTCCCTCTCCTGGTGCTCCGGTTTGCCTTTACACCTGCTTTACTATCAACCTCCCAACTTGGAGAGACAGCCCCTTTAACCTCCTGGTTCGCACAGGTTGCCAATTTGGCAGAGGATGAAAGGGAAGAGGGAGAACCAATGAGAGAGTAGCTGTTAGGCATTTGGACGGGCACATATCACTGTAATTTCCCGGCAGGAAGAAGAATTAACCAAAGTCTCAGCCCCCCACCGGGAACCAGCATAGGTCCTGAACCAAAATTTTGGACCTGCGGTCAGCTCACCAAAAACGAGTTGAAAAATGGAGCTCAGGGGCACAGCAATTCACAAACTGGCCGAGTAATAAAGGACAACTATCGTCCAAAAATCTGTTGAGGGAAGGCAACGAGGCGGACTTGAAAGCGAGGCAGAATAGCAGGAAACAGATTTCAAGAGGTACGTTGGAATCGCCTTTAAAGCACCGGATGAGGGGCACAACATCGACAATTATGCACGTGGCCAAAAAGGGCGTATGCGTTTTCTCCTGAATATATTCAGGAGAAAACGCATACGCCCTTTTTGGCCAAGCAAGCAATCGGGCAATGCAAATCTGCACTACAAAGAAGTATCACTTCGCACCGGTCAAAAGGGACATCCACAAAATGTGTAAAAACCAGAAAGGCAAGACAGGCCCTGGAGAACAGGGAGCCTTGTTATGCTGATGGGCGGGATGTAAATTGCCAACTGCCTCTCTGCAGGAGTGCATTGTGTTCTCTAAAACAAGTAAAGAACAGAGCTACAGAGCCAAGGGCACTTCCAGTCTAGGGAATATACCTTGGGAAAACTGAAAATCAATAAGACAGAGCCACTCCAAAATTTAGGGCTGCACTGCTTATAAGGACCTCAACTTGGGTACACCTTAAATATCCCAGGAAATATAAAAATGGTTCAAAAAATTGTGGTACTTACGTACGATGGAATATCCCTCAGCCATGAAATCAATGTCATAAGACCAGTAGTAGTAAAATGGGTGGATTCAGGTACGATGATTCTAAGTGAAATAAGTCACACAGAAAAAGAAACTTATCATAAGATATCACTTATGAGGATCCTGTAAACATGGCTACACTTGAACTGAGTTAGGAAAGAGAACAGTGTCTCACATTTAGAAAACACTCTTATGCCTGCTTAAGGGGGAAGGAGAGGTGGGGTGATGCATAAAACCAGAGTTTGATATAAGCACAGGTACCATTCCAAAAACCAACTATGGAATAGACAAGACCTACACCTTCCTCAGTGAAAGGGACTCAAAACCCCATATTTGCCGCAGAGGAATATATCTGACTAGTAAGAATCTTAAAACCTATGTATTGATATGTCTCCGTAAGGGAATTAAGTGTGTCTAGACTGGCATAAACATGGCAGCGAGAATCAGCTCAAACCCACTATAAAAAGGAATTTCAAAAATAAAACAAAAAAAACTGGGAAATTCTTTACAATTCCTTCAGGGTCTCTGATGATACCTGAAATGACCCTATCTACAATGACAGCTGGATGTGGCATAAGGCTGGACACTTGGGACTGAGAGGATTGGTGAGATTGGGTGAGCAAATGCAGACACTTTAAAGCAATAATGCATGGCACACATTCCATGGGTCCCAACTCTCCAGGTTGAAGGGAATATTACTACAGATATAACATGTACGGGAATCCTAGAGAACGGACACACTGTGAATACGAAAGGTTTCTAAAACTCAATGAATAGTCCCCCTCCTGGTGCTCCAGTTTGCGTTTCCATCTGCTTTACTATCAACCTCCCAACTTGGAGAGACAGCCCCTTTAACCTCCTGGTTCGCACAGGTTGCCAATTTGGCAGAGGATGAAAGGGAAGAGGGAGAACCAATGAGAGAGTAGCTGATAGGCATTTGGACGGGCACATATCACTGTAATTTCCCGGCAGGAAGAAGAATTAACCAAAGTCTCAGCCACCCACCGGGAACCAGCATAGGTCCTGAACCAAAATTTTGGATTTGCGGTCAGCTCACCAAAAACGAGTTGAAAAAGGAGCTCAGGGGCACAGCAATTCACAAACTGGCCAAGTAATAAAGGACAACTATCGTCCAAAAATCTGTTGAGGGAAGGCAACGAGGTGGACTTGAAAGCGAGGCAGAATAGCAGGAAACAGATTTCAAGAGGTACGTTGGAATCACCTTTAAAGCACAGGAAGAGAGGCACAACTTCGACAATGATGTAATTGGCCAAAAAGTGCGTATGCGTTTTCTCCAGAATATATTCAGGAGAAAACGCATACGCCCTTTTTGGCCAAGCAAGCAAGCGGGCAATGCAAATCTGCACTACAAAGAAGTATCACTTCCCACCGGTCAAAAGGGACATCCACAAAATGTGTAAAAACCAGAAAGGCAAGACAGGCCGTGGAGAACAGGGAGCCTTGTTATGCTGATGGGCGGGATGTAAATTGCCATCTGCCTCTCTGGAGGAGTACATTGTGTTCCCTAAAACAAGTAAAGAACAGAGCTACAGAGCCAAGGGCACTTCCAGTCTAGGGAATAAACCTTGGGAAACCTGAAGATCAATAAGACAGAGCCACCCCAAAATTTAGGGCTGCACTGCTTACAAGGACCTCAACTTGGGTACACCTTAAATATCCCAGGAAATATAAAACTGGTTCAAAAAATTGTGGTACTTACGTACGATGGAATATCCCTCAGCCATGAAATCAGTGTCATAAGACCAGTAGCAGCAAAATGGGTGGATTCAGGTACGATGATTCTAAGTGAAATAAGTCACAGAGAAAAAGAAACATATCATAAGATATCACTTATGAAGATCCTGTAAACATGGCTACACTTGAACTGAGTTAGGAAAGAGAACAGTGTCTCACATTTAGAAAACACTGTTATGCCTGCTTAAGGGGGAAGGAGAGGTGGGGTGATGCATAAAACCAGAGTTTGATATAAGCACAGTTACCATTCCAAAAACCAACTATAGAATAGACAAGACCTACACCTTCCTCAGTGAATGGGACTCAAAACCCCATATATGCCGCAGAGGAATATATCTGACTAGTAAGAATCTTAAAACCTATGTATTGATATGTCTCCATAAGGGAATCAAGTGTGTCTAGACTGGCATAAACATGGCAGCGAGAATCAGCTCAAACCCACTATAAAAAGGAATTTCAAAAACAAAACAAAAAAACTGGGAAATTCTTTACAATTCCTTCAGGGTCTCTGATGAAACCTGGAATGACCCTATCTACCATGACAGCTGGATGTGGCATAAGGCTGGACACTTGGGACTGAGAGGATTGGTGAGATTGGGTGAACAAATGCAGACCCTTTAAAGCAATAATGCAAGGCACCCATTCCATGGGTCCCAACTCTCCAGGTTGAAGGGAATATTACTACAGTTATAACATGTACGGGAAACCTAGAGAACGGACACACTGTGAATACGAAAGGTTTCTAAAACTCAACGAATATTCTCTCTCCTGGTGCTCCGGTTTGACTTTCCATCTGCTTTACTATCAACCTCCCAACTTGGAGAGACAGCCCCTTTAACCTCCTGGTTCGCACAGGTTGCCAATTTGGCAGAGGATGAAAGGGAAGAGGGAGAACCAATGAGAGAGTAGCTGTTAGGCATTTGGACGGGCACATATCACTGTAATTTCCCGGCAGGAAGAAGAATTAACCAAAGTCTCAGCCCCCCACCGGGAACCACTATAGGTCCTGAACCAAAATTTTGGACTTGCGGTCAGCTCACCTAAAACGAGTTGAAAAATGGAGCTCAGGGGCACAGCAATTCACAAACTGGCCGAGTAATAAAGGACAACTATCGTCCAAAAATCTGTTGAGGGAAGGCAACGAGGCAGACTTGAAAGCGAGGTAGAATAGCAGGAAACAGATTTCAAGAGGTACGTTGGAATTGCCTTTAAAGCACAGGAAGAGGGGCACAACTTCGACAATGATGCACTTGGCCAAAACGGGCATATGAGTTTTCTCCTGAATATATTCAGGAGAAAACGCATACGCCCTTTTTGGCCAAGCAAGGAAGCGGGCAATGCAAATCTGCACTACAAAGAAGTATCACTTCCCACCGGTCAAAAGGGACATCCACAAAATGTGTAAAAACCAGAAAGGCAAGACAGGCCCTGGAGAACAGGGAGCCTTGTTATGCTGATGGGCGGGATGTAAATTGCCAACTGCCTCCCTGGAGGAGTACATTGTGTTCCCTAAAACAAGTAAAGAACAGAGCTACAGAGCCAAGGGCACTTCCAGTCTAGGGAATATACTTTGGGAAAACTGAAAATCAATAAGACAGAGCCACCCCAAAATTTAGGGCTGCACTGCTTACAAGGACCTCAACTTGGGTACACGTTAAATATCCCAGGAAATATAAAAATGGTTCAAAAAATTGCGGTACTTACGTACGATGGAATATTCCTCAGCCATGAAATCAATGTCATAAGAACAGTAGCAGCAAAATGGGTGGATTCAGGTACGATGATTCTAAGTGAAATAAGTCACACAGAAAAAGAAACTTATCATAAGATATCACTTATGAAGATCCTGTAAACATGGCTACACTTGAACTGAGTTAGGAAAGAGAACAGTGTCTCACATTTAGAAAACACTCTTATGCCTGCTTAAGGGGGAAGGAGAGGTGGGGTGATGCATAAAACCAGAGTTTGATATAAGCACATGTACCGTTCCAAAAACCAAATATGGAATAGACAAGACCTACACCTTCCTCAGTGAAAGGGACTCAAAACACCATATTTCCCGCAGAGCAATATATCTGACTAGTAAGAATCTTAAAACCTATGTATTGATATGTCTCCGTAAGGGAATCAAGTGTGTCTAGACAGGCATAAACATGGCAGCGAGAATCAGCTCAAACCCACTATAAAACGGAATTTCAAAAACAAAACAAAAAAACTGGGAAATTCTTTACAATTCCTTCAGTGTCAATGATGAAACCTGGAATGACCCTATCTACAACGACAGCTGGATATGGCATAAGGCTGGACACTTGGGACTGAGGGGATTGGTGAGATTTGTTGAGCAAATGCATACCGTTTAAAGCAATAACGCATGGCACCCATTCCATGGGTCCCAACTCTCCAGGTTGAAGGGAATATTACTACAGTTATAACATGTACGGGAAACATAGAGAACGGACACACTGTGAATACGAAAGGTTTCTAAAACTCAACGAATAGTCCCTCTCCTGGTGCTAAGGTTTGACTTTCCATCTGCTTTACTATCAACCTCCCAACTTGGACAGACAGCCCCTTTAACCGCCTGGTTCGCACAGGTTGCCAATTTGGCAGAGGATGAAAGGGAAGAGGGAGAACCAATGAGAGAGTACCTGATAGGCATTTGGACGGGCTCATATCACTGTAATTTCCCGGCAGGAAGAAGAATTAACCAAAGTCTCAGCCCCTCAAAGGGAACCAGTATAGGTCCTGAACCAAAATTTTGGACTTGCGGTCAGCTCACCAAAAACGAGTTGAAAAATGGAGCTCAGGGGCACAGCAATTCAAAAACTGGCCGAGTAATAAAGGACAACTATCGTCCAAAAATCTGTTGAGGGAAGGCAACGAGGCGGACCTGAAAGCGAGGCAGAATAGCAGGAAACAGATTTCAAGAGGTACGTTGGAATCGCCTTTAAAGCACAGGAAGAGGGGCACAACTTCGACAATGATGCACTTGGCCAAAAAGGGCGTATGCGTTTTCTCCTGAATATATTCAGGAGAAAACGCATACGCCCTTTTTGGCCAAGCAAGCAAGCGGGCAATGCAAATCTGCACTACAAAGAAGTATCACTTCCCACCGGTCAAAAGGGACATCCACAAAATGAGTAAAAACCGGAAAGGCAAGACAGGCCCTGGAGAACAGGGAGCCTTGTTATGCTGATGGGCGGGATGTAAATTGCCAACTGCCTCTCTGGAGGAGTGCATTGTGTTCCCTAAAACAAGTAAACAACAGAGCTACAGAGCCAAGGGCACTTCCAGTCTAGGGAATATACCTTGGGAAAACTGAAAATCAAAAAGACACAGCCACCCCAAAATTTAGGGCTGCACTGCTTACAAGGACCTCAACTTGGGTACACCTTAAATATCCCAGGAAATATAAAAATGGTTCAAAAAATTGTGGTAATTACGTACGATGGAATATCCCTCAGCCATGAAATCAATGTCATAAGACCAGTAGCAGCAAAATGGGTGGATTCAGGTACGATGATTCTAAGTGAAATAAGTCACAGAGAAAAAGAAACTTATCATAAGATATCACTTATGAAGATCCTGTAAACATGGCTACACTTGAACTGAGTTAGGAAAGAGAACAGTGTCTCACATTTAGAAAACACTCTTATGCCTGCTTAAGGGGGAAGGAGAGGTTGGGTGATGCATAAAACCAGAGTTTGATATAAGCAGAGGTACCGTTCCAAAAACCAACTATGGAATAGGCAAGACATACACCTTCCTCAGTGAAAGGGACTCAAAACCCCATATTTCCCGCAGAGGAATATATCTGACTAGTAAGAATCTTAAAACCTATGTATTGATATGTCTCCGTAAGGGAATCAAGTGTGTCTAGACTGGCATAAACATGGCAGCGAGAATCAGCTCAAACCCACTATAAAAAGGAATTTCAAAAACAAAACAAAAAAACTGGGAAATTCTTTACAGTTCCTTCAGAGTCTCTGATGAAACCTGGAATGACCCTATCTACAACGACAGCTGGATGTGGCATAAGGCGGGACACTTGGGACTCAGAGGATTGGTGAGATTGGGTGAACAAATTCAGAACCTTTAAAGCATTAATGCATGGCACCCATTCCATGGGTCCCAACTCTCCAGGTTGAAGGGAATATTACTACAGTTATAACATGAACGGGAAACCTAGAGAATGGACACACTGTGAATACGAAAGGTTTCTAAACTCAACGAATAGTCCCTCTCCTGGTGCTCCGGTTTGACTTTCCACCTGCTTTACTATCAACCTCCCAACTTGGAGAGACAGCCCCTTTAACCTCCTGGTTCGCACAGGTTGCCAATTTGGCAGAGGATGAAAGGGAAGAGGGAGAACCAATGAGAGAGTACCTGATAGGCATTTGGACGGGCACATATCACTGTAATTTCCCGGCAGGAAGAAGAATTAACCAAAGTCTCAGCCACCTACCGGGAACCAGTATAGGTCCTGAACCAAAATTTTGGACTTGCGGTCAGCTCACCAAAAACGAGTTGAAAAATGGAGCTCAGGGGCACAGCAATTCAAAAACTGGCCCAGTAATAAAGGACAACTATCGTCCAAAAATCTGTTGAGGGAAGGCAACGAGACGGACTTGAAAGCGAGGCAGAATAGCAGGAAACAGATTTCAAGAGGTACGTTGGAATCGCCTTTAAAGCACAGGAAGAGGGGCACAACTTCGACAATGATGCACTTGGCCAAAAAGGGCGTATGCGTTTTCTCCTGAATATATTCAGGAGAAAACGCATACGCCGTTTTTGGCCAAACAAGCAAGCGGGCAATGCAAATCTGCACTACAAAGAAGTATCACTTCCCACCGGTCAAAAGGGACATCCACAAAATGTGTAAAAACCAGAAAGGCAAGACAGGCCCTGGAGAACAGGGAGCCTTGTTATGCTGATGGGCGGGATGTAAATTGCCAACTGCCTCCCTGGAGGAGTACATTGTGTTCCCTAAAACAAGTAAAGAACAGAGCTACAGAGCCAAGGGCACTTCCAGTCTAGGGAATATACTTTGGGAAAACTGAAAATCAATAAGACAGAGCCACCCCAAAATTTAGGGCTGCACTGCTTACAAGGACCTCAACTTGGGTACACGTTAAATATCCCAGGAAATATAAAAATGGTTCAAAAAATTGCTGGTACTTACGTACGATGGAATATTCCTCAGCCATGAAATCAATGTCATAAGAACAGTAGCAGCAAAATGGGTGGATTCAGGTACGATGATTCTAAGTGAAATAAGTCACACAGAAAAAGAAACTTATCATAAGATATCACTTATGAAGATCCTGTAAACATGGCTACACTTGAACTGAGTTAGGAAAGAGAACAGTGTCTCACATTTAGAAAACACTCTTATGCCTGCTTAAGGGGGAAGGAGAGGTGGGGTGATGCATAAAACCAGAGTTTGATATAAGCACATGTACCGTTCCAAAAACCAAATATGGAATAGACAAGACCTACACCTTCCTCAGTGAAAGGGACTCAAAACACCATATTTCCCGCAGAGCAATATATCTGACTAGTAAGAATCTTAAAACCTATGTATTGATATGTCTCCGTAAGGGAATCAAGTGTGTCTAGACAGGCATAAACATGGCAGCGAGAATCAGCTCAAACCCACTATAAAACGGAATTTCAAAAACAAAACAAAAAAACTGGGAAATTCTTTACAATTCCTTCAGTGTCAATGATGAAACCTGGAATGACCCTATCTACAACGACAGCTGGATATGGCATAAGGCTGGACACTTGGGACTGAGGGGATTGGTGAGATTTGTTGAGCAAATGCATACCGTTTAAAGCAATAACGCATGGCACCCATTCCATGGGTCCCAACTCTCCAGGTTGAAGGGAATATGACTACAGCTATAACATGTACGGGAAACCTAGAGAACGGACACACTGTGAATACGAAAGGTTTCTAAAACTCAACGTATAGTCCCTCTCCTGTTGCTCCGGTTTGACTTTCCATCTGCTTTACTATCAACCTCCCAACTTGGAGAGACAGCCCCTTTAACCTCCTGGTTCGCACAGGTTGCCAAATTGGCAGAGGATGAAAGGGAAGAGGGAGAACCAATGAGAGAGTAGCTGTTAGGCATTTGGACGGGCACATATCACTGTAATTTCCCGGCAGGAAGAAGAATTAACCAAAGTCTCAGCCACCCACCGGGAACAAGTATAGTTCCTGAACCAAAATTTTGGACCTGCGGTCAGCTCACCAAAAACGAGTGGAAAAATGGAGCTCAGGGGCACAGCAATTCACAAACTGGCCGAGTAATAAAGGACAACTATTGTCCAAAAATCTGTTGAGGGAAGGCAACGAGGCGGACTTGGAAGCGAGGCAGAATAGCAGGAAACAGATTTCAAGAGGTATGTTGGAATCGCCTTTAAAGCACAGGAAGAGGGGCACAACTTCGACAATGATGCATGTGGCCATGAAGGGCGTATGCGTTTTCTCCTGAATATATTCAAGAGAAAACGCATACGCCCTTTTTGGCCAAGCAAGCAATCGGGCAATGCAAATCTGCACTACAAAGAAGTATTACTTCCCACCAGTCAAAAGGGACATCCACAAAATGTGTAAAAACCAGAAAGGCAAGACAGGCACTGGAGAACAGGGAGCCTTGTTATGCTGATGGGCGGGATGTAAATTACCAACTGCCTCTCTGGAGGAGTATATTGTGTTCCCTAAAACAAGTAAAGTACAGAGATACAGAGCCAAGGGCACTTCCAGTCTAGGGAATATACTTTGGGAAAACTGAAAATCAATAAGACAGAGCCACTCCAAAATTTAGGGCTGCACTGCTTATAAGGACCTCAACTTGGGTACACCTTAAATATCCCAGGAAATATAAAAATGGTTCAGAAAATTGTGGTACTTACGTACGATGGAATATCCCTCAGCCATGAAATCAATGTCATAAGACCAGTAGCAGTAAAATGGGTGGATTCAGGTACGATGATTCTAAGTGAAATAAGTCACAGAGAAAAAGAAACTTATCATAAGATATCACTTATGAAGATCCTGTAAACATGGCTACACTTGAACTGAGTTAGGAAAGAGATCAGTGTCTCACATTTAGAAAGTACTCTTATGCCTGCTTAAGGGGGAAGGAGAGGTGGGTTGATGCATAAAAACAGAGTTTGATATAAGCACAGGTACCATTCCAAAAACCAACTATGGAATAGACAAGACCTACACCTTCCTCAGTGAAAGGGACTCAAAACCCCATATTTCCCGCAGAGGAATATATCTGACTAGTAAGAATCTTAAAACCTATGTATTGATATGTCTCCGTAAGGGAATCAAGTGTGTCTAGACTGGCATAAACATGGCAGCGAGAATCAGCTCAAACCCACTATAAAAAGGAATTTCAAAAACAAAACAAAAATACTGGGAAATTCTTTACAATTCCTTCAGGGTCTCTGATGAAACCTGGAATGACCCTATCTACAACGACAGCTGGATGTGGCATAAGGCTGGACACTTGGGTCTGAGAAGATTGGTGAGATTGGGTGAACAAATGCAGACCCTTTAAAGCAATAATGCATGGCACCCATTCCATGGGTCCCAACTCTCCAGGTTGAAGGGAATATTACTACAGTTATAACATGTACGGGAAACCTAGAGAACGGACACACTGTGAATACGAAAGGTTTCTAAAACTCAACGAATAGTCCCTCTCCTGGTGCTCCGGTTTGACTTTCCATCTGCTTTACTATCAACCTCCCAACTTGGAGAGACAGCCCCTTTAACCTCCTGGTTCGCACAGGTTGCCAATTTGGCAGAGGATGAAAGGGAAGAGGGAGAACCAATGAGAGAGTACCTGATAGGCATTTGGACGGGCACATAACACTGTAATTTCCCGGCAGGAAGAAGAATTAACCAAAGTCTCAGCCACCTACCGGGAACCAGTATAGGTCCTGAACCAAAATTTTGGACCTGCGGTCAGCTCACCAAAAACGAGTGGAAAAATGGAGCTCAGGGGCACAGCAATTCACAACCTGGCCGAGTAATAAAGGACAACTATCGTCCAAAAATCTGTTGAGGGAAGGCAACGAGGCGGACTTGGAAGCGAGGCAGAATAGCAGGAAACAGATTTCAAGAGGTACGTTGGAATCGCCTTTAAAGCACAGGAAGAGGGGCACAACTTCGACAATGATGCACGTGGCCATAAAGGGCGTATGCGTTTTCTCCTGCATATATTCAAGAGAAAACGCATACGCCCTTTTTGGCCAAGCAAGCAATAGGGCAATGCAAATCTGCACTACAAAGAAGTATCACTTCCCACCGGCCAAAAGGGACATCCACAAAATGTGTAAAAACCAGAAAGGCAAGACAGGCCCTGGAGAACAGGGAGCCCTGTTATGCTGATGGGCGGGATGTAAATTGCCAACTGCCTCTCTGGAGGAGTACATTGTGTTCCCTAAAACAAGTAAAGAACAGAGCTACAGAGCCAAGGGCCCTTCCAGTCTAGGGAATATACCTTGGGAAAACTGAAAATCAAAAAGACACAGCCACCCCAAAATTTAGGGCTGCACTGCTTACAAGGACCTCAACTTGGGTACACCTTAAATATCCCAGGAAATATAAAAATGGTTCATAAAATTGTGGTACTTACGTACGATGGAATATCCCTCAGCCATGAAATCAATGTCATAAGACCAGTAGCAGCAAAATGGGTGTATTCAGGTACGATGATTCTAAGTGAAATAAGTCACAGAGAAAAAGAAACTTATCATAAGATATCACTTATGAAGATCCTGTAAACATGGCTACACTTGAACTGAGTTAGGAAAGAGAACATTGTCTCACATTTAGAAAACAATCTTATGCCTGCTTAAGGGGGAAGGAGAGGTGGGGTGATGCATAAAACCAGAGTTTGATATAAGCACAGGTACCGTTCCAAAAACCAACTATGGAATAGACAAGACCTACACCTTCCTCAGTGAAAGGGACTCAAAACCCCATATTTCCCGCAGAGGAATATATCTGACTAGTAAGAATCTTAAAACCTATGTATTGATATGTCTCCGTAAGGGAATCAAGTGTGTCTAGACTGGCATAAACATGGCAGCGAGAATCAGCTCAAACCCACTATAAAAAGGAATTTCAAAAACAAAACCAAAAAACTGGGAAATTCTTTACATTTCATTCAGGGTCTCTGATGAAACCTGGAATGTCCCTATCTACAACGACAGCTGGATGTGGCATAAGGCTGGACACTTGGGACTGAGAGGATTGGTGAGATTGGGTGAACAAATGCAGGCCATTTAAAGCAATAATGCATGGCACACATTCCATGGGTCCCAACTCTCCAGGTTGAATGGAATATTACTACAGTTATAACATGTACGGGAAACCTAGAGAACGGACACACTGTGAATACGAAAGGTTTCTAAAACTCAACGAATAGTCCCTCTCCTGGTGCTCCGGATTGACTTTCCATCTGCTTTACTATCAACCTCCCAACTTGGAGAGACAGCCCCTTTAACCTCCTGTTTCGCACAGGTTGACAATTTGGCAGAGGATGAAAGGGAAGAGGGAGAACCAATGAGAGAGTAGCTGTTAGGCATTTGGATGGGCACATATCACTGTAATTTCCCGGCAGGAAGAAGAATTAACTAAAGTCTCAGCCACCCACCGGGAACCAGTATAGGTCCTGAACCAAAATTTTGGACTTGCGGTCAGCTCACCTAAAACGAGTTGAAAAATGGAGCTCAGGGGCACAGCAATTCACAAACTGGCCGAGTAATAAAGGACAACTATCGTCCAAAAATCTGTTGAGGGAAGGCAACGAGGCGGACTTGAAAGCGAGGCAGTATAGCAGGAAACAGATTTCAAGAGGTACGTTGGAATCGCCTTTAAAGCACAGGAAGAGGGGCACAACTTCGACAATGATGCACTTGGCCAAAAAGGGCGTATGCGTTTTCTCCTGAATATATTCAGGAGAAAACGCATACGCCCTTTTTGGCCAAGCAAGCAAGCGGGCAATGCAAATCTGCACTACAAAGAAGTATCACTTCCCACCGGTCAAAAGGGACATCCACAAAATGTGTAAAAACCAGAAAGGCAAGACAGGCCCTGGAGAACAGGGAGCCCTGTTATGCTGATGGGCGGGATGTAAATTGCCAACTGCCTCTCTGGAGGAGTGCATTGTGTACCCTAAAACAAGTAAACAACAGAGCTACAGAGCCAAGGGCACTTCCAGTCTAGGGAATATACCTTGGGAAAACTGAAAATCAAAAAGACACAGCCACCCCAAAATTTAGGGCTGCACTGCTTACAAGGACCTCAACTTGGGTACACCTTAAATATCCCAGGAAATATAAAAATGGTTCAAAAAATTGTGGTACTTACATACGATGGAATATCCCTCAGCCATGAAATCAATGTCATAAGACCAGTAGCAGCAAAATGTGTGGATTCAGGTATGATGATTCTAAGTGAAATAAGTCACAGAGAAAAAGAAACTTATCATAAGATATCACTTATGAAGATCCTGTAAACATGTCTACACTTGAACTGAGTTAGGAAAGAGAACAGTGTCTCACATTTAGAAAACACTCTTATGCCTGCTTAAGGGGGAAGGAGAGGTGGGGTGATGCATAAAACCAGAGTTTGATATAAGCAGAGGTACCGTTCCAAAAACCAACTATGGAATAGGCAAGACCTACACCTTCCTCAGTGAAAGGGACTCAAAACCCCATATTTCCCGCAGAGGAATATATCTGACTAGTAAGAATCTTAAAACCTATGTATTGATATGTCTCCGTAAGGGAATCAAGTGTGTCTAGACTGGCATAAACATGGCAGCGAGAATCAGCTCAAACCCACTATAAAAAGGAATTTCAAAAATAAAACAAAACAACTGGGAAGTTCTTTACAATTCCTTCAGGGTCTCTGATGAAACCTGGAATGACCCTATCTACAACGACATCTGGATGTGGCATAAGGCTGGACACTTGGGACTGAGAGAATTGGTGAGATTGGGTGAGCAAATTCAGACCCTTTAAAGCAATAATGCATGGCACACATTCCATGGGTCCCAACTCTCCAGGTTGAAGGGAATATTACTACAGCTATAACATGTACGGGAAACCTAGAGAACGGACACACTGTGAATACGAAAGGTTTCTAAAACTCAACGTATAGTCCCTCTCCTGTTGCTCCGGTTTGACTTTCCATCTGCTTTACTATCAACCTCCCAACTTGGAGAGACAGCCCCTTTAACCTCCTGGTTCGCACAGGTTGCCAAATTGGCAGAGGATGAAAGGGAAGAGGGAGAACCAATGAGAGAGTAGCTGTTAGGCATTTGGACGGGCACATATCACTGTAATTTCCCGGCAGGAAGAAGAATTAACCAAAGTCTCAGCCACCCACCGGGAACAAGTATAGTTCCTGAACCAAAATTTTGGACCTGCGGTCAGCTCACCAAAAACGAGTGGAAAAATGGAGCTCAGGGGCACAGCAATTCACAAACTGGCCGAGTAATAAAGGACAACTATTGTCCAAAAATCTGTTGAGGGAAGGCAACGAGGCGGACTTGGAAGCGAGGCAGAATAGCAGGAAACAGATTTCAAGAGGTATGTTGGAATCGCCTTTAAAGCACAGGAAGAGGGGCACAACTTCGACAATGATGCATGTGGCCATGAAGGGTGTATGCGTTTTCTCCTGAATATATTCAAGAGAATACGCATACGCCCTTTTTGGCCAAGCAAGCAATCGGGCAATGCAAATCTGCACTACAAAGAAGTATTACTTCCCACCAGTCAAAAGGGACATCCACAAAATGTGTAAAAACCAGAAAGGCAAGACAGGCCCTGGAGAACAGGGAGCCTTGTTATGCTGATGGGCGGGATGTAAATTACCAACTGCCTCTCTGGAGGAGTATATTGTGTTCCCTAAAACAAGTAAAGAACAGAGATACAGAGCCAAGGGCACTTCCAGTCTAGGGTATATACCTTGGGAAAACTGAAAATCAAAAAGACACAGCCACCCCAAAATTTAGGGCTGCACTGCTTACAAGGACCTCAACTTGGGTACACCTTAAATATCCCAGGAAATATAAAAATGGTTCAAAAAATTGTGGTACTTACGTACGATGGAATATCCCTCAGCCATGAAATCAATGTCATAAGACCAGTAGCAGCAAAATGGGTGGATTCAGGTACGATGATTCTAAGTGAAATAAGTCACAGAGAAAAAGAAACTTATCATAAGATATCACTTATGAAGATCCTGTAAACATGGCTACACTTGAACTGAGTTAGGAAAGAGAACATTGTCTCACATTTAGAAAACAATCTTATGCCTGCTTAAGGGGGAAGGAGAGGTGGGGTGATGCATAAAACCAGAGTTTGATATAAGCACAGGTACCGTTCCAAAAACCAACTATGGAATAGACAAGACCTACACCTTCCTCAGTGAAAGGGACTCAAAACCCCATATTTCCCGCAGAGGAATATATCTGACTAGTAAGAATCTTAAAACCTATGTATTGATATGTCTCCGTAAGGGAATCAAGTGTGTCTAGACTGGCATAAACATGGCAGCGAGAATCAGCTCAAACCCACTATAAAAAGGAATTTCAAAAACAAAACCAAAAAACTGGGAAATTCTTTACATTTCATTCAGGGTCTCTGATGAAACCTGGAATGTCCCTATCTACAACGACAGCTGGATGTGGCATAAGGCTGGACACTTGGGACTGAGAGGATTGGTGAGATTGGGTGAACAAATGCAGGCCATTTAAAGCAATAATGCATGGCACACATTCCATGGGTCCCAACTCTCCAGGTTGAATGGAATATTACTACAGTTATAACATGTACGGGAAACCTAGAGAACGGACACACTGTGAATACGAAAGGTTTCTAAAACTCAACGAATAGTCCCTCTCCTGGTGCTCCGGATTGACTTTCCATCTGCTTTACTATCAACCTCCCAACTTGGAGAGACAGCCCCTTTAACCTCCTGTTTCGCACAGGTTGACAATTTGGCAGAGGATGAAAGGGAAGAGGGAGAACCAATGAGAGAGTAGCTGTTAGGCATTTGGATGGGCACATATCACTGTAATTTCCCGGCAGGAAGAAGAATTAACTAAAGTCTCAGCCACCCACCGGGAACCAGTATAGGTCCTGAACCAAAATTTTGGACTTGCGGTCAGCTCACCTAAAACGAGTTGAAAAATGGAGCTCAGGGGCACAGCAATTCACAAACTGGCCGAGTAATAAAGGACAACTATCGTCCAAAAATCTGTTGAGGGAAGGCAACGAGGCGGACTTGAAAGCGAGGCAGTATAGCAGGAAACAGATTTCAAGAGGTACGTTGGAATCGCCTTTAAAGCACAGGAAGAGGGGCACAACTTCGACAATGATGCACTTGGCCAAAAAGGGCGTATGCGTTTTCTCCTGAATATATTCAGGAGAAAACGCATACGCCCTTTTTGGCCAAGCAAGCAAGCGGGCAATGCAAATCTGCACTACAAAGAAGTATCACTTCCCACCGGTCAAAAGGGACATCCACAAAATGTGTAAAAACCAGAAAGGCAAGACAGGCCCTGGAGAACAGGGAGCCCTGTTATGCCGATGGGCGGGATGTAAATTGCCAACTGCCTCTCTGGAGGAGTGCATTGTGTACCCTAAAACAAGTAAACAACAGAGCTACAGAGCCAAGGGCACTTCCAGTCTAGGGAATATACCTTGGGAAAACTGAAAATCAAAAAGACACAGCCACCCCAAAATTTAGGGCTGCACTGCTTACAAGGACCTCAACTTGGGTACACCTTAAATATCCCAGGAAATATAAAAATGGTTCAAAAAATTGTGGTACTTACATACGATGGAATATCCCTCAGCCATGAAATCAATGTCATAAGACCAGTAGCAGCAAAACGTGTGGATTCAGGTATGATGATTCTAAGTGAAATAAGTCACAGAGAAAAAGAAACTTATCATAAGATATCACTTATGAAGATCCTGTAAACATGTCTACACTTGAACTGAGTTAGGAAAGAGAACAGTGTCTCACATTTAGAAAACACTCTTATGCCTGCTTAAGGGGGAAGGAGAGGTGGGGTGATGCATAAAACCAGAGTTTGATATAAGCAGAGGTACCGTTCCAAAAACCAACTATGGAATAGACAAGACCTACACCTTCCTCAGTGAAAGGGACTCAAAACCCCATATTTCCCGCAGAGGAATATATCTGACTAGTAAGAATCTTAAAACCTATGTATTGATATGTCTCCGTAAGGGAACCAAGTGTGTCTAGACTGGCATAAACATGGCAGCGAGAATCAGCTCAAACCCACTATAAAAAGGAATTTCAAAAACAAAACAAAAACCTGGGAAATTCTTTACAATTCCTTCAGAGTCTCTGATGAAACCTGGACTGACCCTATCTACAATGACAGCTGGATGTGGCATAAGGCGGGACACTTGGACTGAGAGGATTTGTGAGATTGGGTGAACAAATGCAGAACCTTTAAAGCATTAATGCATGGCACCCATTCCATGGGTCCCAACTCTCCAGGTTGAAGGAAATATTACTACATTAATAACATGTACGGGAAACCTAGAGAACGGACACACTGTGAATACGAAAGGTTTCTAAAACTCAACGAATAGTCCCTCTCCTGGTGCTCCGGTTTGACTTTCCACCTGCTTTACTATCAACCTCCCAACTTGGACAGACAGCCCCTTTAACCTCCTGGTTCGCACAGGTTGCCAATTTGGCAGAGGATGAAAGGGAAGAGGGAGAACCAATGAGAGAGTAGCTGTTAGGCATTTGGACGGGCACATATCACTCTAATTTCCCGGCAGGAAGAAGAATTAACCAAAGTCTCAGCCCCCCACCGGGAACCAGCATAGATCCTGAACCAAAATTTTGGACCTGCGGTCAGCTCACAAAAAACGAGTTGAAAAATGGAGCTCAGGGGCACAGAAATTCACAAACTGGCCGAGTAATAAAGGACAACTATCGTCCAAAAATCTGTTGAGGGAAGGCAACGGGCCGGACTTGAATGGGAAGCAGAATAGCAGGAAACAGATTTCAAGAGATACGTTGGAATCACCTTTAAAGCACCGGATGAGGGGCACAACTTCAGCAATGATGCACGTGGCCAAAAAGGGCGTATGCGTTTTCTCCTGAATATATTCAGGAGAAAACGCATACGCCCTTTTTGGCCAAGCAAGCAATCGGGCAATGCAAATCTGCATTACAAAGAAATATCACTTACCACCGGTCAAAAGGGACATCCACAAAATGTGTAAAAACCAGAAAGGCAAGACAGGCCCTGGAGAACAGGGAGCCTTGTTATGCTGATGGGCGGGATGTAAATTGCCAACTGCCTCTCTGGAGGAGTACATTGTGTTCCCTAAAACAAGTAAAGAACAGAGCTACAGAGCCAAGGGCAATTCCAGTCTAGGGAATATACCTTGGGAAAACTGAAAATCAATAAGACAGAGCCACTCCAAAATTTAGGGCTGCACTGCTTATAAGGACCTCAACTTGGGTACACCTTAAATATCCCAGGAAATATAAAAATGGTTCAAAAAATTGTGGTACTTATGTACGATGGAATATCCCTCAGCCATGAAATCAATGTCTTAAGAGCAGTAGCAGTAAAATGGGTGGATTCAGGTACGGTGATTCTAAGTGAAATAAGTCACAGAGAAAAAGAAACTTATCATAAGATATCACTTATGAAGATCCTGTAAACATGGCTACACTTGAACTGAGTTAGGAAAGAGAACAGTGTCTCACATTTAGAAAACACTCTTATGCCTGCTTAAGGGGAAGGAGAGGTGGGGTGATGCATAAAACCAGAGTTTGATATAAGCACAGGTACCGTTCCAAAAACCAACTATGGAATAGACAAGACCTACACCTTCCTCAGTGAAAGGGACTCAAAACCCCATATTTCCCGCAGAGGAATATATCTGACTAGTAAGAATCTTAAAACCTATGTATTGATATGTCTCCGTAAGGGAATCAAGTGTGTCTAGACTGGGATAAATATGGCAGCGAGAATCAGCTCAAACCCACTATAAAAAGGAATTTCAAAAATAAAACAAAAAAACTGGGAAATTCTTTACAATTCCTTCAGGGTCTCTGATGAAACCTGAAATGACCCTATCTACAATGACAGCTGGATGTGGCATAAGGCTGGACACTTGGGACTGAGAGGATTGGTGAGATTGGGTGAGCAAATGCAGACCCTTTAAAGCAATAATTCATGGCACACATTCCATGTGTCCCAACTCTCCAGGTTGAAGGGAATATTACTACAGATATAACATGTACGGGAATCCTAGAGAACGGACACACTGTGAATACGAAAGGTTTCTAAAACTCAACGAATAGTCCCTCTCCTGGTGCTCCGGTTTGACTTTCCATCTGCTTTATTATCAACCTCCCAACTTGGAGAGACAGCCCCTTTAACCTGCTGGTTCGCACAGGTTACCAATATGGCAGAGGATGAAAGGGAAGAGGGAGAACCAATGAGAGAGTAGCTGTTAGGCATTTGGACGGGCACATATCACTGTAATTTCCCGGCAGGAAGAAGAATTAACCAAACTCTCAGCCACCCACCAGGAACCAGTATAGGTCCTGAACCAAAATTTTGGACTTGCGGTCAGCTCACCAAAAACGAGTTGAAAAATGGAGCTCAGGGGCACAGCAATTCACAAACTGGCCGAGTAATAAAGGACAACTATCGTCCAAAAATCTGTTGAGGGAAGGCAACGAGGCGGACTTGAAAGCGAGGAAAAATAGCAGGAAACAGATTTCCAGAGGTACGTTGGAATCGCCTTTAAAGCACAGGAAGAGGGGCACAACTTCGACAATGATGCACTTGGCCAAAAAGGGCGTATGCGTTTTCTCCTGAATATATTCAGGAGAAAACGCATACGCCCTTTTAGGCCAAGCAAGCAAGCGGGCAATGCAAATCTCCACTTCAAAGAAGTATCACTTCCCACCGGTCAAAAGGGACATCCACAAAATGTGTAAAAACCAGAAAGGCAAGACTGGCCCTGGAGAACAGGGAGCCTTGTTATGCTGATGGACGGGATGTAAATTGCCAACTGCCTCTCTGGAGGAGTGCATTGTGTTCCCTAAAACAAGTAAACAACAGAGCTACAGAGCCAAGGGCACTTCCAGTCTAGGGAATATACCTGGGAAAAACTGAAAATCAATAAGACAGAGCCACCCCAAAATTTAGGGCTGCACTGCTTACAAGGACCTCAACTTGGGTACACCTTAAATATCCCAGGAAATATAAAAATGGTTCAAAAAATTGTGGTACTTACGTACGGTGGAATATCCCTCAGCCATGAAATCAATGTCATAAGACCAGTAGCAGCAAAATGGGTGGATTCAGGTATGATGATTCTAAGTGAAATAAGTCACAGAGAAAAAGAAACTTATCATAAGTTATCACTTATGAAGATCCTGTAAACATGGCTACACTTGAACTGAGTTAAGAAAGAGAACAGTGTCTCACATTTAGAAAACACTCTTATGCCTGCTTAAGGGGGAAGGAGAGGTGGGGTGATGCATAAAACCAGAGTTTGATATAAGCACAGGTACCGTTCCAAAAACCAACTATGGAATAGACAAGACCTACACCTTCCTCAGTGAAAGGGACTCATATTTCCCGCAGAGGAATATATCTGACTAGTAAGAATCTTAAAACCTATGTATTGATATGTCTCCGTAAGGGAATCAAGTGTGTCTAGACTGGGATAAATATGGCAGCGAGAATCAGCTCAAACCCACTATAAAAAGGAATTTCAAAAATAAAACAAAAAAACTGGGAAATTCTTTACAATTCCTTCAGGTTCTCTGATGAAACCTGAAATGACCCTATCTACAATGACAGCTGGATGTGGCATAAGGCTGGACACTTGGGACTGAGAGGATTGGTGAGATTGGGTGAGCAAATGCAGACCCTTTAAAGCAATAATGCATGGCACACATTCCATGGGTCCCAACTCTCCAGGTTGAAGGGAATATTACTACAGATATAACATGTACGGGAATCCTAGAGAACGGACACACTGTGAATACGAAAGGTTTCTAAAACTCAACGAATAGTCCCTCTCCTGGTGCTCCGGTTTGACTTTGCATCTGCTTTATTATCAACCTCCCAACTTGGAGAGACAGCCCCTTTAACCTCCTGGTTCGCACAGGTTGCCAATTTGGCAGAGGATGAAAGGGAAGAGGGAGAACCAATGAGAGAGTAGCTGTTAGGCATTTGGACGGGCACATATCACTGTAATTTCCCGGCAGGAAGAAGAATTAACCAAAGTCTCAGCCACCCACCGGGAATCAGTATACATCCTGAAACAAAATTTTGGACTTGCGGTCAGCTCACCAAAAACAAGTTGAAAAATGGAGCTCAGGGGCACAGCAATTCACAAACTGGCCGAGTAATAAAGGACAACTATTGTCCAAAAATCTGTTGAGGGAAGGCAATGAGGAGGACTTGAAAGCGTGGCAGAATAGCAGGAAACAGATTTCAAGAGGTACGTTGGAATCACCTTTAAAGCACAGGAAGAGGGGCACAACTTCGACAATGATGCACTTGGCCAAAAAGGGCGTATGTGTTTTCTCCTGAATATATTCAGGAGAAAACGCATACGCCCTTTTTGGCCAAGCAAGCAAGCGGGCAATGCAAATCTGCACTACAAAGATGTATCACATCCCACCAGTCAAAAGGGACATCCACAAAATGTGTAAAAACCAGAAAGGCAAGACAGGCCCTGGAGAACAGGGTGCCTTGTTATGCTGATGGGCGGGATGTAAATTGCCAACTGCCTCTCTGGAGGAGTGCATTGTGTTCCCTAAAACAAGTAAACAACAGAGCTACAGAGCCAAGGGCACTTCCAGTCTAGGGAATATACCTTGGGAAAACTGAAAATCAAAAAGACACAGCCACCCCAAAATTTAGGGCTGCACTGCTTACAAGGACCTCAACTTGGGTACACCTTAAATATCCCAGGAAATATAAAAATGGTTCAAAAAATTGTGGTAATTACGTACGATGGAATATCCCTCAGCCATGAAATCAATGTCATAAGACCAGTAGCAGCAAAATGGGTGGATTCAGGTACGATGATTCTAAGTGAAATAAGTCACACAGAAAAAGAAACTTATCATAAGATATCACTTATGAAGATCCTGTAAACATGGCTACACTTGAACTGAGTTAGGAAAGAGAACAGTGTCTCACATTTAGAAAACACTCTTATGCCTGCCTAAGGGGGAAGGAGAGGTGGGGTGATGCATAAAACCAGAGTTTGATATAAGCACAGGTACCGTTCCAAAAACCAACTATGGAATAGACAAGACCTACACCTTCCTCAGTGAAAGGGACTCAAAACCCCATATTTCCCGCAGAGGAATATATCTGACTAGTAAAGTAAGAATCTTAAAACCTATGTATTGATATGTCTCCGTAAGGGAATCAAGTGTGTCTAGACTGGGATAAATATGGCAGCGAGAATCAGCTCAAACCCACTATAAAAAGGAATTTCAAAAATAAAACAAAAAAACTGGGAAATTCTTGACATTTCCTTCAGGGTCTCTGATGAAACCTGGAATGACCCTATCTACAATGACAGCTGGATGTGGCATAAGGCTGGACACTTGGGACTGAGAGGATTGGTGAGATTGGGTGAACAAATGCAGACCCTTTAAAGCAATAATGCATGGCACACATTCCATGGGTCCCAACTCTCCAGGTTGAAGGGAATATTACTACAGATATAACATGTACGGGAATCCTAGAGAACGGACACACTGTGAATACGAAAGGTTTCTAAAACTCAACGAATAGTCCCTCTCCTGGTGCTCCAGTTTGACTTTCCATCTGCTTTATTATCAACCTCCCAACTTGGAGAGACAGCCCCTTTAACCTGCTGGTTCGCACAGGTTGCCAATTTGGCAGAGGATGAAAGGGAAGAGGGAGAACCAATGAGAGAGTAGCTGTTAGGCATTTGGACGGGCACATATCACTGTAATTTCCCGGCAGGAAGAAGAATTAACCAAAGTCTCAGCCACCCACCGGGAATCAGTATAGATCCTGAACCAAAATTTTGGACTTGCGGTCAGCTCACCAAAAACGAGTTGAAAAATGGAGCTCAGGGGCACAGCAATTCACAAACTGGCCGAGTAATAAAGGACAACTATCGTCCAAAAATCTGTTGAGGGAAGGCAACGAGGCGGACTTGAAAGCGTGGCAGAATAGCAGGAAACAGATTTCAAGAGGTACGTTGGAATCGCCTTTAAAGCACAGGAAGAGGGGCACAACTTCGACAATGATGCACTTGGCCAAAAAGGGCGTATGCGTTTTCTCCTGAATATATTCAGGAGAAAACGCATACGCCCTTTTTGGCCAAGCAAGCAAGCGGGCAATGCAAATCTGCACTACAAAGAAGTATCACTTCCCACCGGTCAAAAGGGACATCCACAAAATGTGTAAAAACCAGAAAGGCAAGACAGGCCCTGGAGAACTGGGAGCCTTGTTATGCTGATGGGCGGGATGTAAATTGCCAACTGCCTCTCTGGAGGAGTGCATTGTGTTCCCTAAAACAAGTAAACAACAGAGCTACAGAGCCAAGGGCACTTCCAGTCTAGGGAATATACCTTGGGAAAACTGAAAATCAAAAAGACACAGCCACCCCAAAATTTAGGGCTGCACTGCTTACAAGGAACTCAACTTGGGTACACCTTAAATTTCCCAGGAAATATAAAAATGGTTCAAAAAATTGTGGTACTTACGTACGATGGAATATCCCTCAGCCATGAAATCAATGTCATAAGACCAGTAGCAGCAAAATGGGTGGATTCAGGTACGATGATTCTAAGTGAAATAAGTCACAGAGAAAAAGAAACTTATCATAAGATATCACTTATGAAGATCCTGTAAACATGGCTACACTTGAACTGAGTTAGGAAAGAGAACAGTGTCTCACATTTAGAAAACACTCTTATGCCTGCTTAAGGGGGAAGGAGAGGTGGGGTGATGCATAAAACCAGAGTTTGATATAAGCACAGGTACCGTTCCAAAAACCAACTATGGAATAGACAAGACCTACACCTTCCTCAGTGAAAGGGACTCAAAACCCCATATTTCCCGCAGAGGAATATATCTGACTAGTAAGAATCTTAAAACCTATGTATTGATATGTCTCCGTAAGGGAATCAAGTGTGTCTAGACTGGGATAAATATGGCAGCGAGAATCAGCTCAAACCCACTATAAAAAGGAATTTCAAAAATAAAACAAAAAAACTGGGAAATTCTTTACAATTCCTTCAGGGTCTCTGATGAAACCTGAAATGACCCTATGTACAATGACAGCTGGATGTGGCATAAGGCTGGACACTTGGGACTGAGAGGATTGGTGAGATTGGGTGAGCAAATGCAGACCTTTTAAAGCAATAATGCATGGCACACATTCCATGGGTCCCAACTCTCCAGGTTGAAGGGAATATTACTACAGATATAACATGTACGGGAATCCTAGAGAACGGACACACTGTGAATACGAAAGGTTTCTAAAACTCAACGAATAGTCCCTCTCCTGGTGCTCCGGTTTGACTTTCCATCTGCTTTATTATCAACCTCCCAACTTGGAGAGACAGCCCCTTTAACCTCCTGGTTCGCACAGGTTGCCAATTTGGCAGAGCATGAAAGGGAAGAGGGAGAACCAATGAGAGAGTAGCTGTTAGGCATTTGGACGGGCACATATCACTGTAATTTCCCGGCAGGAAGAAGAATTAACCAAAGTCTCAGCCACCCACCGGGAATCAGTATAGATCCTGAACCAAAATTTTGGACTTGCGGTCAGCTCACCAAAAACGAGTTGAAAAATGGAGCTCAGGGGCACAGCAATTCACAAACTGGCCGAGTAATAAAGGACAACTATCGTCCAAAAATCTGTTGAGGGAAGGCAACGAGGCAGACTTGAAAGCGAGGCAGAATAGCAGGAAACAGATTTCAAGAGGTACGTTGGAATCGCCTTTAAAGCACAGGAAGAGGGGCACAACTTCGACAATGATGCACTTGGCCAAAAAGGGCGTATGCGTTTTCTCCTGAATATATTCAGGAGAAAACGCATACGCCCTTTTTGGCCAAGCAAGCAAGCGGGCAATGCAAATCTGCACTACAAAGAAGTATCACTTCCCACCGGTCAAAAGGGACATCCACAAAATGTGTAAAAACCAGAAAGGCAAGACAGGCCCTGGAGAACAGGGAACCTTGTTATGCTGATGGGCGGGATGTAAATTGCCAACTGCCTCTCTGGAGGAGTGCATTGTGTTCCCTAAAACAAGTAAACAACAGAGCTACAGAGCCAAGGGCACTTCCAGTCTAGGGAATATACCTGGGAAAAACTGAAAATCAATAAGACAGAGCCACCCCAAAATTTTGGGCTGCACTGCTTACAAGGACCTCAACTTGGGTACACCTTAAATATCCCAGGAAATATAAAAATGGTTCAAAAAATTGTGGTACTTACGTACGATGGAATATCCCTCAGCCATGAAATCAATGTCATAAGACCAGTAGCAGCAAAATGGGTGGTTTCAGGTACGATGATTTTAAGTGAAATAAGTCACACAGAAAAAGAAACTTATCATAAGTTATCACTTATGAAGATCCTGTAAACATGGCTACACTTGAACTGAGTTAGGAAAGAGAACAGTGTCTCACAATTAGAAAACACTCTTATGCCTGCTTAAGGGGGAAGGAGAGGTGGGGTGATGCATAAAACCAGAGTTTGATATAAGCACAGGTACCGTTCCAAAAACCAACTATGGAATAGACAAGACCTACACCTTCCTCAGTGAAAGGGACTCAAAACCCCATATTTCCAGGAGAAGAATATATCTGACTAGTAAGAATCTTAAAACCTATGTATTGATATGTCTCCGTAAGGGAATCAAGTGTGTCTAGACTGGCACAAACATGGCAGCGAGAATCAGCTCAAACCCACTATAAAAAGGAATTTCAAAAACAAAACAAAAAAAACTGGGAAATTCTTTACAATTCCTTCAGGGTCTCTGATGAAACCTGAAATGACCCTATCTACAATGACAGCTGGATGTGGCATAAGGCTGGACACTTGGGACTGAGAGGATTGGTGAGATTGGGTGAGCAAATGCAGACCCTTTAAAGCAATAATGCATGGCACACATTCCATGGGTCCCAACTCTCCAGGTTGAAGGGAATATTACTACAGATATAACATGTACGGGAATCCTAGAGAACGGACACACTGTGAATACGAAAGGTTTCTAAAACTCAACGAATAGTCCCTCTCCTGGTGCTCCAGTTTGACTTTCCATCTGCTTTATTATCAACCTCCCAACTTGGAGAGACAGCCCCTTTAACCTGCTGGTTCGCACAGGTTGCCAATTTGGCAGAGGATGAAAGGGAAGAGGGAGAACCAATGAGAGAGTAGCTGTTAGGCATTTGGACGGGCACATATCACTGTAATTTCCCGGCAGGAAGAAGAATTAACCAAAGTCTCAGCCACCCACCGGGAATCAGTATAGATCCTGAACCAAAATTTTGGACTTGCGGTCAGCTCACCAAAAACGAGTTGAAAAATGGAGCTCAGGGGCACAGCAATTCACAAACTGGCCGAGTAATAAAGGACAACTATCGTCCAAAAATCTGTTGAGGGAAGGCAACGAGGCGGACTTGAAAGCGTGGCAGAATAGCAGGAAACAGATTTCAAGAGGTACGTTGGAATCGCCTTTAAAGCACAGGAAGAGGGGCACAACTTCGACAACGATGCACTTGGCCAAAAAGGGCGTATGCGTTTTCTCCTGAATATATTCAGGAGAAAACGCATACGCCCTTTTTGGCCAAGCAAGCAAGCGGGCAATGCAAATCTGCACTACAAAGAAGTATCACTTCCCACCGGTCAAAAGGGACATCCACAAAATGTGTAAAAACCAGAAAGGCAAGACAGGCCCTGGAGAACAGGGAGCCTTGTTATGCTGATGGGCGGGATGTAAATTGCCAACTGCCTCTCTGGAGGAGTGCATTGTGTTCCCTAAAACAAGTAAACAACAGAGCTACAGAGCCAAGGGCACTTCCAGTCTAGGGAATATACCTTGGGAAAACTGAAAATCAGAAAGACACAGCCACCCCAAAATTTAGGGCTGCACTGCTTACAAGGAACTCAACTTGGGTACACCGTAAATTTCCCAGGAAATATAAAAATGGTTCAAAAAATTGTGGTACTTACGTACGATGGAATATCCCTCAGCCATGAAATCAATGTCATAAGACCAGTAGCAGCAAAATGGGTGGATTCAGGTACGATGATTCTAAGTGAAATAAGTCACACAGAAAAAGAAACTTATCATAAGATATCACTTATGAAGATCCTGTAAACATGGCTACACTTGAACTGAGTTAGGAAAGAGAAGAGTGTCTCACATTTAGAAAACACTCTTATGCCTGCTTAAGGGGGAAGGAGAGGTGGGGTGATGCATAAAACCAGAGTTTGATATAAGCACAGGTACCGTTCCAAAAACCAACTATGGAATAGACAAGACCTACACCTTCCTCAGTGAAAGGGACTCAAAACCCCATATTTCCCGCAGAGGAATATATGTGACTAGTAAGAATCTTAAAACCTATGTATTGATATGTCTCCGTAAGGGAATCAAGTGTGTCTAGACTGGGATAAATATGGCAGCGAGAATCAGCTCAAACCCACTATAAAAAGGAATTTCAAAAATAAAACAAAAAAACTGGGAAACTCTTTACAATTCCTTCAGGGTCTCTGATGAAACCTGAAATGACCCTATCTACAATGACAGCTGGATGTGGCATAAGGCTGGACACTTGGGACTGAGAGGATTGGTGAGATTGGGTGAGCAAATGCAGACCCTTTAAAGCAATAATGCATGGCACACATTCCATGGGTCCCTACTCTCCAGGTTGAAGGGAATATTACTACAGATATAACATGTACGGGAATCCTAGAGAACGGACACACTGTGAATACGAAAGGTTTCTAAAACTCAACGAATAGTCCCTCTCCTGGTGCTCCGGTTTGACTTTCCATCTGCTTTATTATCAACCTCCCAACTTGGAGAGACAGCCCCTTTAACCTCCTGGTTCGCACAGGTTGCCAATTTGGCAGAGGATGAAAGGGAAGAGGGAGAACCAATGAGAGAGTAGCTGTTAGGCATTTGGACGGGCACATATCACTGTAATTTCCCGGCAGGAAGAAGAATTAACCAAAGTCTCAGCCACCCACCGGGAATCAGTATAGATCCTGAACCAAAATTTTGGACTTGCGGTCAGCTCACCAAAAACGAGTTGAAAAATGGAGCTCAGGGGCACAGCAATTCACAAACTGGCCGAGTAATAAAGGACAACTATCGTCCAAAAATCTGTTGAGGGAAGGCAACGAGGCGGACTTGAAAGCGAGGCAGAATAGCAGGAAACAGATTTCAAGAGGTACTTTGGAATCGCCTTTAAAGCACAGGAAGAGGGCCACAACTTCGACAACGATGCACTTGGCCAAAAAGGGCGTATGCGTTTTCTCCTGAATATATTCAGGAGAAAACGCATACGCCCTTTTTGGCCAAGCAAGCAAGCGGGCAATGCAAATCTGCACTACAAAGAAGTATCACTTCCCACCGGTCAAAAGGGACATCCACAAAATGTGTAAAAACCAGAAAGGCAAGACAGGCCCTGGAGAACAGGGAGCCTTGTTATGCTGATGGGCGGGATGTAAATTGCCAACTGCCTCTCTGGAGGAGTGCATTGTGTTCCCTAAAACAAGTAAACAACAGAGCTACAGAGCCAAGGGCACTTCCAGTCTAGGGAATATACCTGGGAAAAACTGAAAATCAATAAGACAGAGCCACCCCAAAATTTTGGGCTGCACTGCTTACAAGGACCTCAACTTGGGTACACCTTAAATATCCCAGGAAATATAAAAATGGTTCAAAAAATTGTGGTACTTACGTACGATGGAATATCCCTCAGCCATGAAATCAATGTCATAAGACCAGTAGCAGCAAAATGGGTGGATTCAGGTACGATGATTCTAAGTGAAATAAGTCACAGAGAAAAAGAAACTTATCATAAGTTATCACTTATGAAGATCCTGTAAACATGGCTACACTTGAACTGAGTTAGGAAAGAGAACAGTGTCTCACATTTAGAAAACACTCTTATGCCTGCTTAAGGGGGAAGGAGAGGTGGGGTGATGCATAAAACCAGAGTTTGATATAAGCACAGGTACCGTTCCAAAAACCAACTATGGAATAGACAAGACCTACACCTTCCTCAGTGAAAGGGACTCAAAACCCCATATTTCCCGCAGAGGAATATATCTGACTAGTAAGAATCTTAAAACCTATGTATTGATATGTCTCCGTAAGGGAATCAAGTGTGTCTAGACTGGGATAAATATGGCAGCGAGAATCAGCTCAAACCCACTATAAAAAGGAATTTCAAAAATAAAACAAAAAAACTGGGAAATTCTTTACAATTCCTTCAGGGTCTCTGATGAAACCTGAAATGACACTATCTACAATGACAGCTGGATGTGGCATAAGGCTGGACACTTGGGACTGAGAGGATTGGTGAGATTGGGTGAGCAAATGCAGACCCTTTAAAGCAATAATGCATGGCACACATTCCATGGGTCCCAACTCTCCAGGTTGAAGGGAATATTACTAAAGATATAACATGTACGGGAATCCTAGAGAACGGACACACTGTGAATACGAAAGGTTTCTAAAACTCAACGAATAGTCCCTCTCCTGGTGCTCCGGTTTGACTTTCCATCTGCTTTATTATCAACCTCCCAACTTGGAGAGACAGCCCCTTTTACCTCCTGGTTCGCACAGGTTGCCAATTTGGCAGAGGATGAAAGGGAAGAGGGAGAACCAATGAGAGAGTAGCTGTTAGGCATTTGGACGGGCACATATCACTGTAATTTCCCAGCAGGAAGAAGAATTAACCAAAGTCTCAGCCACCCACCGGGAATCAGTATAGATCCTGAACCAAAATTTTGGACTTGCGGTCAGCTCACCAAAAACGAGTTGAAAAATGGAGCTCAGGGGCACAGCAATTCACAAACTGGCCGAGTAATAAAGGACAACTATCGTCCAAAAATCTGTTGAGGGAAGGCAACGAGGCGGACTTGAAAGCGTGGCAGAATAGCAGGAAACAGATTTCAAGAGGTACGTTGGAATCGCCTTTAAAGCACAGGAAGAGGGGCACAACTTCGACAACGATGCACTTGGCCGAAAAGGGCGTATGCGTTTTCTCCTGAATATATTCAGGAGAAAACGCATACGCCCTTTTTGGCCAAGCAAGCAAGCGGGCAATGCAAATCTGCACTACAAAGAAGTATCACTTCCCACCGGTCAAAAGGGACATCCACAAAATGTGTAAAAACCAGAAAGGCAAGACAGGCTCTGGAGAACAGGGAGCCTTGTTATGCTGATGGGCGGGATGTAAATTGCCAACTGCCTCTCTGGAGGAGTGCATTGTGTTCCCTAAAACAAGTAAACAACAGAGCTACAGAGCCAAGGGCACTTCCAGTCTAGGAAATATACCTTGGGAAAACTGAAAATCAAAAAGACACAGCCACCCCAAAATTTAGGGCTGCACTGCTTACAAGGAACTCAACTTGGGTACACCTTAAATTTCCCAGGAAATATAAAAATGGTTCAAAAAATTGTGGTACTTACGTACGATGGAATATCCCTCAGCCATGAAATCAATGTCATAAGACCAGTAGCAGCAAAATCGGTGGATTCAGGTACGATGATTCTAAGTGAAATAAGTCACAGAGAAAAAGAAACTTATCATAAGATATCACTTATGAAGATCCTGTAAACATGGCTACACTTGAACTGAGTTAGGAAAGAGAACAGTGTCTCACATTTAGAAAACACTCTTATGCCTGCTTAAGGGGGAAGGAGAGGTGGGGTGATGCATAAAACCAGAGTTTGATATAAGCACAGGTACCGTTCCAAAAACCAACTATGGAATAGACAAGACCTACACCTTCCTCAGTGAAAGGGACTCAAAACCCCATATTTCCCGCAGAGGAATATATCTGACTAGTAAGAATCTTAAAACCTATGTATTGATATGTCTCCGTAAGGGAATCAAGTGTGTCTAGACTGGGATAAATATGGCAGCGAGAATCAGCTCAAACCCACTATATAAAGGAATTTCAAAAATAAAACAAAAAAACTGGGAAATTCTTTACAATTCCTTCAGGGTCTCTGATGAAACCTGAAATGACCCTATGTACAATGACAGCTGGATGTGGCATAAGGCTGGACACTTGGGACTGAGAGGATTGGTGAGATTGGGTGAGCAAATGCAGACCTTTTAAAGCAATAATGCATGGCACACATTCCATGGGTCCCAACTCTCCAGGTTGAAGGGAATATTACTACAGATATAACATGTACGGGAATCCTAGAGAACGGACACACTGTGAATACGAAAGGTTTCTAAAACTCAACGAATAGTCCCTCTCCTGGTGCTCCGGTTTGACTTTCCATCTGCTTTATTATCAACCTCCCAACTTGGAGAGACAGCCCCTTTTACCTCCTGGTTCGCACAGGTTGCCAATTTGGCAGAGCATGAAAGGGAAGAGGGAGAACCA
Organism: Hyperoodon ampullatus; assembly: GCF_949752795.1. Classification (NCBI taxonomy): domain Eukaryota; kingdom Metazoa; phylum Chordata; class Mammalia; order Artiodactyla; family Ziphiidae; genus Hyperoodon; species Hyperoodon ampullatus. Next base: position 628,656 of record NW_027640550.1, read on the forward strand.
ATGAGAGAGTAGCTGTTAGGCATTTGGACGGGCACATATCACTGTAATTTCCCGGCAGGAAGAAGAATTAACCAAAGTCTCAGCCACCCACCGGGAATCAGTATAGATCCTGAACCAAAATTTTGGACTTGCGGTCAGCTCACCAAAAACGAGTTGAAAAATGGAGCTCAGGGGCACAGCAATTCACAAACTGGCCGAGTAATAAAGGACAACTATCGTCCAAAAATCTGTTGAGGGAAGGCAACGAGGCAGACTTGAAAGCGAGGCAGAATAGCAGGAAACAGATTTCAAGAGGTACGTTGGAATCGCCTTTAAAGCACAGGAAGAGGGGCACAACTTCGACAATGATGCACTTGGCCAAAAAGGGCGTATGCGTTTTCTCCTGAATATATTCAGGAGAAAACGCATACGCCCTTTTTGGCCAAGCAAGCAAGCGGGCAATGCAAATCTGCACTACAAAGAAGTATCACTTCCCACCGGTCAAAAGGGACATCCACAAAATGTGTAAAAACCAGAAAGGCAAGACAGGCCCTGGAGAACAGGGAGCCTTGTTATGCTGATGGGCGGGATGTAAATTGCCAACTGCCTCTCTGGAGGAGTGCATTGTGTTCCCTAAAACAAGTAAACAACAGAGCTCCAGAGCCAAGGGCACTTCCAGTCTAGGGAATATACCTGGGAAAAACTGAAAATCAATAAGACAGAGCCACCCCAAAATTTTGGGCTGCACTGCTTACAAGGACCTCAACTTGGGTACACCTTAAATATCCCAGGAAATATAAAAATGGTTCAAAAAATTGTGGTACTTACGTACGATGGAATATCCCTCAGCCATGAAATCAATGTCATAAGACCAGTAGCAGCAAAATGGGTGGTTTCAGGTACGATGATTTTAAGTGAAATAAGTCACACAGAAAAAGAAACTTATCATAAGTTATCACTTATGAAGATCCTGTAAACATGGCTACACTTGAACTGAGTTAGGAAAGAGAACAGTGTCTCACAATTAGAAAACACTCTTATGCCTGCTTAAGGGGGAAGGAGAGGTGGGGTGATGCATAAAACCAGAGTTTGATATAAGCACAGGTACCGTTCCAAAAACCAACTATGGAATAGACAAGACCTACACCTTCCTCAGTGAAAGGGACTCAAAACCCCATATTTCCAGGAGAAGAATATATCTGACTAGTAAGAATCTTAAAACCAATGTATTGATATGTCTCCGTAAGGGAATCAAGTGTGTCTAGACTGGCACAAACATGGCAGCGAGAATCAGCTCAAACCCACTATAAAAAGGAATTTCAAAAACAAAACAAAAAAAACTGGGAAATTCTTTACAATTCCTTCAGGGTCTCTGATGAAACCTGAAATGACCCTATCTACAATGACAGCTGGATGTGGCATAAGGCTGGACACTTGGGACTGAGAGGATTGGTGAGATTGGGTGAGCAAATGCAGACCCTTTAAAGCAATAATGCATGGCACACATTCCATGGGTCCCAACTCTCCAGGTTGAAGGGAATATTACTACAGATATAACATGTACGGGAATCCTAGAGAACGGACACACTGTGAATACGAAAGGTTTCTAAAACTCAACGAATAGTCCCTCTCCTGGTGCTCCAGTTTGACTTTCCATCTGCTTTATTATCAACCTCCCAACTTGGAGAGACAGCCCCTTTAACCTGCTGGTTCGCACAGGTTGCCAATTTGGCAGAGGATGAAAGGGAAGAGGGAGAACCAATGAGAGAGTAGCTGTTAGGCATTTGGACGGGCACATATCACTGTAATTTCCCGGCAGGAAGAAGAATTAACCAAAGTCTCAGCCACCCACCGGGAATCAGTATAGATCCTGAACCAAAATTTTGGACTTGCGGTCAGCTCACCAAAAACGAGTTGAAAAATGGAGCTCAGGGGCACAGCAATTCACAAACTGCCCGAGTAATAAAGGACAACTATCGTCCAAAAATCTGTTGAGGGAAGGCAACGAGGCGGACTTGAAAGCGTGGCAGAATAGCAGGAAACAGATTTCAAGAGGTACGTTGGAATCGCCTTTAAAGCACAGGAAGAGGGGCACAACTTCGACAACGATGCACTTGGCCAAAAAGGGCGTATGAGTTTTCTCCTGAATATATTCAGGAGAAAACGCATACGCCCTTTTTGGCCAAGCAAGCAAGCGGGCAATGCAAATCTGCACTACAAAGAAGTATCACTTCCCACCGGTCAAAAGGGACATCCACAAAATGTGTAAAAACCAGAAAGGCAACACAGGCCCTGGAGAACAGGGAGCCTTGTTATGCTGATGGGCGGGATGTAAATTGCCAACTGCCTCTCTGGAGGAGTGCATTGTGTTCCCTAAAACAAGTAAACAACAGAGCTACAGAGCCAAGGGCACTTCCAGTCTAGGGAATATACCTTGGGAAAACTTAAAATCAAAAAGACACAGCCACCCCAAAATTTAGGGCTGCACTGCTTACAAGGAACTCAACTTGGGTACACCTTAAATTTCCCAGGAAATATAAAAATGGTTCAAAAAATTGTGGTACTTACGTACGATGGAATATCCCTCAGCCATGAAATCAATGTCATAAGACCAGTAGCAGCAAAATGGGTGGATTCAGGTACGATGATTCTAAGTGAAATAAGTCACACAGAAAAAGAAACTTATCATAAGATATCACTTATGAAGATCCTGTAAACATGGCTACACTTGAACTGAGTTAGGAAAGAGAAGAGTGTCTCACATTTAGAAAACACTCTTATGCCTGCTTAAGGGGGAAGGAGAGGTGGGGTGATGCATAAAACCAGAGTTTGATATAAGCACAGGTACCGTTCCAAAAACCAACTATGGAATAGACAAGACCTACACCTTCCTCAGTGAAAGGGACTCAAAACCCCATATTTCCCGCAGAGGAATATATCTGACTAGTAAGAATCTTAAAACCTATGTATTGATATGTCTCCGTAAGGGAATCAAGTGTGTCTAGACTGGGATAAATATGGCAGCGAGAATCAGCTCAAACCCACTATAAAAAGGAATTTCAAAAATAAAACAAAAAAACTGGGAAACTCTTTACAATTCCTTCAGGGTCTCTGATGAAACCTGAAATGACCCTATCTACAATGACAGCTGGATGTGGCATAAGGCTGGACACTTGGGACTGAGAGGATTGGTGAGATTGGGTGAGCAAATGCAGACCCTTTAAAGCAATAATGCATGGCACACATTCCATGGGTCCCTACTCTCCAGGTTGAAGGGAATATTACTACAGATATAACATGTACGGGAATCCTAGAGAACGGACACACTGTGAATACGAAAGGTTTCTAAAACTCAACGAATAGTCCCTCTCCTGGTGCTCCGGTTTGACTTTCCATCTGCTTTATTATCAACCTCCCAACTTGGAGAGACAGCCCCTTTAACCTCCTGGTTCGCACAGGTTGCCAATTTGGCAGAGGATGAAAGGGAAGAGGGAGAACCAATGAGAGAGTAGCTGTTAGGCATTTGGACGGGCACATATCACTGTAATTTCCCGGCAGGAAGAAGAATTAACCAAAGTCTCAGCCACCCACCGGGAATCAGTATAGATCCTGAACCAAAATTTTGGACTTGCGGTCAGCTCACCAAAAACGAGTTGAAAAATGGAGCTCAGGGGCACAGCAATTCACAAACTGGCCGAGTAATAAAGGACAACTATCGTCCAAAAATCTGTTGAGGGAAGGCAACGAGGCGGACTTGAAAGCGAGGCAGAATAGCAGGAAACAGATTTCAAGAGGTACTTTGGAATCGCCTTTAAAGCACAGGAAGAGGGGCACAACTTCGACAACGATGCACTTGGCCAAAAAGGGCGTATGCGTTTTCTCCTGAATATATTCAGGAGAAAACGCATACGCCCTTTTTGGCCAAGCAAGCAAGCGGGCAATGCAAATCTGCACTACAAAGAAGTATCACTTCCCACCGGTCAAAAGGGACATCCACAAAATGTGTAAAAACCAGAAAGGCAAGACAGGCCCTGGAGAACAGGGAGCCTTGTTATGCTGATGGGCGGGATGTAAATTGCCAACTGCCTCTCTGGAGGAGTGCATTGTGTTCCCTAAAACAAGTAAACAACAGAGCTACAGAGCCAAGGGCACTTCCAGTCTAGGGAATATACCTGGGAAAAACTGAAAATCAATAAGACAGAGCCACCCCAAAATTTTGGGCTGCACTGCTTACAAGGACCTCAACTTGGGTACACCTTAAATATCCCAGGAAATATAAAAATGGTTCAAAAAATTGTGGTACTTATGTACGATGGAATATCCCTCAGCCATGAAATCAATGTCATAAGACCAGTAGCAGCAAAATGGGTGGATTCAGGTACGATGATTCTAAGTGAAATAAGTCACAGAGAAAAAGAAACTTATCATAAGTTATCACTTATGAAGATCCTGTAAACATGGCTACACTTGAACTGAGTTAGGAAAGAGAACAGTGTCTCACATTTAGAAAACACTCTTATGCCTGCTTAAGGGGGAAGGAGAGGTGGGGTGATGCATAAAACCAGAGTTTGATATAAGCACAGGTACCGTTCCAAAAACCAACTATGGAATAGACAAGACCTACACCTTCCTCAGTGAAAGGGACTCAAAACCCCATATTTCCCGCAGAGGAATATATCTGACTAGTAAGAATCTTAAAACCTATGTATTGATATGTCTCCGTAAGGGAATCAAGTGTGTCTAGACTGGGATAAATATGGCAGCGAGAATCAGCTCAAACCCACTATAAAAAGGAATTTCAAAAATAAAACAAAAAAACTGGGAAATTCTTTACAATTCCTTCAGGGTCTCTGATGAAACCTGAAATGACCCTATCTACAATGACAGCTGGATGTGGCATAAGGCTGGACACTTGGGACTGAGAGGATTGGTGAGATTGGGTGAGCAAATGCAGACCCTTTAAAGCAATAATGCATGGCACACATTCCATGGGTCCCAACTCTCCAGGTTGAAGGGAATATTACTACAGATATAACATGTACGGGAATCCTAGAGAACGGACACACTGTGAATACGAAAGGTTTCTAAAACTCAACGAATAGTCCCTCTCCTGGTGCTCCGGTTTGACTTTCCATCTGCTTTATTATCAACCTCCCAACTTGGAGAGACAGCCCCTTTAACCTCCTGGTTCGCAGAGGTTGCCAATTTGGCAGAGGATGAAAGGGAAGAGGGAGAACCAATGAGAGAGTAGCTGTTAGGCATTTGGACGGGCACATATCACTGTAATTTCCCGGCAGGAAGAAGAATTAACCAAAGTCTCAGCCACCCACCGGGAATCAGTATAGATCCTGAACCAAAATTTTGGACTTGCGGTCAGCTCACCAAAAACGAGTTGAAAAATGGAGCTCAGGGGCACAGCAATTCACAAACTGGCCGAGTAATAAAGGACAACTATCGTCCAAAAATCTGTTGAGGGAAGGCAACGAGGCGGACTTGAAAGCGAGGCAGAATAGCAGGAAACAGATTTCAAGAGGTACGTTGGAATCGCCTTTAAAGCACAGGAAGAGGGGCACAACTTCGACAATGATGCACTTGGCCAAAAAGGGCGTATGCGTTTTCTCCTGAATATATTCAGGAGAAAACGCATACGCCCTTTTTGGCCAAGCAAGCAAGCGGGCAATGCAAATCTGCACTACAAAGAAGTATCACTTCCCACCGGTCAAAAGGGACATCCACAAAATGTGTAAAAACCAGAAAGGCAAGACAGGCCCTGGAGAACAGGGAGCCTTGTTATGCTGATGGGCGGGATGTAAATTGCCAACTGCCTCTCTGGAGGAGTGCATTGTGTTCCCTAAAACAAGTAAACAACAGAGCTACAGAGCCAAGGGCACTTCCAGTCTAGGGAATATACCTGGGAAAAACTGAAAATCAATAAGACAGAGCCACCCCAAAATTTTGGGCTGCACTGCTTACAAGGACCTCAACTTGGGTACACCTTAAATATCCCAGGAAATATAAAAATGGTTCAAAAAATTGTGGTACTTACGTACGATGGAATATCCCTCAGCCATGAAATCAATGTCATAAGACCAGTAGCAGCAAAATGGGTGGATTCAGGTACGATGATTCTAAGTGAAATAAGTCACAGAGAAAAAGAAACTTATCATAAGTTATCACTTATGAAGATCCTGTAAACATGGCTACACTTGAACTGAGTTAGGAAAGAGAACAGTGTCTCACATTTAGAAAACACTCTTATGCCTGCTTAAGGGGGAAGGAGAGGTGGGGTGATGCATAAAACCAGAGTTTGATATAAGCACAGGTACCGTTCCAAAAACCAACTATGGAATAGACAAGACCTACACCTTCCTCAGTGAAAGGGACTCAAAACCCCATATTTCCCGCAGAGGAATATATCTGACTAGTAAGAATCTTAAAACCTATGTATTGATATGTCTCCGTAAGGGAATCAAGTGTGTCTAGACTGGGATAAATATGGCAGCGAGAATCAGCTCAAACCCACTATAAAAAGGAATTTCAAAAATAAAACAAAAAAACTGGGAAATTCTTTACAATTCCTTCAGGGTCTCTGATGAAACCTGAAATGACCCTATCTACAATGACAGCTGGATGTGGCATAAGGCTGGACACTTGGGACTGAGAGGATTGGTGAGATTGGGTGAGCAAATGCAGACCCTTTAAAGCAATAATGCATGGCACACATTCCATGGGTCCCAACTCTCCAGGTTGAAGGGAATATTACTACAGATATAACATGTACGGGAATCCTAGAGAACGGACACACTGTGAATACGAAAGGTTTCTAAAACTCAACGAATAGTCCCTCTCCTGGTGCTCCGGTTTGACTTTCCATCTGCTTTATTATCAACCTCCCAACTTGGAGAGACAGCCCCTTTAACCTCCTGGTTCGCACAGGTTGCCAATTTGGCAGAGGATGAAAGGGAAGAGGGAGAACCAATGAGAGAGTAGCTGTTAGGCATTTGGACGGGCACATATCACTGTAATTTCCCGGCAGGAAGAAGAATTAACCAAAGTCTCAGCCACCCACCGGGAATCAGTATAGATCCTGAACCAAAATTTTGGACTTGCGGTCAGCTCACCAAAAACGAGTTGAAAAATGGAGCTCAGGGGCACAGCAATTCACAAACTGGCTGAGTAATAAAGGACAACTATCGTCCAAAAATCTGTTGAGGGAAGGCAACGAGGCGGACTTGAAAGCGAGGCAGAATAGCAGGAAACAGATTTCAAGAGGTACGTTGGAATCGCCTTTAAAGCACAGGAAGAGGGGCACAACTTCGACAATGATGCACTTGGCCAAAAAGGGCGTATGCGTTTTCTCCTGAATATATTCAGGAGAAAACGCATACGCCCTTTTTGGCCAAGCAAGCAAGCGGGCAATGCAAATCTGCACTACAAAGAAGTATCACTTCCCACCGGTCAAAAGGGACATCCACAAAATGTGTAAAAACCAGAAAGGCAAGACAGGCCCTGGAGAACAGGGAGCCTTGTTATGCTGATGGCGGGATGTAAATTGCCAACTGCCTCTCTGGAGGAGTGCATTGTGTTCCCTAAAACAAGTAAACAACAGAGCTACAGAGCCAAGGGCACTTCCAGTCTAGGGAATATACCTGGGGAAAACTGAAAATCAAAAAGACACAGCCACCCCAAAATTTAGGGCTGCACTGCTTACAAGGACCTCAACTTGGGTACACCTTAAATATCCCAGGAAATATAAAAATGGTTCAAAAAATTGTGGTACTTACGTACGATGGAATATCCCTCAGCCATGAAATCAATGTCATAAGACCAGTAGCAGCAAAATGGGTGGATTCAGGTACGATGATTCTAAGTGAAATAAGTCACACAGAAAAAGAAACTTATCATAAGATATCACTTATGAAGATCCTGTAAACATGGCTACACTTGAACTGAGTTAGGAAAGAGAACAGTGTCTCACATTTAGAAAACACTCTTATGCCTGCTTAAGGGGGAAGGAGAGGTGGGGTGATGCATAAAACCAGAGTTTGATATAAGCACAGGTACCGTTCCAAAAACCAACTATGGAATAGACAAGACCTACACCTTCCTCAGTGAAAGGGACTCAAAACCCCATATTTCCCGCAGAGGAATATATCTGACTAGTAAGAATCTTAAAACCTATGTATTGATATGTCTCCGTAAGGGAATCAAGTGTGTCTAGACTGGGATAAATATGGCAGCGAGAATCAGCTCAAACCCACTATAAAAAGGAATTTCAAAAATAAAACAAAAAAACTGGGAAATTCTTTACAATTCCTTCAGGGTCTCTGATGAAACCTGAAATGACCCTATCTACAATGACAGCTGGATGTGGCATAAGGCTGGACACTTGGGACTGAGAGGATTGGTGAGATTGGGTGAGCAAATGCAGACCCTTTAAAGCAATAATGCATGGCACACATTCCATGGGTCCCAACTCTCCAGGTTGAAGGGAATATTACTACAGATATAACATGTACGGGAATCCTAGAGAACGGACACACTGTGAATACGAAAGGTTTCTAAAACTCAACGAATAGTCCCTCTCCTGGTGCTCCGGTTTGACTTTCCATCTGCTTTATTATCAACCTCCCAACTTGGAGAGACAGCCCCTTTAACCTCCTGGTTCGCACAGGTTGCCAATTTGGCAGAGGATGAAAGGGAAGAGGGAGAACCAATGAGAGAGTAGCTGTTAGGCATTTGGACGGGCACATATCACTGTAATTTCCCGGCAGGAAGAAGAATTAACCAAAGTCTCAGCCACCCACCGGGAATCAGTATAGATCCTGAACCAAAATTTTGGACTTGCGGTCAGCTCACCAAAAACGAGTTGAAAAATGGAGCTCAGGGGCACAGCAATTCACAAACTGGCTGAGTAATAAAGGACAACTATCGTCCAAAAATCTGTTGAGGGAAGGCAACGAGGCGGACTTGAAAGCGAGGCAGAATAGCAGGAAACAGATTTCAAGAGGTACGTTGGAATCGCCTTTAAAGCACAGGAAGAGGGGCACAACTTCGACAATGATGCACTTGGCCAAAAAGGGCGTATGCGTTTTCTCCTGAATATATTCAGGAGAAAACGCATACGCCCTTTTTGGCCAAGCAAGCAAGCGGGCAATGCAAATCTGCACTACAAAGAAGTATCACTTCCCACCGGTCAAAAGGGACATCCACAAAATGTGTAAAAACCAGAAAGGCAAGACAGGCCCTGGAGAACAGGGAGCCTTGTTATGCTGATGGCGGGATGTAAATTGCCAACTGCCTCTCTGGAGGAGTGCATTGTGTTCCCTAAAACAAGTAAACAACAGAGCTACAGAGCCAAGGGCACTTCCAGTCTAGGGAATATACCTGGGGAAAACTGAAAATCAAAAAGACACAGCCACCCCAAAATTTAGGGCTGCACTGCTTACAAGGACCTCAACTTGGGTACACCTTAAATATCCCAGGAAATATAAAAATGGTTCAAAAAATTGTGGTACTTACGTACGATGGAATATCCCTCAGCCATGAAATCAATGTCATAAGACCAGTAGCAGCAAAATGGGTGGATTCAGGTACGATGATTCTAAGTGAAATAAGTCACACAGAAAAAGAAACTTATCATAAGATATCACTTATGAAGATCCTGTAAACATGGCTACACTTGAACTGAGTTAGGAAAGAGAACAGTGTCTCACATTTAGAAAACACTCTTATGCCTGCTTAAGGGGGAAGGAGAGGTGGGGTGATGCATAAAACCAGAGTTTGATATAAGCACAGGTACCGTTCCAAAAACCAACTATGGAATAGACAAGACCTACACCTTCCTCAGTGAAAGGGACTCAAAACCCCATATTTCCCGCAGAGGAATATATCTGACTAGTAAGAATCTTAAAACCTATGTATTGATATGTCTCCGTAAGGGAATCAAGTGTGTCTAGACTGGGATAAATATGGCAGCGAGAATCAGCTCAAACCCACTATAAAAAGGAATTTCAAAAATAAAACAAAAAAACTGGGAAATTCTTTACAATTCCTTCAGGGTCTCTGATGAAACCTGAAATGACCCTATCTACAATGACAGCTGGATGTGGCATAAGGCTGGACACTTGGGACTGAGAGGATTGGTGAGATTGGGTGAGCAAATGCAGACCCTTTAAAGCAATAATGCATGGCACACATTCCATGGGTCCCAACTCTCCAGGTTGAAGGGAATATTACTACAGATATAACATGTACGGGAATCCTAGAGAACGGACACACTGTGAATACGAAAGGTTTCTAAAACTCAACCAATAGTCCCTCTCCTGGTGCTCCGGTTTGACTTTCCATCTGCTTTATTATCAACCTCCCAACTTGGAGAGACAGCCCCTTTAACCTCCTGGTTCGCACAGGTTGCCAATTTGGCAGAGGATGAAAGGGAAGAGGGAGAACCAATGAGAGAGTAGCTGTTAGGCATTTGGACGGGCACATATCACTGTAATTTCCCGGCAGGAAGAAGAATTAACCAAAGTCTCAGCCACCCACCGGGAATCAGTATAGATCCGGAACCAAAATTTTGGACTTGCGGTCAGCTCACCAAAAACGAGTTGAAAAATGGAGCTCAGGGGCACAGCAATTCACAAACTGGCCGAGTAATAAAGGACAACTATCGTCCAAAAATCTGTTGAGGGAAGGCAACGAGGCGGACTTGAAAGCGAGGCAGAATAGCAGGAAACAGATTTCAAGAGGTACGTTGGAATCGCCTTTAAAGCACAGGAAGAGGGGCACAACTTCGACAATGATGCACTTGGCCAAAAAGGGCGTATGCGTTTTCTCCTGAATATATTCAGGAGAAAACGCATACGCCCTTTTTGGCCAAGCAAGCAAGCGGGCAATGCAAATCTGCACTACAAAGAAGTATCACTTCCCACCGGTCAAAAGGGACATCCACAAAATGTGTAAAAACCAGAAAGGCAAGACAGGCCCTGGAGAACAGGGAGCCTTGTTATGCTGATGGGCGGGATGTAAATTGCCAACTGCCTCTCTGGAGGAGTGCATTGTGTTCCCTAAAACAAGTAAACAACAGAGCTACAGAGCCAAGGGCACTTCCAGTCTAGGGAATATACCTGGGAAAAACTGAAAATCAATAAGACAGAGCCACCCCAAAATTTTGGGCTGCACTGCTTACAAGGACCTCAACTTGGGTACACCTTAAATATCCCAGGAAATATAAAAATGGTTCAAAAAATTGTGGTACTTACGTACGATGGAATATCCCTCAGCCATGAAATCAATGTCATAAGACCAGTAGCAGCAAAATGGGTGGATTCAGGTACGATGATTCTAAGTGAAATAAGTCACACAGAAAAAGAAACTTATCATAAGTTATCACTTATGAAGATCCTGTAAACATGGCTACACTTGAACTGAGTTAGGAAAGAGAACAGTGTCTCACATTTAGAAAACACTCTTATGCCTGCTTAAGGGGGAAGGAGAGGTGGGGTGATGCATAAAACCAGAGTTTGATATAAGCACAGGTACCGTTCCAAAAACCAACTATGGAATAGACAAGACCTACACCTTCCTCAGTGAAAGGGACTCAAAACCCCATATTTCCCGCAGAGGAATATATCTGACTAGTAAGAATCTTAAAACCTATGTATTGATATGTCTCCGTAAGGGAATCAAGTGTGTCTAGACTGGGATAAATATGGCAGCGAGAATCAGTTCAAACCCACTATAAAAAGGAATTTCAAAAATAAAACAAAAAAACTGGGAAATTCTTTACAATTCCTTCAGGGTCTCTGATGAAACCTGAAATGACCCTATCTACAATGACAGCTGGATGTGGCATAAGGCTGGACACTTGGGACTGAGAGGATTGGTGAGATTGGGTGAGCAAATGCAGACCCTTTAAAGCAATAATGCATGGCACACATTCCATGGGTCCCAACTCTCCAGGTTGAAGGGAATATTACTACAGATATAACATGTACGGGAATCCTAGAGAACGGACACACTGTGAATACGAAAGGTTTCTAAAACTCAACGAATAGTCCCTCTCCTGGTGCTCCGGTTTGACTTTCCATCTGCTTTATTATCAACCTCCCAACTTGGAGAGACAGCCCCTTTAACCTCCTGGTTCGCACAGGTTGCCAATTTGGCAGAGGATGAAAGGGAAGAGGGAGAACCAATGAGAGAGTAGCTGTTAGGCATTTGGACGGGCACATATCACTGTAATTTCCCGGCAGGAAGAAGAATTAACCAAAGTCTCAGCCACCCACCGGGAATCAGTATAGATCCTGAACCAAAATTTTGGACTTGCGGTCAGCTCACCAAAAACGAGTTGAAAAATGGAGCTCAGGGGCACAGCAATTCACAAACTGGCCGAGTAATAAAGGACAACTATCGTCCAAAAATCTGTTGAGGGAAGGCAACGAGGTGGACTTGAAAGCGAGGCAGAATAGCAGGAAACAGATTTCAAGAGGTACGTTGGAATCGCCTTTAAAGCACAGGAAGAGGGGCACAACTTCGACAATGATGCACTTGGCCAAAAAGGGCGTATGCGTTTTCTCCTGAATATATTCAGGAGAAAACGCATACGCCCATTTTGGCCAAGCAAGCAAGCGGGCAATGCAAATCTGCACTACAAAGAAGTATCACTTCCCACCGGTCAAAAGGGACATCCACAAAATGTGTAAAAACCAGAAAGGCAAGACAGGCCCTGGAGAACAGGGAGCCTTGTTATGCTGATGGGCGGGATGTAAATTGCCAACTGCCTCTCTGGAGGAGTGCATTGTGTTCCCTAAAACAAGTAAACAACAGAGCTACAGAGCCAAGGGCACTTCCAGTCTAGGGAATATACCTGGGAAAAACTGAAAATCAATAAGACAGAGCCACCCCAAAATTTTGGGCTGCACTGCTTACAAGGACCTCAACTTGGGTACACCTTAAATATCCCAGGAAATATAAAAATGGTTCAAAAAATTGTGGTACTTACGTACGATGGAATATCCCTCAGCCATGAAATCAATGTCATAAGACCAGTAGCAGCAAAATGGGTGGATTCAGGTACGATGATTCTAAGTGAAATAAGTCACAGAGAAAAAGAAACTTATCATAAGTTATCACTTATGAAGATCCTGTAAACATGGCTACACTTGAACTGAGTTAGGAAAGAGAACAGTGTCTCACATTTAGAAAACACTCTTATGCCTGCTTAAGGGGGAAGGAGAGGTGGTGTGATGCATAAAACCAGAGTTTGATATAAGCACAGGTACCGTTCCAAAAACCAACTATGGAATAGACAAGACCTACACCTTCCTCAGTGAAAGGGACTCAAAACCCCATATTTCCCGCAGAGGAATATATCTGACTAGTAAGAATCTTAAAACCTATGTATTGATATGTCTCCGTAAGGGAATCAAGTGTGTCTAGACTGGGATAAATATGGCAGCGAGAATCAGCTCAAACCCACTATAAAAAGGAATTTCAAAAATAAAACAAAAAAACTGGGAAATTCTTTACAATTCCTTCAGGGTCTCTGATGAAACCTGAAATGACCCTATCTACAATGACAGCTGGATGTGGCATAAGGCTGGACACTTGGGACTGAGAGGATTGGTGAGATTGGGTGAGCAAATGCAGACCCTTTAAAGCAATAATGCATGGCACACATTCCATGGGTCCCAACTCTCCAGGTTGAAGGGAATATTACTACAGATATAACATGTACGGGAATCCTAGAGAACGGACACACTGTGAATACGAAAGGTTTCTAAAACTCAACGAATAGTCCCTCTCCTGGTGCTCCGGTTTGACTTTGCATCTGCTTTATTATCAACCTCCCAACTTGGAGAGACAGCCCCTTTAACCTCCTGGTTCGCACAGGTTGCCAATTTGGCAGAGGATGAAAGGGAAGAGGGAGAACCAATGAGAGAGTAGCTGTTAGGCATTTGGACGGGCACATATCACTGTAATTTCCCGGCAGGAAGAAGAATTAACCAAAGTCTCAGCCACCCACCGGGAATCAGTATAGATCCTGAACCAAAATTTTGGACTTGCGGTCAGCTCACCAAAAACGAGTTGAAAAATGGAGCTCAGGGGCACAGCAATTCACAAACTGGCCGAGTAATAAAGGACAACTATCGTCCAAAAATATGTTGAGGGAAGGCAACGAGGCGGACTTGAAAGCGAGGCAGAATAGCAGGAAACAGATTTCAAGAGGTACGTTGGAATCGCCTTTAAAGCACAGGAAGAGGGGCACAACTTCGACAATGATGCACTTGGCCAAAAAGTGCGTATGCGTTTTCTCCTGAATATATTCAGGAGAAAACGCATACGCCCTTTTTGGCCAAGCAAGCAAGCGGGCAATGCAAATCTGCACTACAAAGAAGTATCACTTCCCACCGGTCAAAAGGGACATCCACAAAATGTGTAAAAACCAGAAAGGCAAGACAGGCCCTGGAGAACAGGGAGCCTTGTTATGCTGATGGGCGGGATGTAAATTGCCAACTGCCTCTCTGGAGGAGTGCATTGTGTTCCCTAAAACAAGTAAACAACAGAGCTACAGAGCCAAGGGCACTTCCAGTCTAGGGAATATACCTGGGGAAAACTGAAAATCAAAAAGACACAGCCACCCCAAAATTTAGGGCTGCACTGCTTACAAGGACCTCAACTTGGGTACACCTTAAATATCCCAGGAAATATAAAAATGGTTCAAAAAATTGTGGTACTTACGTACGATGGAATATCCCTCAGCCATGAAATCAATGTCATAAGACCAGTAGCAGCAAAATGGGTGGATTCAGGTACGATGATTCTAAGTGAAATAAGTCACAGAGAAAAAGAAACTTATCATAAGATATCACTTATGAAGATCCTGTAAACATGGCTACACTTGAACTGAGTTAGGAAAGAGAACAGTGTCTCACATTTAGAAAACACTCTTATGCCTGCTTAAGGGGGAAGGAGAGGTGGGGTGATGCATAAAACCAGAGTTTGATATAAGCACAGGTACCGTTCCAAAAACCAACTATGGAATAGACAAGACCTACACCTTCCTCAGTGAAAGGGACTCAAAACCCCATATTTCCCGCAGAGGAATATATCTGACTAGTAAGAATCTTAAAACCTATGTATTGATATGTCTCCGTAAGGGAATCAAGTGTGTCTAGACTGGGATAAATATGGCAGCGAGAATCAGCTCAAACCCACTATAAAAAGGAATTTCAAAAATAAAACAAAAAAACTGGGAAATTCTTTACAATTCCTTCAGGGTCTCTGATGAAACCTGAAATGACCCTATCTACAATGACAGCTGGATGTGGCATAAGGCTGGACACTTGGGACTGAGAGGATTGGTGAGATTGGGTGAGCAAATGCAGACCCTTTAAAGCAATAATGCATGGCACACATTCCATGGGTCCCAACTCTCCAGGTTGAAGGGAATATTACTACAGATATAACATGTACGGGAATCCTAGAGAACGGACACACTGTGAATATGAAAGGTTTCTAAAACTCAACGAATAGTCCCTCTCCTGGTGCTCCGGTTTGACTTTCCATCTGCTTTATTATCAACCTCCCAACTTGGAGAGACAGCCCCTTTAACCTCCTGGTTCGCACAGGTTGCCAATTTGGCAGAGGATGAAAGGGAAGAGGGAGAACCAATGAGAGAGTAGCTGTTAGGCATTTGGACGGGCACATATCACTGTAATTTCCCGGCAGGAAGAAGAATTAACCAAAGTCTCAGCCACCCACCGGGAATCAGTATAGATCCGGAACCAAAATTTTGGACTTGCGGTCAGCTCACCAAAAACGAGTTGAAAAATGGAGCTCAGGGGCACAGCAATTCACAAACTGGCCGAGTAATAAAGGACAACTATCGTCCAAAAATCTGTTGAGGGAAGGCAACGAGGCGGACTTGAAAGCGAGGCAGAATAGCAGGAAACAGATTTCAAGAGGTACGTTGGAATCACCTTTAAAGCACAGGAAGAGGGGCACAACTTCGACAATGATGCACTTGGCCAAAAAGGGCGTATGTGTTTTCTCCTGAATATATTCAGGAGAAAACGCATACGCCCTTTTTGGCCAAGCAAGCAAGCGGGCAATGCAAATCTGCACTACAAAGAAGTATCACTTCCCACCGGTCAAAAGGGACATCCACAAAATGTGTAAAAACCAGAAAGGCAAGACAGGCCCTGGAGAACAGGGAGCCTTGTTATGCTGATGGGCGGGATGTAAATTGCCAACTGCCTCTCTGGAGGAGTGCATTGTGTTCCCTAAAACAAGTAAACAACAGAGCTACAGAGCCAAGGGCACTTCCAGTCTAGGGAATATACCTGGGGAAAACTGAAAATCAAAAAGACACAGCCACCCCAAAATTTAGGGCTGCACTGCTTACAAGGACCTCAACTTGGGTACACCTTAAATATCCCAGGAAATATAAAAATGGTTCAAAAAATTGTGGTACTTACGTACGATGGAATATCCCTCAGCCATGAAATCAATGTCATAAGACCAGTAGCAGCAAAATGGGTGGATTCAGGTACGATGATTCTAAGTGAAATAAGTCACACAGAAAAAGAAACTTATCATAAGATATCACTTATGAAGATCCTGTAAACATGGCTACACTTGAACTGAGTTAGGAAAGAGAACAGTGTCTCACATTTAGAAAACACTCTTATGCCTGCTTAAGGGGGAAGGAGAGGTGGGGTGATGCATAAAACCAGAGTTTGATATAAGCACAGGTACCGTTCCAAAAACCAACTATGGAATAGACAAGACCTACACCTTCCTCAGTGAAAGGGACTCAAAACCCCATATTTCCCGCAGAGGAATATATCTGACTAGTAAGAATCTTAAAACCTATGTATTGATATGTCTCCGTAAGGGAATCAAGTGTGTCTAGACTGGGATAAATATGGCAGCGAGAATCAGCTCAAACCCACTATAAAAAGGAATTTCAAAAATAAAACAAAAAAACTGGGAAACTCTTTACAATTCCTTCAGGGTCTCTGATGAAACCTGAAATGACCCTATCTACAATGACAGCTGGATGTGGCATAAGGCTGGACACTTGGGACTGAGAGGATTGGTGAGATTGGGTGAGCAAATGCAGACCCTTTAAAGCAATAATGCATGGCACACATTCCATGGGTCCCAACTCTCCAGGTTGAAGGGAATATTACTACAGATATAACATGTACGGGAATCCTAGAGAACGGACACACTGTGAATACGAAAGGTTTCTAAAACTCAACGAATAGTCCCTCTCCTGGTGCTCCGGTTTGACTTTCCATCTGCTTTATTATCAACCTCCCAACTTGGAGAGACAGCCCCTTTAACCTCCTGGTTCGCACAGGTTGCCAATTTGGCAGAGGATGAAAGGGAAGAGGGAGAACCAATGAGAGAGTAGCTGTTAGGCATTTGGACGGGCACATATCACTGTAATTTCCCGGCAGGAAGAAGAATTAACCAAAGTCTCAGCCACCCACCGGGAATCAGTATAGATCCGGAACCAAAATTTTGGACTTGCGGTCAGCTCACCAAAAACGAGTTGAAAAATGGAGCTCAGGGGCACAGCAATTCACAAACTGGCCGAGTAATAAAGGACAACTATCGTCCAAAAATCTGTTGAGGGAAGGCAACGAGGCGGACTTGAAAGCGAGGCAGAATAGCAGGAAACAGATTTCAAGAGGTACGTTGGAATCGCCTTTAAAGCACAGGAAGAGGGGCACAACTTCGACAATGATGCACTTGGCCAAAAAGGGCGTATGCGTTTTCTCCTGAATATATTCAGGAGAAAACGCATACGCCCTTTTTGGCCAAGCAAGCAAGCGGGCAATGCAAATCTGCACTACAAAGAAGTATCACTTCCCACCGGTCAAAAGGGACATCCACAAAATGTGTAAAAACCAGAAAGGCAAGACAGGCCCTGGAGAACAGGGAGCCTTGTTATGCTGATGGGTGGGATGTAAATTGCCAACTGCCTCTCTGGAGGAGTGCATTGTGTTCCCTAAAACAAGTAAACAACAGAGCTACAGAGCCAAGGGCACTTCCAGTCTAGGGAATATACCTTGGGAAAACTGAAAATCAAAAAGACACAGCCACCCCAAAATTTAGGGCTGCACTGCTTACAAGGACCTCAACTTGGGTACACCTTAAATATCCCAGGAAATATAAAAATGGTTCAAAAAATTGTGGTACTTACGTACGATGGAATATCCCTCAGCCATGAAATCAATGTCATAAGACCAGTAGCAGCAAAATGGGTGGATTCAGGTACGATGATTCTAAGTGAAATAAGTCACACAGAAAAAGAAACTTATCATAAGATATCACTTATGAAGATCCTGTAAACATGGCTACACTTGAACTGAGTTAGGAAAGAGGACAGTGTCTCACATTTAGAAAACACTCTTATGCCTGCTTAAGGGGGAAGGAGAGGTGGGGTGATGCATAAAACCAGAGTTTGATATAAGCACAGGTACCGTTCCAAAAACCAACTATGGAATAGACAAGACCTACACCTTCCTCAGTGAAAGGGACTCAAAACCCCATATTTCCCGCAGAGGAATATATCTGACTAGTAAGAATCTTAAAACCTATGTATTGATATGTCTCCGTAAGGGAATCAAGTGTGTCTAGACTGGGATAAATATGGCAGTGAGAATCAGCTCAAACCCACTATAAAAAGGAATTTCAAAAATAAAACAAAAAAACTGGGAAATTCTTTACAATTCCTTCAGGGTCTCTGATGAAACCTGAAATGACCCTATCTACAATGACAGCTGGATGTGGCATAAGGCTGGACACTTGGGACTGAGAGGATTGGTGAGATTGGGTGAGCAAATGCAGACCCTTTAAAGCAATAATGCATGGCACACATTCCATGGGTCCCAACTCTCCAGGTTGAAGGGAATATTACTACAGATATAACATGTACGGGAATCCTAGAGAACGGACACACTGTGAATACGAAAGGTTTCTAAAACTCAACGAATAGTCCCTCTCCTGGTGCTCCGGTTTGACTTTCCATCTGCTTTATTATCAACCTCCCAACTTGGAGAGACAGCCCCTTTAACCTCCTGGTTCGCACAGGTTGCCAATTTGGCAGAGGATGAAAGGGAAGAGGGAGAACCAATGAGAGAGTAACTGTTAGGCATTTGGACGGGCACATATCAGTGTAATTTCCCGGCAGGAAGAATAATTAACCAAAGTCTCAGCCACCCACCGGGAATCAGTATAGATCCGGAACCAAAATTTTGGACTTGCGGTCAGCTCACCAAAAACGAGTTGAAAAATGGAGCTCAGGGGCACAGCAATTCACAAACTGGCCGAGTAATAAAGGACAACTATCGTCCAAAAATCTGTTGAGGGAAGGCAACGAGGCGGACTTGAAAGCGAGGCAGAATAGCAGGAAACAGATTTCAAGAGGTACGTTGGAATCGCCTTTAAAGCACAGGAAGAGGGGCACAACTTCGACAATGATGCACTTGGCCAAAAAGGGCGTATGCGTTTTCTCCTGAATATATTCAGGAGAAAACGCATACGCCCTTTTTGGCCAAGCAAGCAAGCGGGCAATGCAAATCTGCACTACAAAGAAGTATCACTTCCCACCGGTCAAAAGGGACATCCACAAAATGTGTAAAAACCAGAAAGGCAAGACAGGCCCTGGAGAACAGGGAGCCTTGTTATGCTGATGGGCGGGATGTAAATTGCCAACTGCCTCTCTGGAGGAGTGCATTGTGTTCCCTAAAACAAGTAAACAACAGAGCTACAGAGCCAAGGGCACTTCCAGTCTAGGGAATATACCTTGGGAAAACTGAAAATCAAAAAGACACAGCCAACCCGAAATTTAGGGCTGCACTGCTTACAAGGACCTCAACTTGGGTACACCTTAAATATCCCAGGAAATATAAAAATGGTTCAAAAAATTGTGGTACTTACGTACGATGGAATATCCCTCAGCCATGAAATCAATGTCATAAGACCAGTAGCAGCAAAATGGGTGGATTCAGGTACGATGATTCTAAGTGAAATAAGTCACACAGAAAAAGAAACTTATCATAAGATATCACTTATGAAGATCCTGTAAACATGGCTACACTTGAACTGAGTTAGGAAAGAGAACAGTGTCTCACATTTAGAAAACACACTTATGCCTGCTTAAGGGGGAAGGAGAGGTGGGGTGATGCATAAAACCAGAGTTTGATATAAGCACAGGTACCGTTCCAAAAACCAACTATGGAATAGACAAGACCTACACCTTCCTCAGTGAAAGGGACTCAAAACCCCATATTTCCCGCAGAGGAGTATATCTGACTAGTAAGAATCTTAAAACCTATGTATTGATATGTCTCCGTAAGGGAATCAAGTGTGTCTAGACTGGGATAAATATGGCAGCGAGAATCAGCTCAAACCCACTATAAAAAGGAATTTCAAAAATAAAACAAAAAAACTGGGAAATTCTTTACAATTCCTTCAGGGTCTCTGATGAAACCTGAAATGACCCTATCTACAATGACAGCTGGATGTGGCATAAGGCTGGACACTTGGGACTGAGAGGATTGGTGAGATTGGGTGAGCAAATGCAGACCCTTTAAAGCAATAATGCATGGCACACATTCCATGGGTCCCAACTCTCCAGGTTGAAGGGAATATTACTACAGATATAACATGTACGGGAATCCTAGAGAACGGACACACTGTGAATACGAAAGGTTTCTAAAACTCAACCAATAGTCCCTCTCCTGGTGCTCCGGTTTGACTTTCCATCTGCTTTATTATCAACCTCCCAACTTGGAGAGACAGCCCCTTTAACCTCCTGGTTCGCACAGGTTGCCATTTGGCAGAGGATGAAAGGGAAGAGGGAGAACCAATGAGAGAGTAGCTGTTAGGCATTTGGACGGGCACATATCACTGTAATTTCCCGGCAGGAAGAAGAATTAACCAAAGTCTCAGCCACCCACCGGGAATCAGTATAGATCCTGAACCAAAATTTTGGACTTGCGGTCAGCTCACCAAAAACGAGTTGAAAAATGGAGCTCAGGGGCACAGCAATTCACAAACTGGCCGAGTAATAAAGGACAACTATCGTCCAAAAATCTGTTGAGGGAAGGCAACGAGGCGGACTTGAAAGCGAGGCAGAATAGCAGGAAACAGATTTCCAGAGGTACGTTGGAATCGCCTTTAAAGCACAGGAAGAGGGGCACAACTTCGACAATGATGCACTTGGCCAAAAAGGGCGTATGCGTTTTCTCCTGAATATATTCAGGAGAAAACGCATACGCCCTTTTTGGCCAAGCAAGCAAGCGGGCAATGCAAATCTGCACTACAAAGAAGTATCACTTCCCACCGGTCAAAAGGGACATCCACAAAATGTGTAAAAACCAGAAAGGCAAGACAGGCCCTGGAGAACAGGGAGCCTTGTTATGCTGATGGGTGGGATGTAAATTGCCAACTTCCTCTCTGGAGGAGTGCATTGTGTTCCCTAAAACAAGTAAACAACAGAGCTACAGAGCCAAGGGCACTTCCAGTCTAGGGAATATACCTTGGGAAAACTGAAAATCAAAAAGACACAGCCACCCCAAAATTTAGGGCTGCACTGCTTACAAGGACCTCAACTTGGGTACACCTTAAATATCCCAGGAAATATAAAAATGGTTCAAAAAATTGTGGTACTTACGTATGATGGAATATCCCTCAGCCATGAAATCAATGTCATAAGACCAGTAGCAGCAAAATGGGTGGATTCAGGTACGATGATTCTAAGTGAAATAAGTCACACAGAAAAAGAAACTTATCATAAGATATAACTTATGAAGATCCTGTAAACATGGCTACACTTGAACTGAGTTAGGAAAGAGAACAGTGTCTCACATTTAGAAAACACTCTTATGCCTGCTTAAGGGGGAAGGAGAGGTGGGGTGATGCATAAAACCAGAGTTTGATATAAGCACAGGTACCGTTCCAAAAACCAACTATGGAATAGACAAGACCTACACCTTCCTCAGTGAAAGGGACTCAAAACCCCATATTTCCCGCAGAGGAATATATCTGACTAGTAAGAATCTTAAAACCTATGTATTGATATGTCTCCGTAAGGGAATCAAGTGTGTCTAGACTGGGATAAATATGGCAGCGAGAATCAGCTCAAACCCACTATAAAAAGGAATTTCAAAAATAAAACAAAAAAACTGGGAAATTCTTTACAATTCCTTCAGGGTCTCTGATGAAACCTGAAATGACGCTATCTACAATGACAGCTGGATGTGGCATAAGGCTGGACACTTGGGACTGAGAGGATTGGTGAGATTGGGTGAGCAAATGCAGACCCTTTAAAGCAATAATGCATGGCACACATTCCATGGGTCCCAACTCTCCAGGTTGAAGGGAATATTACTACAGATATAACATGTACGGGAATCCTAGAGAACGGACACACTGTGAATATGAAAGGTTTCTAAAACTCAACGAATAGTCCCTCTCCTGGTGCTCCGGTTTGACTTTCCATCTGCTTTATTATCAACCTCCCAACTTGGAGAGACAGCCCCTTTAACCTCCTGGTTCGCACAGGTTGCCAATTTGGCAGAGGATGAAAGGGAAGAGGGAGAACCAATGAGAGAGTAGCTGTTAGGCATTTGGACGGGCACATATCACTGTAATTTCCCGGCAGGAAGAAGAATTAACCAAAGTCTCAGCCACCCACCGGGAATCAGTATAGATCCTGAACCAAAATTTTGGACTTGCGGTCAGCTCACCAAAAACGAGTTGAAAAATGGAGCTCAGGGGCACAGCAATTCACAAACTGGCCGAGTAATAAAGGACAACTATCGTCCAAAAATCTGTTGAGGGAAGGAAACGAGGCGGACTTGAAAGTGAGGCAGAATAGCAGGAAACAGATTTCAAGAGGTACGTTGGAATCGCCTTTAAAGCACAGGAAGAGGGGCACAACTTCGACAATGATGCACTTGGCCAAAAAGGGCGTATGCGTTTTCTCCTGAATATATTCAGGAGAAAACGCATACGCCCTTTTTGGCCAAGCAAGCAAGAGGGCAATGCAAATCTCCACTACAAAGAAGTATCACTTCCCACCGGTCAAAAGGGACATCCACAAAATGTGTAAAAACCAGAAAGGCAAGACAGGCCCTGGAGAACAGGGAGCCTTGTTATGCTGATGGGCGGGATGTAAATTGCCAACTGCCTCTCTGGAGGAGTGCATTGTGTTCCCTAAAACAAGTAAACAACAGAGCTACAGAGCCAAGGGCACTTCCAGTCTAGGGAATATACCTTGGGAAAACTGAAAATCAAAAAGACACAGCCACCCCAAAATTTAGGGCTGCACTGCTTACAAGGACCTCAACTTGGGTACACCTTAAATATCCCAGGAAATATAAAAATGGTTCAAAAAATTGTGGTACTTATGTACGATGGAATATCCCTCAGCCATGAAATCAATGTCATAAGACCAGTAGCAGCAAAATGGGTGGATTCAGGTACGGTGATTCTAAGTGAAATAAGTCACAGAGAAAAAGAAACTTATCATAAGTTATCACTTATGAAGATCCTGTAAACATGGCTACACTTGAACTGAGTTAGGAAAGAGAACAGTATCTCACATTTAGAAAACACTCTTATGCCTGCTTAAGGGGGAAGGAGAGGTGGGGTGATGCATAAAACCAGAGTTTGATATAAGCACAGGTACCGTTCCAAAAACCAACTATGGAATAGACAAGACCTACACCTTCCTCAGTGAAAGGGACTCAAAACCCCATATTTCCCGCAGAGGAATATATCTGACTAGTAAGAATCTTAAAACCTATGTATTGATATGTCTCCGTAAGGGAATCAAGTGTGTCTAGACTGGCATAAACATGGCAGCGAGAATCAGCTCAAACCCACTATAAAAAGGAATTTCAAAAACAAAACAAAAAAAACTGGGAAATTCTTTACAATTCCTTCAGGGTCTCTGATGAAACCTGAAATGACCCTATCTACAATGACAGCTGGATGTGGCATAAGGCTGGACACTTGGGACTGAGAGGATTGGTGAGATTGGGTGAGCAAATGCAGACCCTTTAAAGCAATAATGCATGGCACACATTCCATGGGTCCCAACTCTCCAGGTTGAAGGGAATATTACTACAGATATAACATGTACGGGAATCCTAGAGAACGGACACACTGTGAATACGAAAGGTTTCTAAAACTCAACGAATAGTCCCTCTCCTGGTGCTCCGGTTTGACTTTCCATCTGCTTTATTATCAACCTCCCAACTTGGAGAGACAGCCCCTTTAACCTCCTGGTTCGCACAGGTTGCCAATTTGGCAGAGGATGAAAGGGAAGAGGGAGAACCAATGAGAGAGTAGCTGTTAGGCATTTGGACGGGCACATATCACTGTAATTTCCCGGCAGGAAGAAGAATTAACCAAAGTCTCAGCCACCCACCGGGAATCAGTATAGATCCTGAACCAAAATTTTGGACTTGCGGTCAGCTCACCAAAAACGAGTTGAAAAATGGAGCTCAGGGGCACAGCAATTCACAAACTGGCCGAGTAATAAAGGACAACTATCGTCCAAAAATCTGTTGAGGGAAGGCAATGAGGCGGACTTGAAAGCGTGGCAGAATAGCAGGAAACAGATTTCAAGAGGTACATTGGAATCGCCTTTAAAGCACAGGAAGAGGGGCACAATTTCGACAATGATGCACTTGGCCAAAAAGGGCGTATGCGTTTTCTCCTGAATATATTCAGGAGAAAACGCATACGCCCTTTTTGGCCAAGCAAGCAAGCGGGCAATGCAAATCTGCACTACAAAGCAGTATCACTTCCCACCAGTCAAAAGGGACATCCACAAAATGTGTAAAACCCAGAAAGGCAAGACAGGCCCTGGAGAACAGGGTGCCTTGTTATGCTGATGGGCGGGATGTAAATTGCCAACTGCCTCTCTGGAGGAGTGCATTGTGTTCCCTAAAACAAGTAAACAACAGAGCTACAGAGCCAAGGGCACTTCCAGTCTAGGGAATATACCTTGGGAAAACTGAAAATCAAAAAGACACAGCCACCCCAAAATTTAGGGCTGCACTGCTTACAAGGACCTCAACTTGGGTACACCTTAAATATCCCAGGAAATATAAAAATGGTTCAAAAAATTGTGGTACTTACGTACGATGGAATATCCCTCAGCCATGAAATCAATGTCATAAGACCAGTAGCAGCAAAATGGGTGGATTCAGGTACGATGATTCTAAGTGAAATAAGTCACACAGAAAAAGAAACTTATCATAAGATATCACTTATGAAGATCCTGTAAACATGGCTACACTTGAACTGAGTTAGGAAAGAGAACAGTGTCTCACATTTAGAAAACACACTTATGCCTGCTTAAGGGGGAAGGAGAGGTGGGGTGATGCATAAAACCAGAGTTTGATATAAGCACAGGTACCGTTCCAAAAACCAACTATGGAATAGACAAGACCTACACCTTCCTCAGTGAAAGGGACTCAAAACCCCATATTTCCCGCAGAGGAATATATCTGACTAGTAAGAATCTTAAAACCTATGTATTGATATGTCTCCGTAAGGGAATCAAGTGTGTCTAGACTGGGATAAATATGGCAGCGAGAATCAGCTCAAACCCACTATAAAAAGGAATTTCAAAAATAAAACAAAAAAACTGGGAAATTCTTTACAATTCCTTCAGGGTCTCTGATGAAACCTGAAATGACCCTATCTACAATGACAGCTGGATGTGGCATAAGGCTGGACACTTGGGACTGAGAGGATTGGTGAGATTGGGTGAGCAAATGCAGACCCTTTAAAGCAATAATGCATGGCACACATTCCATGGGTCCCAACTCTCCAGGTTGAAGGGAATATTACTACAGATATAACATGTACGGGAATCCTAGAGAACGGACACACTGTGAATACGAAAGGTTTCTAAAACTCAACGAATAGTCCCTCTCCTGGTGCTCCGGTTTGACTTTCCATCTGCTTTATTATCAACCTCCCAACTTGGAGAGACAGCCCCTTTAACCTCCTGGTTTGCACAGGTTGCCAATTTGGCAGAGGATGAAAGGGAAGAGGGAGAACCAATGAGAGAGTAGCTGTTAGGCATTTGGACGGGCACATATCACTGTAATTTCCCGGCAGGAAGAAGAATTAACCAAAGTCTCAGCCACCCACCGGGAATCAGTATAGATCCTGAACCAAAATTTTGGACTTGCGGTCAGCTCACCAAAAACGAGTTGAAAAATGGAGCTCAGGGGCACAGCAATTCACAAACTGGCCGAGTAATAAAGGACAACTATCGTCCAAAAATATGTTGAGGGAAGGCAACGAGGCGGACTTGAAAGCGAGGCAGAATAGCAGGAAACAGATTTCAAGAGGTACGTTGGAATCGCCTTTAAAGCACAGGAAGAGGGGCACAACTTCGACAATGATGCACTTGGCCAAAAAGGGCGTATGCGTTTTCTCCTGAATATATTCAGGAGAAAACGCATACGCCCTTTTTGGCCAAGCAAGCAAGCGGGCAATGCAAATCTCCACTACAAAGAAGTATCACTTCCCACCGGTCAAAAGGGACATCCACAAAATGTGTAAAAACCAGAAAGGCAAGACAGGCCCTGGAGAACAGGGAGCCTTGTTATGCTGATGGGCGGGATGTAAATTGCCAACTGCCTCTATGGAGGAGTGCATTGTGTTCCCTAAAACAAGTAAACAACAGAGCTACAGAGCCAAGGGCACTTCCAGTCTAGGGAATATACCTGGGAAAAACTGAAAATCAATAAGACAGAGCCACCCCAAAATTTAGGGCTGCACTGCTTACAAGGACCTCAACTTGGGTACACCTTAAATATCCCAGGAAATATAAAATTGGTTCAAAAATTGTGGTAATTACGTACGATGGAATATCCCTCAGCCATGAAATCAATGTCATCAGACCAGTAGCAGCAAAATGGGTGGATTCAGGTACGATGATTCTAAGTGAAATAAGTCACAGAGAAAAAGAAACTTATCATAAGTTATCACTTATGAAGATCCTGTAAACATGGCTACACTTGAACTGAGTTAGGAAAGAGAACAGTGTCTCACATTTAGAAAACACTCTTATGCCTGCTTAAGGGGGAAGGAGAGGTGGGGTGATGCATAAAACCAGAGTTTGATATAAGCACAGGTACCGTTCCAAAAACCAACTATGGAATAGACAAGACCTACACCTTCCTCAGTGAAAGGGACTCAAAACCCCATATTTCCCGCAGAGGAATATATCTGACTAGTAAGAATCTTAAAACCTATGTATTGATATGTCTCCGTAAGGGAATCAAGTGTGTCTAGACTGGCATAAACATGGCAGCGAGAATCAGCTCAAACCCACTATAAAAAGGAATTTCAAAAACAAAACAAAAAAAACTGGGAAATTCTTTACAATTCCTTCAGGGTCTCTGATGAAACCTGAAATGACCCTATCTACAATGACAGCTGGATATGGCATAAGGCTGGACACTTGGGACTGAGAGGATTGGTGAGATTGGGTGAGCAAATGCAGACCCTTTAAAGCAATAATGCATGGCACACATTCCATGGGTCCCAACTCTCCAGGTTGAAGGGAATATTACTACAGATATAACATGTACGGGAATCCTAGAGAACGGACACACTGTGAATACGAAAGGTTTCTAAAACTCAACGAATAGTCCCTCTCCTGGTGCTCCGGTTTGACTTTGCATCTGCTTTATTATCAACCTCCCAACTTGGAGAGACAGCCCCTTTAACCTCCTGGTTCGCACAGGTTGCCAATTTGGCAGAGGATGAAAGGGAAGAGGGAGAACCAATGAGAGAGTAGCTGTTAGGCATTTGGACGGGCACATATCACTGTAATTTCCCGGCAGGAAGAAGAATTAACCAAAGTCTCAGCCACCCACCGGGAATCAGTATAGATCCTGAACCAAAATTTTGGACTTGCGGTCAGCTCACCAAAAACGAGTTGAAAAATGGAGCTCAGGGGCACAGCAATTCACAAACTGGCCGAGTAATAAAGGACAACTATCGTCCAAAAATCTGTTGAGGGAAGGCAACGAGGCGGACTTGAAAGCGAGGCAGAATAGCAGGAAACAGATTTCAAGAGGTACGTTGGAATCGCCTTTAAAGCACAGGAAGAGGGGCACAACTTCGACAATGATGCACTTGGCCAAAAAGGGCGTATGCGTTTTCTCCTGAATATATTCAGGAGAAAACGCATACGCCCTTTTTGGCCAAGCAAGCAAGCGGGCAATGCAAATCTGCACTACAAAGAAGTATCACTTCCCACCGGTCAAAAGGGACATCCACAAAATGTGTAAAAACCAGAAAGGCAAGACAGGCCCTGGAGAACAGGGAGCCTTGTTATGCTGATGGGCGGGATGTAAATTGCCAACTGCCTCTCTGGAGGAGTGCATTGTGTTCCCTAAAACAAGTAAACAACAGAGCTACAGAGCCAAGGGCACTTCCAGTCTAGGGAATATACCTTGGGAAAACTGAAAATCAAAAAGACACAGCCACCCCAAAATTTAGGGCTGCACTGCTTACAAGGACCTCAACTTGGGTACACCTTAAATATCCCAGGAAATATAAAAATGGTTCAAAAAATTGTGGTACTTACGTACGATGGAATATCCCTCAGCCATGAAATCAATGTCATAAGACCAGTAGCAGCAAAATGGGTGGATTCAGGTACGATGATTCTAAGTGAAATAAGTCACAGAGAAAAAGAAACTTATCATAAGATATCACTTATGAAGATCCTGTAAACATGGCTACACTTGAACTGAGTTAGGAAAGAGAACAGTGTCTCACATTTAGAAAACACTCTTATGCCTGCTTAAGGGGGAAGGAGAGGTGGGGTGATGCATAAAACCAGAGTTTGATATAAGCACAGGTACCGTTCCAAAAACCAACTATGGAATAGACAAGACCTACACCTTCCTCAGTGAAAGGGACTCAAAACCCCATATTTCCCGCAGAGGAATATATCTGACTAGTAAGAATCTTAAAACCTATGTATTGATATGTCTCCGTAAGGGAATCAAGTGTGTCTAGACTGGGATAAATATGGCAGCGAGAATCAGCTCAAACCCACTATAAAAAGGAATTTCAAAATAAAACAAAAAAACTGGGAAATTCTTTACAATTCCTTCAGGGTCTCTGATGAAACCTGAAATGACCCTATCTACAATGACAGCTGGATGTGGCATAAGGCTGGACACTTGGGACTGAGAGGATTGGTGAGATTGGGTGAGCAAATGCAGACCCTTTAAAGCAATAATGCATGGCACACATTCCATGGGTCCCAACTCTCCAGGTTGAAGGGAATATTACTACAGATATAACATGTACGGGAATCCTAGAGAACGGACACACTGTGAATACGAAAGGTTTCTAAAACTCAACGAATAGTCCCTCTCCTGGTGCTCCGGTTTGACTTTCCATCTGCTTTATTATCAACCTCCCAACTTGGAGAGACAGCCCCTTTAACCTCCTGGTTCGCACAGGTTGCCAATTTGGCAGAGGATGAAAGGGAAGAGGGAGAACCAATGAGAGAGTAGCTGTTAGGCATTTGGACGGGCACATATCACTGTAATTTCCCGGTAGGAAGAAGAATTAACCAAAGTCTCAGCCACCCACCGGGAATCAGTATAGATCCTGAACCAAAATTTTGGACTTGCGGTCAGCTCACCAAAAACGAGTTGAAAAATGGAGCTCAGGGGCACAGCAATTCACAAACTGGCCGAGTAATAAAGGACAACTATCGTCCAAAAATCTGTTGAGGGAAGGCAATGAGGCGGACTTGAAAGCGAGGCAGAATAGCAGGAAACAGATTTCAAGAGGTACGTTGGAATCGCCTTTAAAGCACAGGAAGAGGGGCACAACTTCGACAATGATGCACTTGGCCAATAAGGGCGTATGCGTTTTCTCCTGAATATATTCAGGAGAAAACGCATACGCCCTTTTTGGCCAAGCAAGCAAGCGGGCAATGCAAATCTGCACTACAAAGAAGTATCACTTCCCACCGGTCAAAAGGGACATCCACAAAATGTGTAAAAACCAGAAAGGCAAGACAGGCCCTGGAGAACAGGGAGCCTTGTTATGCTGATGGGCGGGATGTAAATTGCCAACTGCCTCTCTGGAGGAGTGCATTGTGTTCCCTAAAACAAGTAAACAACAGAGCTACAGAGCCAAGGGCACTTCCAGTCTAGGGAATATACCTTGGGAAAACTGAAAATCAAAAAGACACAGCCACCCCAAAATTTAGGGCTGCACTGCTTACAAGGACCTCAACTTGGGTACACCTTAAATATCCCAGGAAATATAAAAATGGTTCAAAAAATTGTGGTACTTACGTACGATGGAATATCCCTCAGCCATGAAATCAATGTCATAAGACCAGTAGCAGCAAAATGGGTGGATTCAGTTACGATGATTCTAAGTGAAATAAGTCACAGAGAAAAAGAAACTTATCATAAGATATCACTTATGAAGATCCTGTAAACATGGCTACACTTGAACTGAGTTAGGAAAGAGAACAGTGTCTCACATTTAGAAAACACTCTTATGCCTGCTTAAGGGGGAAGGAGAGGTGGGGTGATGCATAAAACCAGAGTTTGATATAAGCACAGGTACCGTTCCAAAAACCAACTATGGAATAGACAAGACCTACACCTTCCTCAGTGAAAGGGACTCAAAACCCCATATTTCCCGCAGAGGAATATATCTGACTAGTAAGAATCTTAAAACCTATGTATTGATATGTCTCCGTAAGGGAATCAAGTGTGTCTAGACTGGGATAAATATGGCAGCGAGAATCAGCTCAAACCCACTATAAAAAGGAATTTCAAAAATAAAACAAAAAAACTGGGAAATTCTTTACAATTCCTTCAGGGTCTCTGATGAAACCTGAAATGACCCTATCTACAATGACAGCTGGATGTGGCATAAGGCTGGACACTTGGGACTGAGAGGATTGGTGAGATTGGGTGAGCAAATGCAGACCCTTTAAAGCAATAATGCATGGCACACATTCCATGGGTCCCAACTCTCCAGGTTGAAGGGAATATTACTACAGATATAACATGTACGGGAATCCTAGAGAACGGACACACTGTGAATACGAAAGGTTTCTAAAACTCAACGAATAGTCCCTCTCCTGGTGCTCCGGTTTGACTTTCCATCTGCTTCATTATCAACCTCCCAACTTGGAGAGACAGCCCCTTTAACCTCCTGGTTCGCACAGGTTGCCAATTTGGCAGAGGATGAAAGGGAAGAGGGAGAACCAATGAGAGAGTAGCTGTTAGGCATTTGGACGGGCACATATCACTGTAATTTCCCGGCAGGAAGAAGAATTAACCAAAGTCTCAGCCACCCACCGGGAATCAGTATAGATCCTGAACCAAAATTTTGGACTTGCGGTCAGCTCACCAAAAACGAGTTGAAAAATGGAGCTCAGGGGCACAGCAATTCACAAACTGGCCGAGTAATAAAGGACAACTATCGTCCAAAAATCTGTTGAGGGAAGGCAACGAGGCGGACTTGAAAGCGAGGCAGAATAGCAGGAAACAGATTTCAAGAGGTACGTTGGAATCGCATGTAAAGCACAGGAAGAGGGGCACAAGTTCGACAATGATGCACTTGGCCAAAAAGGGCGTATGCGTTTTCTCCTGAATATATTCAGGAGAAAACGCATACGCCCTTTTTGGCCAAGCAAGCAAGCAGGCAATGCAAATCTGCACTACAAAGAAGTATCACTTCCCACCGGTCAAAAGGGACATCCACAAAATGTGTAAAAACCAGAAAGGCAAGACAGGCCCTGGAGAACAGGGAGCCTTGTTATGTTGATGGGCGGGATGTAAATTGCCAACTGCCTCTCTGGAGGAGTGCATTGTGTTCCCTAAAACAAGTAAACAACAGAGCTACAGAGCCAAGGGCACTTCCAGTCTAGGGAATATACCTGGGAAAAACTGAAAATCAATAAGACAGAGCCACCCCAAAATTTAGGGCTGCACTGCTTACAAGGACCTCAACTTGGGTACACCTTAAATATCCCAGGAAATATAAAATTGGTTCAAAAAATTGTGGTACTTACGTACGATGGAATATCCCTCAGCCATGAAATCAATGTCATCAGACCAGTAGCAGCAAAATGGGTGGATTCAGGTACGATGATTCTAAGTGAAATAAGTCACAGAGAAAAAGAAACTTATCATAAGTTATCACTTATGAAGATCCTGTAAACATGGCTACACTTGAACTGAGTTAGGAAAGAGAACAGTGTCTCACATTTAGAAAACACTCTTATGCCTGCTTAAGGGGGAAGGAGAGGTGGGGTGATGCATAAAACCAGAGTTTGATATAAGCACAGGTACCGTTCCAAAAACCAACTATGGAATAGACAAGACCTACACCTTCCTCAGTGAAAGGGACTCAAAACCCCATATTTCCCGCAGAGGAATATATCTGACTAGTAAGAATCTTAAAACCTATGTATTGATATGTCTCCGTAAGGGAATCAAGTGTGTCTAGACTGGCATAAACATGGCAGCGAGAATCAGCTCAAACCCACTATAAAAAGGAATTTCAAAAACAAAACAAAAAAAACTGGGAAATTCTTTACAATTCCTTCAGGGTCTCTGATGAAACCTGAAATGACCCTATCTACAATGACAGCTGGATGTGGCATAAGGCTGGACACTTGGGACTGAGAGGATTGGTGAGATTGGGTGAGCAAATGCAGACCCTTTAAAGCAATAATGCATGGCACACATTCCATGGGTCCCAACTCTCCAGGTTGAAGGGAATATTACTACAGATATAACATGTACGGGAATCCTAGAGAACGGACACACTGTGAATACGAAAGGTTTCTAAAACTCAACGAATAGTCCCTCTCCTGGTGCTCCGGTTTGACTTTCCATCTGCTTTATTATCAACCTCCCAACTTGGAGAGACAGCCCCTTTAACCTCCTGGTTCGCACAGGTTGCCAATTTGGCAGAGGATGAAAGGGAAGAGGGAGAACCAATGAGAGAGTAGCTGTTAGGCATTTGGACGGGCACATATCACTGTAATTTCCCAGCAGGAAGAAGAATTAACCAAAGTCTCAGCCACCCACCGGGAATCAGTATAGATTCTGAACCAAAATTTTGGACTTGCGGTCAGCTCACAAAAAACGAGTTGAAAAATGGAGCTCAGGGGCACAGCAATTCACAAACTGGCCGAGTAATAAAGGACAACTATCGTCCAAAAATCTGTTGAGGGAAGGCAATGAGGCGGATTTGAAAGCGTGGCAGAATAGCAGGAAACAGATTTCAAGAGGTACATTGGAATCGCCTTTAAAGCACAGGAAGAGGGGCACAACTTCGACAATGATGCACTTGGCCAAAAAGGGCGTATGCGTTTTCTCCTGAATATATTCAGGAGAAAACGCATACGCCCTTTTTGGCCAAGCAAGCAAGCGGGCAATGCAAATCTGCACTACAAAGCAGTATCACTTCCCACCAGTCAAAAGGGACATCCACAAAATATGTAAAAACCAGAAAGGCAAGACAGGCCCTGGAGAACAGGGTGCCTTGTTATGCTGATGGGCGGGATGTAAATTGCCAACTGCCTCTCTGGAGGAGTGCATTGTGTTCCCTAAAACAAGTAAACAACAGAGCTACAGAGCCAAGGGCACTTCCAGTCTAGGGAATATACCTTGGGAAAACTGAAAATCAAAAAGACACAGCCACCCCAAAATTTAGGGCTGCACTGCTTACAAGGACCTCAACTTGGGTACACCTTAAATATCCCAGGAAATATAAAAATGGTTCAAAAAATTGTGGTACTTACGTACGATGGAATATCCCTCAGCCATGAAATCAATGTCATAAGACCAGTAGCAGCAAAATGGGTGGATTCAGGTACGATGATTCTAAGTGAAATAAGTCACACAGAAAAAGAAACTTATCATAAGATATCACTTATGAAGATCCTGTAAACATGGCTACACTTGAACTGAGTTAGGAAAGAGAACAGTGTCTCACATTTAGAAAACACTCTTATGCCTGCTTAAGGGGGAAGGAGAGGTGGGGTGATGCATAAAACCAGAGTTTGATATAAGCACAGGTACCGTTCCAAAAACCAACTATGGAATAGACAAGACCTACACCTTCCTCAGTGAAAGGGACTCAAAACCCCATATTTCCCGCAGAGGAATATATCTGACTAGTAAGAATCTTAAAACCTATGTATTGATATGTCTCCGTAAGGGAATCAAGTGTGTCTAGACTGGGATAAATATGGCAGCGAGAATCAGCTCAAACCCACTATAAAAAGGAATTTCAAAAATAAAACAAAAAAACTGGGAAATTCTTTACAATTCCTTCAGGGTCTCTGATGAAACCTGAAATGACCCTGTCTACAATGACAGCTGGATGTGGCATAAGGCTGGACACTTGGGACTGAGAGGATTGGTGAGATTGGGTGAGCAAATGCAGACCCTTTAAAGCAATAATGCATGGCACACATTCCATGGGTCCCAACTCTCCAGGTTGAAGGGAATATTACTACAGATATAACATGTACGGGAATCCTAGAGAACGGACACACTGTGAATACGAAAGGTTTCTAAAACTCAACGAATAGTCCCTCTCCTGGTGCTCCGGTTTGACTTTCCATCTGCTTTATTATCAACCTCCCAACTTGGAGAGACAGCCCCTTTAACCTCCTGGTTCGCACAGGTTGCCAATTTGGCAGAGGATGAAAGGGAAGAGGGAGAACCAATGAGAGAGTAGCTGTTAGGCATTTGGATGGGCACATATCACTGTAATTTCCCGGCAGGAAGAAGAATTAACCAAAGTCTCAGCCACCCACCGGGAATCAGTATAGATCCGGAACCAAAATTTTGGACTTGCGGTCAGCTCACCAAAAACGAGTTGAAACATGGAGCTCAGGGGCACAGCAATTCACAAACTGGCCGAGTAATAAAGGACAACTATCGTCCAAAAATCTGTTGAGGGAAGGAAACGAGGCGCACTTGAAAGCGAGGCAGAATAGCAGGAAACAGATTTCAAGAGGTACGTTGGAATCGCCTTTAAAGCACAGGAAGAGGGGCAAAACTTCGACAATGATGCACTTGGCCAAAAAGGGCGTATGCGTTTTCTCCTGAATATATTCAGGAGAAAACGCATACGCCCTTTTTGGCCAAGCAAGCAAGCGGGCAATGCAAATCTGCACTACAAAGAAGTATCACTTCCCACCGGTCAAAAGGGACATCCACAAAATGTGTAAAAACCAGAAAGGCAAGACAGGCCCTGGAGAACAGGGAGCCTTGTTATGCTGATGGGTGGGATGTAAATTGCCAACTGCCTCTCTGGAGGAGTGCATTGTGTTCCCTAAAACAAGTAAACAACAGAGCTACAGAGCCAAGGGCATTTCCAGTCTAGGGAATATACCTTGGGAAAACTGAAAATCAAAAAGACACAGCCACCCCAAAATTTAGGGCTGCACTGCTTACAAGGACCTCAACTTGGGTACACCTTAAATATCCCAGGAAATATAAAAATGGTTCAAAAAATTGTGGTACTTACGTACGATGGAATATCCCTCAGCCATGAAATCAATGTCATAAGACCAGTAGCAGCAAAATGGGTGGATTCAGGTACGATGATTCTAAGTGAAATAAGTCACAGAGAAAAAGAAACTTATCATAAGATATCACTTATGAAGATCCTGTAAACATGGCTACACTTGAACTGAGTTAGGAAAGAGAACAGTGTCTCACATTTAGAAAACACTCTTATGCCTGCTTAAGGGGGAAGGAGAGGTGGGGTGATGCATAAAACCAGAGTTTGATATAAGCACAGGTACCGTTCCAAAAACCAACTATGGAATAGACAAGACCTACACCTTCCTCAGTGAAAGGGACTCAAAACCCCATATTTCCCGCAGAGGAATATATCTGACTAGTAAGAATCTTAAAATCTATGTATTGATATGTCTCCGTAAGGGAATCAAGTGTGTCTAGACTGGGATAAATATGGCAGCGAGAATCAGCTCAAACCCACTATAAAAAGGAATTTCAAAAATAAAACAAAAAAACTGGGAAATTCTTTACAATTCCTTCAGGGTCTCTGATGAAACCTGAAATGACCCTATCTACAATGACAGCTGGATGTGGCATAAGGCTGGACACTTGGGACTGAGAGGATTGGTGAGATTGGGTGAGCAAATGCAGACCCTTTAAAGCAATAATGCATGGCACACATTCCATGGGTCCCAACTCTCCAGGTTGAAGGGAATATTACTACAGATATAACATGTACGGGAATCCTAGAGAACGGACACACTGTGAATACGAAAGGTTTCTAAAACTCAACGAATAGTCCCTCTCCTGGTGCTCCGGTTTGACTTTCCATCTGCTTTATTATCAACCTCCCAACTTGGAGAGACAGCCCCTTTAACCTCCTGGTTCGCACAGGTTGCCAATTTGGCAGAGGATGAAAGGGAAGAGGGAGAACCAATGAGAAAGTAGCTGTTAGGCATTTGGATGGGCACATATCACTGTAATTTCCCGGCAGGAAGAAGAATTAACCAAAGTCTCAGCCACCCACCGGGAATCAGTATAGATCCGGAACCAAAATTTTGGACTTGCGGTCAGCTCACCAAAAACGAGTTGAAAAATGGAGCTCAGGGGCACAGCAATTCACAAACTGGCCGAGTAATAAAGGACAACTATCGTCCAAAAATCTGTTGAGGGAAGGCAACGAGGCGGACTTGAAAGCGAGGCAGAATAGCAGGAAACAGATTTCAAGAGGTACGTTGGAATCGCCTTTAAAGCACAGGAAGAGGGGCACAACTTCGACAATGATGCACTTGGCCAAAAAGGGCGTATGCGTTTTCTCCTGAATATATTCAGGAGAAAACGCATACGCCCTTTTTGGCCAAGCAAGCAAGCGGGCAATGCAAATCTCCACTACAAAGAAGTATCACTTCCCACCGGTCAAAAGGGACATCCACAAAATGTGTAAAAACCAGAAAGGCAAGACAGGCCCTGGAGAACAGGGAGCCTTGTTATGCTGATGGGCGGGATGTAAATTGCCAACTGCCTCTCTGGAGGAGTGCATTGTGTTCCCTAAAACAAGTAAACAACAGAGCTACAGAGCCAAGGGCACTTCCAGTCTAGGGAATATACCTTGGGAAAACTGAAAATCAAAAAGACACAGCCACCCCAAAATTTAGGGCTGCACTGCTTACAAGGACCTCAACTTGGGTACACCTTAAATATCCCAGGAAATATAAAAATGGTTCAAAAAATTGTGGTACTTACGTACGATGGAATATCCCTCAGCCATGAAATCAATGTCATCAGACCAGTAGCAGCAAAATGGGTGGATTCAGGTACGGTGATTCTAAGTGAAATAAGTCACAGAGAAAAAGAAACTTATCATAAGTTATCACTTATGAAGATCCTGTAAACATGGCTACACTTGAACTGAGTTAGGAAAGAGAACAGTGTCTCACATTTAGAAAACACTCTTATGCCTGCTTAAGGGGGAAGGAGAGGTGGGGTGATGCATAAAACCAGAGTTTGATATAAGCACAGGTACCGTTCCAAAAACCAACTATGGAATAGACAAGACCTACACCTTCCTCAGTGAAAGGAACTCAAAACCCCATATTTCCCACAGAGGAATATATCTGACTAGTAAGAATCTTAAAACCTATGTATTGATATGTCTCCGTAAGGGAATCAAGTGTGTCTAGACTGGCATAAACATGGCAGCGAGAATCAGCTCAAACCCACTATAAAAAGGAATTTCAAAAACAAAACAAAAAAAACTGGGAAATTCTTTACAATTCCTTCAGGGTCTCTGATGAAACCTGAAATGACCCTATCTACAATGACAGCTGGATGTGGCATAAGGCTGGACACTTGGGACTGAGAGGATTGGTGAGATTGGGTGAGCAAATGCAGACCCTTTAAAGCAATAATGCATGGCACGCATTCCATGGGTCCCAACTCTCCAGGTTGAAGGGAATATTACTACAGATATAACATGTACGGGAATCCTAGAGAACGGACACACTGTGAATACGAAAGGTTTCTAAAACTCAACGAATAGTCCCTCTCCTGGTGCTCCGGTTTGACTTTCCATCTGCTTTATTATCAACCTCCCAACTTGGAGAGACAGCCCCTTTAACCTCCTGGTTCGCACAGGTTGCCAATTTGGCAGAGGATGAAAGGGAAGAGGGAGAACCAATGAGAGAGTAGCTGTTAGGCATTTGGACGGGCACATATCACTGTAATTTCCCGGCAGGAAGAAGAATTAACCAAAGTCTCAGCCACCCACCGGGAATCAGTATAGATCCTGAACCAAAATTTTGGACTTGCGGTCAGCTCACCAAAAACTAGTTGAAAAATGGAGCTCAGGGGCACAGCAATTCACAAACTGGCCGAGTAATAAAGAACAACTATCGTCCAAAAATCGGTTGAGGGAAGGCAACGAGGCGGACTTGAAAGCGAGGCAGAATAGCAGGAAATAGATTTCAAGAGGTACGTTGGAATCGCCTTTAAAGCACAGGAAGAGGGGCACAACTTCGACAATGATGCACTTGGCCAAAAAGGGCGTATGCGTTTTCTCCTGAATATATTCAGGAGAAAACGCATACGCCCTTTTTGGCCAAGCAAGCAAGCGGGCAATGCAAATCTGCACTACAAAGAAGTATCACTTCCCACCGGTCAAAAGGGACATCCACAAAATGTGTAAAAACCAGAAAGGCAAGACAGGCCCTGGAGAACAGGGAGCCTTGTTATGTTGATGGGCGGGATGTAAATTGCCAACTGCCTCTCTGGAGGAGTGCATTGTGTTCCCTAAAAGAAGTAAACAACAGAGCTACAGAGCCAAGGGCACTTCCAGTCTAGGGAATATACCTGGGAAAAACTGAAAATCAATAAGACAGAGCCACCCCAAAATTTAGGGCTGCACTGCTTACAAGGACCTCAACTTGGGTACACCTTAAATATCCCAGGAAATATAAAATTGGTTCAAAAAATTGTGGTACTTACGTACGATGGAATATCCCTCAGCCATGAAATCAATGTCATCAGACCAGTAGCAGCAAAATGGGTGGATTCAGGTACGATGATTCTAAGTGAAATAAGTCACAGAGAAAAAGAAACTTATCATAAGTTATCACTTATGAAGATCCTGTAAACATGGCTACACTTGAACTGAGTTAGGAAAGAGAACAGTGTCTCACATTTAGAAA
The DNA here is from genome assembly GCF_949752795.1 of Hyperoodon ampullatus. Classification (NCBI taxonomy): domain Eukaryota; kingdom Metazoa; phylum Chordata; class Mammalia; order Artiodactyla; family Ziphiidae; genus Hyperoodon; species Hyperoodon ampullatus. The sequence continues at coordinate 667,924 of NW_027640550.1, forward strand.
ACACTCTTATGCCTGCTTAAGGGGGAAGGAGAGGTGGGGTGATGCATAAAACCAGAGTTTGATATAAGCACAGGTACCGTTCCAAAAACCAACTATGGAATAGACAAGACCTACACCTTCCTCAGTGAAAGGGACTCAAAACCCCATATTTCCCGCAGAGGAATATATCTGACTAGTAAGAATCTTAAAACCTATGTATTGATATGTCTCCGTAAGGGAATCAAGTGTGTCTAGACTGGCATAAACATGGCAGCGAGAATCAGCTCAAACCCACTATAAAAAGGAATTTCAAAAACAAAACAAAAAAAACTGGGAAATTCTTTACAATTCCTTCAGGGTCTCTGATGAAACCTGAAATGATCCTATCTACAATGACAGCTGGATATGGCATAAGGCTGGACCCTTGGGACTGAGAGGATTGGTGAGATTGGGTGAGCAAATGCAGAGCCTTTAAAGCAATAATGCATGGCACACATTCCATGGGTCCCAACTCTCCAGGTTGAAGGGAATATTACTACAGATATAACATGTACGGGAATCCTAGAGAACGGACACACTGTGAATACGAAAGGTTTCTAAAACTCAACGAATAGTCCCTCTCCTGGTGCTCCGGTTTGACTTTCCATCTGCTTTATTATCAACCTCCCAACTTGGAGAGACAGCCCCTTTAACCTCCTGGTTCGCACAGGTTGCCAATTTGGCAGAGGATGAAAGGGAAGAGGGAGAACCAATGAGAGAGTAGCTGTTAGGCATTTGGACGGGCACATATCACTGTAATTTCCCGGCAGGAAGAAGAATTAACCAAAGTCTCAGCCACCCACCGGGAATCAGTATAGATCCTGAACCAAAATTTTGGACTTGCGGTCGGCTCACCAAAAACGAGTTGAAAAATGGAGCTCAGGGGCACAGCAATTCACAAACTGGCCGAGTAATAAAGGACAACTATCGTCCAAAAATCTGTTGAGGGAAGGCAACGAGGCGGACTTGAAAGCGAGGCAGAATAGCAGGAAACAGATTTCAAGAGGTACGTTGGAATCGCCTTTAAAGCACAGGAAGAGGGGCACAACTTCGACAATGATGCACTTGGCCAAAAAGGGCGTATGCGTTTTCTCCTGAATATATTCAGGAGAAAACGCATACGCCCTTTTTGGCCAAGCAAGCAAGCGGGCAATGCAAATCTGCACTACAAAGAAGTATCACTTCCCACCGGTCAAAAGGGACATCCACAAAATGTGTAAAAACCAGAAAGGCAAGACAGGCCCTGGAGAACAGGGAGCCTTGTTATGCTGATGGGCGGGATGTAAATTGCCAACTGCCTCTCTGGAGGAGTGCATTGTGTTCCCTAAAACAAGTAAACAACAGAGCTACAGAGCCAAGGGCACTTCCAGTCTAGGGAATATACCTTGGGAAAACTGAAAATCAAAAAGACACAGCCACCCCAAAATTTAGGGCTGCACTGCTTACAAGGACCTCAACTTGGGTACACCTTAAATATCCCAGGAAATATAAAAATGGTTCAAAAAATTGTGGTACTTACGTACGATGGAATATCCCTCAGCCATGAAATCAATGTCATAAGACCAGTAGCAGCAAAATGGGTGGATTCAGGTACGATGATTCTAAGTGAAATAAGTCACAGAGAAAAAGAAACTTATCATAAGATATCACTTATGAAGATCCTGTAAACATGGCTACACTTGAACTGAGTTAGGAAAGAGAACAGTGTCTCACATTTAGAAAACACTCTTATGCCTGCTTAAGGGGGAAGAAGAGGTGGGGTGATGCATAAAACCAGAGTTTGATATAAGCACAGGTACCGTTCCAAAAACCAACTATGGAATAGACAAGACCTACACCTTCCTCAGTGAAAGGGACTCAAAACCCCATATTTCCCGCAGAGGAATATATCTGACTAGTAAGAATCTTAAAACCTATGTATTGATATGTCTCCGTAAGGGAATCAAGTGTGTCTAGACTGGGATAAATATGGCAGCGAGAATCAGCTCAAACCCACTATAAAAAGGAATTTCAAAAATAAAACAAAAAAACTGGGAAATTCTTTACAATTCCTTCAGGGTCTCTGATGAAACCTGAAATGACCCTATCTACAATGACAGCTGGATGTGGCATAAGGCTGGACACTTGGGACTGAGAGGATTGGTGAGATTGGGTGAGCAAATGCAGACCCTTTAAAGCAATAATGCATGGCACACATTCCATGGGTCCCAACTCTCCAGGTTGAAGGGAATATTACTACAGATATAACATGTACGGGAATCCTAGAGAACGGACACACTGTGAATACGAAAGGTTTCTAAAACTCAACGAATAGTCCCTCTCCTGGTGCTCCGGTTTGACTTTCCATCTGCTTTATTATCAACCTCCCAACTTGGAGAGACAGCCCCTTTAACCTCCTGGTTCGCACAGGTTGCCAATTTGGCAGAGGATGAAAGGGAAGAGGGAGAACCAATGAGAGAGTAGCTGTTAGGCATTTGGACGGGCACATATCACTGTAATTTCCCGGCAGGAAGAAGAATTAACCAAAGTCTCAGCCACCCACCGGGAATCAGTATAGATCCTGAACCAAAATTTTGGACTTGCGGTCAGCTCACCAAAAACGAGTTGAAAAATGGAGCTCAGGGGCACAGCAATTCACAAACTGGCCGAGTAATAAAGGACAACTATCGTCCAAAAATCTGTTGAGGGAAGGCAACGAGGCAGACTTGAAAGCGAGGCAGAATAGCAGGAAACAGATTTCAAGAGGTACGTTGGAACCACCTTTAAAGCACAGGAAGAGGGGCACAACTTCGACAATGATGCACTTGGCCAAAAAGGGCGTATGCGTTTTCTCCTGAATATATTCAGGAGAAAACGCATACGCCCTTTTTGGCCAAGCAAGCAAGCGGGCAATGCAAATCTGCACTACAAAGAAGTATCACTTCCCACCGGTCAAAAGGGACATCCACAAAATGTGTAAAAACCAGAAAGGCAAGACAGGCCCTGGAGAACAGGGAGCCTTGTTATGCTGATGGGCGGGATGTAAATTGCCAACTGCCTCTCTGGAGGAGTGCATTGTGTTCCCTAAAACAAGTAAACAACAGAGCTACAGAGCCAAGGGCACTTCCAGTCTAGGGAATATACATTGGGAAAACTGAAAATCAAAAAGACACAGCCACCCCAAAATTTAGGGCTGCACTGCTTACAAGGACCTCAACTTGGGTACACCTTAAATATCCCAGGAAATATAAAAATGGTTCAAAAAATTGTGGTACTTACGTACGATGGAATATCCCTCAGCCATGAAATCAATGTCATAAGACCAGTAGCAGCAAAATGGGTGGATTCAGGTACGATGATTCTAAGTGAAATAAGTCACAGAGAAAAAGAAACTTATCATAAGATATCACTTATGAAGATCCTGTAAACATGGCTACACTTGAACTGAGTTAGGAAAGAGAACAGTGTCTCACATTTAGAAAACACTCTTATGCCTGCTTAAGGGGGAAGGAGAGGTGGGGTGATGCATAAAACCAGAGTTTGATATAAGCACAGGTACCCTTCCAAAAACCAACTATGGAATAGACAAGACCTACACCTTCCTTAGTGAAAGAGACTCAAAACCCCATATTTCCTGCAGAGGAATGTATCTGACTAGTAAGAATCTTAAAACCTATGTATTGATATGTCTCCGTAAGGGAATAAAGTGTGTCTAGACAGGGATAAATATGGCAGCGAGAATCAGCTCAAACCCACTATAAAAAGGAATTTCAAAAATAAAACAAAAAAACTGGGAAATTCTTTACAATTCCTTCAGGGTCTCTGATGAAACCTGAAATGACCCTATCTACAATGACAGCTGGATGTGGCATAAGGCTGGACACTTGGGACTGAGAGGATTGGTGAGATTGGGTGAGCAAATGCAGACCCTTTAAAGCAATAATGCATGGCACACATTCCATGGGTCCCAACTCTCCAGGTTGAAGGGAATATTACTACAGATATAACATGTACGGGAATCCTAGAGAACGGACACACTGTGAATACGAAAGGTTTCTAAAACTCAACGAATAGTCCCTCTCCTGGTGCTCCGGTTTGACTTTCCATCTGCTTTATTATCAACCTCCCAACTTGGAGAGACAGCCCCTTTAACCTCCTGGTTCGCACAGGTTGCCAATTTGGCAGAGGATGAAAGGGAAGAGGGAGAACCAATGAGAGAGTAGCTGTTAGGCATTTGGACGGGCACATATCACTGTAATTTCCCGTCAGGAAGAAGAATTAACCAAAGTCTCAGCCACCCACCGGGAATCAGTATAGATCCTGAACCAAAATTTTGGACTTGCGGTCAGCTCACCAAAAATGAGTTGAAAAATGGAGCTCAGGGGCACAGCAATTCACAAACTGGCAGAGTAATAAAGAACAACTATCGTCCAAAAATCTGTTGAGGGAAGGCAACGAGGCGGACTTGAAAGCGAGGCAGAATAGCAGGAAACAGATTTCAAGAGGTACGTTGGAATCGCCTTTAAAGCACAGGAAGAGGGGCACAAGTTCGACAATGATGCACTTGGCCAAAAAGGGCGTATGCGTTTTCTCCTGAATATATTCAGGAGAAAACGCATACGCCCTTTTTGGCCAAGCAAGCAAGCGGGCAATGCAAATCTGCACTACAAAGAAGTATCACTTCCCACCGGTCAAAAGGGACATCCACAAAATGTGTAAAAACCAGAAAGGCAAGACAGGCCCTGGAGAACAGGGAGCCTTGTTATGCTGATGGGCGGGATGTAAATTGCCACTGCCTCTCTGGAGGAGTGCATTGTGTTCCCTAAAACAAGTAAACAACAGAGCTACAGAGCCAAGGGCACTTCCAGTCTAGGGAATATACCTTGGGAAAACTGAAAATCAAAAAGACACAGCCACCCCAAAATTTAGGGCTGCACTGCTTACAAGGACCTCAACTTGGGTACACCTTAAATATCCCAGGAAATATAAAAATGGTTCAAAAAATTGTGGTACTTACGTACGATGGAATATCCCTCAGCCATGAAATCAATGTCATAAGACCAGTAGCAGCAAAATGGGTGGATTCAGGTACGATGATTCTAAGTGAAATAAGTCACAGAGAAAAAGAAACTTATCATAAGATATCACTTATGAAGATCCTGTAAACATGGCTACACTTGAACTGAGTTAGGAAAGAGAACAGTGTCTCACATTTAGAAAACACTCTTATGCCTGCTTAAGGGGGAAGGAGAGGTGGGGTGATGCATAAAACCAGAGTTTGATATAAGCACAGGTACCCTTCCAAAAACCAACTATGGAATAGACAAGACCTACACCTTCCTTAGTGAAAGGGACTCAAAACCCCATATTTCCCGCAGAGGAATGTATCTGACTAGTAAGAATCTTAAAACCTATGTATTGATATGTCTCCGTAAGGGAATCAAGTGTGTCTAGACTGGGATAAATATGGCAGCGAGAATCAGCTCAAACCCACTATAAAAAGGAATTTCAAAAATAAAACAAAAAAACTGGGAAATTCTTTACAATTCCTTCAGGGTCTCTGATGAAACCTGAAATGACCCTATCTACAATGACAGCTGGATGTGGCATAAGGCTGGACACTTGGGACTGAGAGGATTGGTGAGATTGGGTGAGCAAATGCAGACCCTTTAAAGCAATAATGCATGGCACACATTCCATGGGTCCCAACTCTCCAGGTTGAAGGGAATATTACTACAGATATAACATGTACGGGAATCCTAGAGAACGGACACACTGTGAATACGAAAGGTTTCTAAAACTCAACGAATAGTCCCTCTCCTGGTGCTCCGGTTTGACTTTCCATCTGCTTTATTATCAACCTCCCAACTTGGAGAGACAGCCCCTTTAACCTCCTGGTTCGCACAGGTTGCCAATTTGGCAGAGGATGAAAGGGAAGAGGGAGAACCAATGAGAGAGTAGCTGTTAGGCATTTGGACGGGCACATATCACTGTAATTTCCCGTCAGGAAGAAGAATTAACCAAAGTCTCAGCCACCCACCGGGAATCAGTATAGATCCTGAACCAAAATTTTGGACTTGCGGTCAGCTCACCAAAAACGAGTTGAAAAATGGAGCTCAGGGGCACAGCAATTCACAAACTGGCAGAGTAATAAAGGACAACTATCGTCCAAAAATCTGTTGAGGGAAGGCAACGAGGCGGACTTGAAAGCGAGGCAGAATAGCAGGAAACAGATTTCAAGAGGTACGTTGGAATCGCCTTTAAAGCACAGGAAGAGGGGCACAAGTTCGACAATGATGCACTTGGCCAAAAAGGGCGTATGCGTTTTCTCCTGAATATATTCAGGAGAAAACGCATACGCCCTTTTTGGCCAAGCAAGCAAGCGGGCAATGCAAATCTGCACTACAAAGAAGTATCACTTCCCACCGGTCAAAAGGGACATCCACAAAATGTGTAAAAACCAGAAAGGCAAGACAGGCCCTGGAGAACAGGGAGCCTTGTTATGTTGATGGGCGGGATGTAAATTGCCAACTGCCTCTCTGGAGGAGTGCATTGTGTTCCCTAAAACAAGTAAACAACAGAGCTACAGAGCCAAGGGCACTTCCAGTCTAGGGAATATACCTGGGAAAAACTGAAAATCAATAAGACAGAGCCACCCCAAAATTTAGGGCTGCACTGCTTACAAGGACCTCAACTTGGGTACACCTTAAATATCCCAGGAAATATAAAATTGGTTCAAAAATTTGTGGTACTTACGTACGATGGAATATCCCTCAACCATGAAATCAATGTCATAAGACCAGTAGCAGCAAAATGGGTGGATTCAGGTACGATGATTCTAAGTGAAATAAGTCACAGAGAAAAAGAAACTTATCATAAGTTATCACTTATGAAGATCCTGTAAACATGGCTACACTTGAACTGAGTTAGGAAAGAGAACAGTGTCTCACATTTAGAAAACACTCTTATGCCTGCTTAAGGGGAAGGAGAGGTGGGGTGATGCATAAAACCAGAGTTTGATATAAGCACAGGTACCGTTCCAAAAACCAACTATGGAATAGACAAGACCTACACCTTCCTCAGTGAAAGGGACTCAAAACCCCATATTTCCCGCAGAGGAATATATCTGACTAGTAAGAATCTTAAAACCTATGTATTGATATGTCTCCGTAAGGGAATCAAGTGTGTCTAGACTGGCATAAACATGGCAGCGAGAATCAGCTCAAACCCACTATAAAAAGGAATTTCAAAAACAAAACAAAAAAAACTGGGAAATTCTTTACAATTCCTTCAGGGTCTCTGATGAAACCTGAAATGACCCTATCTACAATGACAGCTGGATGTGGCATAAGGCTGGACACTTGGGACTGAGAGGATTGGTGAGATTGGGTGAGCAAATGCAGACCCTTTAAAGCAATAATGCATGGCACACATTCCATGGGTCCCAACTCTCCAGGTTGAAGGGAATATTACTACAGATATAACATGTACGGGAATCCTAGAGAACGGACACACTGTGAATACGAAAGGTTTCTAAAACTCAACGAATAGTCCCTCTCCTGGTGCTCCGGTTTGACTTTGCATCTGCTTTATTATCAACCTCCCAACTTGGAGAGACAGCCCCTTTAACCTCCTGGTTCGCACAGGTTGCCAATTTGGCAGAGGATGAAAGGGAAGAGGGAGAACCAATGAGAGAGTAGCTGTTAGGCATTTGGACGGGCACATATCACTGTAATTTCCCGGCAGGAAGAAGAATTAACCAAAGTCTCAGCCACCCACCGGGAATCAGTATAGATCCTGAACCAAAATTTTGGACTTGCGGTCAGCTCACCAAAAACGAGTTGAAAAATGGAGCTCAGGGGCACAGCAATTCACAAACTGGCCGAGTAATAAAGGACAACTATCGTCCAAAAATCTGTTGAGGGAAGGCAACGAGGCGGACTTGAAAGCGAGGCAGAATAGCAGGAAACAGATTTCAAGAGGTACGTTGGAATCGCCTTTAAAGCACAGGAAGAGGGGCACAGCTTCGACAATGATGCACTTGGCCAAAAAGGGCGTATGCGTTTTCTCCTGAATATATTCAGGAGAAAACGCATACGTCCTTTTTGGCCAAGCAAGCAAGCGGGCAATGCAAATCTGCACTACAAAGAAGTATCACTTCCCACCGGTCAAAAGGGACATCCACAAAATGTGTAAAAACCAGAAAGGCAAGACAGGCCCTGGAGAACAGGGAGCCTTGTTATGTTGATGGGCGGGATGTAAATTGCCAACTGCCTCTCTGGAGGAGTGCATTGTGTTCCCTAAAACAAGTAAACAACAGAGCTACAGAGCCAAGGGCACTTCCAGTCTAGGGAATATACCTGGGAAAAACTGAAAATCAATAAGACAGAGCCACCCCAAAATTTAGGGCTGCACTGCTTACAAGGACCTCAACTTGGGTACACCTTAAATATCCCAGGAAATATAAAATTGGTTCAAAAAATTGTGGTACTTACGTACGATGGAATATCCCTCAGCCATGAAATCAATGTCATAAGACCAGTAGCAGCAAAATGGGTGGATTCAGGTACGATGATTCTAAGTGAAATAAGTCACAGAGAAAAAGAAACTTATCATAAGTTATCACTTATGAAGATCCTGTAAACATGGCTACACTTGAACTGAGTTAGGAAAGAGAACAGTGTCTCACATTTAGAAAACAGTCTTATGCCTGCTTAAGGGGGAAGGAGAGGTGGGGTGATGCATAAAACCAGAGTTTGATATAAGCACAGGTACCGTTCCAAAAACCAACTATGGAATAGACAAGACCTACACCTTCCTCAGTGAAAGGGACTCAAAACCCCATATTTCCCGCAGAGGAATATATCTGACTAGTAAGAATCTTAAAACCTATGTATTGATATGTCTCCGTAAGGGAATCAAGTGTGTCTAGCCTGGCATAAACATGGCAGCGAGAATCAGCTCAAACCCACTATAAAAAGGAATTTCAAAAACAAAACAAAAAAAACTGGGAAATTCTTTACAATTCCTTCAGGGTCTCTGATGAAACCTGAAATGACCCTATCTACAATGACAGCTGGATGTGGCATAAGGCTGGACACTTGGGACTGAGAGGATTGGTGAGATTGGGTGAGCAAATGCAGACCCTTTAAAGCAATAATGCATGGCACACATTCCATGGGTCCCAACTCTCCAGGTTGAAGGGAATATTACTACAGATATAACATGTACGGGAATCCTAGAGAACGGACACACTGTGAATACGAAAGGTTTCTAAAACTCAACGAATAGTCCCTCTCCTGGTGCTCCGGTTTGACTTTCCATCTGCTTTATTATCAACCTCCCAACTTGGAGAGACAGCCCCTTTAACCTCCTGGTTCGCACAGGTTGCCAATTTGGCAGAGGATGAAAGGGAAGAGGGAGAACCAATGAGAGAGTAGCTGTTAGGCATTTGGACGGGCACATATCACTGTAATTTCCCGGCAGGAAGAAGAATTAACCAAAGTCTCAGCCACCCACCGGGAATCAGTATAGATCCTGAACCAAAATTTTGGACTTGCGGTCAGCTCACCAAAAACGAGTTGAAAAATGGAGCTCAGGGGCACAGCAATTCACAAACTGGCCGAGTAATAAAGGACAACTATCGTCCAAAAATCTGTTGAGGGAAGGCAACGAGGCGGACTTGAAAGCGAGGCAGAATAGCAGGAAACAGATTTCAAGAGGTACGTTGGAATCGCCATTAAAGCACAGGAAGAGGGGCACAACTTCGACAATGATGCACTTGGCCAAAAAGGGCGTATGCGTTTTCTCCTGAATATATTCAGGAGAAAACGCATACGTCCTTTTTGGCCAAGCAAGCAAGCGGGCAATGCAAATCTGCACTACAAAGAAGTATCACTTCCCACCGGTCAAAAGGGACATCCACAAAATGTGTAAAAACCAGAAAGGCAAGACAGGCCCTGGAGAACAGGGAGCCTTGTTATGTTGATGGGCGGGATGTAAATTGCCAACTGCCTCTCTGGAGGAGTGCATTGTGTTCCCTAAAACAAGTAAACAACAGAGCTACAGAGCCAAGGGCACTTCCAGTCTAGGGAATATACCTGGGAAAAACTGAAAATCAATAAGACAGAGCCACCCCAAAATTTAGGGCTGCACTGCTTACAAGGACCTCAACTTGGGTACACCTTAAATATCCCAGGAAATATAAAATTGGTTCAAAAAATTGTGGTACTTACGTACGATGGAATATCCCTCAGCCATGAAATCAATGTCATAAGACCAGTAGCAGCAAAATGGGTGGATTCAGGTACGATGATTCTAAGTGAAATAAGTCACAGAGAAAAAGAAACTTATCATAAGTTATCACTTATGAAGATCCTGTAAACATGGCTACACTTGAACTGAGTTAGGAAAGAGAACAGTGTCTCACATTTAGAAAACACTCTTATGCCTGCTTAAGGGGGAAGGAGAGGTGGGGTGATGCATAAAACCAGAGTTTGATATAAGCACAGGTACCGTTCCAAAAACCAACTATGGAATAGACAAGACCTACACCTTCCTCAGTGAAAGGGACTCAAAACCCCATATTTCCCGCAGAGGAATATATCTGACTAGTAAGAATCTTAAAACCTATGTATTGATATGTCTCCGTAAGGGAATCAAGTGTGTCTAGCCTGGCATAAACATGGCAGCGAGAATCAGCTCAAACCCACTATAAAAAGGAATTTCAAAAACAAAACAAAAAAAACTGGGAAATTCTTTACAATTCCTTCAGGGTCTCTGATGAAACCTGAAATGACCCTATCTACAATGACAGCTGGATGTGGCATAAGGCTGGACACTTGGGACTGAGAGGATTGGTGAGATTGGGTGAGCAAATGCAGACCCTTTAAAGCAATAATGCATGGCACACATTCCATGGGTCCCAACTCTCCAGGTTGAAGGGAATATTACTACAGATATAACATGTACGGGAATCCTAGAGAACGGACACACTGTGAATACGAAGGGTTTCTAAAACTCAACGAATAGTCCCTCTCCTGGTGCTCCGGTTTGACTTTCCATCTGCTTTATTATCAACCTCCCAACTTGGAGAGACAGCCCCTTTAACCTCCTGGTTCGCACAGGTTGCCAATTTGGCAGAGGATGAAAGGGAAGAGGGAGAACCAATGAGAGAGTAGCTGTTAGGCATTTGGACGGGCACATATCACTGTAATTTCCCGGCAGGAAGAAGAATTAACCAAAGTCTCAGCCACCCACCGGGAATCAGTATAGATCCTGAACCAAAATTTTGGACTTGCGGTCAGCTCACCAAAAACGAGTTGAAAAATGGAACTCAGGGGCACAGCAATTCACAAACTGGCCGAGTAATAAAGGACAACTATCGTCCAAAAATCTGTTTAGGGAAGGCAACGAGGCGGACTTGAAAGCGAGGCAGAATAGCAGGAAACAGATTTCAAGAGGTACGTTGGAATCGCCTTTAAAGCACAGGAAGAGGGGCACAACTTCGACAATGATGCACTTGGCCAAAAAGGACGTATGCGTTTTCTCCTGAATATATTCAGGAGAAAACGCATACGTCCTTTTTGGCCAAGCAAGCAAGCGGGCAATGCAAATCTGCACTACAAAGAAGTATCACTTCCCACCGGTCAAAAGGGACATCCACAAAATGTGTAAAAACCAGAAAGGCAAGACAGGCCCTGGAGAACAGGGAGCCTTGTTATGTTGATGGGCGGGATGTAAATTGCCAACTGCCTCTCTGGAGGAGTGCATTGTGTTCCCTAAAACAAGTAAACAACAGAGCTACAGAGCCAAGGGCACTTCCAGTCTAGGGAATATACCTGGGAAAAACTGAAAATCAATAAGACAGAGCCACCCCAAAATTTAGGGCTGCACTGCTTACAAGGACCTCAACTTGGGTACACCTTAAATATCCCAGGAAATATAAAATTGGTTCAAAAAATTGTGGTACTTACGTACGATGGAATATCCCTCAGCCATGAAATCAATGTCATAAGACCAGTAGCAGCAAAATGGGTGGATTCAGGTACGATGATTCTAAGTGAAATAAGTCACAGAGAAAAAGAAACTTATCATAAGTTATCACTTATGAAGATCCTGTAAACATGGCTACACTTGAACTGAGTTAGGAAAGAGAACAGTGTCTCACATTTAGAAAACACTCTTATGCCTGCTTAAGGGGGAAGGAGAGGTGGGGTGATGCATAAAACCAGAGTTTGATATAAGCACAGGTACCGTTCCAAAAACCAACTATGGAATAGACAAGACCTACACCTTCCTCAGTGAAAGGGACTCAAAACCCCATATTTCCCGCAGAGGAATATATCTGACTAGTAAGAATCTTAAAACCTATGTATTGATATGTCTCCGTAAGGGAATCAAGTGTGTCTAGCCTGGCATAAACATGGCAGCGAGAATCAGCTCAAACCCACTATAAAAAGGAATTTCAAAAACAAAACAAAAAAAACTGGGAAATTCTTTACAATTCCTTCAGGGTCTCTGATGAAACCTGAAATGACCCTATCTACAATGACAGCTGGATGTGGCATAAGGCTGGACACTTGGGACTGAGAGGATTGGTGAGATTGGGTGAGCAAATGCAGACCCTTTAAAGCAATAATGCATGGCACACATTCCATGGGTCCCAACTCTCCAGGTTGAAGGGAATATTACTACAGATATAACATGTACGGGAATCCTAGAGAACGGACACACTGTGAATACGAAAGGTTTCTAAAACTCAACGAATAGTCCCTCTCCTGGTGCTCCGGTTTGACTTTCCATCTGCTTTATTATCAACCTCCCAACTTGGAGAGACAGCCCCTTTAACCTCCTGGTTCGCACAGGTTGCCAATTTGGCAGAGGATGAAAGGGAAGAGGGAGAACCAATGAGAGAGTAGCTGTTAGGCATTTGGACGGGCACATATCACTGTAATTTCCCGGCAGGAAGAAGAATTAACCAAAGTCTCAGCCACCCACCGGGAATCAGTATAGATCCTGAACCAAAATTTTGGACTTGCGGTCAGCTCACCAAAAACGAGTTGAAAAATGGAGCTCAGGGGCACAGCAATTCACAAACTGGCCGAGTAATAAAGGACAACTATCGTCCAAAAATCTGTTGAGGGAAGGCAATGAGGCGGACTTGAAAGCGTGGCAGAATAGCAGGAAACAGATTTCAAGAGGTACATTGGAATCGCCTTTAAAGCACAGGAAGAGGGGCACAACTTCGACAATGATGCACTTGGCCAAAAAGGGCGTATGCGTTTTCTCCTGAATATATTCAGGAGAAAACGCATACGCCCTTTTTGGCCAAGCAAGCAAGCGGGCAATGCAAATCTGCACTACAAAGCAGTATCACTTCCCACCAGTCAAAAGGGACATCCACAAAATATGTAAAAACCAGAAAGGCAAGACAGGCCCTGGAGAACAGGGTGCCTTGTTATGCTGATGGGCGGGATGTAAATTGCCAACTGCCTCTCTGGAGGAGTGCATTGTGTTCCCTAAAACAAGTAAACAACAGAGCTATAGAGCCAAGGGCACTTCCAGTCTAGGGAATATACCTTGGGAAAACTGAAAATCAAAAAGACACAGCCACCCCAAAATTTAGGGCTGCACTGCTTACAAGGACCTCAACTTGGGTACACCTTAAATATCCCAGGAAATATAAAAATGGTTCAAAAAATTGTGGTACTTACGTACGATGGAATATCCCTCAGCCATGAAATCAATGTCATAAGACCAGTAGCAGCAAAATGGGTGGATTCAGGTACGATGATTCTAAGTGAAGTAAGTCACAGAGAAAAAGAAACTTATCATAAGTTATCACTTATGAAGATCCTGTAAACATGGCTACACTTGAACTGAGTTAGGAAAGAGAACAGTGTCTCACATTTAGAAAACACTCTTATGCCTGCTTAAGGGGGAAGGAGAGGTGGGGTGATGCATAAAACCAGAGTTTGATATAAGCACAGGTACCGTTCCAAAAACCAACTATGGAATAGACAAGACCTACACCTTCCTCAGTGAAAGGGACTCAAAACCCCATATTTCCCGCAGAGGAATATATCTGACTAGTAAGAATCTTAAAACCTATGTATTGATATGTCTCCGTAAGGGAATCAAGTGTGTCTAGACTGGCATAAACATGGCAGCGAGAATCAGCTCAAACCCACTATAAAAAAGAATTTCAAAAACAAAACAAAAAAAACTGGGAAATTCTTTACAATTCCTTCAGGGTCTCTGATGAAACCTGAAATGACCCTATCTACAATGACAGCTGGATGTGGCATAAGGCTGGACACTTGGGACTGAGAGGATTGGTGAGATTGGGTGAACAAATGCAGACCCTTTAAAGCAATAATGCATGGCACACATTCCATGGGTCCCAACTCTCCAGGTTGAAGGGAATATTACTACAGATATAACATGTACGGGAATCCTAGAGAACAGACACACTGTGAATACGAAAGGTTTCTAAAACTCAACGAATAGTCCCTCTCCTGGTGCTCCGGTTTGACTTTCCATCTGCTTTATTATCAACCTCCCAACTTGGAGAGACAGCCCCTTTAACCTCCTGGTTCGCACAGGTTGCCAATTTGGCAGAGGATGAAAGGGAAGAAGGAGAACCAATGAGAGAGTAGCTGTTAGGCATTTGGACGGGCACATATCACTGTAATTTCCCGGCAGGAAGAAGAATTAACCAAAGTCTCAGCCACCCACCGGGAATCAGTATAGATCCTGAACCAAAATTTTGGACTTGCGGTCAGCTCACCAAAAACGAGTTGAAAAATGGAGCTCAGGGGCACAGCAATTCACAAAATGGCCGAGTAATAAAGAACAACTATCGTCCAAAAATCGGTTGAGGGAAGGCAACGAGGCGGACTTGAAAGCGAGGCAGAATAGCAGGAAATAGATTTCAAGAGGTACGTTGGAATCGCCTTTAAAGCACAGGAAGAGGGGCACAACTTCGACAATGATGCACTTGGCCAAAAAGGGCGTATGCGTTTTCTCCTGAATATATTCAGGAGAAAACGCATACGCCCTTTTTGGCCAAGCAAGCAAGCGGGCAATGCAAATCTGCACTACAAAGAAGTATCACTTCCCACCGGTCAAAAGGGACATCCACAAAATGTGTAAAAACCAGAAAGGCAAGACAGGCCCTGGAGAACAGGGAGCCTTGTTATGTTGATGGGCGGGATGTAAATTGCCAACTGCCTCTCTGGAGGAGTGCATTGTGTTCCCTAAAACAAGTAAACAACAGAGCTACAGAGCCAAGGGCACTTCCAGTCTAGGGAATATACCTGGGAAAAACTGAAAATCAATAAGACAGAGCCACCCCAAAATTTAGGGCTGCACTGCTTACAAGGACCTCAACTTTGGTACACCTTAAATATCCCAGGAAATATAAAAATGGTTCAAAAAATTGTGGTACTTACGTACGATGGAATATCCCTCAGCCATGAAATCAATGTCATAAGACCAGTAGCAGCAAAATGGGTGGATTCAGGTACGATGATTCTAAGTGAAATAAGTCACACAGAAAAAGAAACTTATCTTAAGATATCACTTATGAAGATCCTGTAAACATGGCTACACTTGAACTGAGTTAGGAAAGAGAACAGTGTCTCACATTTAGAAAACACACTTATGCCTGCTTAAAGGGGAAGGAGAGGTGGGGTGATGCATAAAACCAGAGTTTGATATAAGCACAGGTACCGTTCCAAAAACCAACTATGGAATAGACAAGACCTACACCTTCCTCAGTGAAAGGGACTCAAAACCCCATATTTCCCGCAGAGGAATATATCTGACTAGTAAGAATCTTAAAACCTATGTATTGATATGTCTCCGTAAGGGAATCAAGTGTGTCTAGACTGGGATAAATATGGCAGCGAGAATCAGCTCAAACCCACTATAAAAAGGAATTTCAAAAATAAAACAAAAAAACTGGGAAATTCTTTACAATTCCTTCAGGGTCTCTGATGAAACCTGAAATGACCCTATCTACAATGACAGCTGGATGTGGCATAAGGCTGGACACTTGGGACTGAGAGGATTGGTGAGATTGGGTGAGCAAATGCAGACCCTTTAAAGCAATAATGCATGGCACACATTCCATGGGTCCCAACTCTCCAGGTTGAAGGGAATATTACTACAGATATAACATGTACGGGAATCCTAGAGAACGGACACACTGTGAATACGAAAGGTTTCTAAAACTCAACGAATAGTCCCTCTCCTGGTGCTCCGGTTTGACTTTCCATCTGCTTTATTATCAACCTCCCAACTTGGAGAGACAGCCCCTTTAACCTCCTGGTTCGCACAGGTTGCCAATTTGGCAGAGGATGAAAGGGAAGAGGGAGAACCAATGAGAGAGTAGCTGTTAGGCATTTGGACGGGCACATATCACTGTAATTTCCCGGCAGGAAGAAGAATTAACCAAAGTCTCAGCCACCCACCGGGAATCAGTATAGATCCTGAACCAAAATTTTGGACTTGCGGTCAGCTCACCAAAAAAGAGTTGAAAAATGGAGCTCAGGGGCACAGCAATTCACAAACTGGCCGAGTAATAAAGGACAACTATCGTCCAAAAATCTGTTGAGGGAAGGCAACGAGGCGGACTTGAAAGCGAGGCAGAATAGCAGGAAACAGATTTCAAGAGGTACGTTGGAATCGCCTTTAAAGCACAGGAAGAGGGGCACAATTTCGACAATGATGCACTTGGCCAAAAAGGTCGTATGCGTTTTCTCCTGAATATATTCAGGAGAAAACGCATACGTCCTTTTTGGCCAAGCAAGCAAGCGGGCAATGCAAATCTCCACTACAAAGAAGTATCACTTCCCACCGGTCAAAAGGGACATCCACAAAATGTGTAAAAACCAGAAAGGCAAGACAGGCCCTGGAGAACAGGGAGCCTTGTTATGTTGATGGGCGGGATGTAAATTGCCAACTGCCTCTCTGGAGGAGTGCATTGTGTTCCCTAAAACAAGTAAACAACAGAGCTACAGAGCCAAGGGCACTTCCAGTCTAGGGAATATACCTGGGAAAAACTGAAAATCAATAAGACAGAGCCACCCCAAAATTTAGGGCTGCACTGCTTACAAGTACCTCAACTTGGGTACACCTTAAATATCCCAGGAAATATAAAATTGGTTCAAAAAATTGTGGTACTTACGTACGATGGAATATCCCTCAGCCATGAAATCAATGTCATAAGACCAGTAGCAGCAAAATGGGTGGATTCAGGTACGATAATTCTAAGTGAAATAAGTCACAGAGAAAAAGAAACTTATCATAAGTTATCACTTATGAAGATCCTGTAAACATGGCTACACTTGAACTGAGTTAGGAAAGAGAACAGTGTCTCACATTTAGAAAACACTCTTTTGCCTGCTTAAGGGGGAAGGAGAGGTGGGGTGATGCATAAAACCAGAGTTTGATATAAGCACAGGTACCGTTCCAAAAACCAACTATGGAAGAGACAAGACCTACACCTTCCTCAGTGAAAGGGACTCAAAACCCCATATTTCCCGCAGAGGAATATATCTGACTAGTAAGAATCTTAAAACCTATGTATTGATATGTCTCCGTAAGGGAATCAAGTGTGTCTAGACTGGCATAAACATGGCAGCGAGAATCAGCTCAAACCCACTATAAAAAGGAATTTCAAAAACAAAACAAA
Source organism: Hyperoodon ampullatus (assembly GCF_949752795.1). Classification (NCBI taxonomy): domain Eukaryota; kingdom Metazoa; phylum Chordata; class Mammalia; order Artiodactyla; family Ziphiidae; genus Hyperoodon; species Hyperoodon ampullatus. The sequence continues at coordinate 685,622 of NW_027640550.1, forward strand.
AAAAACTGGGAAATTCTTTACAATTCCTTCAGGGTCTCTGATGAAACCTGAAATGACCCTATCTACAATGACAGCTGGATGTGGCATAAGGCTGGACACTTGGGACTGAGAGGATTGGTGAGATTGGGTGAACAAATGCAGACCCTTTAAAGCAATAATGCATGGCACACATTCCATGGGTCCCAACTCTCCAGGTTGAAGGGAATATTACTACAGATATAACATGTACGGGAATCCTAGAGAACGGACACACTGTGAATACGAAAGGTTTCTAAAACTCAACGAATAGTCCCTCTCCTGGTGCTCCGGTTTGACTTTCCATCTGCTTTATTATCAACCTCCCAACTTGGAGAGACAGCCCCTTTAACCTCCTGGTTCTCACAGGTTGCCAATTTGGCAGAGGATGAAAGGGAAGAGGGAGAACCAATGAGAGAGTAGCTGTTAGGCATTTGGACGGGCACATATCACTGTAATTTCCCGGCAGGAAGAAGAATTAACCAAAGTCTCAGCCACCCACCGGGAATCAGTATAGATCCTGAACCAAAATTTTGGACTTGCGGTCAGCTCACCAAAAACGAGTTGAAAAATGGAGCTCAGGGGCACAGCAATTCACAAAATGGCTGAGTAATAAAGAACAACTATCGTCCAAAAATCGGTTGAGGGAAGGCAACGAGGCGGACTTGAAAGCGAGGCAGAATAGCAGGAAATAGATTTCAAGAGGTACGTTGGAATCGCCTTTAAAGCACAGGAAGAGGGGCACAACTTCGACAATGATGCACTTGGCCAAAAAGGGCGTATGCGTTTTCTCCTGAATATATTCAGGAGAAAACGCATACGCCCTTTTTGGCCAAGCAAGCAAGCGGGCAATGCAAATCTGCACTACAAAGAAGTATCACTTCCCACCGGTCAAAAGGGACATCCACAAAATGTGTAAAAACCAGAAAGGCAAGACAGGCCCTGGAGAACAGGGAGCCTTGTTATGTTGATGGGCGGGATGTAAATTGCCAACTGCCTCTCTGGAGGAGTGCATTGTGTTCCCTAAAACAAGTAAACAACAGAGCTACAGAGCCAAGGGCACTTCCAGTCTAGGGAATATACCTGGGAAAAACTGAAAATCAATAAGACAGAGCCACCCCAAAATTTAGGGCTGCACTGCTTACAAGGACCTCAACTTGGGTACACCTTAAATATCCCAGGAAATATAAAATTGGTTCAAAAAATTGTGGTACTTACGTACGATGGAATATCCCTCAGCCATGAAATCAATGTCATAAGACCAGTAGCAGCAAAATGGGTGGATTCAGGTACGATGATTCTAAGTGAAATAAGTCACAGAGAAAAAGAAACTTATCATAAGTTATCACTTATGAAGATCCTGTAAACATGGCTACACTTGAACTGAGTTAGGAAAGAGAACAGTGTCTCACATTTAGAAAACACTCTTATGCCTGCTTAAGGGGGAAGGAGAGGTGGGGTGATGCATAAAACCAGAGGTTGATATAAATACAGGTACCGTTCCAAAAACCAACTATGGAATAGACAAGACCTACACCTTCCTCAGTGAAAGGGACTCAAAACCCCATATTTCCCGCAGAGGAATATATCTGACTAGTAAGAATCTTAAAACCTATGTATTGATATGTCTCCGTAAGGGAATCAAGTGTGTCTAGACTGGCATAAACATGGCAGCGAGAATCAGCTCAAACCCACTATAAAAAAGAATTTCAAAAACAAAACAAAAAAAACTGGGAAATTCTTTACAATTCCTTCAGGGTCTCTGATGAAACCTGAAATGACCCTATCTACAATGACAGCTGGATGTGGCATAAGGCTGGACACTTGGGACTGAGAGGATTGGTGAGATTGGGTGAACAAATGCAGACCCTTTAAAGCAATAATGCATGGCACACATTCCATGGGTCCCAACTCTCCAGGTTGAAGGGAATATTACTACAGATATAACATGTACGGGAATCCTAGAGAACAGACACACTGTGAATACGAAAGGTTTCTAAAACTCAACGAATAGTCCCTCTCCTGGTGCTCCGGTTTGACTTTCCATCTGCTTTATTATCAACCTCCCAACTTGGAGAGACAGCCCCTTTAACCTCCTGGTTCGCACAGGTTGCCAATTTGGCAGAGGATGAAAGGGAAGAAGGAGAACCAATGAGAGAGTAGCTGTTAGGCATTTGGACGGGCACATATCACTGTAATTTCCCGGCAGGAAGAAGAATTAACCAAAGTCTCAGCCACCCACCGGGAATCAGTATAGATCCTGAACCAAAATTTTGGACTTGCGGTCAGCTCACCAAAAACGAGTTGAAAAATGGAGCTCAGGGGCACAGCAATTCACAAAATGGCCGAGTAATAAAGAACAACTATCGTCCAAAAATCGGTTGAGGGAAGGCAACGAGGCGGACTTGAAAGCGAGGCAGAATAGCAGGAAATAGATTTCAAGAGGTACGTTGGAATCGCCTTTAAAGCACAGGAAGAGGGGCACAACTTCGACAATGATGCACTTGGCCAAAAAGGGCGTATGCGTTTTCTCCTGAATATATTCAGGAGAAAACGCATACGCCCTTTTTGGCCAAGCAAGCAAGCGGGCAATGCAAATCTGCACTACAAAGAAGTATCACTTCCCACCGGTCAAAAGGGACATCCACAAAATGTGTAAAAACCAGAAAGGCAAGACAGGCCCTGGAGAACAGGGAGCCTTGTTATGTTGATGGGCGGGATGTAAATTGCCAACTGCCTCTCTGGAGGAGTGCATTGTGTTCCCTAAAACAAGTAAACAACAGAGCTACAGAGCCAAGGGCACTTCCAGTCTAGGGAATATACCTGGGAAAAACTGAAAATCAATAAGACAGAGCCACCCCAAAATTTAGGGCTGCACTGCTTACAAGGACCTCAACTTGGGTACACCTTAAATATCCCAGGAAATATAAAAATGGTTCAAAAAATTGTGGTACTTACGTACGATGGAATATCCCTCAGCCATGAAATCAATGTCATAAGACCAGTAGCAGCAAAATGGGTGGATTCAGGTACGATGATTCTAAGTGAAATAAGTCACACAGAAAAAGAAACTTATCTTAAGATATCACTTATGAAGATCCTGTAAACATGGCTACACTTGAACTGAGTTAGGAAAGAGAACAGTGTCTCACATTTAGAAAACACACTTATGCCTGCTTAAAGGGGAAGGAGAGGTGGGGTGATGCATAAAACCAGAGTTTGATATAAGCACAGGTACCGTTCCAAAAACCAACTATGGAATAGACAAGACCTACACCTTCCTCAGTGAAAGGGACTCAAAACCCCATATTTCCCGCAGAGGAATATATCTGACTAGTAAGAATCTTAAAACCTATGTATTGATATGTCTCCGTAAGGGAATCAAGTGTGTCTAGACTGGGATAAATATGGCAGCGAGAATCAGCTCAAACCCACTATAAAAAGGAATTTCAAAAATAAAACAAAAAAACTGGGAAATTCTTTACAATTCCTTCAGGGTCTCTGATGAAACCTGAAATGACCCTATCTACAATGACAGCTGGATGTGGCATAAGGCTGGACACTTGGGACTGAGAGGATTGGTGAGATTGGGTGAGCAAATGCAGACCCTTTAAAGCAATAATGCATGGCACACATTCCATGGGTCCCAACTCTCCAGGTTGAAGGGAATATTACTACAGATATAACATGTACGGGAATCCTAGAGAACGGACACACTGTGAATACGAAAGGTTTCTAAAACTCAACCAATAGTCCCTCTCCTGGTGCTCCGGTTTGACTTTCCATCTGCTTTATTATCAACCTCCCAACTTGGAGAGACAGCCCCTTTAACCTCCTGGTTCGCACAGGTTGCCAATTTGGCAGAGGATGAAAGGGAAGAGGGAGAACCAATGAGAGAGTAGCTGTTAGGCATTTGGACGGGCACATATCACTGTAATTTCCCGGCAGGAAGAAGAATTAACCAAAGTCTCAGCCACCCACCGGGAATCAGTATAGATCCTGAACCAAAATTTTGGACTTGCGGTCAGCTCACCAAAAAAGAGTTGAAAAATGGAGCTCAGGGGCACAGCAATTCACAAACTGGCCGAGTAATAAAGGACAACTATCGTCCAAAAATCTGTTGAGGGAAGGCAACGAGGCGGACTTGAAAGCGAGGCAGAATAGCAGGAAACAGATTTCAAGAGGTACGTTGGAATCGCCTTTAAAGCACAGGAAGAGGGGCACAATTTCGACAATGATGCACTTGGCCAAAAAGGTCGTATGCGTTTTCTCCTGAATATATTCAGGAGAAAACGCATACGTCCTTTTTGGCCAAGCAAGCAAGCGGGCAATGCAAATCTCCACTACAAAGAAGTATCACTTCCCACCGGTCAAAAGGGACATCCACAAAATGTGTAAAAACCAGAAAGGCAAGACAGGCCCTGGAGAACAGGGAGCCTTGTTATGTTGATGGGCGGGATGTAAATTGCCAACTGCCTCTCTGGAGGAGTGCATTGTGTTCCCTAAAACAAGTAAACAACAGAGCTACAGAGCCAAGGGCACTTCCAGTCTAGGGAATATACCTGGGAAAAACTGAAAATCAATAAGACAGAGCCACCCCAAAATTTAGGGCTGCACTGCTTACAAGTACCTCAACTTGGGTACACCTTAAATATCCCAGGAAATATAAAATTGGTTCAAAAAATTGTGGTACTTACGTACGATGGAATATCCCTCAGCCATGAAATCAATGTCATAAGACCAGTAGCAGCAAAATGGGTGGATTCAGGTACGATAATTCTAAGTGAAATAAGTCACAGAGAAAAAGAAACTTATCATAAGTTATCACTTATGAAGATCCTGTAAACATGGCTACACTTGAACTGAGTTAGGAAAGAGAACAGTGTCTCACATTTAGAAAACACTCTTTTGCCTGCTTAAGGGGGAAGGAGAGGTGGGGTGATGCATAAAACCAGAGTTTGATATAAGCACAGGTACCGTTCCAAAAACCAACTATGGAAGAGACAAGACCTACACCTTCCTCAGTGAAAGGGACTCAAAACCCCATATTTCCCGCAGAGGAATATATCTGACTAGTAAGAATCTTAAAACCTATGTATTGATATGTCTCCGTAAGGGAATCAAGTGTGTCTAGACTGGCATAAACATGGCAGCGAGAATCAGCTCAAACCCACTATAAAAAGGAATTTCAAAAACAAAACAAAAAAAACTGGGAAATTCTTTACAATTCCTTCAGGGTCTCTGATGAAACCTGAAATGACCCTATCTACAATGACAGCTGGATGTGGCATAAGGCTGGACACTTGGGACTGAGAGGATTGGTGAGATTGGGTGAACAAATGCAGACCCTTTAAAGCAATAATGCATGGCACACATTCCATGGGTCCCAACTCTCCAGGTTGAAGGGAATATTACTACAGATATAACATGTACGGGAATCCTAGAGAACGGACACACTGTGAATACGAAAGGTTTCTAAAACTCAACGAATAGTCCCTCTCCTGGTGCTCCGGTTTGACTTTCCATCTGCTTTATTATCAACCTCCCAACTTGGAGAGACAGCCCCTTTAACCTCCTGGTTCTCACAGGTTGCCAATTTGGCAGAGGATGAAAGGGAAGAGGGAGAACCAATGAGAGAGTAGCTGTTAGGCATTTGGACGGGCACATATCACTGTAATTTCCCGGCAGGAAGAAGAATTAACCAAAGTCTCAGCCACCCACCGGGAATCAGTATAGATCCTGAACCAAAATTTTGGACTTGCGGTCAGCTCACCAAAAACGAGTTGAAAAATGGAGCTCAGGGGCACAGCAATTCACAAAATGGCTGAGTAATAAAGAACAACTATCGTCCAAAAATCGGTTGAGGGAAGGCAACGAGGCGGACTTGAAAGCGAGGCAGAATAGCAGGAAATAGATTTCAAGAGGTACGTTGGAATCGCCTTTAAAGCACAGGAAGAGGGGCACAACTTCGACAATGATGCACTTGGCCAAAAAGGGCGTATGCGTTTTCTCCTGAATATATTCAGGAGAAAACGCATACGCCCTTTTTGGCCAAGCAAGCAAGCGGGCAATGCAAATCTGCACTACAAAGAAGTATCACTTCCCACCGGTCAAAAGGGACATCCACAAAATGTGTAAAAACCAGAAAGGCAAGACAGGCCCTGGAGAACAGGGAGCCTTGTTATGTTGATGGGCGGGATGTAAATTGCCAACTGCCTCTCTGGAGGAGTGCATTGTGTTCCCTAAAACAAGTAAACAACAGAGCTACAGAGCCAAGGGCACTTCCAGTCTAGGGAATATACCTGGGAAAAACTGAAAATCAATAAGACAGAGCCACCCCAAAATTTAGGGCTGCACTGCTTACAAGGACCTCAACTTGGGTACACCTTAAATATCCCAGGAAATATAAAATTGGTTCAAAAAATTGTGGTACTTACGTACGATGGAATATCCCTCAGCCATGAAATCAATGTCATAAGACCAGTAGCAGCAAAATGGGTGGATTCAGGTACGATGATTCTAAGTGAAATAAGTCACAGAGAAAAAGAAACTTATCATAAGTTATCACTTATGAAGATCCTGTAAACATGGCTACACTTGAACTGAGTTAGGAAAGAGAACAGTGTCTCACATTTAGAAAACACTCTTATGCCTGCTTAAGGGGGAAGGAGAGGTGGGGTGATGCATAAAACCAGAGTTTGATATAAATACAGGTACCGTTCCAAAAACCAACTATGGAATAGACAAGACCTACACCTTCCTCAGTGAAAGGGACTCAAAACCCCATATTTCCCGCAGAGGAATATATCTGACTAGTAAGAATCTTAAAACCTATGTATTGATATGTCTCCGTAAGGAAATCAAGTGTGTCTAGACTGGCATAAACATGGCAGCGAGAATCAGCTCAAACCCACTATAAAAAGGAATTTCAAAAACAAAACAAAAAAAACTGGGAAATTCTTTACAATTCCTTCAGGGTCTCTGATGAAACCTGAAATGACCCTATCTACAATGACAGCTGGATGTGGCATAAGGCTGGACACTTGGGACTGAGAGGATTGGTGAGATTGGGTGAGCAAATGCAGACCCTTTAAAGCAATAATGCATGGCACACATTCCATGGGTCCCAACTCTCCAGGTTGAAGGGAATATTACTACAGATATAACATGTACGGGAATCCTAGAGAACGGACACACTGTGAATACGAAAGATTTCTAAAACTCAACGAATAGTCCCTCTCCTGGTGCTCCGGTTTGACTTTCCATCTGCTTTATTATCAACCTCCCAACTTGGAGAGACAGCCCCTTTAACCTCCTGGTTCGCACAGGTTGCCAATTTGGCAGAGGATGAAAGGGAAGAGGGAGAACCAATGAGAGAGTAGCTGTTAGGCATTTGGACGGGCACATATCACTGTAATTTCCCGGCAGGAAGAAGAATTAACCAAAGTCTCAGCCACCCACCGGGAATCAGTATAGATCCTGAACCAAAATTTTGGACTTGCGGTCAGCTCACCAAAAACGAGTTGAAAAATGGAGCTCAGGGGCACAGCAATTCACAAACTGGCCGAGTAATAAAGGACAACTATCGTCCAAAAATCTGTTGAGGGAAGGCACCGAGGCGGACTTGAAAGCGTGGCAGAATAGAAGGAAACAGATTTCCAGAGGTACGTTGGAATCGCCTTTAAAGCACAGGAAGAGGGGCACAACTTCGACAATGATGCACTTGGCCAAAAAGGGCGTATGCGTTTTCTCCTGAATATATTCAGGAGAAAACGCATACGCCCTTTTTGGCCAAGCAAGCAAGCGGGCAATGCAAATCTGCACTACAAAGAAGTATCACTTCCCACCGGTCAAAAGGGACATCCACAAAATGTGTAAAAACCAGAAAGGCAAGACAGGCCCTGGAGAACAGGGTGCCTTGTTATGCTGATGGGCGGGATGTAAATTGCCAACTGCCTCTCTGGAGGAGTGCATTGTGTTCCCTAAAACAAGTAAACAACAGAGCTACAGAGCCAAGGGCACTTCCAGTCTAGGGAATATACCTTGGGAAAACTGAAAATCAAAAAGACACAGCCACCCCAAAATTTAGGGCTGCACTGCTTACAAGGACCTCAACTTGGGTACACCTTAAATATCCCAGGAAATATAAAAATGGTTCAAAAAATTGTGGTACTTACGTACGATGGAATATCCCTCAGCCATGAAATCAATGTCATAAGACCAGTAGCAGCAAAATGGGTGGATTCAGGTACGATGATTCTAAGTGAAATAAGTCACAGAGAAAAAGAAACTTATCATAAGATATCACTTATGAAGATCCTGTAAACATGGCTACACTTGAACTGAGTTAGGAAAGAGAACAGTGTCTCACATTTAGAAAACACTCTTATGCCTGCTTAAGGGGGAAGGAGAGGTGGGGTGATGCATAAAACCAGAGTTTGATATAAGCACAGGTACCGTTCCAAAAACCAACTATGGAATAGACAAGACCTACACCTTCCTCAGTGAAAGGGACTCAAAACCCCATATTTCCCGCAGAGGAATATATCTGACTAGTAAGAATCTTAAAACCTATGTATTGATATGTCTCCGTAAGGGAATCAAGTGTGTCTAGACTGGGATAAATATGGCAGCGAGAATCAGCTCAAACCCACTATAAAAAGGAATTTCAAAAATAAAACAAAAAAACTGGGAAATTCTTTACAATTCCTTCAGGGTCTCTGATGAAACCTGAAATGACCCTATCTACAATGACAGCTGGATGTGGCATAAGGCTGGACACTTGGGACTGAGAGGATTGGTGAGATTGGGTGAGCAAACGCAGACCCTTTAAAGCAATAATGCATGGCACACATTCCATGGGTCCCAACTCTCCAGGTTGAAGGGAATATTACTACAGATATAACATGTACGGGAATCCTAGAGAACGGACACACTGTGAATACGAAAGGTTTCTAAAACTCAACGAATAGTCCCTCTCCTGGTGCTCCGGTTTGACTTTCCATCTGCTTTATTATCAACCTCCCAACTTGGAGAGACAGCCCCTTTAACCTCCTGGTTCGCACAGGTTGCCAATTTGGCAGAGGATGAAAGGGAAGAGGGAGAACCAATGAGAGAGTAGCTGTTAGGCATTTGGACGGGCACATATCACTGTAATTTCCCGGCAGGAAGAAGAATTAACCAAAGTCTCAGCCACCCACCGGGAATCAGTATAGATCCTGAACCAAAATTTTGGACTTGCGGTCAGCTCACCAAAAACGAGTTGAAAAATGGAGCTCAGGGGCACAGCAATTCACAAACTGGCCGAGTAATAAAGGACAACTATCGTCCAAAAATCTGTTGAGGGAAGGCAACGAGGCGGACTTGAAAGCGAGGCAGAATAGCAGGAAACAGATTTCAAGAGGTACGTTGGAATCGCCTTTATAGCACAGGAAGAGGGGCACAACTTCGACAATGATGCACTTGGCCAAAAAGGGCGTATGCGTTTTCTCCTGAATATATTCAGGAGAAAACGCATACGCCCTTTTTGGCCAAGCAAGCAAGCGGGCAATGCAAATCTGCACTACAAAGAAGTATCACTTCCCACCGGTCAAAAGGGACATCCACAAAATGTGTAAAAACCACAAAGGCAAGACAGGCCCTGGAGAACAGGGAGCCTTGTTATGCTGATGGGCGGGATGTAAATTGCCAACTGCCTCTCTGGAGGAGTGCATTGTGTTCCCTAAAACAAGTAAACAACAGAGCTACAGAGCCAAGGGCACTTCCAGTCTAGGGAATATACATTGGGAAAACTGAAAATCAAAAAGACACAGCCACCCCAAAATTTAGGGCTGCACTGCTTACAAGGACCTCAACTTGGGTACACCTTAAATATCCCAGGAAATATAAAAATGGTTCAAAAAATTGTGGTACTTACGTACGATGGAATATCCCTCAGCCATGAAATCAATGTCATAAGACCAGTAGCAGCAAAATGGGTGGATTCAGGTACGATGATTCTAAGTGAAATAAGTCACAGAGAAAAAGAAACTTATCATAAGATATCACTTATGAAGATCCTGTAAACATGGCTACACTTGAACTGAGTTAGGAAAGAGAACAGTGTCTCACATTTAGAAAACACTCTTATGCCTGCTTAAGGGGGAAGGAGAGGTGGGGTGATGCATAAAACCAGAGTTTGATATAAGCACAGGTACCGTTCCAAAAACCAACTATGGAATAGACAAGACCTACACCTTCCTCAGTGAAAGGGACTCAAAATCCCATATTTCCCGCAGAGGAATATATCTGACTAGTAAGAATCTTAAAACCTATGTATTGATATGTCTCCGTAAGGGAATCAAGTGTGTCTAGACTGGGATAAATATGGCAGCGAGAATCAGCTCAAACCCACTATAAAAAGGAATTTCAAAAATAAAACAAAAAAACTGGGAAATTCTTTACAATTCCTTCAGGGTCTCTGATGAAACCTGAAATGACCCTGTCTACAATGACAGCTGGATGTGGCATAAGGCTGGACACTTGGGACTGAGAGGATTGGTGAGATTGGGTGAGCAAATGCAGACCCTTTAAAGCAATAATGCATGGCACACATTCCATGGGTCCCAACTCTCCAGGTTGAAGGGAATATTACTACAGATATAACATGTACGGGAATCCTAGAGAACGGACACACTGTGAATACGAAAGGTTTCTAAAACTCAACGAATAGTCCCTCTCCTGGTGCTCCGGTTTGACTTTCCATCTGCTTTATTATCAACCTCCCAACTTGGAGAGACAGCCCCTTTAACCTCCTGGTTCGCACAGGTTGCCAATTTGGCAGAGGATGAAAGGGAAGAGGGAGAACCAATGAGAGAGTAGCTGTTAGGCATTTGGACGGGCACATATCAATGTAATTTCCCGGCAGGAAGAAGAATTAACCAAAGTCTCAGCCACCCACCGGGAATCAGTATAGATCCGGAACCAAAATTTTGGACTTGCGGTCAGCTCACCAAAAACGAGTTGAAAAATGGAGCTCAGGGGCACAGCAATTCACAAACTGGCCGAGTAATAAAGGACAACTATCGTCCAAAAATCTGTTGAGGGAAGGCAATGAGGCGGACTTGAAAGCGAGGCAGAATAGCAGGAAACAGATTTCAAGAGGTACGTTGGAATCGCCTTTAAAGCACAGGAAGAGGGGCACAACTTCGACAATGATGCACTTGGCCAAAAAGGGCGTATGCGTTTTCTCCTGAATATATTCAGGAGAAAACGCATACGCCCTTTTTGGCCAAGCAAGCAAGCGGGCAATGCAAATCTGCACTACAAAGAAGTATCACTTCCCACCGGTCAAAAGGGACATCCACAAAATGTGTAAAATCCAGAAAGGCAAGACAGGCCCTGGAGAACAGGGAGCCTTGTTATGCTGATGGGCGGGATGTAAATTGCCAACTGCGTCTCTGGAGGAGTGCATTGTGTTCCCTAAAACAAGTAAACAACAGAGCTACAGAGCCAAGGGCACTTCCAGTCTAGGGAATATACATTGGGAAAACTGAAAATCAAAAAGACACAGCCACCCCAAAATTTAGGGCTGCACTGCTTACAAGGACCTCAACTTGGGTACACCTTAAATATCCCAGGAAATATAAAAATGGTTCAAAAAATTGTGGTACTTACGTACGATGGAATATCCCTCAGCCATGAAATCAATGTCATAAGACCAGTAGCAGCAAAATGGGTGGATTCAGGTACGATGATTCTAAGTGAAATAAGTCACAGAGAAAAAGAAACTTATCATAAGATATCACTTATGAAGATCCTGTAAACATGGCTACACTTGAACTGAGTTAGGAAAGAGAACAGTGTCTCACATTTAGAAAACACTCTTATGCCTTTTTAAGGGGGAAGGAGAGGTGGGGTGATGCATAAAACCAGAGTTTGATATAAGCACAGGTACCGTTCCAAAAACCAACTATGGAATAGACAAGACCTACACCTTCCTCAGTGAAAGGGACTCAAAATCCCATATTTCCCGCAGAGGAATATATCTGACTAGTAAGAATCTTAAAACCTATGTATTGATATGTCTCCGTAAGGGAATCAAGTGTGTCTAGACTGGGATAAATATGGCAGCGAGAATCAGCTCAAACCCACTATAAAAAGGAATTTCAAAAATAAAACAAAAAAACTGGGAAATTCTTTACAATTCCTTCAGGGTCTCTGATGAAACCTGAAATGACCCTGTCTACAATGACAGCTGGATGTGGCATAAGGCTGGACACTTGGGACTGAGAGGATTGGTGAGATTGGGTGAGCAAATGCAGACCCTTTAAAGCAATAATGCATGGCACACATTCCATGGGTCCCAACTCTCCAGGTTGAAGGGAATATTACTACAGATATAACATGTACGGGAATCCTAGAGAACGGACACACTGTGAATACGAAAGGTTTCTAAAACTCAACGAATAGTCCCTCTCCTGGTGCTCCGGTTTGACTTTCCATCTGCTTTATTATCAACCTCCCAACTTGGAGAGACAGCCCCTTTAACCTCCTGGTTCGCACAGGTTGCCAATTTGGCAGAGGATGAAAGGGAAGAGGGAGAACCAATGAGAGAGTAGCTGTTAGGCATTTGGACGGGCACATATCAATGTAATTTCCCGGCAGGAAGAAGAATTAACCAAAGTCTCAGCCACCCACCGGGAATCAGTATAGATCCGGAACCAAAATTTTGGACTTGCGGTCAGCTCACCAAAAACGAGTTGAAAAATGGAGCTCAGGGGCACAGCAATTCACAAACTGGCCGAGTAATAAAGGACAACTATCGTCCAAAAATCTGTTGAGGGAAGGCAATGAGGCGGACTTGAAAGCGAGGCAGAATAGCAGGAAACAGATTTCAAGAGGTACGTTGGAATCGCCTTTAAAGCACAGGAAGAGGGGCACAACTTCGACAATGATGCACTTGGCCAAAAAGGGCGTATGCGTTTTCTCCTGAATATATTCAGGAGAAAACGCATACGCCCTTTTTGGCCAAGCAAGCAAGCGGGCAATGCAAATCTGCACTACAAAGAAGTATCACTTCCCACCGGTCAAAAGGGACATCCACAAAATGTGTAAAAACCACAAAGGCAAGACAGGCCCTGGAGAACAGGGAGCCTTGTTATGCTGATGGGCGGGATGTAAATTGCCAACTGCCTCTCTGGAGGAGTGCATTGTGTTCCCTAAAACAAGTAAACAACAGAGCTACAGAGCCAAGGGCACTTCCAGTCTAGGGAATATACCTTGGGAAAACTGAAAATCAAAAAGACACAGCCACCCCAAAATTTAGGGCTGCACTGCTTACAAGGACCTCAACTTGGGTACACCTTAAATATCCCAGGAAATATAAAAATGGTTCAAAAAATTGTGGTACTTACGTACGATGGAATATCCCTCAGCCATGAAATCAATGTCATAAGACCAGTAGCAGCAAAATGGGTGGATTCAGGTACGATGATTCTAAGTGAAATAAGTCACACAGAAAAAGAAACTTATCATAAGATATCACTTATGAAGATCCTGTAAACATGGCTACACTTGAACTGAGTTAGGAAAGAGAACAGTGTCTCACATTTAGAAAACACTCTTATGCCTGCTTAAGGGGGAAGGAGAGGTGGGGTTATGCATAAAACCAGAGTTTGATATAAGCACAGGTACCGTTCCAAAAACCAACTATGGAATAGACAAGACCTACACCTTCCTCAGTGAAAGGGACTCAAAACCCCATATTTCCCGCAGAGGAATATATCTGACTAGTAAGAATCTTAAAACCTATGTATTGATATGTCTCCGTAAGGGAATCAAGTGTGTCTAGACTGGGATAAATATGGCAGCGAGAATCAGCTCAAACCCACTATAAAAAGGAATTTCAAAAATAAAACAAAAAAACTGGGAAATTCTTTACAATTCCTTCAGGGTCTCTGATGAAACCTGAAATGACCCTATCTACAATGACAGCTGGATGTGGCATAAGGCTGGACACTTGGGACTGAGAGGATTGGTGAGATTGGGTGAGCAAATGCAGACCCTTTAAAGCAATAATGCATGGCACACATTCCATGGGTCCCAACTCTCCAGGTTGAAGGGAATATTACTACAGATATAACATGTACGGGAATCCTAGAGAACGGACACACTGTGAATACGAAAGGTTTCTAAATCTCAACGAATAGTCCCTCTCCTGGTGCTCCGGTTTGACTTTCCATCTGCTTTATTATCAACCTCCCAACTTGGAGAGACAGCCCCTTTAACCTCCTGGTTCGCACAGGTTGCCAATTTGACAGAGGATGAAAGGGAAGAGGGAGAACCAATGAGAGAGTAGCTGTTAGGCATTTGGACGGGCACATATCACTGTAATTTCCCGGCAGGAAGAAGAATTAACCAAAGTCTCAGCCACCCACCGGGAATCAGTATAGATCCTGAACCAAAATTTTGGACTTGCGGTCAGCTCACCAAAAACGAGTTGAAAAATGGAGCTCAGGGGCACAGCAATTCACAAACTGGCCGAGTAATAAAGGACAACTATCGTCCAAAAATCTGTTGAGGGAAGGCAACGAGGCGGACTTGAAAGCGAGGCAGAATAGCAGGAAACAGATTTCCAGAGGTACGTTGGAATCGCCTTTAAAGCACAGGAAGAGGGGCACAACTTCGACAATGATGCACTTGGCCAAAAAGGGCGTATGCGTTTTCTCCTGAATATATTCAGGAGAAAACGCATACGCCCTTTTTGGCCAAGCAAGCAAGCGGGCAATGCAAATCTGCACTACAAAGAAGTATCACTTCCCACCGGTCAAAAGGGACATCCACAAAATGTGTAAAAACCAGAAAGGCAAGACAGGCCCTGGAGAACAGGGAGCCTTGTTATGCTGATGGGCGGGATGTAAATTGCCAACTGCCTCTCTGGAGGAGTGCATTGTGTTCCCTAAAACAAGTAAACAACAGAGCTACAGAGCCAAGGGCACTTCCAGTCTAGGGAATATACCTTGGGAAAACTGAAAATCAAAAAGACACAGCCACCCCAAAATTTAGGGCTGCACTGCTTACAAGGACCTCAACTTGGGTACACCTTAAATATCCCAGGAAATATAAAAATGGTTCAAAAAATTGTGGTACTTACGTACGATGGAATATCCCTCAGCCATGAAATCAATGTCATAAGACCAGTAGCAGCAAAATGGGTGGATTCAGGTACGATGATTCTAAGTGAAATAAGTCACACAGAAAAAGAAACTTATCATAAGATATCACTTATGAAGATCCTGTAAACATGGCTACACTTGAACTGAGTTAGGAAAGAGAACAGTGTCTCACATTTAGAAAACACTCTTATGCCTGCTTAAGGGGGAAGGAGAGGTGGGGTGATGCATAAAACCAGAGTTTGATATAAGCACAGGTACCGTTCCAAAAACCAACTATGGAATAGACAAGACCTACACCTTCCTCAGTGAAAGGGACTCAAAATCCCATATTTCCCGCAGAGGAATATATCTGACTAGTAAGAATCTTAAAACCTATGTATTGATATGTCTCCGTAAGGGAATCAAGTGTGTCTAGACTGGGATAAATATGGCAGCGAGAATCAGCTCAAACCCACTATAAAAAGGAATTTCAAAAATAAAACAAAAAAACTGGGAAATTCTTTACAATTCCTTCAGGGTCTCTGATGAAACCTGAAATGACCCTGTCTACAATGACAGCTGGATGTGGCATAAGGCTGGACACTTGGGACTGAGAGGATTGGTGAGATTGGGTGAGCAAATGCAGACCCTTTAAAGCAATAATGCATGGCACACATTCCATGGGTCCCAACTCTCCAGGTTGAAGGGAATATTACTACAGATATAACATGTACGGGAATCCTAGAGAACGGACACACTGTGAATACGAAAGGTTTCTAAAACTCAACGAATAGTCCCTCTCCTGGTGCTCCGGTTTGACTTTCCATCTGCTTTATTATCAACCTCCCAACTTGGAGAGACAGCCCCTTTAACCTCCTGGTTCGCACAGGTTGCCAATTTGGCAGAGGATGAAAGGGAAGAGGGAGAACCAATGAGAGAGTAGCTGTTAGGCATTTGCACGGGCACATATCAATGTAATTTCCCGGCAGGAAGAAGAATTAACCAAAGTCTCAGCCACCCACCGGGAATCAGTATAGATCCGGAACCAAAATTTTGGACTTGCGGTCAGCTCACCAAAAACGAGTTGAAAAATGGAGCTCAGGGGCACAGCAATTCACAAACTGGCCGAGTAATAAAGGACAACTATCGTCCAAAAATCTGTTGAGGGAAGGCAATGAGGCGGACTTGAAAGCGAGGCAGAATAGCAGGAAACAGATTTCAAGAGGTACGTTGGAATCGCCTTTAAAGCACAGGAAGAGGGGCACAACTTCGACAATGATGCACTTGGCCAAAAAGGGCGTATGCGTTTTCTCCTGAATATATTCAGGAGAAAACGCATACGCCCTTTTTGGCCAAGCAAGCAAGCGGGCAATGCAAATCTGCACTACAAAGAAGTATCACTTCCCACCGGTCAAAAGGGACATCCACAAAATGTGTAAAAACCACAAAGGCAAGACAGGCCCTGGAGAACAGGGAGCCTTGTTATGCTGATGGGCGGGATGTAAATTGCCAACTGCCTCTCTGGAGGAGTGCATTGTGTTCCCTAAAACAAGTAAACAACAGAGCTACAGAGCCAAGGGCACTTCCAGTCTAGGGAATATACCTTGGGAAAACTGAAAATCAAAAAGACACAGCCACCCCAAAATTTAGGGCTGCACTGCTTACAAGGACCTCAACTTGGGTACACCTTAAATATCCCAGGAAATATAAAAATGGTTCAAAAAATTGTGGTACTTACGTACGATGGAATATCCCTCAGCCATGAAATCAATGTCATAAGACCAGTAGCAGCAAAATGGGTGGATTCAGGTACGATGATTCTAAGTGAAATAAGTCACACAGAAAAAGAAACTTATCATAAGATATCACTTATGAAGATCCTGTAAACATGGCTACACTTGAACTGAGTTAGGAAAGAGAACAGTGTCTCACATTTAGAAAACACTCTTATGCCTGCTTAAGGGGGAAGGAGAGGTGGGGTGATGCATAAAACCAGAGTTTGATATAAGCACAGGTACCGTTCCAAAAACCAACTATGGAATAGACAAGACCTACACCTTCCTCAGTGAAAGGGACTCAAAACCCCATATTTCCCGCAGAGGAATATATCTGACTAGTAAGAATCTTAAAACCTATGTATTGATATGTCTCCGTAAGGGAATCAAGTGTGTCTAGACTGGGATAAATATGGCAGCGAGAATCAGCTCAAACCCACTATAAAAAGGAATTTCAAAAATAAAACAAAAAAACTGGGAAATTCTTTACAATTCCTTCAGGGTCTCTGATGAAACCTGAAATGACCCTATCTACAATGACAGCTGGATGTGGCATAAGGCTGGACACTTGGGACTGAGAGGATTGGTGAGATTGGGTGAGCAAATGCAGACCCTTTAAAGCAATAATGCATGGCACACATTCCATGGGTCCCAACTCTCCAGGTTGAAGGGAATATTACTACAGATATAACATGTACGGGAATCCTAGAGAACGGACACACTGTGAATACGAAAGGTTTCTAAATCTCAACGAATAGTCCCTCTCCTGGTGCTCCGGTTTGACTTTCCATCTGCTTTATTATCAACCTCCCAACTTGGAGAGACAGCCCCTTTAACCTCCTGGTTCGCACAGGTTGCCAATTTGACAGAGGATGAAAGGGAAGAGGGAGAACCAATGAGAGAGTAGCTGTTAGGCATTTGGACGGGCACATATCACTGTAATTTCCCGGCAGGAAGAAGAATTAACCAAAGTCTCAGCCACCCACCGGGAATCAGTATAGATCCTGAACCAAAATTTTGGACTTGCGGTCAGCTCACCAAAAACGAGTTGAAAAATGGAGCTCAGGGGCACAGCAATTCACAAACTGGCCGAGTAATAAAGGACAACTATCGTCCAAAAATCTGTTGAGGGAAGGCAACGAGGCGGACTTGAAAGCGAGGCAGAATAGCAGGAAACAGATTTCCAGAGGTACGTTGGAATCGCCTTTAAAGCACAGGAAGAGGGGCACAACTTCGACAATGATGCACTTGGCCAAAAAGGGCGTATGCGTTTTCTCCTGAATATATTCAGGAGAAAACGCATACGCCCTTTTTGGCCAAGCAAGCAAGCGGGCAATGCAAATCTGCACTACAAAGAAGTATCACTTCCCACCGGTCAAAAGGGACATCCACAAAATGTGTAAAAACCAGAAAGGCAAGACAGGCCCTGGAGAACAGGGAGCCTTGTTATGCTGATGGGCGGGATGTAAATTGCCAACTGCCTCTCTGGAGGAGTGCATTGTGTTCCCTAAAACAAGTAAACAACAGAGCTACAGAGCCAAGGGCACTTCCAGTCTAGGGAATATACCTTGGGAAAACTGAAAATCAAAAAGACACAGCCACCCCAAAATTTAGGGCTGCACTGCTTACAAGGACCTCAACTTGGGTACACCTTAAATATCCCAGGAAATATAAAAATGGTTCAAAAAATTGTGGTACTTACGTACGATGGAATATCCCTCAGCCATGAAATCAATGTCATAAGACCAGTAGCAGCAAAATGGGTGGATTCAGGTACGATGATTCTAAGTGAAATAAGTCACACAGAAAAAGAAACTTATCTTAAGATATCACTTATGAAGATCCTGTAAACATGGCTACACTTGAACTGAGTTAGGAAAGAGAACAGTGTCTCACATTTAGAAAACACACTTATGCCTGCTTAAGGGGGAAGGAGAGGTGGGGTGATGCATAAAACCAGAGTTTGATATAAGCACAGGTACCGTTCCAAAAACCAACTATGGAATAGACAAGACCTACACCTTCCTCAGTGAAAGGGACTCAAAACCCCATATTTCCCGCAGAGGAATATATCTGACTAGTAAGAATCTTAAAACCTATGTATTGATATGTCTCCGTAAGGGAATCAAGTGTGTCTAGACTGGGATAAATATGGCAGCGAGAATCAGCTCAAACCCACTATAAAAAGGAATTTCAAAAATAAAACAAAAAAACTGGGAAATTCTTTACAATTCCTTCAGGGTCTCTGATGAAACCTGAAATGACCCTATCTACAATGACAGCTGGATGTGGCATAAGGCTGGACACTTGGGACTGAGAGGATTGGTGAGATTGGGTGAGCAAATGCAGACCCTTTAAAGCAATAATGCATGGCACACATTCCATGGGTCCCAACTCTCCAGGTTGAAGGGAATATTACTACAGATATAACATGTACGGGAATCCTAGAGAACGGACACACTGTGAATACGAAAGGTTTCTAAAACTCAACGAATAGTCCCTCTCCTGGTGCTCCGGTTTGACTTTCCATCTGCTTTATTATCAACCTCCCAACTTGGAGAGACAGCCCCTTTAACCTCCTGGTTCGCACAGGTTGCCAATTTGGCAGAGGATGAAAGGGAAGAGGGAGAACCAATGAGAGAGTAGCTGTTAGGCATTTGGACGGGCACATATCACTGTAATTTCCCGGCAGGAAGAAGAATTAACCAAAGTCTCAGCCACCCACCGGGAATCAGTATAGATCCTGAACCAAAATTTTGGACTTGCGGTCAGCTCACCAAAAACGAGTTGAAAAATGGAGCTCAGGGGCACAGCAATTCACAAACTGGCCGAGTAATAAAGGACAACTATCGTCCAAAAATCTGTTGAGGGAAGGCAACGAGGCGGACTTGAAAGCGAGGCAGAATAGCAGGAAACAGATTTCCAGAGGTACGTTGGAATCGCCTTTAAAGCACAGGAAGAGGGGCACAACTTCGACAATGATGCACTTGGCCAAAAAGGGCGTATGCGTTTTCTCCTGAATATATTCAGGAGAAAACGCATACGCCCTTTTTGGCCAAGCAAGCAAGCGGGCAATGCAAATCTGCACTACAAAGAAGTATCACTTCCCACCGGTCAAAAGGGACATCCACAAAATGTGTAAAAACCAGAAAGGCAAGACAGGCCCTGGAGAACAGGGAGCCTTGTTATGCTGATGGGCGGGATGTAAATTGCCAACTGCCTCTCTGGAGGAGTGCATTGTGTTCCCTAAAACAAGTAAACAACAGAGCTACAGAGCCAAGGGCACTTCCAGTCTAGGGAATATACCTTGGGAAAACTGAAAATCAAAAAGACACAGCCACCCCAAAATTTAGGGCTGCACTGCTTACAAGGACCTCAACTTGGGTACACCTTAAATATCCCAGGAAATATAAAAATGGTTCAAAAAATTGTGGTACTTACGTACGATGGAATATCCCTCAGCCATGAAATCAATGTCATAAGACCAGTAGCAGCAAAATGGGTGGATTCAGGTACGATGATTCTAAGTGAAATAAGTCACACAGAAAAAGAAACTTATCTTAAGATATCACTTATGAAGATCCTGTAAACATGGCTACACTTGAACTGAGTTAGGAAAGAGAACAGTGTCTCACATTTAGAAAACACACTTATGCCTGCTTAAGGGGGAAGGAGAGGTGGGGTGATGCATAAAACCAGAGTTTGATATAAGCACAGGTACCGTTCCAAAAACCAACTATGGAATAGACAAGACCTACACCTTCCTCAGTGAAAGGGACTCAAAACCCCATATTTCCCGCAGAGGAATATATCTGACTAGTAAGAATCTTAAAACCTATGTATTGATATGTCTCCGTAAGGGAATCAAGTGTGTCTAGACTGGGATAAATATGGCAGCGAGAATCAGCTCAAACCCACTATAAAAAGGAATTTCAAAAATAAAACAAAAAAACTGGGAAATTCTTTACAATTCCTTCAGGGTCTCTGATGAAACCTGAAATGACCCTATCTACAATGACAGCTGGATGTGGCATAAGGCTGGACACTTGGGACTGAGAGGATTGGTGAGATTGGGTGAGCAAATGCAGACCCTTTAAAGCAATAATGCATGGCACACATTCCATGGGTCCCAACTCTCCAGGTTGAAGGGAATATTACTACAGATATAACATGTACGGGAATCCTAGAGAACGGACACACTGTGAATACGAAAGGTTTCTAAAACTCAACGAATAGTCCCTCTCCTGGTGCTCCGGTTTGACTTTCCATCTGCTTTATTATCAACCTCCCAACTTGGAGAGACAGCCCCTTTAACCTCCTGGTTCGCACAGGTTGCCAATTTGGCAGAGGATGAAAGGGAAGAGGGAGAACCAATGAGAGAGTAGCTGTTAGGCATTTTGATGGGCACATATCACTGTAATTTCCCGGCAGGAAGAAGAATTAACCAAAGTCTCAGCCACCCACCGGGAATCAGTATAGATCCGGAACCAAAATTTTGGACTTGCGGTCAGCTCACCAAAAACGAGTTGAAAAATGGAGCTCAGGGGCACAGCAATTCACAAACTGGCCGAGTAATAAAGGACAACTATCGTCCAAAAATCTGTTGAGGGAAGGCAAAGAGGCGGACTTGAAAGCGAGGAAAAATAGCAGGAAACAGATTTCCAGAGGTACGTTGGAATCGCCTTTAAAGCACAGGAAGAGGGGCACAACTTCGACAATGATGCACTTGGCCAAAAAGGGCGTATGCGTTTTCTCCTGAATATATTCAGGAGAAAACGCATACGCCCTTTTTGGCCAAGCAAGCAAGCGGGCAATGCAAATCTGCACTACAAAGAAGTATCACTTCCCACCGGTCAAAAGGGACATCCACAAAATGTGTAAAAACCAGAAAGGCAAGACAGGCCCTGGAGAACAGGGAGCCTTGTTATGCTGATGGGCGGGATGTAAATTGCCAACTGCCTCTCTGGAGGAGTGCATTGTGTTCCCTAAAACAAGTAAACAACAGAGCTACAGAGCCAAGGGCACTTCCAGTCTAGGGAATATACCTTGGAAAAACTGAAAATCAAAAAGACACAGCCACCCCAAAATTTAGGGCTGCACTGCTTACAAGGACCTCAACTTGGGTACACCTTAAATATCCCAGGAAATATAAAAATGGTTCAAAAAATTGTGGTACTTACGTACGATGGAATATCCCTCAGCCATGAAATCAATGTCATAAGACCAGTAGCAGCAAAATGGGTGGATTCAGGTACGATGATTATAAGTGAAATAAGTCACACAGAAAAAGAAACTTATCATAAGATATCACTTATGAAGATCCTGTAAACATGGCTACACTTGAACTGAGTTAGGAAAGAGAACAGTGTCTCACATTTAGAAAACACTCTTATGCCTGCTTAAGGGGGAAGGAGAGGTGGGGTGATGCATAAAACCAGAGTTTGATATAAGCACAGGTACCGTTCCAAAAACCAACTATGGAATAGACAAGACCTACACCTTCCTCAGTGAAAGGGACTCAAAACCCCATATTTCCCACAGAGGAATATATCTGACTAGTAATAATCTTAAAACCTATGTATTGATATGTCTCCGTAAGGGAATCAAGTGTGTCTAGACTGGGATAAATATGGCAGCGAGAATCAGCTCAAACCCACTATAAAAAGGAATTTCAAAAATAAAACAAAAAAACTGGGAAATTCTTTACAATTCCTTCAAGGTCTCTGATGAAACCTGAAATGACCCTATCTACAATGACAGCTGGATGTGGCATAAGGCTGGACACTTGGGACTGAGAGGATTGGTGAGATTGGGTGAGCAAATGCAGACCCTTTAAAGCAATAATGCATGGCACACATTCCATGGGTCCCAACTCTCCAGGTTGAAGGGAATATTACTACAGATATAACATGTACGGGAATCCTAGAGAACGGACACACTGTGAATACGAAAGGTTTCTAAAACTCAATGAATAGTCCCTCTCCTGGTGCTCCGGTTTGACTTTCCATCTGCTTTATTATCAACCTCCCAACTTGGAGAGACAGCCCCTTTAACCTCCTGGTTCGCACAGGTTGCCAATTTGGCAGAGGATGAAAGGGAAGAGGGAGAACCAATGAGAGAGTAGCTGTTAGGCATTTGGACGGGCACATATCACTGTAATTTCCCGGCAGGAAGAAGAATTAACCAAAGTCTCAGCCACCCACCGGGAATCAGTATAGATCCGGAACCAAAATTTTGGACTTGCGGTCAGCTCACCAAAAACGAGTTGAAAAATGGAGCTCAGGGGCACAGCAATTCACAAACTGGCCGAGTAATAAACGACAACTATCGTCCAAAAATCTGTTGAGGGAAGGCAATGAGGTGGACTTGAAAGCGAGGAAAAATAGCAGGAAACAGATTTCCAGAGGTACGTTGGAATCGCCTTTAAAGCACAGGAAGAGGGGCACAACTTCGACAATGATGCACTTGGCCAAAAAGGGCGTATGCGTTTTCTCCTGAATATATTCAGGAGAAAACGCATACGCCCTTTTTGGCCAAGCAAGCAAGCGGGCAATGCAAATCTGCACTACAAAGAAGTATCACTTCCCACCGGTCAAAAGGGACATCCACAAAATGTGTAAAAACCAGAAAGGCAAGACAGGCCCTGGAGAACAGGGAGCCTTGTTATGCTGATGGGCGGGATGTAAATTGCCAACTGCCTCTCTGGAGGAGTGCATTGTGTTCCCTAAAACAAGTAAACAACAGAGCTACAGAGCCAAGGGCACTTCCAGTCTAGGGAATATACCTTGGGAAAACTGAAAATCAAAAAGACACAGCCACCCCAAAATTTAGGGCTGCACTGCTTACAAGGACCTCAACTTGGGTACACCTTAAATATCCCAGGAAATATAAAAATGGTTCAAAAAATTGTGGTACTTACGTACGATGGAATATCCCTCAGCCATGAAATAAATGTCATAAGACCAGTAGCAGCAAAATGGGTGGATTCAGGTACGATGATTCTAAGTGAAATAAGTCACACAGTAAAAGAAACTTATCTTAAGATATCACTTATGAAGATCCTGTAAACATGGCTACACTTGAACTGAGTTAGGAAAGAGAACAGTGTCTCACATTTAGAAAACACACTTATGCCTGCTTAAGGGGGAAGGAGAGGTGGGGTGATGCATAAAACCAGAGTTTGATATAAGCACAGGTACCGTTCCAAAAACCAACTATGGAATAGACAAGACCTACACCTTCCTCAGTGAAAGGGACTCAAAACCCCATATTTCCCGCAGAGGAATATATCTGACTAGTAAGAATCTTAAAACCTATGTATTGATATGTCTCCGTAAGGGAATCAAGTGTGTCTAGACTGGGATAAATATGGCAGCGAGAATCAGCTCAAACCCACTATAAAAAGGAATTTCAAAAATAAAACAAAAAAACTGGGAAATTCTTTACAATTCCTTCAGGGTCTCTGATGAAACCTGAAATGACCCTATCTACAATGACAGCTGGATGTGGCATAAGGCTGGACACTTGGGACTGAGAGGATTGGTGAGATTGGGTGAGCAAATGCAGACCCTTTAAAGCAATAATGCATGGCACACATTCCATGGGTCCCAACTCTCCAGGTTGAAGGGAATATTACTACAGATATAACATGTACGGGAATCCTAGAGAACGGACACACTGTGAATACGAAAGGTTTCTAAAACTCAACGAATAGTCCCTCTCCTGGTGCTCCGGTTTGACTTTCCATCTGCTTTATTATCAACCTCCCAACTTGGAGAGACAGCCCCTTTAACCTCCTGGTTCCCACAGGTTGCCAATTTGGCAGAGGATGAAAGGGAAGAGGGAGAACCAATGAGAGAGTAGCTGTTAGGCATTTGGACGGGCACATATCACTGTAATTTCCCGGCAGGAAGAAGAATTAACCAAAGTCTCAGCCACCCACCGGGAATCAGTATAGATCCTGAACCAAAATTTTGGACTTGCGGTCAGCTCACCAAAAACGAGTTGAAAAATGGAGCTCAGGGGCACAGCAATTCACAAACTGGCCGAGTAATAAAGGACAACTATCGTCCAAAAATCTGTTGAGGGAAGGCAACGAGGCGGACTTGAAAGCGAGGCAGAATAGCAGGAAACAGATTTCCAGAGGTACGTTGGAATCGCCTTTAAAGCACAGGAAGAGGGGCACAACTTCGATAATGATGCACTTGGCCAAAAAGGGCGTATGCGTTTTCTCCTGAATATATTCAGGAGAAAACGCATACGCCCTTTTTGGCCAAGCAAGCAAGCGGGCAATGCAAATCTGCACTACAAAGAAGTATCACTTCCCACCGGTCAAAAGGGACATCCACAAAATGTGTAAAAACCAGAAAGGCAAGACAGGCCCTGGAGAACAGGGAGCCTTGTTATGCTGATGGGCGGGATGTAAATTGCCAACTGCCTCTCTGGAGGAGTGCATTGTGTTCCCTAAAACAAGTAAACAACAGAGCTACAGAGCCAAGGGCACTTCCAGTCTAGGGAATATACCTTGGGAAAACTGAAAATCAAAAAGACACAGCCACCCCAAAATTTAGGGCTGCACTGCTTACAAGGACCTCAACTTGGGTACACCTTAAATATCCCAGGAAATATATAAATGGTTCAAAAAATTGTGGTACTTACGTACGATGGAATATCCCTCAGCCATGAAATCAATGTCATAAGACCAGTAGCAGCAAAATGGGTGGATTCAGGTACGATGATTCTAAGTGAAATAAGTCACACAGTAAAAGAAATTTATCTTAAGATATCACTTATGAAGATCCTGTAAACATGGCTACACTTGAACTGAGTTAGGAAAGAGAACAGTGTCTCACATTTAGAAAACACACTTATGCCTGCTTAAGGGGGAAGGAGAGGTGGGGTGATGCATAAAACCAGAGTTTGATATAAGCACAGGTACCGTTCCAAAAACCAACTATGGAATAGACAAGACCTACACCTTCCTCAGTGAAAGGGACTCAAAACCCCATATTTCCCGCAGAGGAATATATCTGACTAGTAAGAATCTTAAAACCTATGTATTGATATGTCTCCGTAAGGGAATCAAGTGTGTCTAGACTGGGATAAATATGGCAGCGAGAATCAGCTCAAACCCACTATAAAAAGGAATTTCAAAAATAAAACAAAAAAACTGGGAAATTCTTTACAATTCCTTCAGGGTCTCTGATGAAACCTGAAATGACCCTCTCTACAATGACAGCTGGATGTGGCATAAGGCTGGACACTTGGGACTGAGAGGATTGGTGAGATTGGGTGAGCAAATGCAGACCCTTTAAAGCAATAATGCATGGCACACATTCCATGGGTCCCAACTCTCCAGGTTGAAGGGAATATTACTACAGATATAACATGTACGGGAATCCTAGAGAACGGACACACTGTGAATACGAAAGGTTTCTAAAACTCAACGAATAGTCCCTCTCCTGGTGCTCCGGTTTGACTTTCCATCTGCTTTATTATCAACCTCCCAACTTGGAGAGACAGCCCCTTTAACCTCCTGGTTCGCACAGGTTGCCAATTTGGCAGAGGATGAAAGGGAAGAGGGAGAACCAATGAGAGAGTAGCTGTTAGGCATTTGGACGGGCACATATCACTGTAATTTCCCGGCAGGAAGAAGAATTAACCAAAGTCTCAGCCACCCACCGGGAATCAGTATAGATCCTGAACCAAAATTTTGGACTTGCGGTCAGCTCACCAAAAACGAGTTGAAAAATGGAGCTCAGGGGCACAGCAATTCACAAACTGGCCGAGTAATAAAGGACAACTATCGTCCAAAAATCTGTTGAGGGAAGGCAACGAGGCGGACTTGAAAGCGAGGCAGAATAGCAGGAAACAGATTTCCAGAGGTACGTTGGAATCGCCTTTAAAGCACAGGAAGAGGGGCACAACTTCGACAATGATGCACTTGGCCAAAAAGGGCGTATGCGTTTTCTCCTGAATATATTCAGGAGAAAACGCATACGCCCTTTTTGGCCAAGCAAGCAAGCGGGCAATGCAAATCTGCACTACAAAGAAGTATCACTTCCCACCGGTCAAAAGGGACATCCACAAAATGTGTAAAAACCAGAAAGGCAAGACAGGCCCTGGAGAACAGGGAGCCTTGTTATGCTGATGGGCGGGATGTAAATTGCCAACTGCCTCTCTGGAGGAGTGCATTGTGTTCCCTAAAACAAGTAAACAACAGAGCTACAGAGCCAAGGGCACTTCCAGTCTAGGGAATATACCTTGGGAAAACTGAAAATCAAAAAGACACAGCCACCCCAAAATTTAGGGCTGCACTGCTTACAAGGACCTCAACTTGGGTACACCTTAAATATCCCAGGAAATATAAAAATGGTTCAAAAAATTGTGGTACTTACGTACGATGGAATATCCCTCAGCCATGAAATCAATGTCATAAGACCAGTAGCAGCAAAATGGGTGGATTCAGGTACGATGATTATAAGTGAAATAAGTCACACAGAAAAAGAAACTTATCATAAGATATCACTTATGAAGATCCTGTAAACATGGCTACACTTGAACTGAGTTAGGAAAGAGAACAGTGTCTCACATTTAGAAAACACTCTTATGCCTGCTTAAGGGGGAAGGAGAGGTGGGGTGATGCATAAAACCAGAGTTTGATATAAGCACAGGTACCGTTCCAAAAACCAACTATGGAATAGACAAGACCTACACCTTCCTCAGTGAAAGGGACTCAAAACCCCATATTTCCCGCAGAGGAATATATCTGACTAGTAAGAATCTTAAAACCTATGTATTGATATGTCTCCGTAAGGGAATCAAGTGTGTCTAGCCTGGCATAAACATGGCAGCGAGAATCAGCTCAAACCCACTATAAAAAGGAATTTCAAAAACAAAACAAAAAAAACTGGGAAATTCTTTACAATTCCTTCAGGGTCTCTGATGAAACCTGAAATGACCCTATCTACAATGACAGCTGGATGTGGCATAAGGCTGGACACTTGGGACTGAGAGGATTGGTGAGATTGGGTGAGCAAATGCAGACCCTTTAAAACAATAATGCATGGCACACATTCCATGGGTCCCAACTCTCCAGGTTGAAGGGAATATTACTACAGATATAACATGTACGGGAATCCTAGAGAACGGACACACTGTGAATACGAAAGGTTTCTAAAACTCAACGAATAGTCCCTCTCCTGGTGCTCCGGTTTGACTTTGCATCTGCTTTATTATCAACCTCCCAACTTGGAGAGACAGCCCCTTTAACCTCCTGGTTCGCACAGGTTGCCAATTTGGCAGAGGATGAAAGGGAAGAGGGAGAACCAATGAGAGAGTAGCTGTTAGGCATTTGGACGGGCACATATCACTGTAATTTCCCGGCAGGAAGAAGAATTAACCAAAGTCTCAGCCACCCACCGGGAATCAGTATAGATCCTGAAACAAAATTTTGGACTTGCGGTCAGCTCACCAAAAACGAGTTGAAAAATGGAGCTCAGGGGCACAGCAATTCACAAACTGGCCGAGTAATAAAGGACAACTATCGTCCAAAAATCTGTTGAGGGAAGGCAACGAGGCGGACTTGAAAGCGAGGCAGAATAGCAGGAAACAGATTTCCAGAGGTACGTTGGAATCGCCTTTAAAGCACAGGAAGAGGGGCACAACTTCGACAATGATGCACTTGGCCAAAAAGGGCGTATGCGTTTTCTCCTGAATATATTCAGGAGAAAACGCATACGCCCTTTTTGGCCAAGCAAGCAAGCGGGCAATGCAAATCTGCACTACAAAGAAGTATCACTTCCCACCGGTCAAAAGGGACATCCACAAAATGTGTAAAAACCAGAAAGGCAAGACAGGCCCTGGAGAACAGGGAGCCTTGTTATGCTGATGGGCGGGATGTAAATTGCCAACTGCCTCTCTGGAGGAGTGCATTGTGTTCCCTAAAACAAGTAAACAACAGAGCTACAGAGCCAAGGGCACTTCCAGTCTAGGGAATATACCTTGGGAAAACTGAAAATCAAAAAGACACAGCCACCCCAAAATTTAGGGCTGCACTGCTTACAAGGACCTCAACTTGGGTACACCTTAAATATCCCAGGAAATATAAAAATGGTTCAAAAAATTGTGGTACTTACGTACGATGGAATATCCCTCAGCCATGAAATCAATGTCATAAGACCAGTAGCAGCAAAATGGGTGGATTCAGGTACGATGATTCTAAGTGAAATAAGTCACACAGAAAAAGAAACTTATCATAAGATATCACTTATGAAGATCCTGTAAACATGGCTACACTTGAACTGAGTTAGGAAAGAGAACAGTGCCTCACATTTAGAAAACACTCTTATGCCTGCTTAAGGGGGAAGGAGAGGTGGGGTGATGCATAAAACCAGAGTTTGATATAAGCACAGGTACCGTTCCAAAAACCAACTATGGAATAGACAAGACCTACACCTTCCTCAGTGAAAGGGACTCAAAACCCCATATTTCCCGCAGAGGAATATATCTGACTAGTAAGAATCTTAAAACCTATGTATTGATATGTCTCCGTAAGGGAATCAAGTGTGTCTAGACTGGGATAAATATGGCAGCGAGAATCAGCTCAAACCCACTATAAAAAGGAATTTCAAAAATAAAACAAAAAAACTGGGAAATTCTTTACAATTCCTTCAGGGTCTCTGATGAAACCTGAAATGACCCTATCTACAATGACAGCTGGATGTGGCATAAGGCTGGACACTTGGGACTGAGAGGATTGGTGAGATTGGGTGAGCAAATGCAGACCCTTTAAAGCAATAATGCATGGCACACATTCCATGGGTCCCAACTCTCCAGGTTGAAGGGAATATTACTACAGATATAACATGTACGGGAATCCTAGAGAACGGACACACTGTGAATACGAAAGGTTTCTAAAACTCAACGAATAGTCCCTCTCCTGGTGCTCCGGTTTGACTTTCCATCTGCTTTATTATCAACCTCCCAACTTGGAGAGACAGCCCCTTTAACCTCCTGGTTCGCACAGGTTGCCAATTTGGCAGAGGATGAAAGGGAAGAGGGAGAACCAATGAGAGAGTAGCTGTTAGGCATTTGGACGGGCACATATCACTGCAATTTCCCGGCAGGAAGAAGAAGTAACCAAAGTCTCAGCCACCCACCGGGAATCAGTATAGATCCTGAACCAAAATTTTGGACTTGCGGTCAGCTCACCAAAAACGAGTTGAAAAATGGAGCTCAGGGGCACAGCAATTCACAAACTGGCCGAGTAATAAAGGACAACTATCGTCCAAAAATCTGTTGAGGGAAGGCAACGAGGCGGACTTGAAAGCGAGGCAGAATAGCAGGAAACAGATTTCAAGAGGTACGTTGGAATCGCCTTTAAAGCACAGGAAGAGGGGCACAACTTCGACAATGATGCACTTGGCCAAAAAGGGCGTATGCGTTTTCTCCTGAATATATTCAGGAGAAAACGCATACGCCCTTTTTGGCCAAGCAAGCAAGCGGGCAATGCAAATCTGCACTACAAAGAAGTATCACTTCCCACCGGTCAAAAGGGACATCCAAAAAATGTGTAAAAACCAGAAAGGCAAGACAGGCCCTGGAGAACAGGGAGCCTTGTTATGCTGATGGGCGGGATGTAAATTGCCAACTGCCTCTCTGGAGGAGTGCATTGTGTTCCCTAAAACAAGTAAACAACAGAGCTACAGAGCCAAGGGCACTTCCAGTCTAGGGAATATACCTTGGGAAAACTGAAAATCAAAAAGACACAGCCACCCCAAAATTTAGGGCTGCACTGCTTACAAGGACCTCAACTTGGGTACACCTTAAATATCCCAGGAAATATAAAAATGGTTCAAAAAATTGTGGTACTTACGTACGATGGAATATCCCTCAGCCATGAAATCAATGTCATAAGACCAGTAGCAGCAAAATGGGTGGATTCAGGTACGATGATTCTAAGTGAAATAAGTCACACAGAAAAAGAAACTTATCATAAGATATCACTTATGAAGATCCTGTAAACATGGCTACACTTGAACTGAGTTAGGAAAGAGAACAGTGTCTCACATTTAGAAAACACTCTTATGCCTGCTTAAGGGGGAAGGAGAGGTGGGGTGATGCATAAAACCAGAGTTTGATATAAGCACAGGTACCGTTCCAAAAACCAACTATGGAATAGACAAGACCTACACCTTCCTCAGTGAAAGGGACTCAAAACCCCATATTTCCCGCAGAGGAATATATCTGACTAGTAAGAATCTTAAAACCTATGTATTGATATGTCTCCGTAAGGGAATCAAGTGTGTCTAGACTGGGATAAATATGGCAGCGAGAATCAGCTCAAACCCACTATAAAAAGGAATTTCAAAAATAAAACAAAAAAACTGGGAAATTCTTTACAATTCCTTCAGGGTCTCTGATGAAACCTGAAATGACCCTATCTACAATGACAGCTGGATGTGGCATAAGGCTGGACACTTGGGACTGAGAGGATTGGTGAGATTGGGTGAGCAAATGCAGACCCTTTAAAGCAATAATGCATGGCACACATTCCATGGGTCCCAACTCTCCAGGTTGAAGGGAATATTACTACAGATATAACATGTACGGGAATCCTAGAGAATGGACACACTGTGAATACGAAAGGTTTCTAAAACTCAACGAATAGTCCCTCTCCTGGTGCTCCGGTTTGACTTTGCATCTGCTTTATTATCAACCTCCCAACTTGGAGAGACAGCCCCTTTAACCTCCTGGTTCGCACAGGTTGCCAATTTGGCAGAGGATGAAAGGGAAGAGGGAGAACCAATGAGAGAGTAGCTGTTAGGCATTTGGACGGGCACATATCACTGTAATTTCCCGGCAGGAAGAAGAATTAACCAAAGTCTCAGCCACCCACCGGGAATCAGTATAGATCCTGAACCAAAATTTTGGACTTGCGGTCAGCTCACCAAAAACGAGTTGAAAAATGGAGCTCAGGGGCACAGCAATTCACAAACTGGCCGAGTAATAAAGGACAACTATCGTCCAAAAATCTGTTGAGGGAAGGCAACGAGGCGGACTTGAAAGCGAGGCAGAATAGCAGGAAACAGATTTCCAGAGGTACGTTGGAATCGCCTTTAAAGCACAGGAAGAGGGGCACAACTTCGACAATGATGCACTTGGCCAAAAAGGGCGTATGCGTTTTCTCCTGAATATATTCAGGAGAAAACGCATATGCCCTTTTTGGCCAAGCAAGCAAGCGGGCAATGCAAATCTGCACTACAAAGAAGTATCACTTCCCACCGGTCAAAAGGGACATCCACAAAATGTGTAAAAACCAGAAAGGCAAGACAGGCCCTGGAGAACAGGGAGCCTTGTTATGCTGATGGGCGGGATGTAAATTGCCAACTGCCTCTCTGGAGGAGTGCATTGTGTTCCCTAAAACAAGTAAACAACAGAGCTACAGAGCCAAGGGCACTTCCAGTCTAGGGAATATACCTTGGGAACACTGAAAATCAAAAAGACACAGCCACCCCAAAATTTAGGGCTGCACTGCTTACAAGGACCTCAACTTGGGTACACCTTAAATATCCCAGGAAATATAAAAATGGTTCAAAAAATTGTGGTACTTACGTACGATGGAATATCCCTCAGCCATGAAATCAATGTCATAAGACCAGTAGCAGCAAAATGGGTGGATTCAGGTACGATGATTCTAAGTGAAATAAGTCACACAGAAAAAGAAACTTATCTTAAGATATCACTTATGAAGATCCTGTAAACATGGCTACACTTGAACTGAGTTAGGAAAGAGAACAGTGTCTCACATTTAGAAAACACACTTATGCCTGCTTAAAGGGGAAGGAGAGGTGGGGTGATGCATAAAACCAGAGTTTGATATAAGCACAGGTACCGTTCCAAAAACCAACTATGGAATAGACAAGACCTACACCTTCCTCAGTGAAAGGGACTCAAAACCCCATATTTCCCGCAGAGGAATATATCTGACTAGTAAGAATCTTAAAACCTATGTATTGATATGTCTCCGTAAGGGAATCAAGTGTGTCTAGACTGGGATAAATATGGCAGCGAGAATCAGCTCAAACCCACTATAAAAAGGAATTTCAAAAATAAAACAAAAAAACTGGGAAATTCTTTACAATTCCTTCAGGGTCTCTGATGAAACCTGAAATGACCCTATCTACAATGACAGCTGGATGTGGCATAAGGCTGGACACTTGGGACTGAGAGGATTGGTGAGATTGGGTGAGCAAATGCAGACCCTTTAAAGCAATAATGCATGGCACACATTCCATGGGTCCCAACTCTCCAGGTTGAAGGGAATATTACTACAGATATAACATGTACGGGAATCCTAGAGAACGGACACACTGTGAATACGAAAGGTTTCTAAAACTCAACGAATAGTCCCTCTCCTGGTGCTCCGGTTTGACTTTCCATCTGCTTTATTATCAACCTCCCAACTTGGAGAGACAGCCCCTTTAACCTCCTGGTTCGCACAGGTTGCCAATTTGGCAGAGGATGAAAGGGAAGAGGGAGAACCAATGAGAGAGTAGCTGTTAGGCATTTGGACGGGCACATATCACTGTAATTTCCCGGCAGGAAGAAGAATTAACCAAAGTCTCAGCCACCCACCGGGAATCAGTATAGATCCTGAACCAAAATTTTGGACTTGCGGTCAGCTCACCAAAAACGAGTTGAAAAATGGAGCTCAGGGGCACAGCAATTCACAAACTGGCCGAGTAATAAAGGACAACTATCGTCCAAAAATCTGTTGAGGGAAGGCAACGAGGCGGACTTGAAAGCGAGGCAGAATAGCAGGAAACAGATTTCAAGAGGTACGTTGGAATCGCCTTTAAAGCACAGGAAGAGGGGCACAACTTCGACAATGATGCACTTGGCCAAAAAGGGCGTATGCGTTTTCTCCTGAATATATTCAGGAGAAAACGCATACGTCCTTTTTGGCCAAGCAAGCAAGCGGGCAATGCAAATCTGCACTACAAAGAAGTATCACTTCCCACCGGTCAAAAGGGACATCCACAAAATGTGTAAAAACCAAAAAGGCAAGACAGGCCCTGGAGAACAGGGAGCCTTGTTATGCTGATGGGCGGGATGTAAATTGCCAACTGCCTCTCTGGAGGAGTGCATTGTGTTCCCTAAAACAAGTAAACAACAGAGCTACAGAGCCAAGGGCACTTCCAGTCTAGGGAATATACCTTGGGAAAACTGAAAATCAAAAAGACACAGCCACCCCAAAATTTAGGGCTGCACTGCTTACAAGGACCTCAACTTGGGTACACCTTAAATATCCCAGGAAATATAAAAATGGTTCAAAAAATTGTGGTACTTACGTACGATGGAATATCCCTCAGCCATGAAATCAATGTCATAAGACCAGTAGCAGCAAAATGGGTGGATTCAGGTACGATGATTCTAAGTGAAATAAGTCACACAGAAAAAGAAACTTATCATAAGATATCACTTATGAAGATCCTGTAAACATGGCTACACTTGAACTGAGTTAGGAAAGAGAACAGTGTCTCACATTTAGAAAACACTCTTATGCCTGCTTAAGGGGGAAGGAGAGGTGGGGTGATGCATAAAACCAGAGTTTGATATAAGCACAGGTACCGTTCCAAAAACCAACTATGGAATAGACAAGACCTACACCTTCCTCAGTGAAAGGGACTCAAAACCCCATATTTCCCGCAGAGGAATATATCTGACTAGTAAGAATCTTAAAACCTATGTATTGATATGTCTCCGTAAGGGAATCAAGTGTGTCTAGACTGGGATAAATATGGCAGCGAGAATCAGCTCAAACCCACTATAAAAAGGAATTTCAAAAATAAAACAAAAAAACTGGGAAATTCTTTACAATTCCTTCAGGGTCTCTGATGAAACCTGAAATGACCCTATCTACAATGACAGCTGGATGTGGCATAAGGCTGGACACTTGGGACTGAGAGGATTGGTGAGATTGGGTGAGCAAATGCAGACCCTTTAAAGCAATAATGCATGGCACACATTCCATGGGTCCCAACTCTCCAGGTTGAAGGGAATATTACTACAGATATAACATGTACGGGAATCCTAGAGAACGGACACACTGTGAATACGAAAGGTTTCTAAAACTCAACGAATAGTCCCTCTCCTGGTGCTCCGGTTTGACTTTCCATCTGCTTTATTATCAACCTCCCAACTTGGAGAGACAGCCCCTTTAACCTCCTGGTTCGCACAGGTTGCCAATTTGGCAGAGGATGAAAGGGAAGAGGGAGAACCAATGAGAGAGTAGCTGTTAGGCATTTGGACGGGCACATATCACTGTAATTTCCCGGCAGGAAGAAGAATTAACCAAAGTCTCAGCCACCCACCGGGAATCAGTATAGATCCTGAACCAAAATTTTGGACTTGCGGTCAGCTCACCAAAAACGAGTTGAAAAATGGAGCTCAGGGGCACAGCAATTCACAAACTGCCCAAGTAATAAAGGACAACTATCGTCCAAAAATCTGTTGAGGGAAGGCAACGAGGCGGACTTGAAAGCGTGGCAGAATAGAAGGAAACAGATTTCCAGAGGTACGTTGGAATCGCCTTTAAAGCACAGGAAGAGGGGCACAACTTCGACAATGATGCACTTGGCCAAAAAGGGCGTATGCGTTTTCTCCTGAATATATTCAGGAGAAAACGCATACGCCCTTTTTGGCCAAGCAAGCAAGCGGGCAATGCAAATCTGCACTACAAAGAAGTATCACTTCCCACCGGTCAAAAGGGACATCCACAAAATGTGTAAAAACCAGAAAGGCAAGACAGGCCCTGGAGAACAGGGTGCCTTGTTATGCTGATGGGCGGGATGTAAATTGCCAACTGCCTCTCTGGAGGAGTGCATTGTGTTCCCTAAAACAAGTAAACAACAGAGCTACAGAGCCAAGGGCACTTCCAGTCTAGGGAATATACCTTGGGAAAACTGAAAATCAAAAAGACACAGCCACCCCAAAATTTAGGGCTGCACTGCTTACAAGGACCTCAACTTGGGTACACCTTAAATATCCCAGGAAATATAAAAATGGTTCAAAAAATTGTGGTACTTACGTACGATGGAATATCCCTCAGCCATGAAATCAATGTCATAAGACCAGTAGCAGCAAAATGGGTGGATTCAGGTACGATGATTCTAAGTGAAATAAGTCACAGAGAAAAAGAAACTTATCATAAGATATCACTTATGAAGATCCTGTAAACATGGCTACACTTGAACTGAGTTAGGAAAGAGAACAGTGTCTCACATTTAGAAAACACTCTTATGCCTGCTTAAGGGGGAAGGAGAGGTGGGGTGATGCATAAAACCAGAGTTTGATATAAGCACAGGTACCGTTCCAAAAACCAACTATGGAATAGACAAAACCTACACCTTCCTCAGTGAAAGGGACTGAAAACCCCATATTTCCCGCAGAGGAATATATCTGACTAGTAAGAATCTTAAAACCTATGTATTGATATGTCTCCGTAAGGGAATCAAGTGTGTCTAGACTGGGATAAATATGGCAGCGAGAATCAGCTCAAACCCACTATAAAAAGGAATTTCAAAAATAAAACAAAAAAACTGGGAAATTCTTTACAATTCCTTCAGGGTCTCTGATGAAACCTGAAATGACGCTATCTACAATGACAGCTGGATGTGGCATAAGGCTGGACACTTGGGACTGAGAGGATTGGTGAGATTGGGTGAGCAAATGCAGACCCTTTAAAGCAATAATGCATGGCACACATTCCATGGGTCCCAACTCTCCAGGTTGAAGGGAATATTACTACAGATATAACATGTACGGGAATCCTAGAGAACGGACACACTGTGAATACGAAAGGTTTCTAAAACTCAACGAATAGTCCCTCTCCTGGTGCTCCGGTTTGACTTTCCATCTGCTTTATTATCAACCTCCCAACTTGGAGAGACAGCCCCTTTAACCTCCTGGTTCGCACAGGTTGCCAATTTGGCAGAGGATGAAAGGGAAGAGGGAGAACCAATGAGAGAGTAGCTGTTAGGCATTTGGACGGGCACATATCACTGTAATTTCCCGGCAGGAAGAAGAATTAACCAAAGTCTCAGCCACCCACCGGGAATCAGTATAGATCCTGAACCAAAATTTTGGACTTGCGGTCAGCTCACCAAAAAAGAGTTGAAAAATGGAGCTCAGGGGCACAGCAATTCACAAACTGGCCGAGTAATAAAGGACAACTATCGTCCAAAAATCTGTTGAGGGAAGGCAACGAGGCGGACTTGAAAGAGAGGCAGAATAGCAGGAAACAGATTTCAAGAGGTACGTTGGAATCACCTTTAAAGCACAGGAAGAGGGGCACAACTTCGACAATGATGCACTTGGCCAAAAAGGGCGTATGCGTTTTCTCCTGAATATATTCAGGAGAAAACGCATACGCCCTTTTTGGCCAAGCAAGCAAGCAGGCAATGCAAATCTGCACTACAAAGAAGTATCACTTCCCACCGGTCAAAAGGGACATCCACAAAATGTGTAAAAACCAGAAAGGCAAGACAGGCCCTGGAGAACAGGGAGCCTTGTTATGTTGATGGGCGGGATGTAAATTGCCAACTGCCTCTCTGGAGGAGTGCATTGTGTTCCCTAAAACAAGTAAACAACAGAGCTACACAGCCAAGGGCACTTCCAGTCTAGGGAATATACCTGGGAAAAACTGAAAATCAATAAGACAGAGCCACCCCAAAATTTAGGGCTGCACTGCTTACAAGGACCTCAACTTGGGTACACCTTAAATATCCCAGGAAATATAAAATTGGTTCAAAAAATTGTGGTACTTACGTACGATGGAATATCCCTCAGCCATGAAATCAATGTCATAAGACCAGTAGCAGCAAAATGGGTGGATTCAGGTACGATGATTCTAAGTGAAATAAGTCACACAGAAAAAGAAACTTATCATAAGTTATCACTTATGAAGATCCTGTAAACATGGCTACTCTTGAACTGAGTTAGGAAAGAGAACAGTGTCTCACATTTAGAAAACACTCTTATGCCTGCTTAAGGGGGAAGGAGAGGTGGGGTGATGCATAAAACCAGAGTTTGATATAAGCACAGGTACCGTTCCAAAAACCAACTATGGAATAGACAAGACCTACACCTTCCTCAGTGAAAGGGACTCAAAACCCCATATTTCCCGCAGAGGAATATATCTGACTAGTAAGAATCTTAAAACCTATGTATTGATATGTCTCCATAAGGGAATCAAGTGTGTCTAGACTGGCATAAACATGGCAGCGAGAATCAGCTCAAACCCACTATAAAAAGGAATTTCAAAAATAAAACAAAAAAACTGGGAAATTCTTTACAATTCCTTCAGGGTCTCTGATGAAACCTGAAATGACCCTATCTACAATGACAGCTGGATGTGGCATAAGGCTGGACACTTGGGACTGAGAGGATTGGTGAGATTGGGTGAGCAAATGCAGACCCTTTAAAGCAATAATGCATGGCACACATTCCATGGGTCCCAACTCTCCAGGTTGAAGGGAATATTACTACAGATATAACATGTACGGGAATCCTAGAGAACGGACACACTGTGAATACGAAAGGTTTCTAAAACTCAACGAATAGTCCCTCTCCTGGTGCTCCGGTTTGACTTTCCATCTGCTTTATTATCAACCTCCCAACTTGGAGAGACAGCCCCTTTAACCTCCTGGTTCGCACAGGTTGCCAATTTGGCAGAGGATGAAAGGGAAGAGGGAGAACCAATGAGAGAGTAGCTGTTAGGCATTTGGACGGGCACATATCACTGTAATTTCCCGGCAGGAAGAAGAATTAACCAAAGTCTCAGCCACCCACCGGGAATCAGTATAGATCCTGAACCAAAATTTTGGACTTGCGGTCAGCTCACCAAAAACGAGTTGAAAAATGGAGCTCAGGGGCACAGCAATTCACAAACTGGCCGAGTAATAAAGGACAACTATCGTCCAAAAATCTGTTGAGGGAAGGCAACGAGGCGGACTTGAAAGCGAGGCAGAATAGCAGGAAACAGATTTCAAGAGGTACGTTGGAATCGCCTTTAAAGCACAGGAAGAGGGGCACAACTTCGACAATGATGCACTTGGCCAAAAAGGGCGTATGCGTTTTCTCCTGAATATATTCAGGAGAAAACGCATACGCCCTTTTTGGCCAAGCAAGCAAGCGGGCAATGCAAATCTGCACTACAAAGAAGTATTACTTCCCACCAGTCAAAAGGGACATCCACAAAATGTGTAAAAACCAGAAAGGCAAGACAGGCCCTGGAGAACAGGGTGCCTTGTTATGCTGATGGGCGGGATGTAAATTGCCAACTGCCTCTCTGGAGGAGTGCATTGTGTTCCCTAAAACAAGTAAACAACAGAGCTACAGAGCCAAGGGCACTTCCAGTCTAGGGAATATACCTTGGGAAAACTGAAAATCAAAAAGACACAGCCACCCCAAAATTTAGGGCTGCACTGCTTACAAGGACCTCAACTTGGGTACACCTTAAATATCCCAGGAAATATAAAAATGGTTCAAAAAATTGTGGTACTTACGTACGATGGAATATCCCTCAGCCATGAAATCAATGTCATAAGACCAGTAGCAGCAAAATGGGTGGATTCAGGTACGATGATTCTAAGTGAAATAAGTCACACAGAAAAAGAAACTTATCATAAGATATCACTTATGAAGATCCTGTAAACATGGCTACACTTGAACTGAGTTAGGAAAGAGAACAGTGTCTCACATTTAGAAAACACTCTTATGCCTGCTTAAGGGGGAAGGAGAGGTGGGGTGATGCATAAAACCAGAGTTTGATATAAGCACAGGTACCGTTCCAAAAACCAACTATGGAATAGACAAGACCTACACCTTCCTCAGTGAAAGGGACTCAAAACCTCATATTTCCCGCAGAGGAATATATCTGACTAGTAAGAATCTTAAAACCTATGTATTGATATGTCTCCGTAAGGGAATCAAGTGTGTCTAGACTGGGATAAATATGGCAGCGAGAATCAGCTCAAACCCACTATAAAAAGAAATTTCAAAAATAAAACAAAAAAACTGGGAAATTCTTTACAATTCCTTCAGGGTCTCTGATGAAACCTGAAATGACCCTATCTACAATGACAGCTGGATGTGGCATAAGGCTGGACACTTGGGACTGAGAGGATTGGTGAGATTGGGTGAGCAAATGCAGACCCTTTAAAGCAATAATGCATGGCACCCATTCCATGGGTCCCAACTCTCCAGGTTGAAGGGAATATTACTACAGATATAACATGTACGGGAATCCTAGAGAACGGACACACTGTGAATACGAAAGGTTTCTAAAACTCAACGAATAGTCCCTCTCCTGGTGCTCCGGTTTGACTTTCCATCTGCTTTATTATCAACCTCCCAACTTGGAGAGACAGCCCCTTTAACCTCCTGGTTCGCACAGGTTGCCAATTTGGCAGAGGATGAAAGGGAAGAGGGAGAACCAATGAGAGAGTAGCTGTTAGGCATTTGGACGGGCACATATCACTGTAATTTCCCGGCAGGAAGAAGAATTAACCAAAGTCTCAGCCACCCACCGGGAATCAGTATAGATCCTGAACCAAAATTTTGGACTTGCGGTCAGCTCACCAAAAACGAGTTGAAAAATGGAGCTCAGGGGCACAGCAATTCACAAACTGGCCGAGTAATAAAGGACAACTATCGTCCAAAAATCTGTTGAGGGAAGGCAACGAGGCGGACTTGAAAACGAGGCAGAATAGCAGGAAACAGATTTCCAGAGGTACGTTGGAATCGCCTTTAAAGCACAGGAAGAGGGGCACAACTTCGACAATGATGCACTTGGCCAAAAAGGGCGTATGCGTTTTCTCCTGAATATATTCAGGAGAAAACGCATACGCCCTTTTTGGCCAAGCAAGCAAGCGGGCAATGCAAATCTGCACTACAAAGAAGTATCACTTCCCACCGGTCAAAAGGGACATCCACAAAATGTGTAAGAACAAGAAAGGCAAGACAGGCCCTGGAGAACAGGGAGCCTTGTTATGCTGATGGGCGGGATGTAAATTGCCAACTGCCTGCTCTGGAGGAGTGCATTCTGTTCCCTAAAACAAGTAAAGAACAGAGCTACAGAGCCAAGGGCACTACCAGTCTAGGGAATATACCTTGGGAAAACTGAAAATCAATAAGACAGAGCCACCCCAAAATTTAGGGCTGCACTGCATACAAGGACCTCAACTTGGATACACCTTAAGTATCCCAGAAAATATAAACATGGTTCAAAAAATTGTGGTACTTACGTACGATGGAATATCCCTCAGCCAT
Organism: Hyperoodon ampullatus; assembly: GCF_949752795.1. NCBI lineage: Eukaryota > Metazoa > Chordata > Mammalia > Artiodactyla > Ziphiidae > Hyperoodon > Hyperoodon ampullatus. Next base: position 726,882 of record NW_027640550.1, read on the forward strand.
GAAATCAATGTCATAAGACCAGTAGCAGCAAAATGGGTGGATTCAGGTACGATGATTCTAAGTGAAATAAGTCACACAGAAAAAGAAACTTATCATAAGATATCACTTATGAAGATCCTGTAAACATGGCTACACTTGAACTGAGTTAGGAAAGAGAACAGTGCCTCACATTTAGAAAACACTCTTATGCCTGCTTAAGGGGGAAGGAGAGGTGGGGTGATGCATAAAACCAGAGTTTGATATAAGCACAGGTACCGTTCCAAAAACCAACTATGGAATAGACAAGACCTACACCTTCCTCAGTGAAAGGGACTCAAAACCCCATATTTCCCGCAGAGGAATATATCTGACTAGTAAGAATCTTAAAACCTATGTATTGATATGTCTCCGTAAGGGAATCAAGTGTGTCTAGACTGGGATAAATATGGCAGCGAGAATCAGCTCAAACCCACTATAAAAAGGAATTTCAAAAATAAAACAAAAAAACTGGGAAATTCTTTACAATTCCTTCAGGGTCTCTGATGAAACCTGAAATGACCCTATCTACAATGACAGCTGGATGTGGCATAAGGCTGGACACTTGGGACTGAGAGGATTGGTGAGATTGGGTGAGCAAATGCAGACCCTTTAAAGCAATAATGCATGGCACACATTCCATGGGTCCCAACTCTCCAGGTTGAAGGGAATATTACTACAGATATAACATGTACGGGAATCCTAGAGAACGGACACACTGTGAATACGAAAGGTTTCTAAAACTCAACGAATAGTCCCTCTCCTGGTGCTCCGGTTTGACTTTCCATCTGCTTTATTATCAACCTCCCAACTTGGAGAGACAGCCCCTTTAACCTCCTGGTTCGCACAGGTTGCCAATTTGGCAGAGGATGAAAGGGAAGAGGGAGAACCAATGAGAGAGTAGCTGTTAGGCATTTGGACGGGCACATATCACTGTAATTTCCCGGCAGGAAGAAGAATTAACCAAAGTCTCAGCCACCCACCGGGAATCAGTATAGATCCTGAACCAAAATTTTGGACTTGCGGTCAGCTCACCAAAAACGAGTTGAAAAATGGAGCTCAGGGGCACAGCAATTCACAAACTGGCCGAGTAATAAAGGACAACTATCGTCCAAAAATCTGTTGAGGGAAGGCAACGAGGCAGACTTGAAAGCGTGGCAGAATAGCAGGAAACAGATTTCCAGAGGTACGTTGGAATCGCCTTTAAAGCACAGGAAGAGGGGCACAACTTCGACAATGATGCACTTGGCCAAAAAGGGCGTATGCGTTTTCTCCTGAATATATTCAGGAGAAAACGCATACGCCCTTTTTGGCCAAGCAAGCAAGCGGGTAATACAAATCTGCACTACAAAGAAGTATCACTTCCCACCGGTCAAAAGGGACATCCACAAAATGTGTAAAAACCAGAAAGGCAAGACAGGCCCTGGAGAACAGGGAGCCTTGTTATGCTGATGGGCGGGATGTAAATTGCCAACTGCCTCTCTGGAGGAGTGCATTGTGTTCCCTAAAACAAGTAAACAACAGAGCTACAGAGCCAAGGGCACTTCCAGTCTAGGGAATATACCTTGGGAAAACTGAAAATCAAAAAGACACAGCCACCCCAAAATTTAGGGCTGCACTGCTTACAAGGACCTCAACTTGGGTACACCTTAAATATCCCAGGAAATATAAAAATGGTTCAAAAAATTGTGGTACTTACGTACGATGGAATATCCCTCAGCCATGAAATCAATGTCATAAGACCAGTAGCAGCAAAATGGGTAGATTCAGGTACGATGATTCTAATTGAAATAAGTCACAGAGAAAAAGAAACTCATCATAAGATATCACTTATGAAGATCCTGTAAACATGGCTACACTTGAACTGAGTTAGGAAAGAGAACAGTGTCTCACATTTAGAAAACACTCTTATGCCTGCTTAAGGGGGAAGGAGAGGTGGGGTGATGCATAAAACCAGAGTTTGATATAAGCACAGGTACCGTTCCAAAAACCAACTATGGAATAGACAAGACCTAAACCTTCCTCAGTGAAAGGGACTCAAAACCCCATATTTCCCGCAGAGGAATATATCTGACTAGTAAGAATCTTAAAACCTATGTATTGATATGTCTCCGTAAGGGAATCAAGTGTGTCTAGACTGGGATAAATATGGCAGCGAGAATCAGCTCAAACCCACTATAAAAAGGAATTTCAAAAATAAAACAAAAAAACTGGGAAATTCTTTACAATTCCTTCAGGGTCTCTGATGAAACCTGAAATGACCCTATCTACAATGACAGCTGGATGTGGCATAAGGCTGGACACTTGGGACTGAGAGGATTGGTGAGATTGGGTGAGCAAATGCAGACACTTTAAAGCAATAATGCATGGCACACATTCCATGGGTCCCAACTCTCCAGGTTGAAGGGAATATTACTACAGATATAACATGTACGGGAATCCTAGAGAACGGACACACTGTGAATACGAAAGGTTTCTAAAACTCAACGAATAGTCCCTCTCCTGGTGCTCCGGTTTGACTTTCCATCTGCTTTATTATCAACCTCCCAACTTGGAGAGACAGCCCCTTTAACCTCCTGGTTCGCACAGGTTGCCAATTTGGCAGAGGATGAAAGGGAAGAGGGAGAACCAATGAGAGAGTAGCTGTTAGGCATTTGGACGGGCACATATCACTGTAATTTCCCGGCAGGAAGAAGAATTAACCAAAGTCTCAGCCACCCACCGGGAATCAGTATAGATTCTGAACCAAAATTTTGGACTTGCGGTCAGCTCACCAAAAACGAGTTGAAAAATGGAGCTCAGGGGCACAGCAATTCACAAACTGGCCGAGTAATAAAGGACAACTATCGTCCAAAAATCTGTTGAGGGAAGGCAACGAGGCGGACTTGAAAGCGAGGCAGAATAGCAGGAAACAGATTTCAAGAGGTACGTTGGAATCGCCTTTAAAGCACAGGAAGAGGGGCACAACTTCGACAATGATGCACTTGGCCAAAAAGGGCGTATGCGTTTTCTCCTGAATATATTCAGGAGAAAACGCATACGCCCTTTTTGGCCAAGCAAGCAAGCGGGCAATGCAAATCTGCACTACAAAGAAGTATCACTTCCCACCGGTCAAAAGGGACATCCACAAAATGTGTAAAAACCAGAAAGGCAAGACAGGCCCTGGAGAACAGGGAGCCTTGTTATGCTGATGGGCGGGATGTAAATTGCCAACTGCCTCTCTGGAGGAGTGCATTGTGTTCCCTAAAACAAGTAAACAACAGAGCTACAGAGCCAAGGGCACTTCCAGTCTAGGGAATATACCTTGGGAAAACTGAAAATCAAAAAGACACAGCCACCCCAAAATTTAGGGCTGCACTGCTTACAAGGACCTCAACTTGGGTACACCTTAAATATCCCAGGAAATATAAACATGGTTCAAAAAATTGTGGTACTTACGTACGATGGAATATCCCTCAGCCATGAAATCAATGTCATAAGACCAGTAGCAGCAAAATGGGTGGATTCAGGAACGATGATTCTAAGTGAAATAAGTCACACAGAAAAAGAAACTTATCATAAGATATCACTTATGAAGATCCTGTAAACATGGCTACACTTGAACTGAGTTAGGAAAGAGAACAGTGTCTCACATTTAGAAAACACTCTTATGCCTGCTTAAGGGGGAAGGAGAGGTGGGGTGATGCATAAAACCAGAGTTTGAGATAAGCACAGGTACCGTTCCAAAAACCAACTATGGAATAGACAAGACCTACACCTTCCTCAGTGAAAGGGACTCAAAACACCATATTTCCCGCAGAGGAATATATCTGACTAGTAAGAATCTTTAAACCTATGTATTGATATGTCTCCGTAAGGGAATCAAGTGTGTCTAGACTGGGATAAATATGGCAGCGAGAATCAGCTCAAACCCACTATAAAAAGGAATTTCAAAAATAAAACAAAAAAACTGGGAAATTCTTTACAATTCCTTCAGGGTCTCTGATGAAACCTGAAATGACCCTATCTACAATGACAGCTGGATGTGGCATAAGGCTGGACACTTGGGACTGAGAGGATTGGTGAGATTGGGTGAGCAAATGCAGACCCTTTAAAGCAATATTGCATGGCACACATTCCATGGGTCCCAACTCTCCAGGTTGAAGGGAATATTACTACAGATATAACATGTACGGGAATCCTAGAGAACGGACACACTGTGAATACGAAAGGTTTCTAAAACTCAACGAATAGTCCCTCTCCTGGTTCTCCGGTTTGACTTTCCATCTGCTTTATTATCAACCTCCCAACTTGGAGAGACAGCCCCTTTAACCTCCTGGTTCGCACAGTTTGCCAATTTGGCAGAGGATGAAAGGGAAGAGGGAGAACCAATGAGAGAGTAGCTGTTAGGCATTTGGACGGGCACATATCACTGTAATTTCCCGGCATGAAGAAGAATTAACCAAAGTCTCAGCCACCCACTGGGAATCAGTATAGATCCTGAACCAAAATTTTGGACTTGCGGTCAGCTCACCAAAAACGAGTTGAAAAATGGAGCTCAGGGGCACAGCAATTCACAAACTGGCTGAGTAATAAAGGACAACTATCGTCCAAAAATCTGTTGAGGGAAGGCAACGAGGCAGACTTGAAAGCGAGGCAGAATAGCAGGAAACAGATTTCCAGAGGTACGTTGGAATCGCCTTTAAAGCACAGGAAGAGGGGCACAACTTCGACAATGATGCACTTGGCCAAAAAGGGCGTATGCGTTTTCTCCTGAATATATTCAGGGGAAAACGCATACACCCTTTTTGGCCAAGCAAGCAAGCGGGCAATGCAAATCTGCACTACAAAGAAGTATCACTTCCCACCGGTCAAAAGGGACATCCACAAAATGTGTAAAAACCAGAAAGGCAAGACAGGCCCTGGAGAACAGGGAGCCTTGTTATGCTGATGGGCGGGATGTAAATTGCCAACTGCCTCTCTGGAGGAGTGCATTGTGTTCCCTAAAACAAGTAAAGTACAGAGCTACAGAGCCAAGGGCACTTCCAGTCTAGGGAATATACCTTGGGAAAACTGAAAATAAATAAGGCAGAGCCACCCCAAAATTTAGGGCTGCACTGCTTACAAGGACCTCAACTTTGGTACACCTTAAATATCCCAGGAAATATAAAAATGGTTCAAAAAATTGTGGTACTTACGTACGAGGGAATATCCCTCAGCCATGAAATCAATGTCATAAGACCAGTAGCAGCAAAATGGGTGGATTCAGGTACGATGATTCTAAGTGAAATAAGTCACACAGAAAAAGAAACTTATCATAAGATATCACTTATGAAGATCCTGTAAACATGGCTACACTTGAACTGAGTTAGGAAAGAGAACAGTGTCTCACATTTAGAAAACACTCTTATGCCTGCTTAAGGGGAAAGGAGAGGTGGGGTGATGCATAAAACCAGAGTTTGATATAAGCACAGGTACCGTTCCAAAAACCAACTATGGAATAGACAAGACCTACACCTTCCTCAGTGAAAGGGACTCAAAACCTCATATTTCCCGCAGAGGAATATATCTGACTAGTAAGAATCTTAAAACCTATGTATTGATATGTCTCCGTAAGGGAATCAAGTGTGTCTAGACTGGGATAAATATGGCAGCGAGAATCAGCTCAAACCCACTATAAAAAGGAATTTCAAAAATAAAACAAAAAAACTGGGAAATTCTTTACAATTCCTTCAGGGTCTCTGATGAAACCTGAAATGACCCTCTCTACAATGACAGCTGGATGTGGCATAAGGCTGGACACTTGGGACTGAGAGGATTGGTGAGATTGGGTGAGCAAATGCAGACCCTTTAAAGCAATAATGCATGGCACACATTCCATGGGTCCCAACTCTCCAGGTTGAAGGGAATATTACTACAGATATAACATGTACGGGAATCCTAGAGAACGGACACACTGTGAATACGAAAGGTTTCTAAAACTCAACGAATAGTCCCTCTCCTGGTGCTCCGGTTTGACTTTCCATCTGCTTTATTATCAACCTCCCAACTTGGAGAGACAGCCCCTTTAACCTCCTGGTTCGCACAGGTTGCCAATTTGGCAGAGGATGAACGGGAAGAGGGAGAACCAATGAGAGAGTAGCTGTTAGGCATTTGGACGGGCACATATCACTGTAATTTCCTGGCAGGAAGAAGAATTAACCAAAGTCTCAGCCACCCACCGGGAATCAGTATAGATCCTGAACCAAAATTTTGGACTTGCGGTCAGCTCACCAAAAACGAGTTGAAAAATGGAGCTCAGGGACACAGCAATTCACAAACTGGCCGAGTAATAAAGGACAACTATCGTCCAAAAATCGGTTGAGGGAAGGCAACGAGTCGGACTTGAAAGCGAGGCAGAATAGCAGGAAACAGATTTCCAGAGGTACGTTGGAATCGCCTTTAAAGCACAGGAAGAGGGGCACAACTTCGACAATGATGCACTTGGCCAAAAAGGGCGTATGCGTTTTCTCCTGAATATATTCAGGAGAAAACGCATACGCCCTTTTTGGCCAAGCAAGCAAGCGGGCAATGCAAATCTGCACTACAAAGAAGTATCACTTCCCACCGGTCAAAAGGGACATCCACAAAATGTGTAAGAACAAGAAAGGCAAGACAGGCCCTGGAGAACAGGGAGCCTTGTTATGCTGATGGGCGGGATGTAAATTGCCAACTGCCTCTCTGGAGGAGTGCATTCTGTTCCCTAAAACAAGTAAAGAACAGAGCTACAGAGCCAAGGGCACTACCACTCTAGGGAATATACCTTGGGAAAACTGAAAATAAATAAGGCAGAGCCACCCCAAAATTTAGGGCTGCACTGCTTACAAGGACCTCAACTTGGGTACACCTTAAATATCCCAGGAAATATAAAAATGGTTCAAAAAATTGTGGTACTTACGTACAATGGAATATCCCTCAGCCATGAAATCAATGTCATAAGACCAGTAGCAGCAAAATGGGTGGATTCAGGTACGATGATTCTAAGTGAAATAAGTCACAGAGAAAAAGAAACTTATCATAAGATATCACTTATGAAGATCCTGTAAACATGGCTACACTTGAACTGAGTTAGGAAAGAGAACAGTGTCTCACATTTAGAAAACACTCTTATGCCTGCTTAAGGGGGAAGGAGAGGTGGGGTGATGCATAAAACCAGAGTTTGATATAAGCACAGGTACCGTTCCAAAAACCAACTATGGAATAGACAAGACCTACACCTTCCTCAGTGAAAGGGACTCAAAACCCCATATTTCCCGCAGAGGAATATATCTGACTAGTAAGAATCTTAAAACCTATGTATTGATATGTCTCCGTAAGGGAATCAAGTGTGTCTAGACTGGGATAAATATGGCAGCGAGAATCAGCTCAAACCCACTATAAATAGGAATTTCAAAAATAAAACAAAAAAACTGGGAAATTCTTTACAATTCCTTCAGGGTCTCTGATGAAACCTGAAATGACCCTATCTACAATGACAGCTGGATGTGGCATAAGGCTGGACACTTGGGACTGAGAGGATTGGTGAGATTGGGTGAGCAAATGCAGACCCTTTAAAGCAATAATGCATGGCACACATTCCATGGGTCCCAACTCTCCAGGTTGAAGGGAATATTACTACAGATATAACATGTACGGGAATCCTAGAGAACGGACACACTGTGAATACGAAAGGTTTCTAAAACTCAACGAATAGTCCCTCTCCTGGTGCTCCGGTTTGACTTTCCATCTGCTTTATTATCAACCTCCCAACTTGGAGAGACAGCCCCTTTAACCTCCTGGTTCGCACAGGTTGCCAATTTGGCAGAGGATGAAAGGGAAGAGGGAGAACCAATGAGAGAGTAGCTGTTAGGCATTTGGACGGGCACATATCACTGTAATTTCCCGGCAGGAAGAAGAATTAACCAAAGTCTCAGCCACCCACCGGGAATCAGTATAGATCCTGAACCAAAATTTTGGACTTGCGGTCAGCTCACCAAAAACGAGTTGAAAAATGGAGCTCAGGGGCACAGCAATTCACAAACTGGCCGAGTAATAAAGGACAACTATCGTCCAAAAATCTGTTGAGGGAAGGCAACGAGGCAGACTTGAAAGCGAGGCAGAATAGCAGGAAACAGATTTCCAGAGGTACGTTGGAATCGCCTTTAAAGCACAGGAAGAGGGGCACAACTTCGACAATGATGCACTTGGCCAAAAAGGGCGTATGCGTTTTCTCCTGAATATATTCAGGGGAAAACGCATACGCCCTTTTTGGCCAAGCAAGCAAGCGGGCAATGCAAATCTGCACTACAAAGAAGTATCACTTCCCACCGGTCAAAAGGGACATCCACAAAATGTGTAAAAACCAGAAAGGCAAGACAGGCCCTGGAGAACAGGGAGCCTTGTTATGCTGATTGGCGGGATGTAAATTGCCAACTGCCTCTCTGGAGGAGTGCATTGTGTTCCCTAAAAGAAGTAAAGTACATAGCTACAGAGCCAAGGGCACTTCCAGTCTAGGGAATATACCTTGGGAAAACTGAAAATAAATAAGGCAGAGCCACCCCAAAATTTAGGGCTGCACTGCTTACAAGGACCTCAACTTGGGTACACCTTAAATATCCCAGGAAATATAAACATGGTTCAAAAAATTGTGGTACTTACGTACGATGGAATATCCCTCAGCCATGAAATCAATGTCATAAGACCAGTAGCAGCAAAATGGGTGGATTCAGGTACGATGATTCTAAGTGAAATAAGTCACACAGAAAAAGAAACTTATCATAAGATATCACTTATGAAGATCCTGTAAACATGGCTACACTTGAACTGAGTTAGGAAAGAGAACAGTGTCTCACATTTAGAAAACACTCTTATGCCTGCTTAAGGGGGAAGGAGAGGTGGGGTGATGCATAAAACCAGAGTTTGATATAAGCACAGGTACCGTTCCAAAAACCAACTATGGAATAGACAAGACCTACACCTTCCTCAGTGAAAGGGACTCAAAACCCCATATTTCCCGCAGAGGAATATATCTGACTAGTAAGAATCTTTAAACCTATGTATTGATATGTCTCCGTAAGGGAATCAAGTGTGTCTAGACTGGGATAAATGTGGCAGCGAGAATCAGCTCAAACCCACTATAAAAAGGAATTTCAAAAATAAAACAAAAAAACTGGGAAATTCTTTACAATTCCTTCAGGGTCTCTGATGAAACCTGAAATGACCCTATCTACAATGACAGCTGGATGTGGCATAAGGCTGGACACTTGGGACTGAGAGGATTGGTGAGATTGGGTGAGCAAATGCAGACCCTTTAAAGCAATAATGCATGGCACACATTCCATGGGTCCCAACTCTCCAGGTTGAAGGGAATATTACTACAGATATAACATGTACGGGAATCCTAGAGAACGGACACACTGTGAATACGAAAGGTTTCTAAAACTCAACGAATAGTCCCTCTCCTGGTGCTCGGGTTTGACTTTCCATCTGCTTTATTATCAACCTCCCAACTTGGAGAGACAGCCCCTTTAACCTCCTGGTTCGCACAGGTTGCCAATTTGGCAGAGGATGAAAGGGAAGAGGGAGAACCATTGAGAGAGTAGCTGTTAGGCATTTGGACGGGCACATATCACTGTAATTTCCCGGCAGGAAGAAGAATTAACCAAAGTCTCAGCCACCCACCGGGAATCAGTATAGATCCTGAACCAAAATTTTGGACTTGCGGTCAGCTCACCAAAAACGAGTTGAAAAATGGAGCTCAGGGACACAGCAATTCACAAACTGGCCGAGTAATAAAGGACAACTATCGTCCAAAAATCTGTTGAGGGAAGGCAACGAGGCGGACTTGAAAGCGAGGCAGAATAGCAGGAAACAGATTTCCAGAGGTACGTTGGAATCGCCTTTAAAGCACAGGAAGAGGGGCACAACTTCGACAATGATGCACTTGGCCAAAAAGGGCGTATGCGTTTTCTCCTGAATATATTCAGGAGAAAACGCATACGCCCTTTTTGGCCAAGCAAGCAAGCGGGCAATGCAAATCTGCACTACAAAGAAGTATCACTTCCCACCGGTCAAAAGGGACATCCACAAAATGTGTAAGAACAAGAAAGGCAAGACAGGCCCTGGAGAACAGGGAACCTTGTTATGCTGATGGGCGGGATGTAAATTGCCAACTGCCTCTCTGGAGGAGTGCATTCTGTTCCCTAAAACAAGTAAAGAACAGAGCTACAGAGCCAAGGGCACTACCACTCTAGGGAATATACCTTGGGAAAACTGAAAATCAATAAGACAGAGCCACCCCAAAATTTAGGGCTGCACTGCATACAAGGACCTCAACTTGGATACACCTTAAGTATCCCAGAAAATATAAACATGGTTCAAAAAATTGTGGTACCTACGTACGATGGAATATCCCTCAGCCATGAAATCAATGTCATAAGACCAGTAGCAGCAAAATGGGTGGATTCAGGTACGATGATTCTAAGTGAAATAAGTCACATAGAAAAAGAAACTTATCATAAGATATCACTTATGAAGATCCTGTAAACATGGGTACACTTGAACTGAGTTAGGAAAGAGAACAGTGTCTCACATTTAGAAAACACTCTTATGCCTGCTTAAGGGGGAAGGAGAGGTGGGGTGATGCATAAAACCAGAGTTTGATATAAGCACAGGTACCGTTCCAAAAACCAACTATGGAATAGACAAGACCTACACCTTCCTCAGTGAAAGGGACTCAAAACCCCATATTTCCCGCAGAGGAATATATCTGACTAGTAAGAATCTTAAAACCTATGTATTGATATGTCTCCGTAAGGGAATCAAGTGTGTCTAGACTGGGATAAATATGGCAGCGAGAATCAGCTCAAACCCACTATAAAAAGGAATTTCAAAAATAAAACAAAAAAACTGGGAAATTCTTTACAATTCCTTCAGGGTCTCTGATGAAACCTGAAATGACCCTATCTACAATGACAGCTGGATGTGGCATAAGGCTGGACACTTGGGACTGAGAGGACTGGTGAGATTGGGTGAGCAAATGCAGACCCTTTAAAGCAATAATGCATGGCACACATTCCATGGGTCCCAACTCTCCAGGTTGAAGGGAATATTACTACAGATATAACATGTACGGGAATCCTAGAGAACGGACACACTGTGAATACGAAAGGTTTCTAAAACTCAACGAATAGTCCCTCTCCTGGTGCTCCGGTTTGACTTTCCATCTGCTTTATTATCAACCTCCCAACTTGGAGAGACAGCCCCTTTAACCTCCTGGTTCGCACAGGTTGCCAATTTGGCAGAGGATGAAAGGGAAGAGGGAGAACCAATGAGAGAGTAGCTGTTAGGCATTTGGACGGGCACATATCACTGTAATTTCCCGGCAGGAAGAAGAATTAACCAAAGTCTCAGCCACCCACCGGGAATCAGTATAGATCCTGAACCAAAATTTTGGACTTGCGGTCAGCTCACCAAAAACGAGTTGAAAAATGGAGCTCAGGGGCACAGCAATTCACAAACTGGCCGAGTAATAAAGGACAACTATCGTCCAAAAATCTGTTGAGGGAAGGCAACGAGGCAGACTTGAAAGCGAGGCAGAATAGCAGGAAACAGATTTCCAGAGGTACGTTGGTATCGCCTTTAAAGCACAGGAAGAGGGGCACAACTTCGACAATGATGCACTTGGCCAAAAAGGGCGTATGCGTTTTCTCCTGAATATATTCAGGAGAAAACGCATACGCCCTTTTTGGCCAAGCAAGCAAGCGGGCAATGCAAATCTGCACTACAAAGAAGTATCACTTCCCACCGGTCAAAAGGGACATCCACAAAATGTGTAAAAACCAGAAAGGCAAGACAGGCCCTGGAGAACAGGGAGCCTTGTTATGCTGATGGGTGGGATGTAAATTGCCAACTGCCTCTCTGGAGGAGTGCATTGTGTTCCCTAAAACAAGTAAAGTACAGAGCTACAGAGCCAAGGGCACTTCCAGTCTAGGGAATATACCTTGGGAAAACTGAAAATAAATAAGGCAGAGCCACCCCAAAATTTAGGGCTGCACTGCTTACAAGGACCTCAACTTGGGTACACCTTAAATATCCCAGGAAATATAAAAATGGTTCAAAAAATTGTGGTACTTACGTACGAGGGAATATCCCTCAGCCATGAAATCAATGTCATAAGACCAGTAGCAGCAAAATGGGTGGATTCAGGTACGATGATTCTAAGTGAAATAAGTCACAGAGAAAAAGAAACTTATCATAAGATATCACTTATGAAGATCCTGTAAACATGGCTACACTTGAACTGAGTTAGGAAAGAGAACAGTGTCTCACATTTAGAAAACACTCTTATGCCTGCTTAAGGGGGAAGGAGAGGTGGGGTGATGCATAAAACCAGAGTTTGATATAAGCACAGGTACCGTTCCAAAAACCAACTATGGAATAGACAAGACCTACACCTTCCTCAGTGAAAGGGACTCAAAACCCCATATTTCCCGCAGAGGAATATATCTGACTAGTAAGAATCTTAAAACCTATGTATTGATATGTCTCCGTAAGGGAATCAAGTGTGTCTAGACTGGGATAAATATGGCAGCGAGAATCAGCTCAAACCCACTATAAAAAGGAATTTCAAAAATAAAACAAAAAAACTGGGAAATTCTTTACAATTCCTTCAGGGTCTCTGATGAAACCTGAAATGACCCTATCTACAATGACAGCTGGATGTGGCATAAGGCTGGACACTTGGGACTGAGAGGATTGGTGAGATTGGGTGAGCAAATGCAGACCCTTTAAAGCAATAATGCATGGCACACATTCCATGGGTCCCAACTCTCCAGGTTGAAGGGAATATTACTACAGATATAACATGTACGGGAATCCTAGAGAACGGACACACTGTGAATACGAAAGGTTTCTAAAACTCAACGAATAGTCCCTCTCCTGGTGCTCCGGTTTGACTTTCCATCTGCTTTATTATCAACCTCCCAACTTGGAGAGACAGCCCCTTTAACCTCCTGGTTCGCACAGGTTGCCAATTTGGCAGAGGATGAAAGGGAAGAGGGAGAACCAATGAGAGAGTAGCTGTTAGGCATTTGGACGGGCACATATCACTGTAATTTCCCGGCAGGAAGAAGAATTAACCAAAGTCTCAGCCACCCACCGGGAATCAGTATAGATCCTGAACCAAAATTTTGGACTTGCGGTCAGCTCACCAAAAACGAGTTGAAAAATGGAGCTCAGGGGCACAGCAATTCACAAACTGGCCGAGTAATAAAGGACAACTATCGTCCAAAAATCTGTTGAGGGAAGGCAACGAGGCGGACTTGAAAGCGAGGCAGAATAGCAGGAAACAGATTTCCAGAGGTACGTTGGAATCGCCTTTAAAGCACAGGAAGAGGGGCACAACTTCGACAATGATGCACTTGGCCAAAAAGGGCGTATGCGTTTTCTCCTGAATATATTCAGGAGAAAATGCATACGCCCTTTTTGGCCAAGCAAGCAAGCGGGCAATGCAAATCTGCACTACAAAGAAGTATCACTTCCCACCGGTCAAAAGGGACATCCACAAAATGTGAAAGAACAAGAAAGGCAAGACAGGCCCTGGAGAACAGGGAGCCTTGTTATGCTGATGGGCGGGATGTAAATTGCCAACTGCCTCTCTGGAGGAGTGCATTCTGTTCCCTAAAACAAGTAAAGAACAGAGCTACAGAGCCAAGGGCACTACCACTCTAGGGAATATACCTTGGGAAAACTGAAAATCAATAAGACAGAGCCACCCCAAAATTTAGGGCTGCACTGCATACAAGGACCTCAACTTGGATACACCTTAAGTATCCCAGAAAATATAAACATGGTTCAAAAAATTGTGGTACTTACGTACGATGGAATATCCCTCAGCCATGAAATCAATGTCATAAGACCAGTAGCAGCAAAATGGGTGGATTCAGGTACGATGATTCTAAGTGAAATAAGTCACATAGAAAAAGAAACTTATCATAAGATATCACTTATGAAGATCCTGTAAACATTGCTACACTTGAACTGAGTTAGGAAAGAGAACAGTGTCTCACATTTAGAAAACACTCTTATGCCTGCTTAAGGGGGAAGGAGAGGTGGGCTGATGCATAAAACCAGAGTTTGATATAAGCACAGGTACCGTTCCAAAAACCAACTATGGAATAGACAAGACCTACACCTTCCTCAGTGAAAGGGACTCAAAACCCCATATTTCCCGCAGAGGAATATATCTGACTAGTAAGAATCTTAAAACCTATGTATTGATATGTCTCCGTAAGGGAATCAAGTGTGTCTAGACTGGGATAAATATGGCAGCGAGAATCAGCTCAAACCCACTATAAAAAGGAATTTCAAAAATAAAACAAAAAAACTGGGAAATTCTTTACAATTCCTTCAGGGTCTCTGATGAAACCTGAAATGACCCTATCTACAATGACAGCTGGATGTGGCATAAGGCTGGACACTTGGGACTGAGAGGATTGGTGAGATTGGGTGAGCAAATGCAGACCCTTTAAAGCAATAATGCATGGCACACATTCCATGGGTCCCAACTCTCCAGGTTGAAGGGAATATTACTACAGATATAACATGTACGGGAATCCTAGAGAACGGACACACTGTGAATACGAAAGGTTTCTAAAACTCAACGAATAGTCCCTCTCCTGGTGCTCCGGTTTGACTTTCCATCTGCTTTATTATCAACCTCCCAACTTGGAGAGACAGCCCCTTTAACCTCCTGGTTCGCACAGGTTGCCAATTTGGCAGAGGATGAAAGGGAAGAGGGAGAACCAATGAGAGAGTAGCTGTTAGGCATTTGGACGGGCACATATCACTGTAATTTCCCGGCAGGAAGAAGAATTAACCAAAGTCTCAGCCACCCACCGGGAATCAGTATAGATCCTGAACCAAAATTTTGGACTTGCGGTCAGCTCACCAAAAACGAGTTGAAAAATGGAGCTCAGGGGCACAGCAATTCACAAACTGGCCGAGTAATAAAGGACAACTATCGTCCAAAAATCTGTTGAGGGAAGGCAACGAGGCGGACTTGAAAGCGAGGCAGAATAGCAGGAAACAGATTTCCAGAGGTACGTTGGAATCGCCTTTAAAGCACAGGAAGAGGGGCACAACTTCGACAATGATGCACTTGGCCAAAAAGGGCGTATGCGTTTTCTCCTGAATATATTCAGGAGAAAATGCATACGCCCTTTTTGGCCAAGCAAGCAAGCGGGCAATGCAAATCTGCACTACAAAGAAGTATCACTTCCCACCGGTCAAAAGGGACATCCACAAAATGTGAAAGAACAAGAAAGGCAAGACAGGCCCTGGAGAACAGGGAGCCTTGTTATGCTGATGGGCGGGATGTAAATTGCCAACTGCCTCTCTGGAGGAGTGCATTCTGTTCCCTAAAACAAGTAAAGAACAGAGCTACAGAGCCAAGGGCACTACCACTCTAGGGAATATACCTTGGGAAAACTGAAAATCAATAAGACAGAGCCACCCCAAAATTTAGGGCTGCACTGCATACAAGGACCTCAACTTGGATACACCTTAAGTATCCCAGAAAATATAAACATGGTTCAAAAAATTGTGGTACTTACGTACGATGGAATATCCCTCAGCCATGAAATCAATGTCATAAGACCAGTAGCAGCAAAATGGGTGGATTCAGGTACGATGATTCTAAGTGAAATAAGTCACATAGAAAAAGAAACTTATCATAAGATATCACTTATGAAGATCCTGTAAACATTGCTACACTTGAACTGAGTTAGGAAAGAGAACAGTGTCTCACATTTAGAAAACACTCTTATGCCTGCTTAAGGGGGAAGGAGAGGTGGGCTGATGCATAAAACCAGAGTTTGATATAAGCACAGGTACCGTTCCAAAAACCAACTATGGAATAGACAAGACCTACACCTTCCTCAGTGAAAGGGACTCAAAACCCCATATTTCCCGCAGAGGAATATATCTGACTAGTAAGAATCTTAAAACCTATGTATTGATATGTCTCCGTAAGGGAATCAAGTGTGTCTAGACTGGGATAAATATGGCAGCGAGAATCAGCTCAAACCCACTATAAAAAGGAATTTCAAAAATAAAACAAAAAAACTGGGAAATTCTTTACAATTCCTTCAGGGTCTCTGATGAAACCTGAAATGACCCTATCTACAATGACAGCTGGATGTGGCATAAGGCTGGACACTTGGGACTGAGAGGATTGGTGAGATTGGGTGAGCAAATGCAGACCCTTTAAAGCAATAATGCATGGCACACATTCCATGGGTCCCAACTCTCCAGGTTGAAGGGAATATTACTACAGATATAACATGTACGGGAATCCTAGAGAACGGACACACTGTGAATACGAAAGGTTTCTAAAACTCAACGAATAGTCCCTCTTCTGGTGCTCCGGTTTCACTTTCCATCTGCTTTATTATCAACCACCCAACTTGGAGAGACAGCCCCTTTAACCTCCTGGTTCGCACAGGTTGCCAATTTGGCAGAGGATGAAAGGGAAGAGGGAGAACCAATGAGAGAGTAGCTGTTAGGCATTTGGACGGGCACATATCACTGTAATTTCCCGGCAGGAAGAAGAATTAACCAAAGTCTCAGCCACCCACCGGGAATCAGTATAGATCCGGAACCAAAATTTTGGACTTGCGGTCAGCTCACCAAAAACGAGTTGAAAAATGGAGCTCAGGGGCACAGCAATTCACAAACTGGCCGAGTAATAAAGGACAACTATCGTCCAAAAATCTGATGAGGGAAGGCAACGAGGCGGACTT